>NC_044309.1:103599489-104282563 GCF_007474595.2 Lynx canadensis
GATGAGCAAAACGAAACTTTAGGAGAGGAAGCAAGTGCGATAGATTTGAGGAAAAAGTAGATTAGGGTCAAGAGGTTCAAGTCAATAATTCTCAAAATGTGTCCCACGATTTTAGATGAGCATAGGAAATGGTGACCAAAATATAGCTAACCTGGAAGAACAATGATGAGGGGTTTTTGTTTGTTTGCTTGTTTGTTTTATTTTTTTGAGAGAGCATGCACCTGTGTGAACGGGGGTGGGGAGAGTGGGAATTGGGGTGGGAGGGGTTGGAACAGAAGGGAAGGAGTAGCAGGGGAGAGGAGGGATTCTCAAGCAGGTTCCATGCCCAAGGCAAAGCCCCATAGAGGGCTGGATCTCACAATGATGACATCATGACCTGAGCAGAAATCAAAATCAAGAGTCAGATGGTTAACCAATGGAGCCTCCCAGGCATTCCAGGTATTTTTTAATAGTGATTTCACTTCCTTTTCTTTATTTTTCCTATGATATCCCACTTTCTGAAATTGGAAGGGAGAGAGAAAATTGCTCAAGACAGAGTATCCCTAAGCAGTAAACATTCTTATAATTAGTGAAATTGTACAGATCTGAGAATTTTATAGATCTAATAACTTCAAACATCTAAGTTTATGTGCCATATGGTAACATTTCTCCCAGGTAACTTTTACTTCACGTAACTTCTAAAATTCCAAGTGACTAAGCTGGTTTTCAGTTCTCTATTGTGTAGTACTAAAATATTCTCTGTTAAGTCAGAAAATTTTAAATTCAATTTTTGATCTACTTAGACATTCATTCAGTGAAATGCAACAACATGCATTCCAAGGAGGCAGCTCTTTGTTCAAAATAAAACGTTTAATGAATAGAAGGAAACCAGAGCTACAGGACCCTCAATACTTAAAGCACTGCATAAAATTAAAAACACTGTGAATTTAAAAGAGGAATTTTTAGTGAAGTTCCATGTTTTAAAGTGTAAGTAACTTGAACTCTAAAGATGAATTGTTTGTTGATATTTCTCACTTGAAAGCTTGGGTTTATGCTTTTCTAAAATGGTAATTTCAAAGGATGTATGTGTTATTTATGATAACTCTGCTTAGCTAAGGGAGAGTTTTGACTATTTCATATTCATTTGTAAGGTTTTAATGCTAATAATGTTATTTTAGTATCTTTATATGACATTAAAATAAGCAAAATAGCTACTCAGTTTTGAACAAAATATCGTATTACTACTAAAACAATGTGTTTTGCCTAAAATACTTATTCAAAAATTACTTCACTCTGCTAACTTATCTGAACATTATTCTCTTACAGTTATCAGTTCCATTCCTGAAACAATTATAAATAAAAATGCATATGTAAGGAGACATTTTGATATTGCGCAATCACTTCTGAACTGGGATTTAGGAAATCTTTGTTCATCACCTGGGAAATGAAGAGTGTAAATTAGATTGTCTTTATCAGCTCTAAAGTTCCATGATACTAATATTAGGCACACAAAGAATTCCAAAACTATGGTAACAATGACTTAATGGAAAATGCAAAGAGTTTGCCAGAAGATAAGCTATGTGTCTTGTCTTTTCCTTTCCCATAGTTTAATCTCTGTCTGTATGTATCTCCTGCGTTTAGGGAGAAACAAAACAAAACAAAACAAAAACTTTAATACACATAGAAGAGATATCTGTTTAACTGAAAGCCCTTCCAAAGACAACAGAAGGGAGATAGAATTCTTCTCTATATTTAAATAACCCATAGGAAAGGATTAAAATAGAATCTTTAACTTTGATTAAAGTATCCATTTTGCAGTTAATCCCACTTACAAAACAAATATATTTTTATAGAATTAATTTTTTTAACGTTTATTTATTTTTGAGACAGAAACAGAGCATGAACGGGGGAGGGGCAGAGAGAGAGGGAGACACAGAATCGGAAGCAGGCTCCAGGCTCTGAGCCATCAGCCCAGAGCCCCACGCAGGGCTCTAACTCACCGACCGTGAGATCATGACCTGAGCTGAAGTGGGGCGCTTAACCGACTGAGCCACCCAGGCGCCCCTATTTCTATAGAATTAAATATAGGCAAATCTGTGAAGAATCTATAGGAAAACATCTTGAATTTCAAATATTTAATCATCACACTGGGCTTCTCTTTCCATTATCCTGATACCTTTTCTAACCTGGGCAGTTCTTTTTCCTACCCTACAAGTACTGAGACTAGTTTCCAACTGATTCTTCACTATAGGGCAAGCAGCCAGCAAGTTTAAGTATGATTCTACCCAGTGAGGAATACTTAGACTTTAATACTGAGGACCCAAAGGAGTGAATACTGAAGTGTTGAAATCTTGATATGACAATATATTTAAACAAAATTGTCTTCCATGAGACTACCAAATAGATACCTACAGGGAAAACTGGTCATATATTTGCTCTTCTGTATTAAACTCTAACAAATCTATTTTCTTGGGCACAAATTCACACTCACACTCACACTCACATCGACTCACACTCATATAAAGGAATAAGTGGTTTACAAGTTTAAAGTTAGGGGTAATGAGGAACTAGGTCTAGAGAGAGGCCATCAAAGGGATTTTTGGCAGTAGGAAGAAAGAGTAATTGTCATGCCAATCAAGCATCAACAGATAGGAACCTACTCAGGCAGAGAGGGGGAAAGCATAAAAAATGCACTGGAGGGGCAGCCTCTGTTGGATTTCAGAGTACACTTTATATCTGGTATGTGAAACACTGATGATGCTGATCAAGCTGAAACAGATTTCTTAGAATATTCAACTTACACTTGTGGAAGACTGTCCTTGTCTGAGCATACGTGCCCTCCATCTGATCCTTCACTAATGCTCTGCCCTTCTGAGAGTACCCAACAAAACACCAATCAACCAACCAGCAAATGAAATCAGGTAGACAATTTTTTTTGCTTGATTTTTAAAATCATTTTACAGAATGGTGTAAAGTGAAAACCTTATTCCTTTATACTTGATAAAAATAAATACCTCTCTGGTTGATTAGACAGATGATACAGTATTTTTAAGTCTAGTTTCAAATAAGTAAAAATTTAGTACAATTATAAGTGTTGGGAATAGCTAAAAGCTATGTAAGCTATGATGAAGAAATAAAAGTCAAAATTCCCAAATGTCTAGGACTGCCATTTCACCAATTTATGTATTATTGTCAATATCTTTCAAAAATATTTAAATGGTATATGTATTTTGCATAAACATTGTTTAACTATATTTTAACAAATCCATATTTCCCAAAATTCAGGTGTATTTGCTAAAATCTTAGCTCTCACATAGTGAAGTGCCTTCAGAATTATTTAAAAATAAATAGCCATTATAAAGGGTGAAATAGTCATAAAAACATATATTTTAGGTACAAGCTAACAAAACCCAAATGGTTAATTGGATTCTTCCACATTTTTAGGATGTTTTGACATTATCAAGACATGTAAAAATTATCTTCATTTTTATATTTATTTATTCTTTTAGAGAGAAAGAGCATGAGTGAGGAAGGGGCAGAGAGAGAGAGAGAGAGAGAGAGAGAGAGAGAAGAGGGTGAGAGAAAGAGAATGCTTAAGCATGGAGCCAGACATAGGGTTTGATTCACGACCCTGGTATCACAACCTGAGATGAAATCAAGAGTCAGATGCTCAGCCGACTGAGCCACCCAGGCACCCCTCATTTTTATACTTATTATGAAGCATATCTACATTATGCCACATTGATGACTTATCAGGGGGATGTTTAGATGATCAATTGGCACCTATATTACAGTGGATGCAGTTACACGCACAGAAGGGTCTTCAATCCTTTCAAATTTTTTACTAGCTTTTGCCCCTCAGGTACTGAGACTTCATTAGCAAAGGTTATAAAAACAAAAAAACTTTTAGAAAAAAAAGTTATTTAAAAGATACCAAATACAAATAAAAAACTCTTTACTTGATTGTTGGTTATGGTTAATTGGTTATGAGAAAGATGGGGGAAATTATGCAATATACCAATCATTGATAGTCAGTAAGCTTACCTACCAGCTTGAAAAGAATTTTTGTCAAGAATTAACATACTCTCTCATTGGTAATTGAGCAGAGATGGGAATTCTGAAAGCCTGAAGTAAGAATCCTGTGGAACTAACATGGAAGGAAGACAGGAGAAAATGACAGGAAAAATTTCTTAAGAGAGACAATTTACCACAAGTGACATGATAAAAAATAGTGTCTGAACAGCCCTATATGCTTTGAAGGAATTGAATCTGTAACTTAAAGTCTTCACAAAAAATAAAACTCCAGCCTTTACTGGTGAAATCTTCTAAACACATAAGGAAGAAATAATATTAATCAAAAGGTAAAAAACTTCTTTGGCATATAAAAAGAAGGAATACTTCCCAGGGCATTTTAGGAAGCCAGAATAAATTTGAAACTAAAACCTGACAAGAACAATATACGAAAGAAAAATTATGGGTAGTGTTTTTCATGGTATGTAAGTAAAACTCTTAAATAAAAATTAGCAAGTCGAATAAAGTAATATGCAGAATATATGATATGGTATCATGATGAAGAATGTTTTATTTCAGGAAAGCAAGATTGGTTTAATATTAGAAAAGTTATCAATATAATTAATCGTATGAAGAGAATAAAGAATAAAAATAATATAATCATATTAATAGATGCAGAAAAATCATCTGACAATATTGAACACTCATTAGATATTAAAAAAGAAAGAAACCACAAATTGCAGTGGAAGGAAGCTTCCTTGATTGGGTAAAGGATATTTACAAAAAACCCATAGGAAATATCATAACTAATGGTGAAATATTTAACTTTTTTTTTTTAGGGTGGGAACAAGACAAGAATGCCACTATCACCACTTCCATTAAATTTGTACAATAGGTTCTGTCCAATGCAAAAGATATAAAAAAAAGCATAATGGGGCGCCTGGGTGGCGCAGTCGGTTAAGCGTCCGACTTCAACCAGGTCACGATCTCGCGGTCCGGGAGTTCGAGCCCCGCGTCAGGCTCTGGGCTGATGGCTCAGAGCCTGGAGCCTGTTTCCGATTCTGTGTCTCCCTCTCTCTCTGCCCCTCCCCCGTTCATGCTCTGTCTCTCTCTGTCTTAAAAATAAATAAACGTTGGAAAAAAAAAATAAAAAAAAAAAAAGCATAAAATTGAGGGGACAAAAGAACAGATGACATGATTGTATATAAAATCTAATAATATTTATTTATAGATAAACTAGTAGAAGTTACTGTGTACATTTACCAAGGTTGTTGGATTCAAAGTTAATATACAAAAGCAAATTTTATTTTGATATGCTGAAAACAGCAGTTAGAAAATAACACTAAAATATTATTTATAACAGCACAAAAATAATTCCTAGGAATAAATCTTCCAATAGATGTGCTACAATGCAAACTATAAAATATGGTTGAGAGAAATTTAAAAGTGGCTTCAATAGGGGCATCTGGGTGGCTCAGTCAGCTGAGTGTCCAACTTTAGCTCAGGTCATGATCTCGCAGTTCATGAGTTTGAGCCCTGCATCAGGCTCTGTGCTGACAGCTCAGAGCCTGGAGCCTACTTCAGATTCTGTGTCTCTCTCTCTCTCAAAATAACCAAAGATTGGGGCCCCTGGGTGGCTTGGTCGGTTAAGCGTCCGACTTTGGCTCAGGTCATGATCTCACGATCTGTGAGTTCGAGCCCCGCGTTGGGCTCTGTGCTGACAGCTCAGAGCCTGGAGCCTGTTTCAGATTCTGTGTCTCTCTCTCTCTCTGCCCCTCCCCTGTTCATGCCCTGTCTCTCTGCCTCAAAAATAAATAAACGTTAAAAAATTTTTTTTTTTAAATAACCAAAGATTTAAAAAATAATAATAAAAGTTGCTTAAATAGAGAAAATGGCATTGCCATTTTCCTGTATTGGAAGACTTACTACTTTGTACTATGCAGAACTGTAAAATGAGCTCTAATGATTCATACTTTATATAATCTCTTTTAGACTGTGGTCAGGGCCCTTAGCTTGCCTCTTACCTAAGGAATATGGCAAAAGTGAAGGGATTTTGCAGATATAATTAATGTTTCTAATTAGTTGAAGTTAAGGAAAAGTGCAATTTTCCTAGGTGGGCCTGACTGATCACAGGAGCCCTTTAAAGACGGTTTAGATAGCAAAGAAGGAAGAAGTCAGAGACTCTCCGGGTCTTAAAGAAGCAAGCTGTCAAGAGTTCTACATAGTAAGGAACAAATACTGATTCCTGACCGTTGAGTGCCCCTGAGGCTGATTTAAAGTAAGGAGAGGCCTGTCCTAGGGTTAATGGAGGGAAAAACATAACCAATGACCTGGTGAGAACCACCATGGAACTCACCATATTTAATGTAGAGGTCAAGGTAAATGTCGTCTCCCCCAATGATCCAGGTCACAATCCACTTCCAGATTCACCCTGCACGTTCAGACAAGAGCTCATCAAGAGCATTGTGGCTGATGACTGTCCAGTTTTGTGTGTTGAACCCCTCTGAATGACCAGGCCTTGGGCTATCAGCTGCACCACCAGATCATGCAATTCATCTTCCTGGGAGTCAATATTGTCTCCCACCATTTGTATGCATAACATAGACAGCCACACTATATGAACTTCACCACTGGCATCTACTGGTTTAACCTAATTGACCTCTACCTTCAGGACTTCAGTAGTATCCAAGGAATCAGGGAGAAAATCTTATGGCAAGCCTATGAGAACCAGGTGAAATTCATCTTTGAGTTGATGCAGAAGCTGACACAGACCCCAGCCAGTTTCTTATCTACATGAACTGAGGGATTGTGGAGCTAGCTAGATTAGGGGTGCCTGGCTCTAAAGCAGGACTAACCCAAGGGGGAAAGCCAACCTTTGGTAAATCTATATCATAGTACATTGCCCAACTGCCTTGCTCATTTTTAAACGCACCCAAGTCTAAGGGTAATAAGAATAGGCCAGCTAGAATCTGGTTCTCCCTTTCTTCTGACATCTCCATCCTTCTGACCAACTGACCTGTATTTATTTGCTATTGCCCCTCTTAGAAGGTATCTGGCTTCTCTGTCTTATGCTAATTATTTAGATGCTCCCCCCTTCAGGCTTGACTTAAGAAACGCAGATTTGAAAAATCTCAACCACTTTTTACCAACTAGAAGTGTTTAAATTTGGACACTCTTGCAGGACTGCTTTCACTAGGGTTTATATTTTTCGTCTTGTGGTAACTTCCTTTCCCTTCCCCAAATCCCCAAGTTGGATTATTTAGCTGTCTCTTCATCTCTCCTCTCCTGCCCTGCATCCCATCCCTTTCCCTCCAATTTATTTTACTTCAGTAGGAGGACTTATTCAAACTCTGATATTACTGTCATCGTCACAACAAGTTGTCAAAAAAGTGATCTACACAGCAAATTAAAAAAAAAAAAGGAACAAGTACTTGGAAGAGGACCCCGAGCCTCATTTAAGACCCCAGATCCCACCAACACTTTGGCTGTAGACAAACAGCCTTGTGATTCTTGACCTTGGCCAGAGAACCCAGATAAACCATGCCCAGACTTTGGACTATGGAAATTGAGATAATAAATGTGTTGTTTTTATCCCTTAAATGTGGTAATTTGCTAGGTAGTGACAGAAAACTCAAATACTAAAGATTTTAGACCCCATCCAAATTAGTCTTTATATTAAATAAAATCCCAATCAAAATCCCAGCAGCTTTTTTTTAATGAAAATTAAGCTAATTCTATAATGTATAAGAAAATGAAA
Source organism: Lynx canadensis (assembly GCF_007474595.2). Classification (NCBI taxonomy): domain Eukaryota; kingdom Metazoa; phylum Chordata; class Mammalia; order Carnivora; family Felidae; genus Lynx; species Lynx canadensis. Next base: position 103,607,237 of record NC_044309.1, read on the forward strand.
AGGATTTAGAAGGGTCAAGGAAATATTGAAGAAGAATAAAGTTGAATTACTTATATTAGTAGGTATCAATACTTAGTATAACGCCACAGTAATTGTGAAAGTGTAATATTGGCACGAGTATAGACATAGAGATTAAGGAATCACAATGAGGAGTTCAGAGACAGATTCACACATACATGTTCCTCAGTTTTGTGATAAGAACACCACTGCAATTTGTTATACAAAGATGGTCTTTTCAATAAATGGTACTGTGCCAGTTGGATATTTATAACTAATAAAATTATACTTGACTCATAAAGGAGCACCTGGGTGGCTCAGCCGGTTAGGCATTTGACTCTTGATTTCGGCTCAGGTCATGAGCTCATGACTGTGAGCTGGAGCCCTGGGTCAGGCCCTGCACTAACAGCATGGACCTGCTTAGGATTCTCTCTCTCTCTCTCTCTCTCTCTCTCTGCCCCTCTCCACTCCCATGTGTGTGCTGTCTCTCTTTTTCAAAAATAAATAAACATTTTTAAAAATTTGACTCTTAAAAACTAGTTTGAGATAGATCATAGATTAAAATATAAAAGGTAAATTAATAAAGCTTCCAGAATAAAATATAAGAGAAGGCTTTCATGTTTGAGGTATGCAAGATCCCTGAAACAGTTCACAAAAAGCAAATCATAAAAGAAGGTTTGATAAATTAGCTTTTATGAAATTAAGACTATTCACAGAAGATACTGTTATGAGACTGGAAAGATAAGCCACTGACTAGAATGGATAATTGTCTCACATACATTCCTCAGAGGACTTGTCTCCAGAGTATCTTATTCAATAAATAATCTATCAATAAAATTAAGGTTAAAAAAAACAGTCAATAGGAAAACATAAATCTCAATTTTCTAAATGGGAAAAAGACAAAGGCATACAAAAGACATAAGAGTCAGTGGCCAAAACTCACAAAATGTGCATTTATCATTAGTCATCAGGGAAATGCAAATTAAAATTGAAATGAGGTATCATTGCACAGCAACTGAAATTGTTAAGATAAAAAAAAGGCTGATAATACTAAATGTTGTCTTCTTATATCTTTCCCTGTTAAAAAAGAACCTGGTTGGAAAGTATGATTCAGATCTTGATTTGGCATTGAGTTTGAATTGCTAATGCAGGGTCCTATTCTTTCTTTTACTTTTTATGTTAATATCCACAATGGACATTACAGATATTAACTAGTTAGCTTGTGAAAGATAATCCGTGGCTCTTCATGGTAACTAAGAAAACTATGTATTCTTCAGTGTAGTGGAGAGAAGAGTCCAACATGCTAAGAAGAGAGGAAGCTCTTGGATAGCTTTGGACCAGAAAACTCAGTTATAGTGCAAGCCACTCTCTATTAAAGGATGTGAAGAGACATCTACAGCCATTATGTCCAGGGAAGTGATTATTGCACTTCTGAGTATGAGTTCTTGGTTGTTCTATGTTGTGTTGTGTTTTGATATTCTCTTTTACTTCTTTGCTCCTGGAAAGAACATTTTTTAAAAGAATGAGTATAATAGCGCAAAACTTCCAGACAGCAATGTCTTATTACTGCAATATTCTGTAAAACGTGCTACTTATATGGTCTGCCATCACCAACTATAAGAACCTTAACTACAATTCTGCTGAAAGTCTCTATTTTGATATAACTTTATAAAACTATCAGGAAGGATTCTCTGACTCGTATTATGAGAAATTGGTAAGAATGGTTCAACTCACACTACAGGAAAAAACAAGTATGTTATGAAGTTAAACATAAGTAATAACTATAAATAATTCATAAATTCCCCATGTTCATTACTAAAGCACTTATCCAGACCCTTAGACATAAAGCTAAGGAATTGTGCCTCTGCAAAGTATCTTTCCTGTTCCTTTGTCCAGCTTCTTCTGATCTCTGTGTGCCCCGTTTTCCTCTAATCCTACTACGCATTCATATAGCATTGTTTCCTTTCATCAGAGCTGTTATACTAAGAGCAAAAACTGGTCTATTCCTGTCCTCCTCATCCTCCTATTCTTCCTCCTCGTCGTCGTCGTCCTCCTCCTCCTCCTCCTCCAACTTCTTGAACTATAAGATTCTTCTTACTAGATATAGCTGAGTGAATCATTCATGGACATTTAAACTTAGCTGGATCAATCAGATTCTTTATTCCAGGAATTTGAAACTATGATTTAGAAATAGGTAGACACCGGGCACGTGGGTGGCTCAGTTGTTTACACGTCCAACTCTTGTATTCAGCTCAGGTCATTTTCTCATGGTTGTAGGTTTGAGCCCCGCACGGTCAGTGCAGAGCCTGCTAGGGATTCTCTCTCTCTCCCTCTCTCTCTGTCCCGCCCCGGCTCACGCTCTCTCTTTCTCAAAAATAAATAAATAAACATTAAAAAACAAAGAGAAACTGTCTTTATGCGTGCATGAATATGAAGCTGTAAACTCAGGGAGTCTGGGGTTCTTGTGCATGGAAACTCCTGCTGGTTGAAGAGCTCTAAACTTATCACATAGCAGATGTGTGTGTGGTGGGGGAGGGGAGAGATGACAATATAAGCATTCTTTTGTGTAGGGACTTATTCCAACTATAAAAGCGACTCCTTGAAGCATAGAGTGCAATAAAAGACAGACTGACTCCAGAGTTCCCAATAACATGTGCTAAAAGGACCATAACATCTTTCACAAGGAATGTTACCATTTCAAGGATTAAAAGCGCTAAAGTGAGGCATCTGGGTGGCTTAGTCAGTTAAGCATCTGACTCTTGGTTGCAGCTCAGGTCATGATGTCACGGTTAATAGGTTCCAGCCCCACATTTGGCTCTGAGCTGACAGCGCAGTCTGCCTGGGATTCTTTCTCTCTCTCTCTCTTTCTCTTTCTGTCCCTCCCCTGTTCACACACTCTCTCTCTCTAAAAATAAATAAAGAAACATTTCAAAAAGAGAGAGATTTAAGGCATATAAAAATATAACACAGCCTCTGGGAAATAATAGGCAGTCAATAAATTTTAGCTAATATTATCATTATAAAAAATTGGGTTTGGTGAAGTGACATAGAATCTCTTATGATAAAAAAAAAGAGAGGTGTCTAGAAAGGGAAGGGAAAAGAAAGAGAGATGGCATGCTTATCAGAATATGTGAAAACATCTTGCAAGTTCACAAGATTGTGGTCAGAGTAGGACATAATATAAAACTACACAGTCACTCGGTTCTGAAAAAGATAGTTGAATAACTTCAGTGAGAGGATTTCTTCCCTTTAATTTTCTGAAATGTGCTTTAAAAAATTACTCATTTTCTTTTAATCCCTTTAAATATTCAGCTCAAATTGGTGCATTTGAAAGTGTATCATGAACACATACAGCTTGAGAACCAATGAGCTAGTTAATGAAATTACTGTACTGTAGTTTTTTATTTCCAAATAAACCATTGCTGAATAATTAATTTAATTATAAATATTTTTATGGAAATAAAAAGGGAGGATGAGAGCAAAGAATTGTTTGAATCAAGATATACGATTAGGCTCTCTGTATAAGTCAAATTCAGCACATAAAATAACAGTTTAATTTAGTTATATAGAATAAGTATCCTAGAAAAATTACTTATAAGATACTCTATATAATTGTGCCTCCTATATTTTAGATTGTCTGCTAATAAAATCATCAAATGAAATGAAAATAAAGTAAAAGCATTAGAGGAAAAACATTATCTCATGTTTATGTATTTTTTACTGTGTGTCAGAAACTCGCCTGGGCACACTGCATAGATTACTTCTTTCAGTCTATAACCACCCAATAAGGAAGGCTGCAGGGGACAATGATTTTGGCATTCTCCATTGCCATTTCTGTCTCTTCCCTCACTGTGAGCTTGCTATGTGGTCTGTTTACTACTGAGTTGTGCCCAGATCAACACATTGGCTTAAGCCACTAAGAGTACTCCTCATTCTTCCTGCTGCAGAAACAATTTTTAAAACCTTCTAGATAGTTAAATCCCAATGAAACTTGAAGGGTTGCATTTGACGATTGTAAGGTAGAGCTCTCTTACTCAGAAGGACTCAGCGTGACATGGAAGCTCAGAACTATTGCAGGCTTTTGGCCATCCTGAAGTAGGCCAACATTGCCACAAAACTTGAGAAAAATGAAGCCAGAGCTGGGATCAAAGACTTCTTGAGAACTCTGAACTCTTAATTTACATAGGCCACTGCATTTTGGTTATGGAGGTTTGTTTTGAGGAGTTTTATAAAACTTACAATCAAGCATCATAAATGATTCATAGGCATATAATTGTCTCCATTACATGCATGGAAAAAATAGTTTCAGAAATGTTATATCACTGTCTAGAAAATAAGTTCTAAAGCTAGGATTTGGATTCTGAAAGTCAGAACTCCAAAGTCCAGTGTGAGATAAATGGCCTTCCTAATTGGTGACTGAAAACATTGTAGCATTTACTATCAGCGCATTCAAGAAATTTTATTTTATTTTTCAACGATAGTTCAAATTTTTTTTATTCAAGAAATTTTAAAGAGTATTTCTTTAATATTTCTCTATCTAATTCAAAAAATATTGATGGAGAAGTATTTTTTTTCATTTAATTTATTTGGCAAAGTGAAAGAAAAGATTGAAATAATTACTTGGATGTTTTGGAATCTGAATACTTGGGTTACACTGTACAAAAAAGAATTTTGGAAGTGTGTATAATTGCAATAATTGTCTCATTTTCTTAATTTGAAATCATTGTTGGGCTCTTGACTGTCCTCCTTCTCTGATGTATTGAATAGACCCCTTGGAATTGTGGGAAGAGTATTAGTTTAGGGGACTAGAAGTTTGGAGACCTTTGAATTCTAATAGATCAAGTCGCTTACTTCTCTCAGGTCATTTGCCTAAAAGAAAAAAGAATGCTTGAAAAGAAGAAATAAATGAGTGAATTACAAGAAATAGCATCAACCATAATAATAATAATAATAATAATACATAAAATATCTTCCAGGAATTAGTCATTATATTAATGTTCATTCCCATTTGTCTCTCTTACCTATCTTCTTCCTCATTGTTACCCATGCACCACATCAGAGTATTCTTTTATGTGTGGAAAAATCAACATCTTTCTGCTTTAATGAATGAAACTTATTCTCTTTGTGCTGAATATAGTTTAAAAGTGCTGAATATAGTTCAAAACAATGCTAAAACTAAAACAAACAATATTTCCTTCTATGTTTCAGATGAGTTAATGAAATCCTTCTGAAAATGTTGGAAAATGTTGGTTGGAAATGGAAAATGTTACTTTAAAAACTTCAAGTGGCTTAAGAAATGCAAGGTCCCTTGGAAGTCTTTTGTTTGATTTTTACTGTAAAATGTAAGACCATTTAATTCCATGTATTTTACTACACACACACACACACACACACACGCACACACACATGCACACACACACACACACACACACACACAGAAACCATACACAAAATAATATATCAAAATTATAGAGATCCCAAATCTTTCTCTTTTTATTTATACATATATTGGAATTTTTAATCTGAAAAGCATAAATAATTGCCTTAGTTCTCCATTTTTCATGCATTTCATACATCAACTTTAAATTTCGCTCTTTTAAATTAACTTTGCTTGCTGTCCCAACAGACCAGCACTACATAGCATATATTAAATATGTAAAAAAGGTACTTTATAATGCATTATCTTCACCAAAGTAAATTAAGGCTCTTGGTCAAAGAAAAAGAATGTCTGTGTAGAATGCTAATAAGCTAAATGTTTATTCTTACGGCATCCATTTCTAACAAACAACAATGGTTCTTAAAAAAAAAAAGAAGAAGAAGAAGGAAAAGAGCAGCAGAACAAAGCAATAGTCTAAAATAAAACCTGAGCAGGTGCAGAGTAATGCAGTATTCAGGGTAGAGTAGTGGTAACCTCTCCCTTTGGGTATTTGTGGTTTATGTATTTAGCATTAGCACGGTGTCTGTAAGAGATTAACTTATAAAAAGAAAACCAAATTGGAACTAAAGGCCTCTCTAAATGAGGTGTATATTGTGTAGGGACTATCTGTCATCTTGTGCTCCTGAGATTGGCTCTGACAATGGGCCATATTAGTATGCAGGCACTTGTGTTTTATTCCTTTTCCAGTTTTTGTTCTTGGAATGAGGTATCCCCATGAAACTCATTAAACCTCCTATTTCTGCAGCTGACACTTCACTCAGGCATGAATAATCTAAGGGGTAAACAGAAAGTTGATATAAATATGCAAGCATTTTTGATTAAACATAACATAATAAATAACTAAGAAACTAAAAGTGAGTCATCCACATGAAAAGAACATTTTACTACTTTTATTATGCTTAGTTACGAGAAACTTTAATCTGAGTTTTAAATGCTTGTCAAATGCATTTAGAACTCTTTAAAATTGTCAAGTGCTCAGAGGGTATAAGATATTATTAGTATTATGACTATTTAAAACCCAGGGATGAGAAAATTCAAATAAATAATTGTAAATTCCTTTTCCTTGATCACCTTTAAGATAGTCTTATATATAAGGTAACATTGGGGGAAGGATACATTATTGAATACATTCTTTGGGGATATTTGCTTCTCACTGAAAAAAATAAACTGGGATTCACAAATCATGCAAACTTAGAACACAGACCACCCATTTTGGAAAAGTAAGTGTGTAATATATCTCAAGTAAACAAATTGAAAGAAAAAACATCTTTGTAAAATGACTACTGATAGAACAATTAAGGCTTATCAGATTGGTGCAATTTAATGTTTGTTGATGCTCATGAGGAGGTAGAACTCATACTTTACTAGTAATAGAACCAATTTAACAATTTCCTTAGGATAACAATTTTGGCAGTAGCTAGTGAATACGAAAACATGCATATTCTTCACCCCAGTACCTCCTCTTTTTCTTTTCCATGTGCTCATGGGCACAAGGAAGCCAGTTGCACCATAGTTTGTATTAGTGAAAAAATGGTTTCAATGTGGTTATTGATGCAGCAAAAATAAACTTTTGGAACCATACCTCAAATGATAACTAAAATCTATGGATTAAAGACTCACAAGGAAAAGTAAAACTTTATAACAATATTCACGAATGCATAGGATAATTATTTTTCTTACAGGGACAGGAGGTGGGGAAAAGCATAAAAACTTAACACCACAAGCCATATGTGAACATTTGTTGGGATATATACTACCTTAAAATGACAAGTTTTATTTCAAAAAGAGACACTGAAAATTAAGAAAACATACCTGAAACTTAAGAAAAAGATACTTGAAATGCATATAACAAATAGAGTACAGCTTTCCAGAGTAGGTTGAAGAATTATTATCAAAGAATCAAGAAGAAGAAAAGGAAACTGAGGAAAATAGGAGCTATGAGCAGGTAATTCAGAAAAAATATGATAAGTATATTGAAATGAAAAACCTCATTAGTAATCACACAGTTAAAAATTTAAATAATATTTTGATAGCATTTCACTCCCAAGAGATTGGCAAAATTGAAACAGTTTGACAATAAAAATGTGGATAAATATATGTAGAACTGTTAAGTCTCCTAAAATATTGATGTAAATGTAAACTAGCAAAACTACTTTTATTTTATTTATCTTTTATGCCATTTTAGATAGCAATTTAGCAATATTTAGTAAATTTAAAGATGTATAGGTGCTTTGATGAAGCAATTCCCACATCTTGGCATATATCGCAGTGAAACTCTAGCACTTGTGTTCCAACCTACAGGCACAATTATTCATCAAAGTATTTAAAAAATAAAATTTGATTATTTTTTGAGTTCTGTCATCACACTTCTAGGCTTTTCTAAGTCTAATTGTTGCAATATTTTTATGTATTTATTTCTTATTTAATAATTTGGTACCTTTTCACTCATTTTGAAATAGTGGGTATAGTTTTAATATTTGTTTATTCTAAATAAAGTTCTCTAAGGAACTAAGGTTGCTTGACAGCAACCATGTGAGTGAGCCTGAAAGCAGATCCTCCCCCAGTCAAGCCTTCAGATGCAGACACAGACCAATCCCTGATAACAGCCTCATGAGACTTACTGAGGCAGAAGAATCTAGCTAAAGATTGTATGTGTATTGTATCTGGAATCTCAGCCCACAGAAAATGTCAGATAATAAGTATTTGTCAATTTAAGCTAAAAGTTTCTTATGCTATAATAGAAAACTAATATAATTCATATGTGCAAAATTACATATATGGGTATATACTTATATGTTGACACATTATTTGTAGTGGCTAAAAAAATAGACACAGCTTAAATGCACATTAATAGAATAGTAAATATGCAAAGGTCCAATCATAAAATGAAGCATCATGCTACACTAAGAAGGGGTAAAGGATGCTCTTTCTTCACGGATGTGAAAAGATAATACATTATTAAGTAAAGAAAGCAATCTACAGAACATTACATAGCATGCTATCATTTATTTGTGCATTTAAAACATTTCTGGAAAGATACACAAGGAATCAGTAACCATGGGTACTTATTTTGGGGAATGGAGGTGGGTGGAAACTGGGTGGCTAAAGTACAGGGGTGGGAGGAAGACTTAATTCTACAGTGTTTTATGCTTATTGACTTTGGAACCATATGAATGGATTAGCACAAATTAATTAATTGTTTAAATGCTTAAGGAGAAAAACAAGTAAAATATTTAACAGGAATGCATTCGCTTTTTTGAACACAAACCAAAAAAAAAGCCCAAAATGTTGAATGAGAAAAAGCAAATTGCATTGTGTGTGGTGCATACGTAGCTAACCCTTGAACAACCCTTGACCCTTGACCCTTGGGTTTGACTGCAGGGGTCGACTTATGCGTGGATTTTTTTTTAAAAATACAGTACATTACTGTAAATATATTTTCACTTCCTTATGACTTTCTTAAAGACATTTTCTTTTCTCTATCTTATTATAAGCGTATAGTATATAATATACACAACATGCAAAACATGTGTAAATCATCTGTTTATGTTATTGCTAAGGCTTCCAGTCAACTGTAGGCTATTAGTAGTTAAGTTTTGGGGTAATACATGGATTTTTGACTGTGTGGGGGATTGACCCCCCAACCCCTGCATTGTTCAAGGGTCAACTATATATGTTTTCACAGCAGCCAAATCAATAATATATAATTTATTAATACCTGCTTATGTAGTAATAATTCCAAAAGATGCATGGGAACAATAAATTCCAAATTTAGGTTAATGGTTATTTCTGGAAAGATAAAGAAGTGAATAGGATTGAAAGGAAAGCCAAGTGATTTCAAGAGTAACTTTCACATTTTAATTTTTGATTTTTTTAATGTTTAGTTTTGAGAGAGAGAGAAACAGAGAGAGCATGATCGGGGAAGACAGAGAAAGAGGGAGACATAGAATCTGAAGTAGGCTCCAGGTTCCGAGCTGTCAGCACAGGGCTCAAACCCATGAACCGTGAGATCATGACCTGAGCCGAAGTCAGATGCTTGACTGACTGAACCACCCAGGCACCCTCATATTTTTATTTGAGATTAGGTCACATAGATTGAAAAGTTCAGAAAAGGGCAGAAGGACATATATACTTGTTTTTTTTTTTCAGATAAAGGAATTATTTTAGGAAAGTCTTTTGAATATATTTTATATTTTAATGATGTTAACATTAACTAGGATTCTGTAAAAAATCATGAAATTTTAAAATGGTTATAAATTGAATAGTCACTGGATCTATTTAAGAAGATTCACATAAAGAAACATAAAAGCTCATCTATCTTCAATATTAGGAGCTATGAAAGTACACTGTAGCATCATTAAGGTCTATTGATTATTAATTACTTTACCAAGGCAATTTCATTTTGTATTCATAATAAACAAATCAATCTGTAACACAGCTGAAGTTCACTTTTTTTTTGTTTTATTTTTTTTAACATTTATTTATTTTTGAGACAGAGAGAGAGAGAGAGAGAGCATGAACAGGGGAGGGTCAGAGAAAGAGAGTGACACAGAATCTGAAACAGGCTCCAGGCTCTGAGCTGTCAGCACAGAGCCCGACATGGCGCTCGAACACACCGAACGCGAGATCATGACCTGAGCCGAAGTGGGACGCTTAACTGACTGAGCCACCCAGGCGCCCCTGAAGTTCACTTTGTAAAAACAAAGCATAATAAGTTAATTGTAACAATAAAAACAACCAAACTAAAACAAAACAAAAACCGTAATATTCCAAGGATAGCAGAACCTATAATAGGTATAGTCACATATAATATGAGTCACATATAATAGGTATAGTCACATATGAGTAATTTTTTAGCACAAACTTAATAAAATCTAAGAATTTTTCTGAAATTCAGGAGTCTTCTAGTCCAACCTACTAATCCAATATAAAAATAGTCTCTGTTACATCCTGGAAGGTGTTTTTTAGTTCTATTTTTGTCCAGTTGGTCGTAATTATGTCCTCCAGAGATATAAAAAGCAAGCTCAAATCCTCATTGCATAACCCTTTCAAATATTTGGAGATTTTTTAAAATACCTTCTAAATGTCCAAGCTGTACATTCATAATTCTTTCAACTGTTCTTTTTATGATAAGTAATCCAGGTTTTAGTAAAATAGTTTTTAAATACTTCACTTTGTCAAATTCCTTTTAAACTCAGTCTTCAAAATTTGCTCTATGACTGCTCTCAGTGCATAATTAAGTCAAAAAGGCAACTCATTGGAATTAGGAAGGTTAATTGGGATTGGTGGAGATCATGGTGAACTATAGACTGCCTACCACTGTCTGAAGAGACTGTATTAGGGATGCCTGGCTGGTTCAGTCAGTAAAGCATGTGATTCTCGATCTTGAAGCTGTGAGTTTGAGCCCCACTTTGGTGTAGAGATTAGTTAAAAAAAAAAGAGGTTTAGGCTAACTATTGTAACAAACAATCTTCAAATCCTAATGGTTTAATACAGTGAGGGTTTATTTATTGTTTATGTTATAGTGTAGATTAGCATGGGAATTCTGTTCCATGTAATAGCTCAAGGATTCAGACTCCTTCTATGCCTCTATTGTCTCTTATAGCCTTGAAGTTTTCCAATTGTATCCTCTGTACCAGTCTGACATACAGGGTAAGAAAGGGAACAGTGAGTATCATATAGGCAACTTTTTCAGCAGCCATTCCTCCAAGTTACATGTATCATTTTAACTATATTGTATTGGTTGAACTCAAACAGCCATACCTGTTTGATTGCAAGTGCTCAGAAAAGAAGACAAGAAAAAGAAACAAGATTTAGTGAACACATAGCATTGTATCTTCTAACAGGATAACAGCTACTCAGCTCAAGCCTATTAATAGAATGAAGGCATGTTGGCCCAATGTTGCCAGATCTCTGAATTTTTTCAAGAACATCTAGAAATTCTATTTTCTTTTTTTAACATGACTTCTCCTGATTTTTAAATGTTGGCAACTAAATCACTCTTTTAATGACCTTAATGAGCCAAGTAAAATAGGTCTATAAATCAGATCCAGTCTGTAGGCTAACAGTGTGCAAACTTTGACTGTATTAAAATATCCTACAAGTGAGCACTGAGTGGGGCTCAAAGTGGAAGATTTCTTCTACTATGGATTGTGAGAACACAGTGTTCTAACACTAACATTCTAGTTGCAACTCATAAGAAGAGTTGATGTGTGACACCACAGAAGTCAAGGGGTGGGATGAAGCTTTGTAAACAATTCTGGTCAACAAGGTTACAGCTGCTAAACTAGATTGAAGGTTCAAGTGTCATTGGGTCCAGAAAATAAAAAACTTGGGTCAGTTACAATTCTATAGTAACATTGTACTCTCAGGCCTTTTGGAATTGAGATGCAGTTGGAAAAAGTCTGCATACAAACAGAAGTGCCTACAATACAATACCACCCAGAAGTTGTAGTATAGATGGAATACATGAAAATTCAGAGACATAAATCATCATAATGAGGTTTGATAATCAGGAAAAGCTTTATGAGGAAGGGAAGATTTGAAATAGAGCTTGAAGACTTTAATAATGGAGAACCTGAGTATATTCACATAATAAGGGAAGATGTGGTAAAAATAATAAACAAACAAACAAATGAAAACAAAGAATAAACAGGGGGGTGACTGGGTAGTTCAATCGGTTAAGCATCCGACTCTTGATTTCAACTCAGGTTATAATCTCATGGTTCTTGGGTTCGAGCCCTGTGTAGGGCTCTATCCTGACAGCATGGAGTCTGCTTGGGATTCTCTCTCTTTCTCTCTCTCTCCCTCCCTCTCTGCTCTTCCCCTGCTTATCCAGTCTCTCTCGCTCTAAAAATAAATAAACTTTTTAAAATTTTCTATAATTTATTTTTTTTCATAATTTACATCCAAGTTAGTTAGCACATGGTACAAAAATTATTTCAGGAGTAGATTCTTTAAGCCCCTTACCCATTTAGCCCATCCCTCCTCCCACATCCCCTCCAGCAACCCGCTGTTTGTTCTCTATATTTAAGTGTCTCTTATGTTTTGTTCCTGTCCCTGTTTTTATATTATTTTTGCTCCCCTTCCCTTATGTTCATCTCCTTTGTATCTTAAAATCCGCATATGAATGAAGTCATATGATACTTGTCTTTCTCTGACTGATTAATTTTGCTTAGCATAATACCCTCTAGTTCCATCTACATAGTTGCAAATGACAAGATTTCATTCTTTTGGACTGCCGAGTAATATATATATGTGTGTATATATAATATATATGTGTGTATATATTATATATACACACATATATACACATATATATATACACCACATCTTCTTTATCCGTTCATCCATCGATAGACATTTGGGCTCTTTCCATACTTTGGCTATTGTTGATAGTGCTGCTATAAACATGGGGGTGCATGTGTCCCTTCAAAACAACACACCTGTATCCCGTGGATAAATGCCTAGTAGTGAAAATTTCTGGGTCTAGGGTAGTTCTATTTTTAGTTTTTTCAGGAACCTCCATACTGTTTTCCAGAGTGGCTGCACCAGCTTGCATTCCCACCAACATTGCAAAAGAAATCTTCTTTCTCCACATCCTCATCAACATCTGTTGTTGCCTGAGTTGTTAAAGTTAGCCATTCTGACAGGTGTGAGGTAGTATCTCAGTGTGGTTTTGATTTGTATTTCTTGGATGATGAGTGATATTGAGCATTTTTTCATGTGCCAGTAGGCCATCTGGATGTCTTCTTTGGAGAAGTGTCTATTCATGTCTTTTGCCCATTTCTTCACTGGATTATTTGTTTTGGGTGTTGAGTTTGATAAGTTCTCTATAGATTTTGGATACTAACCCTTTATCTGATATGTCATTTGCAAATATCTTCTCCCATTCTGTCGGTTGCCTTTTAGTTTTGCTGATTGTTTCCTTCGCTGTGCAGAAAGAAGCTTTTTATTTTGATGAGGTCCCAATAGTTCATTTTTGCTTTTGTTTCCCTTGCCTCTGGAGACGTGTTGAGTAAGAAGTTTCTGCAGCCAAGATTAAAGAGGTTTTTGCCTGCTTTCTCCTCGAGGATTTTGATAGCTTCCTGTCTTACATTTAGGTCTTTCATTCATTTTGAGTTTATTTTTGTGTATGGTGTAAGAAAGTGGTCCAGGTTCATTTTTCTGCATGTCGCTGTCCAGTTTTTCCAGCACCACTTGCTGAAGAGACTGTCTTTATTCCATTGGATATTCTTTCCTGCTTTGTCAAAGATTAGTTGGGCATACGTCTGTGGGTTCATTTCTGGGTTCTCTATTCTGTTCCATTGATCTGAGTGTCTGTTCTTGTGATAGTACCATACTTTCTTATGATTACAGATTTGTAGTATAGCTTGAAGTCTGGGATTGTGATGCCTCCTGCTTTGGTTTTCTTTTTCAAGATTGCTTTGGCTATTCGGGGTATTTTCTGTTTCCATACAAATTTTAGGATTATTTGTTCTAGCTCTGTGAAGAATGCTGGTGTTATTTTGATAGGGATTGCATTGAATATGTAGATTGCTTTGGGTAGTATTGACATTTTAACAATATTTGTTCTTCCTATCAGGAGCGTGGAATCTATTTCCATTCTTTTTGGGTGTCTTCTTCAATTTCTTTCATGAGCTTTCTATAGTTTTCAGCATATAGATTTTTCACCTCTTTGGTTAGATTTATTCCTATGTATTTTATGGTTTTTGTTGCAATTTTAAATGGGATCGATTCCTTGATTTCTCTTTCTGTTGCTTTATTGTTGGTGTATAAGAATGCAACCGATTTATGTGCATTGATTTTATATCCTGCAACTTTGCTGAATTTATGGATCAGTTCTAGTAGTTTTTTGGTGGAATCTTTTGGGTTTTCCATATAGAGTATCATGTCATCTGCAAAGAGTGAAAGTTTGACCTCCTCCTGGCTGATTTAGATGCTTTTATTTCTTTGTGTTGTCTTACTGAGGCTAAGACTTCCAATACTATGTTGAATAACAGTGGCCAGAGTGGACATCCCTGTCTTGTTCCTGATCTTAGGGGGAAGCTCTCAGTTTTTCCCCATTGAGGATGATACTAGCTTTCATATATGGCTTTTATGATCTTGACGTATGATCCTTTTATCCCTACTTTTTTTGAGGGTTTTCATCAAGAAATGATGCCATCTTTTGTCAAATGCTTTCTCTGCATATATTGAGAGAATCATGTGGTTCTTGTCCTTTCTTTTATTGATGTAATGAATCACATTGGTTGTTTTGTGGATATTGAACCAGCCCTTCATCCCAGGTATAAATCCCACTTGGTCATGGTGAATATTTTTTTAAATGTATTGATAGATCCGGTTGGTCAATATCTTGTTGAGGATTTTTGTATCCATGTTCATCAGGGAAATTGGTCCTATAGTTCTCATTTTATGGGGATCTTTGGTTTTGGAATCAAGGTAATGCTGGTTTCATAGAAAGAGTTTGGAAGTTTTCCTTTCATTTCAATATTTTGGAACAGCTTCAAGAGAATAGGTGTTAACTCTTCCTTAAATGTTTGGTAGAATTCCCATGGAAAGCCATCTGGCCCTGGACTCTTGTTTTGGGGGATATTTTTGATTATTAATTAGATTTCTTTACTGGTTATGGTCTGTTCAAATTTTCTATTTCTTTCTGTTTCAGTTTTGGTAGTTTATATGTTTCTAGGAATTTTTCCATTTCTTCCAGATTGTCCAATTTATTGGTGTATAATTGCTCCTAATATTCTCTTATTTGCATTTCTGTTGTGTTGGTTGTGATGTCCCTCTTCCATTCTTGACTTTATTTATTTGGGTCCTTTCCTTTTTCTTTTGGATCAAACTGGTTAGATGTTTATTAATTTTGTTAATTCTTTCAAAGAACCAGCTTTGGGTTTCATTGATCAGTTCTACTGTTTTTTTAGTTTTGATTGCATTGATTTCTGCTCTAATCTTTATTATTTCCTGTCTTCTGCTGGTTTCAGGTTTTATTTGCTGTTCTTTTTCCAGATCTTTAAGGTATAAGGTTAGGTTGTGTATCTGAGACCTTTCTTCATTCTTTAGGAAGGCCTGGATTGCTATCTACTTCCCTCTTATGACTGCCTTTGCTGCCTCCCAGAGGTTTTGGGCTGCGGTGTTGCCATTTTCATTGGCTTCTATGTACTTTTTAATTTTCTCTTTAACTTCTTGGTTAGCCCATTCATTCTTTAGTAAGATGTTCTTCAGTCTCCAAGGATTTGTTATCTTTCCAAATTTTTTCTTGTGGCTGATTTTGATTTTGAGCGTGGTAGTCTGAAAATATGCACGGTATGATCTTGACCTTTTTGTACTTGTTGAGGGCTTATTTGTGTCCCAGTATGTGATCTATTCTGGAGAATGTTCCATGTGCACTGGAGAAGAATGTGTATTCTGCTGCTTTAGGATGAAATGTTTTGAATATATCTGTTAAGTCCATCCGGTCAAGTGTGTCATTCAAAGCCATTATTTCTTTGTTGATTTTCTGATTAGATAATCTGTCCATTGTTATAAGTGGGGTGTTGAAGTCCCCTACTATTATGGTATTAGTATCAGTGAATTTCTTTATGTTTGTGATTAAGTGATTTATATATTCAGGTGCTTTCACATTTAGAGCACAACTGTTTACAATTGTTAGATCTTCTTGGTGGATAGACCCCTTAATAATGATATGATGCCCTTCTTCATCTCTTGTTACAGTCTTTATTTTAAAGTCTAGATTGTTTGATGTAAGTATGGCTACTCTGGCTTCCTTTGTCTACCATTAGCATGATAGAAGGTTCCCCATCCCCTTACTTTCAATCTGAATGTGTCTTTAGGTCTAAAGTGGGTCTCTTGTAAACAGCATACAGATGGATCTTGTTTTCTTATCCATTCTGTTACCTTATGTCTTTTGATCAGAGCATTTAGTCCATTGAAATTTAGAGTAAGTACTGAAAGATATGAATTAATTGCCTTTATGTTGCCTGTAGAGTTGGAGTTTCTGGTGGTGTTCTCTGATCCTTTCTAGCCTTTGTTGCTTTTGCTCCCCCCCCCCCCCCGTCTTTTCTTTTCTCAGAGAGCTCCCCCTTAAAATTTCTTGCAGGGCTGGTTTAGTTGTCACAAACTCCTTTAATTTTGTTTGTCTGGGAAACTTTTTATCTCTTCTTCTATTTTGAATGACAGCCTTGCTGGATAAAGAAGTCTTGGCTGCACATTTTTGAATATTTCTGAATATTTTGTGAATTTGGCTAAGATATGCCTTGTTGATGGTTGGTTTTTGTTGAATCTAATGGGAGTCCTCTGTGCTTCCTGGATTTTGATGTCTGTGTTTTTCCCCAGGTTAGGAAAGTTTTCCGCTATGATTTGCTCACATAGCCCTTCTACCCCTTTTAGTCTCTCTTCATCTTCTGGGTCCTCTATGATTCTGATGTTGTTCCTTTTTAATGAGTCACTGATTTCTCTAATTCTTAAATTTGCTCTTTTGTCTTAGTCTCCCTCTTTTCTGCTTCATTGTTCTCTGTAAAGTTGTCCTCTGTAATACTGATTTGGTGCTCTGCTTCAACCATCCTTGCTGCTGTGGCATCCATTGGAGACTGCATCTCAGTTATACCATTTTTTATTTCATTCTGACTAGCTTTTATCTCCAGCGAAAGGGATTCTAATCTGTTTTCAACTCCAGCTAGTATTCTTACTATTATGATTCTAAATTCTGGTTCAGACATTTTGTCTGTATCTGTGATGATTAAGTCCCTGGTTGTCATTTCTTCCTGTTCTTTCTTTTGGGGTGAATTCCTTCATTTCATCGTTTTAAAGGAAGAAAAGGAATTAATAAGGTAAAAAAATTACAATTAAAAAATTAAAAACAACACAAAAAATCAAATAAGGGATGCTACATCTTAGGTGTGTTCTGCTCTGGTTGTCGAAAGGAACTTGATAGATTAGAGAAAAAAAGGGAAAGATAAGAAAAGAAAGAAACAAGCAAAAAATAGGAAAATGTTTGAAAATCTGAAAATTTGAATACAATGAAATAGAATAAAATAAAATGATGGAAGTAATAAAATAGAATTTGAAAAATTTACAAAAAAGTAAAAAATATAGTAGAAAAATAAATTAAATAAAAGTATTTATAAGAGAAATGGAAAATAAAAATAAATTTTTTCTCTTTCTGTATTCAAGAATAAGAAAAGAAAAAAAAATTGAATAGATGGAGCAGCAATCAGACTGAAGTACAACTGAAATTACATAGGTTTCCCTTAGAAGTCAAACTATGAAGCATTTTATAGTCTGTAAACTAAGCAAGCAGAGAGATTTGTGATGTTCCTGAAGAGCAAGGTTGGCCCAGGTGGGCGGGGCTTAGTGTAACAGCTCCATTCTCCACTAGATGATGTTGCTTAGCTTACTGAGGTGGATTGCTGTGGCGCCTGTAGGTGTGTATGCACAGGTGTTGGAGGAGTGAAAATGACATCATCCAGCTACCCAGTCTTTAGTATCAGAACTCTGTTCTCCCCAACTAGCAATTGCACATTCCTCCTTTGTCTCTGGCTTCCATCCACTGTCTGCTTTTACACTGTCCATGACCAAGCCATCAGATTGCCAGGCAGCACCTCCCTCCTGAGTTTTATCTCAGATGCAGCTGTGGGGTTCCCAACCTCTCACTTCTGAGGGACTATAGTTTTGACCCTTCTGGGAGAGGGTCATACCTTCTGGGAGAGGGTCTCACTGAGAAATGGCTGGGTGCTGGCCTGCGTCCAGGAACATTTGGGAGACCGTGCTGCTGATGATGATCAGAGACTCTGGCTGAGTGCCAGCTGGTCCCAGAAAAAGTTCATGCGATCATGTAGCAGCAGTGTTTCAGGATTTATGGAAAATCACAACACGCATCTGGCACCAGGCTTCCTCCTTAATGTCATTGTTCCAACAACAGCAATGTGGTTGTTCTCCAGGGTCTGCTGGGACCTTGGCCTGTGGGGTGGCCACACAGACTTTACTAAAAGTCCTCCCAGCAGGGGAACTGCCTCTCCCCATGTGGCCTGAGGACCCTGAGGACCTCACTCTCTGCTCCTGGGGATTCGCCCTTCCCACCAGAGCACCGCCAGGTATCAAGCTGTGGAGTTTCAGACTCTGCACTCCCTCTGTTTATAAAGTCTTAATGGAATTTAAAACCTCTCCTTTCTCCTTTATCCCTTTTTTCTTCAGTCCCTTGTGTACTCTTTCTTTTCTCTCCAGCTGCTTGGGCAGGGGTGGGGGGGGATGCTTTCCATACTCTGTTCCCCCCATCTCCATACTCTCTCCTCAAGCAAAAACAGCTCCCTGCCCTCCACAGCTTCTCTCTCCCCCAGTTCACCTCTCCAGGCCGGGTACCTGCTGAGTTCTCTGGTTCAGGTTGTTGTGTTAATCTTCATATCAGTTTTCTAGGTGTGCGGGATGGTTTATTGTTGATCTGGCTGTATTTCAGGGACGGGTGACACACACACAAAAAACTTCCATGCTGTTTGGCCATCTTGGCCCCTCCCTCAATAAACTTTTTTTTATTTAAAGAAAAAACAGTAAATCTAAAAAGCTGATGCCTTAATTGGCTTCCTGAGTGGCAGAGGTTGTTAATTATCCCTTAATCACTATTCTCACTTTCTTCTCAATTTTTAGCTGGGCATATGGCTTCCTTGCCTTTAGGTTTTGACCATATGCCTAAATTCTAATGATGGATATGAAGAGAGAGGGGTGTGCAACTTCCGGAAAATGCTCTTAAAGAGAATCCTTTTGGGGCACTGGGATGGCTCAGTTAGTTAAGCGTCTGACTCTTGATATCAGCTCACATCATGATGTCCCAGTTGTGAGACTGAGCCCCAAGTTGGGCTTCTTGCTGAACATGTAGCCTGCTTACGATTCTCTCTCATTCCCTCTCTGTCTGCCCCTCCCCCACTCTCCCACTCGTGTTTTTTTTCTCTTTCTCTCTGTCAAAATAAATAAATGAAGAAATAAAGAAATATTTTAAAAAAGAGAAAGAGAGAATCCTTTCATCCTCCTCTTGTTGCTGCTTAGAACAAACACATAAATGCTGAAATGCCAGCAGCTACCAGGGACCATGATGGGGCCTTGGGAATGGAAGCCCATGTCATCGAAACAAGAGCCAGGGCTGGAAATCTTTGGGTTCCCTAAAGATACGAGAGAGAAAAAAAAACAGATATCCTGTTTATTACTGTTTTTCTTAGTTTTTGCTGTTTTGTTTTTTTTTTTCTTTTCTAATACTTAGATTTGAACATTTTACTTTATCTCCTTGAACTGGGATTTCCTTAAAGCAAGAGAGGTAAATTTATTAAACAGTTCCATTGACATCTTCATACTTTAATATTCTATATGATTCAGAAAAAACTTTCAAATAATTTATTTGAACAATCCATGCCACGTCACAGTCTGCATCAACACATCTCATATAGAAATGTGAAAAATTCAGTGACTCACTCAGGTTTTCCACATATACAGACATTTCTCTTTGAGAAAATATGTGATGATACACATCACACCTAAAATGTTATAGACTATGTCCCAATAAAAATTGGAATCAAAAAATATTTCAGATCTTCTCATTCACTAATATCACACTTAAAGAAGAAAAAAACATCATTAATGATAGTATTAAACTTTTCATAATTGTTTCTTTAAAAAAAAGTATTAACATTAGCTTCTACCAGGCCAACATTTCCCAAAGTACCTTCATTTGAGATCAAATCTTCATAAGAAATCAACAAAACATGCATGCTGTGGTGAAACCACTGTTTGTACCACTTTTATCCATATTTCCTTTTGAGGATTCACCAAACACATTAGAATACAAAAACCCCTAAGCCATCTCAAACAAGCGATACACAAAAACATTCATTTTTGTTGAGTCAGTTATTTCTACATAACATGTGACCACATCAAAAGGCTGGGGAAACAGTTCTAGATCGCGTACTTTTCCAGAATTCTTTCTTTAATATCCTGCTGCTTTTCCATTTAGGAGAGTAAACAAAGCCCCAAGGTAACAGATAAGTTAAAATCAGTTTGCTATTTTAGGGCACATCCTGCAAGAAAACTGTTTGTAAACCACAGCTTGAGGTTCTCAGAGGAAAACAAGATGATCAGTGAACTCAGTTTAGACATTGCACATTTAATTTTGCCTTCTGGCTATGCCTATTACAGCAGAACTCAGCTTTGAATCAGAAGTACCACTGTCACATTATGAGCATCAGTCAGACATTTGATTTACACCCTGGAGTTTATATTCTTAGAGATTTTAAGAAGAGAATTTTAGTGGTTACTTCTAGGTCTTTCCTTGGTAATAAACCTTATAGTTTACATAGGCAATAAATAATCTTTTTGTTAACATCAGTAAACATGGAAGTAAGAAACTAACAAGTGAGGAAAGGACATACAAAAATAAAGTGAGTACTTGGAAACAGCTCCTTTCTGGTACAGAATAATTCATTTTGTTCTTTCAAATGTTTTGTCTACCAAGAGAACAGAAATCTTCTATAGAGACTAGGAGATGTCATCTGGTGATTTTATACAATATTATTACTTAAAAAACTCTATTTTTCCCAATTTTATTACATCTAAAGACTCATTCTTTTGGGATTTCAGTGATTGTGCCTAGGGAAACAGATTTTTAAAATTTTTTTTTATCATTCAAGAAAATAAGGTAAAAGTTATTTTCATTATTTAAAACATGTCCATAGATTTGTAATGTAAAAGTAAGGAATGGAAGGTAAAACTGATATGTATCAAGAACCATAAATTCATAAAGTTGCTGAGAGTCCAAAATATTTTGAAATATGCCATCAAAAAAGATCTGAATATATTTCCTCTGGAAATCAAAATAACATGAAAAGGCTACAATAGACCGTGTTGCAAAGAGGTGGAATTTTAATACATAGAACAGATGGCAGGTTTTCATTTTATTCAGTTTCTTTACAAATGGATGAACCAAACATCCGGTCAAATTTTTATTTTTATTTCATTTGCACTTATAACTCTAATTACATATAATGGGATAATAAGAACGGTTAACAGAACGCTTTTATAGAAACATAACAAGAATAATCTAGGATTATTGGTTCAAAACTGCTATTCTTGGGGAAAGCCTAGACATCAGTAAGTTGCAAGTAAAATATAAAACATTTGCTTAGAAATAATTATCAACTTTACATTTCAAAATATGTGAATGATCATGTATAGCTATTTTTGGTAATGACTAGCCTTGAGGTATGTTGGTAGGTTAAAACAATGAGTACATATTATACAGAAAACAAAGAACATCTTTAGGAGATCAGACATGAGAATGCCAATTTTGGGTTTTAGCCAAATTGAATTTTACTGGGATGTTAATAATTTGATTGTTGGTGACCATTTGTGTTTATTTTTGGAAACTGTGCATTTTATATGTGCACAAAACGTGATAATGTACATGTAACTTAGACCAGAAAATACATTAAGCTATAGACCTGAGGCTTCTCTGTTCAATTTTTATTTAAACGTTTACTTGCCCACAGGAATATTTTATGAAGCTCTTGAACTTATGAACTCATGGCATTCTACATGGCTAGTTTAACATGTGCGATGTTTGATTACTTTTCTGAATGACCGCTAATATTAATGCGTGTACATATTCAGAATATTCTATTTTGAAATCCAGAATAACATTGCATTTCAAACTACTGGTTTAGTCCTCTAGGATGGACAGAGACTATTATATTTTTAAAGCTTTTTGGTGCTGTTCCTGTATCTAATAGAAATAGCCAATTGAAAATAACTACTGTGGTTTCTCCAGGGAATCTAGCTGTGCCTTATTACACAATGTCCATTTTCTGAGACATAATGGAATCATAATTAATCTCAAGCTTATTAAATTTCTCTACTGGCCTTTAGAGATTGTTATTTTTTATGAAAATAAATTCTAAAAGTTTCTAAAGAAACAGTGAGGCACTGCGTGGTAATATTATCATATACCTGCTGCTGTTGTGAAATTCACTGCTTCAATAAATGAATTTTATATAAGAATACCAAATTAAGTATTAAAGATCACATTTTCAACAATATGTATTTTAAGTTACAATCCTATAAAATGATGAGAAAATTTCAAAAATTCTACTAAAATAAACACACTTCCTATTTGTTTTCAGAAAAAGAAAATTATAAGCATAATTTAGCTCTAACTTTAATAATTTAGAGTCCTTTCCATGACCATCAATTTTATTCGTAGTTTTAGTATGGTTGTTTTTCTGTTGTCTATTGACTAGAACCTTGATTCAATATTTTATATATGGACATTTTTATTTGCTTTCACAAAAAGAAAATCATAGGTACAATTTAGCTTTATTTTAACAATTCAGAGTCATTTTCATGACCATCAGTTTTATTCTTGGTTTTAGTATGGTTGTTTTTCTATCCCACCCCTTGCTGTTATTTCACTATTACACAACATGTTAGTTTGTCAGTGCAGGGCTGAGCACATGGGAAGTTCTTTCAAAAATGTTTATGGAATGAATGCATGAATTCTCAAATGAAGCTTTCAGTTCTTCTCCTTCTACTTTGATGTGGGCAGAGAAATCAAATACCCAAGCTTGTTGAAAATGTCCATTCATAATATAAAATATTGAATCAAGGTTCTAGCTAGTAGACAAGTTGCACGAATCTTCGAACACCAGGTATTTCAATAGGTCAGAAATGTCCCACTTGCAATCAGGTTCTCAGGTTGTTAACGATGTTGAAGCTGCCAGAAGACTGACCACTGACTAAATCAGATGATCTTACCAAACAGACAATGCCATTTGGAAAACAACATGTTGTACTCTTGGGCAATACTATTATATTAATAAATATATGCATCGCCTTAAATAGTTGTAATATATTTAGTCATTGGCTTCGATATTGAGGAAAAGTCTGTGCCCATTTTTATTTTATTTTAGTTTCTTATATTTTAGTTGTTTTATTTTATTTTTGTTTTATTTTCACTTTTTCGCTGGATGCCGTCCATCCTTCGGGAACCCCTGGATTTGCTGGAGCTGGACTCCAGCACAATTCTACATTCTGAAGAATGTTAGAAATAATTAAGGGTCCACGATCTCTCTGATGGCTGATTACAAATAGCTTAGCTGTTACCTACCTATCATTGCCCTACTTTCTATCCCAACCCTGTTTGTTTAAGCAGAACCTCAGGGAATAGGGACAGCTGAGCTGTATCCAGATTGTAAATTATTAACCCAGGGTTTTCACTTCTTTGCCTCAACAGTGGAGAAATGGTGTTTACTAAATCCAAGAGACAAAGCCTCAAGAAGTGATACTCCACGAAATTAGAAGTCAATAGTAGTATCTTATTCCCCAGTTGAACATTTTTCTATGTAGCATATTTGTTGATTTATGCCTATCTGTTCAGAATTAAGAGAATTAGATTAAGGATATACATTAAACTTAATTTATTAATTTGTTAAAAATTTCCTATAGGTTTAACATGTATTTTTTTCTGGATCAAGTTATTTTAAAATTGTGTGCAATTCATCGAAACAACATATTCTACAAATGTCATCCAAAATAACAAAAGGTAAAATTTTATTACAAATATAAAATAATTAAAAATGAATCTCCTAATGAGATTAAGTTATCTATAAATTTAAATTTAAAAATATTAGTTAATACATGCAAAGATTAATATCATTTAATGTTAGAATACAACAAATTAAGGATCAATTCCATATCTGTTTTTTATAGTTGTATAGAGCTAAAAATATGCCTATATAAATATGTTGATAGGAATGATAGTATTTTTTAATATAAACATCACTCACTTATTTGAACTCTTTCTATATTATAAGTAAAAATAGCACAGTAATCTATCACCAAAAATAACTGTTAATGAGCTATTTAGTCATAGCTCAGTTAGGTCTTCCTTCGGTTTTGTCAAAAGCGAATAATTTGAAAAGCACCGACTTGCAAAATGATTTGTTACCTAGAGGCGAAAATCATTTGCTTTCTCCAATTCTGGGAAGTATTCTGGAATGGCTGTACCAAAACTTACCAAACAACTGTTACCTGTAACAGTTACTCTAATAGTATCTAGTTGAACTGAATCATAGCTAAGACTTATTCTGTATATTTCTCACCATATGACAGGCACTGTTTGTTCTAAGAACTTTTTATATTAGGTTGAACCCCATGAAACTGAACTTATAGGTCAAAAGGTTTGGCACAGAAATTTCATACAGCTTAACCTATCTACTAACAATTCAATCCTCATCACAACCTTATAGATGGGTCCTGTTGATACCTCATTCTAAAGATGAAAATTGAGGGGCACCTAGGTGGCTCACTTGATCAAGCATCCAACTCTTGATTTTGGCTCAGGTCATGATCTCATAGTTTGTGAGATCAAGCCCTGCGTTGGGCTCTGTGCTGTCAGTGTGGAGCCTGCTTAGATTCTCCCTCACTCTCTCTCTCTCTCTCTCTCTTTCTCTCTCTTTCTCTCAAAATAAATAAATAAATAAACTTCTTTAAAAAAAGATGAAAATTGAAGCATGGAGAGGTTAAGTCACTTGCCTAATATCTCCTGGCTAGAAAGTGGTGAAGCCAGGATTTCCATTCAGATCATCTTGCTTTAGTTTGTTCTCTCACCCACTAAATTAAAACTCCCCTCAATGTACTCAGAGATGTTTGGAAAATAAATTAATCTAAATTTTAATATATATTTGCCAATATAATATTTTTGATAATATGTTTTTCTCTTGCCATATGCTTTAAATAAGCTTTATAAAAAAAAAACCTTTGGAGCTGCAGATTTAGCTAAGCTTGATTACTATGCAATTTAGTTAGTAAAACCATTTCTCATTGCCAAACCAAAAAAAAAAAAAAAAACAAAGAAAGAAAGAAAAACACATTATCAAAAATACTATCTGGAGCACCTGGCTGGCTCAGTTGGTAGAGTATACAACTCTTGATCTCAGGGTTGTAAGTTCAAGTCCCATGGTGGAGTAGCGATTACTTCAAAATAAAATCTTAGAGAAAATGCTTTCTGATGAGAGTCTAATATCAGATACTACAATTTCCAGAAAAAAGAACAAAGGTGATAAAGAGGAAATTCTAAAGAAATGACAGAAAAGAAGTTCCCAGAGCTAAAGAGCCAGGAGTCTTAGGACTGAAAGAACCCATCAAATACCTCGTATAATAAATGGGCAAAAATACCCAGAACCCACAGTGAGGCACTTTGAATATTTCAATATTCCAGGGATGAAGGGAAGATCTTAACAGGTTTTCAGGCAGAAAAACAAGTCTTCTTACAAAGTAATAGGAATTATACCAATCTCAAAATGTTAGCAGTAACACTGGATGCGAGAATCTAATGGAGTAGCATCTTCAAAATTCTGTTGGGAAATGATTTGCTAGTCAGAATTTAATAAACAACCAAAACACCTAATTAAATGTAAGGGTCAACTAAAGCCATTTTAAAGCATTCATAGATGCAGTATTACCTCTGACGACCTCTTTGTTAGGAAGGGACTTGAGAATGTGTTCTTACAGAAGTGAAAGTAAATCAAGAAAGAGGGAACAGAAAATCTAATAAACAGTGAATCCAAACCAGAGTAGTGTTCATCAGTAGAAAAGAAAAAAGTTTTACATTAAATTGGCTATCTGTGACCTTTTGAAGCGGCAGCCTATCCTATCCTTGTTTGTTTCATTAAATTACACTCTCTCTTGCCTGTTAATAGAGTTGTTTGGCACACACCACAGACTCCTTGTGTGATACAACATGGATTGCTGTGTGCTACAGATTAGATGGTGTTCTCTAAATCTCAACTTGGGCAATAAAAATCTTAGCAAAGTACAGTATGCTGGCTTATAGCATAGTTACTGATTCTGTCTTCTCATCCTCAAACAATACTATGTTACAAAATGGCTATCATCGCACTTATTTAATAAGTCAACGACACTACTAATTGTAAACATAACATTACTATTTGCCAAGCAAGTTTTTGCACTTGAACTGATGACACTAATACTTGGACAAATCATTATGCTGCAGTTTAAATGCAATTATACATACCAGTGAATAAAGAAGAGACATATTCAAGAAATATCAATAGATACCTCTTAAAAATAAAACTTGGAAAACAGAAAAAAATACTTTGTGATAAGGAAAGTCTAATGGCATTTTTCTAGTCAAGTAAGCATGTTAATACTCGTTTTCAAAAGTACTACAAAAAAGTGAGAAAAATAGTATAGAACATGTCTTGTAAGATAGAATCCTCTCAATCAAGATAAGATTAATTCATACAATTTTATAATAATTTATAAAATAAAATTGTAAATCAATGTTCTATTTCTTATTACTAATTTTTAAAAGTAATGCATGTAATACAAAGCCTAGATCATAAATCATTTATTTACCCAGAAATATTTCCTTGTTAAATATGTGTACATTCATCTATCAGGGTCTGTTACTTGGTCACTGGGAATAATTAAATTTTTCCATATGAAATTAGAAAGAACACTATCAATTTTACTAGCCATCATGATCAAACTTTCCTTATATCTTAACAAAGGGAAATTTCTCTATTGTTAAAACCTAACCAGTCTAGAAGCTAGTATATACCTTTATTTTTCATAAATAAAAAGTAGAAAATATAGTCATTTTATAAGATGAGATAAGAGGAGAACTGAGTAATTAGAATAAGTATTTCATGATATGACTTGATAAAACAGGTTTTAACTCCTTTGTTGAATAATACATACCAACTCTGAAAGAAATCATAAAAATTTTATCCAAAGTATCTTGAAAATTTTGGTGGTCTCAAAAAATATTCCAATTATATTAAAAGGATCTACTTCATTAACCTATACTGCTTTAACTCTTCAAAATTTTTCTTTTCATCTAAAAACATGTCCCAAAGATGAGAAAGCTGAAAAGAACTGCTTACATTTAAATACATGAAAAAAGCTGTTTTCAATTTTTAATATTTCTTACCCATATGTTACTTGCTTTGCTTTTGTGGAACCCCTCAAAATTGATGCATTCTTTGGCAAAAGTGGGAAGATGGAAGATGTATTGTTTAAACAATAATTAACAAAACCAATCCATTTTGAGTGTCAGTTTTTCAGCTTTAACAGAAATGTCTACAAGATAGGGAAAGGCACAAGTCGTAAAATGGTGTATATTTCCTTGGTTATCCATTGACGGTGATATATTTTCTTAGGTTAATATTTTGAAATCACTTTCTTTGATGTCCAGGGAGATTTTTGAAGTGTGTGCCTCAGGGAGACACAGGGAGAGAGAGAGATGGAGAGGGAGAAACTGCCTTTGAGTCTCTCCCACAGATCTCTCAAAACTAGATCAGTATTAGAAAAAAACACATAAGAAATTGAGTGTATGGAAACTGATACTCTTTCAAGTACCCTTGCTCCTTTATTACTTTTAAAGTCTTGGTGTTACAGCTGTGTGCAGACCTAGATTTAGAGACTGCTTCCAGAGCACTGCAAAGGCAGTGATTAGAGAAAACTAATGTCTCTATTTGTGCACAACCAAGTCCAGAGTCTTCAATAACTGGATGAATAAATGGATGAATAGACAGATGTGCATGTATGTACACACATATTTTAGGTAATTCTATAGCTTCTTTTATCATCGTGCAACTGCCTTGTAATTTCTGTGTAAATTTGTGTTTATAGTTGTACTAGACCAAGCTATAATGAGACTATGTTCAGTAGTTAATTGTAGTATTTCTCAATTAGGGTCTATAGACCCTTAGGGAACCACAGATACATTCTCAACAATCTGTAAATTCTCCAGTCTGAAAAATTCTGGTCAATGAATTTAGTCATTAAAAGGTCAAGCTATCAGAGCCAATCTCATTAGGGTCAAATGCAGCTCTCCCACTTATTAGCTGTGGATCCTTAAACAAGTTACCTTCCTGCTCTGAATCTCAATATTTTCATCTGTAAAATGAGAAATTTAATGTAATACAAAATGCTCACTTCCTTTTAGAATTAAGGGGAACATTGCATTCACCCATAAAATTAGTAATCCAAAAATGCTATTTTAGAATAACAGTGATTCCTTGTTATTCTCATGTGGTTTCTGGGTATAATTAAGTGAAAATAATGTATAGTACTTAAGAAATAATGGTACTACTTTTGTTAGCCATCATGACCAAACTCTTTCTATGTATTTAAAGAATGAGAAACTTTATATTGCTAATAGCTGGTCAGTCTGATAACTAGCATATAATTTTGTTTTTTTTAAATAGAAAGCAGAAAGTATATTCATTTTATAAGATGAAATAAAATGAGGATTAACTTTAATTTGAATGAGTATTTCATGATATGATTTGATAAAATGGGTTTTGACTACTAATATGGATTTTCATTAAATCAGACTCCCTAGAAGCCCAAAATATTCTTTTTTCTACCAATAGGAAATTGTCCAGTAAAATGATCTTACAGAAAATACAGACCATGTGGGAGAAGAAAGTATTACTAAGAACTAACAAAGGTGTTTTAGTGTTCTGTGGGACAAAAGGAGAATAGTTTGGCTCTATGGTAAATACTATATACTTCTAATTTAAACTCACATTTTTTATTATAAAAATGCAGGAAACAATTGATAAATAGATTTCCTAGCAATATCCAGATCAATGCTATCTTTGTTTAGACCAATTTGTACACAATTAATGATAATTCAGTATGTAGCAAGGTTGAGCATGTTGGGTGGTATTTAAGAAAGGAAAGCATCAGACTAAGTTTAGAATCTTCTTCATATCCTCTATATTATTCAGATTAGACTATCTACTGTAATAAACTATCCCTAAATCTCGATGGCTTACCATAGTAGAGATTTATTTTTTACTCATATCACCTCTAAGCCAGGAAGTGGTGTTACTCTTCATGGTTTCTCAGGGATGTAGGCTTCTGTCATGTATTTCCACTACATTCTAAGGTCTTGGAGACTTCCAAAGGATTTTCTGCAGCTAGATAGCAAACAGGTAGAAAAAGGATCTGGAGCATCTTGTTCAAAGGTTTAGGAACCAGGCTTGGAGAATACTCATCATTCAGGCCCACATTAGCTGTCCAGAACTTGAACTCTTGGTCCCACATCATAAGGGGCTAGAATGTAGTGTAGTAGTGTGCCAAACATAAGAGAACATAGATATTGATCATCAACTGGGTGGGCTTTGCCAGTGTTCTATAAAAATTAAGGAATCTTGGTTTAAGTTCACAGATTCTTGCTGATATAGTAATGGCATTATTTTTTACAAATATTTCTGTTACACTCAACACTATTTTATTTAATCCTAATTGAATTAATTCATTGATCCTAATTTCCTGAGACTCTGAACAATCTTGTATACATGTTGACTTAATTCTTTTGCAAAGATTGAGTTAATTATAATAAGAGCAATTAAATAATTGCCAGCAGGTTAAATTTGAGTGTTTTTAAATCCAATTTATTAAAGAAAAAAATCTACAAAGATTAAGTACAATTTTCCATAACCCCAAGTAAACAAGCAACAAGAATCTTGAGGTTAGTAATAAAAATAATGATCATAACACTAAAATCTCATAGGAGATCTTCTTTCAAACAAATTACTACATTTATAGGTGATAAAATATAAATTTTATGATGGCAAGATGTAACAAGAAAGGAATATTACCCAAAACTTGCTGTTATATCTAACTGTCTTCAAAGGTATCTGACTTGTAAATATTATTCAGCCTTCTATTCTATTATTTACTAGATGTTGAAACATGGCCTATTGCTTTGTATATTCAAAAGAGTCATATGAAGAACTTTAAGTTTCTTATTCTCTCAAAATTCTAGTTACTCAAGCTTGGGGACAGGTGTCACTTCTAATTTATTTTAATTGACACTGCATTACAGACATTTGATACTTAAATTTAAAAGAGAGAGCTTAAATGAACAAAATTACTACTGAAAGAGAAGAAATAAGAACCAGCACCACAAAAATACAAACAGTTGAACAGAATATTATGAAAACCTCTATACCAACAAATTGAACAACTAGGAAGAAATGAAGGAATTCCTAGACACATTTAACCTACCAAAACTGAACCAAGAAGAAATAGAAAATGTGAACAGACTGATTACCAACAATGAAATTGAAATAGTTATAAACAAAGAAACAAACAAAAAACCCCCCCAAAAAACCTCCCAATAAATAAAAGTCCAGGACCAGGTGACTTCACAGGTGAATTCTACCAAAGAAGAAGAGTTAATACTTAGTTTCTTAAACTATTCCAAAAAATAGAAGAGAAAAAAAAAAACCCTTCTAAATTCATTCTATGAAGCCTGCATTACCCTGATACCAAAACCAGATAAAGACATTACAAAAAAAGAAAACTACAGGCCAATATTTCCAATGAACATAGATGCAAAAACCGTCAACAAAATACTAGCAAATCCAATCCAACAATACATGAAAAAAAATTATTTACCATGATCAAGTGAGATTTATTCCTGGGATGCAAGGGCAGTTCAATATTCACATATCAATCAATGTGATACATTGCATCAACAAGAGAAAGGATAACAACCATATGATCATTTCAATAGATGAAGAAAAGACATTTGATAAAGTACAACATCTATTCATGATAAAAAACCTTCAACAAAAGAGGCTTAGAGGAAATCTACCTCAATATAAAGGTCATATATGAAAAAACCACAGCAAACATCGTACTCAATGGTGAAAAACTGAGAGCTTTTCCCCTAAGGTCAGGAATAAGACAGGGATGTCCTCTCTCACCCCTTTTATTCAACATAGTACTAAGAAGTCCTAGCCACAGCAATCAGAGAGCAAAAAGGGATAAAAGGCATCCAAATTGGTAAGGAAGAAGTAAAACTTTCACAACTTGCAGATGACATTATACTATACATAGAAAACCCTGAAGATTCCATCAAAAACTACAAGAACTGATAAATGAATGTAGTAGGATACAAAATCAATATACAGAAATCTGTTACATTTTTATACACTGATAATGAGCAATACAAAGATGAGCAGTAAAATCTTTTTAAACACTATGGGTAAAGCGTCATTACAGTGTCCTGCTCTCCCTTCTTTCTTTTCATGTGTGCTCTTAAGTCTTTTTGTTTTGATTTTTTCTTATCTCATTCATTCATTCAGTCAGTCAGTCAACTGGCAGGTCAGATCCAGCCTCCAACAAACACTTATTAAACGGCCACTATGCAACAGTGCTATCATGGATTCCATGATTCCTCTGGAAGTTAGATCCTTACTTTCACAAGTTATAGTTTGTTGGGGCAGAGAGTAAAGTGTGGGAAGTGCTCTGACAGGCGAAGAATGTAACCAGAGGCATATACTGTGCTTAGAAAAGCTTTCTTGAACAATCAACATAGAAGGACAGATCTGAAGGCTAGGGAGAAATTAAGCAAGTGGATAAGGAAAGAATGATCTAGCAAAATGAAACCATGTGTAAAGCAGCAGGGGATGAGAAGCAGGCATAAAGAAAGTGAAAGTCCAGAGGCAACTTGGGGATGTGGCAAGAGATGAAGAAAGGGAGGTAAAGAGAGCATAGACATCAGAGAAACTTCTAAGTTAAGTGGAGAAATATGGAGTTTATTTGGAGTATAATAAGCATATCAAATTATTTTCCCAATTTCTCTTCTGTCTCTGACCCATTACGGTCCATTTCTTGCATCGCAATCTGGCATAAAAGCCTCTTGTGAGTTTTCTCAGCAGACAGTCATGTTTCTGTTGTCACCACAGCTGTCACTATCTTTTGGGCTGCACATTCTGAACATTTATTCCTTTATACTCTGCTGGGTTCAGTTTCTCTTCTTGCTGCATATATGAGTTTAGTATCACAGCAGATACTGTTTTCACACTGACTATAGAGCTATATAAATCTTAAATTAATGCTATAACTTTCAGCTTCTGGACCATTTCATCTGTGGGTCTTTTTTCTCAGCATCCAGGAAGATCCATTTCTCCTCTTCTCAATGTAAGTTGATGCTGTCTAAGTAAAGTACAATGAAGAATAGTACCCTCCAGGAAGCAATGGTGTCACATACATATGCACTCTATCTCTCTCTCTCTGTCTCTCTCTCTCTCTCTCTTTCACACACACACACACACACACACACACACACACACACACACTTAAAAACCTTCAATGACTTCTTGTGGCTCTGAAAATAAATTTCATATAACTTTGTGTGATTTAAACAGTACTAATATGACCTTGTAGGTCCTGATAACACCTTTCCTTGACCATTAGAAACCACTGTGTATGGGTGAGGTGGAATGGGGAGGGAGCATACAAAGAGGCAGAAAAGTATGCTAGACAGAGGTCATGGTAAGTAAAAATAACTAGAGGTGACGATAGGAAAAGTGTATGTCCATCTCAATCTCTGAAAAATAATAGGCCTATTTGCATATGCTTTTTCCTCTGTCTGGAGCATTTCTTACCTTGTTTCTTGCTTAACCCCTGTCTATTCCTGCATTTCTAAACTTTTAAAAATCATCTCCAAGCAGCTTTCTCTGGTTTACCTCTTCCCCCACCCTCTTCAAGAATGATCATGTGCTCCCATATTCCCACAGCACTTTCTTATAATGGATTATTTAATTTTCTGTCCTTCTTACTAAGTTCCATGACAAGAATCTTGCTTCTGTTATATTCCTATTCACCAGCAGAATACCTTGCATATATACCTGGTACCTAATAAATAGATGTTGAATGGATGAATGGAAATAACCATTGTTTAGTGTGAACAATGAATTAAGCATTGTACCAAGTACTTCCTATACATGACCTTACTTAAGCTTCCCAGTATTATTCTCATTTTAAACATGAGGCAACTGAGTCTTGAAATAAGAGACTTACCTCAAATTATACAGCTAATAAGAGACAGAATGTGGACTGAAATCAAGGACTGTCTGAGTCCGGAGCCTGAACTCTTAACGTCTATATGATAATAATTTCTCTCTGGTTCTCTCTTTGATAATTACTCCTTTGTTTTGATGGCCTAGAATTTACAGCTTATTTGGTCCACATCAAAGGTTATTGTGCAGAGTGGAAAAAATCATACAATTTAAAAAAAAAAATTTTTTTTTCAACGTTTATTTATTTTTGGGACAGAGAGAGACAGAGCATGAACAGGGGAGGGGCAGAGAGAGAGGGAGACACAGAATCGGAAACAGGCTCCAGGCTCCGAGCCATCAGCCCGGAGCCTGACGCGGGGCTCGAACTCCCGGACCGCGAGATCGTGACCTGGCTGAAGTCGGACGCTTAACTGACTGCGCCACCCAGGCGCCCCAAAAATCATACAATTTTTAAATATTCTTGTTTCCTTTCTCTATTTTTCTCTCCTCTGGATAAATGTTAGCTACACATGTTTATTATCAATGTTTCCACATGTATTTTGAACAGATATATCTTCAAATTGTGCACCTCAAATTTTATTAATTTACCTCTACAGAATGGATAAAGGCCACTTTTTTTTTAATAAGTGGGGAGCTTACAGGTAAATTCAGAGTAGAATTTAAATAAAGAGTTGTGCTCTTTTAGGAAAGAGCCCAAATGTCCATTGATGGATGAACGGATAAAGAAGATGTGATATATATATATACAATGGAGTATTACTCAGCATTCAAAAAGAATGAAATCTTGCCATTTGCGACTACGTGGATAGAACTAGAAGGTATGATGCTAAGCAAAATTAGTCAGTCAGAGAAAGACAAATATCATATGATTTTGCTCATATGAGGACTTCAAGGTACAAAACAGATGAACATAAGGGAAGGGAAGCAAAAATAGTATGAAAACAGGAAGGTGGACAAAACATAAAAGACTCTTAAATATAGAAAACAGAGGGTTGCTGGAGGGGTTGTGGGAGGGGGGATGGGCTAAATGGGCAAGGGGCATTAAAAGGAATCTACTACTGAAATCATTGTTGCACCATATGCTAACTAACTTGGATATAAATTAAAAAATAAATAAATTACATATAAAAAAGTTCTGCTCTTTTAGTTCTTAATAAATCTGTTTTGATTGCACGATAATTGAATCATTATTATTTTTTAATGTTATTTTTTAAAACCTATGTTCCATCTCCAAAAGAGAAATTTGAAGTGGGTTGAACCTTTCCTTTGCAAGCTTACCAATTATAATTTTTCTAACCTAAGCTGGCTAAGTTTATTTTTTGAGAAGTGAAGGAAAAGTATTACCTACAAAACCCAAGTCTCCTGGATTTAAATCTTGCACAAAATCTTGATCAAATTACCAAAAGTAAAACTGTGGCAGTTCAGTTAAACATTCACATCATTCTCTATTTTGAATTCATTTAAATTTATATTACAATAAATCACTTAAATGTTATTTTCTAATGCTATTTGTGGAGAAAAAAAGCCAACTTGAAGGTGAACACAACAAAAGAAAATTTGATCATCATTCAGTTATATACAACACAACCAAATCCTTAGGATATATTTAATTTATGTTTCACTGTAAAAGCATTTGCTTTGCCATATGTAATTGTTTTGACTTCCATATAAACTTCAGAATTTTGTTACCTACCTTAATTACAACATAATTTTAACAGCTTGGACTTTTTAATCACCAAAAATGCATTTATGGTGTTGAGGTTCAAATTTATTTTCCCTCTACAGAGTCTGAGAACAGTGCTTCTGCACATAGACGTTCCTTGTAGTGCTATCAAAACCAATGGACATTATATATTTACACGTCCGGTAGATAATAAAGAAGTACAGAGATGCAAAGTTAGTCACTTTTCTATTATTCCTTGTCTAATCCCAAAAGCATAAATGCTCATGTTTAAGGACATTTTGTTTTTTTTAAATCTAAATTTTTACTTCAAATATTGATTGGGGTCTAAGGGTTATTTATAACAATATTGTTCAAAGACAGAAATAAAGGTTTACTTTAGTTCCTGAAGCATCGAGTCCCAGGAAGACAAAGTATAAAGGGGGCATCCACATAACTGAGTCTCTTTCTACCTCGGCTATACTTGTTTATACAAGGTGCACTTTTGTTTGTTTTTAATAGTTTTCCATTATAGAAACCTTATATGGAAAAAGCATGGTCTTGATAATATTGAGGAGGAGAATTTTTGAGGAAAGGGGTAAGAAATATCTTTAAAAAATTTTTTTATGTTTATTTATTTTTTGACAGAGGGAGAAAGACAGATGGTGAGCTGGGGAGGAGGGGAGAGAGAGGGAGACACAGAATCTGAGGTAGGCTCTAGGCTCTGAGCTGGCAGCACAGAGCCTGATGCAGGGCTCGAAACCACAAATGGTGAGATCATGACCTGAGCCAAAGTCAGATGCTTAGCTGACTGAGCCACCCAGGTGCCCCAGGGGTAAGAAATATCTTAAAGTAAATGATCTTTTATCTAAAGTTAGTAGGTTAAGAACTTTCTTAAGCAGTCTGAATGTTCTGGGCCTAGAATATCCATTGAATGTGCTCCAATTTGTAAAAAATAATGATCAGTTATGACACTGAATGAGCAAGGAATATTTGGCATTATCTGGCTGTGTTAAAATTGTATTTTTAAGGGCCTAATCCATTTAACCATTTTTAGTCTTAAGAAGCCCGGGACGGAGTTTGAGACGTTTGAGTTTTGGGGGTTCATTTGTTTTTTTGGGAGGGGAGGAGGAGATGTGGAGGGGGAAGTTTCCTTATAGCTCTCTAATATGGACCTGACAAGGAGTTAAAAAGGCTGAGAATGACTGAAGAATTGAGTGCCTGTCTAACCAAAAGGTAAAAGTAGAATATAGAATCTAGGAGAAAGGACTTCCTGAACTTGAGTCAGGGTGGGACTCTGTATTGAAGCTCCATGATATGTGAACATTGTAAATAGAAGAGACAGTGTACTCTTCTCAAACCCAAGCCACCTCTACTTTTAGATACTTTGAAGACCTTTTGTCACAGATGTAAATTCAGGAGCTAATGATTATGTTACCAGCTTAGGAGGGTCAGAACATCCCTTCGGTTTTTGAAATCCACCCAATGGCTCTCAACTGAATTTAAAACAAAATCTGAGCCTCTTTCCATAGTCTTCCTTCTTGATCTAGCTCCTCCTGTCTCTCATACTGCACCTATCTTTTGACATGCTCCAACTATACTTGTTAACTTTCTGACTCCCATACTTGCCAGACTTGTTCCAACAATGGAAACCTTGCACTTGTTAGTCTCTGTTTCTCTAAAGTTCTCGTTCCCCAGATATTCATCATGGCAGTTCTTTCCTATAATTCAGGACTTAGTTTAAATATCACCTCCTAAGGGAAGTCACTCATGCACCCTTTACTTTGTTTTATTTTCACCACAGTTCACATCCTTATCTGTAATATTTATTTATTGTATTATAATGTGCTAGATTAGTATTTCCTATATTTGCCCACTAGAAACTAAATATCAAGAGATATAGCTAAAAGTGTCTTTCTTTTTGACCTCTATTATCCATATATATGCCTGACATATAGTTGACATTGAATTGCTCTTTGCCAAAAGGCTACCTGAATGAATGAATGTACATTGAAATAGCCATATTTCTAAGAGCATCGGAGGAGTTTAGGACAATGTGAAGGTCCAGGAAGCCATTCAGTATCTGGAAGATTTAGCGGAAGTCAGTCAAGGCATGATCATGACTGGCAGGCTGAATCTTTTATAAATAGAAATACACAAAAACAGACAATTCTGGGATCAAACACCAGAAGTAAAGCCCCAAGCCCTAGGAGGCTACTAAATGATTCCTAAATAGGACAGGTGCTTCTGTTAATAAGCTACTCCTTAAGTTAATGTATTTACATACTGCATTAACTCTTTTAGCATAGTAAACTTCAGTTTTCATAGCTTCAGATTACTGTTGTTCATAACTTAGCCCATTTCTCTTTGAGGATAGTAACCTTTTATCCTATTATTGTAGATCCAGTTTAATAAATTTTAGTGGCTGCAACATAAGATGCATGTATTGACTCTTGGAGTTCAACATTTAAACATCATTAAATATACTGAGGCACGATTATTCTTTCTTGGTTTGTACTGGATCCTAATCTCTTTAACATGAACATTTTCCAAAAGATAAGTGTATTAATCAGGTAGTGTCCCCTAAAATTTGCAAACATGATCTATGAAAACACAACTTTCGGTTATCCTTTTGTCAAAGATACGAGATGTTTATTGTAAAAACATATGAAATGTGAAGGTGAATTTTCACTTGAAGAAGACATGAATGCAACAAAGCAGAATCTGGGTTGAAAGAGAGCACATCAGTTCTCAAGCTCTTACGTTCTGCAGTTCTCTCTCAAATGCCACCATCCTTGTAAACACATGTCCACCAACACAGACAACATCTCACTAAGTGGTTCATTCATTCAACAAACTTGTATTAAGAAGTATTTGCTGTGTGCAGGGACTGTGTAAGGTATGGGGATGCAGAGATTAAACTAAGATTATACAACATGTTCCTGCTGGGACTCTTAGTCTTCTAAGGGAGAATAGCTGGCAAAGGTAGTTACAGCAGTGTAATAAGTACTGTAAGTACTACAACAAAGATGTAAACAAGGCAGAGAAAAGCAAGGGCTCATCTGCTTAATGTGATCAGGGAATGCATCCAGGAGATGAAGGTATTTGTACTAAATCCTAAAGAGGGAGTTTGAAGGGTTGCCAAAGCCAAAGTGAAGAAGGCACTGCAGCCAGAAGGAAGATTTGTGGAGATCAGAAGAAATAGCATTTTATAGGGAATTGCCAGAAGCCAGGTATGGAGAGGCCCAGGTGTGTACATATGGGAAAAGGTAATGTACACAAAGCATAGAAGAGCTATTTGGCAACACTGTTGACAGTTTAAAGAGTGGATACAATTCTTTCTTGTTCAAGTCTTTAAAACCCTTGTTCTTTGCCCATGCGAATAACAATCACCATCATTATAACAAACCAAAGGTATCCAGTCTCCAAATGGTCCCCAATCATCTAGACTCTTGCTATGCACACCCTCGTGTAGTCTCTTCCCACTTTGCACTAGAGTTTGTGTGATCAGTGGCATAAAAGCAGTGACAAATTGCCTTTCTGAGATTGGATCATGAAAGACTGTGGAGTCTGTCTTGGTTTCTTTCTGTCTGTCTCTGTCTCTGCCTCTCTCTCTCTCTCTCTCTCTCTCTCTCTCTCTCACACACACACACACACACACACACACACACACACACCCTTAAATCACTCATCTTGGGAAAGGCAGCTGCCATGCCCTCTAAACAGCTCAGTGAGCTGTATTTTCTGCGAACAGCCACATGAGTGAACACTGTCCAGATTCTCCTGCCCTTTCAGATGACCATACTTCTTTAAAAAAAACTTTTTTAATGTTTGTATCCTTTGGGTAAATACCTGGTAGTGTAATTGTTGGGTTGTAGGGTAGTTTTACTTTTAACTTTTTGAGGAACCTCCATACTGCTTTCGACAGTGGCTACACCAATTTGCATTCCCACCAACAGTGCAAGAGGGTTCTCCTTTTTCCACATCCTTGCCAACAGCTATTGTTTCTTGTGTTAGTGATTTTAGCCATTCTGACAGGTGTGAAGTGGAATCTCATGGTAGTTTTGATTTGCACTTCCCTGATAATCAGCGATGTTGAGCATCTTATCATGTGTCTGTTGGCCATCTGGATGTCTTCTTTGGAAAAATGTCTGTTCATGTCTTCTGCTCATTTTTAAATTGGATTATTCATTTTTGGGCATTGAGTTGTATCAGTTCTTTATATATTTTGTCATTAACCCTTTATCAGATTTGTCATTTGCAAATATCTTCTCCCATTATGTAGGTTGTCTTTTAGTTTTGTTAATTGTTTCCTTTGCTGGGAAGAAATTTTTATTCTGATGTAGTCTCAATAATTTATTTTTGCTTTTGTTTTCCTTGCTTCAGGATACATATCTAGAGAAAAGTTGCTATGGCCAATGACAAAGAAGTTACTTTCTGTATTCTTTTCTAGAATTTTTATGGTTTCAGGTCTCACATTTAAATCTTTATTCCATTTTGAATTTATTTTTCATTTTGGTGTAAAAAAAGTGGTCCAGTTTCATCCTTTTGCACATTGCTGTACAGTTTTCTCAACACCATTTGTTGAAGAGACTGTCTTTTTTCCATTGGTGAGGATGCAGAGAAAGGGGAACCCTCTTACTTTATTGGTGGGAGAGAAAACTGGTGCAGCCACTGTGGAAAACAGTATGGAGATTCCTCAAAAAGTTAAAAATAGAACTAACCAACAACCCAGAAATTGCACTACTAGGTATTTATTCAAAGGATACAAAAATAATGATTTGAAGGGGCATATGTACACCGATGTTTAGAATAGCATTATCAACAATAGCCAAACTATGGAAAGAGCCCAAATGTTCACCTACTGATGAATGGATAATGAAGATATGTGTTATGTGTGTGTATGTATGTGTATATGTATATAAATATATATATACATATATATACACATATATATACATATATATACACATATATATATACATATATATGTATATAAATATATGTATATGTATACATATACATATATATGTATATAAATATATATATGTATATAAATATATATACATATACACATACATACACACACACATACACACACACATGCAATGGAATATTACTTTGTCATAAAAAAGAAATAAAATCTTGCATTTGTAACAACAAATGCATGGAGCTAGAGTGTATTATTCTAAGTGAAACAAGTCAGTCAAAGACAAATACCATATAATTTCACTCATATGTCTAATTTAAGAAAGAAAACAGATGAACATATGGCAAGGGAAAAAAAGAAAGAGGGAAGCAAACCATAAGAGACTCTTAACTACAGAGAACAAACTGAGAGTTGGGAGAGGGAGGTGGTTGGGTGATGGGCTAAATGGGTTATTGGTATTAAGGAGGGCATTTGTTATGATGAGCACTGGGTATTGTATGTAAGAATCATTAAATTCTACTCCTGAAACCAAAAAAAAAAAGAGTTAAGCATAAATAAAACCCAGAATACATAAGGAATTGATACAACTCAATACCCTTCAAGTGGTCCAATATAAAAATGGGTAAAAGACATGAACAGGCATTTCTCCAAAGAAGACATCCAGATGGCCAACAGACACATGAAACAACCCAACATCACTCATCATCAGGGAAATGAAACCAAAACCACAATGACATATCACCTCATACCTTTCAGAATGGTTAAAATAAAAAACACAAAACAATAAGTATTGGGGAGGATATGGAGAAAAAGGAATCCTCATGGACTGTTGGTGGAAATACAAATGGATGCGCGCATTGTGGAAAACAGTATGGAGTTTCCTCAAAAAATTAAAAATAGAACTACCCTAAAATCTAGTAATCACACTACTGGGTATTTACCTTAAGAATACAAAAACACTAATTTGAAGGGATATATGCACCCCTACTTTTATTGCAGCATTATTTATAATAAGCAGCTCAAGGGTCCAGCGATAGATAAATGGGTAAAGAAAATGTGGTATATATACACAATGGCATGTTATTCAGTCATCAAAAAGAATGAAATCTTGCCATTTGCAGCAACATGAATAGAGATAGAGAGTATAATGCTGAGCAAAATATGTTACTCAGAGAAAAACAAACACCATTACCATATGATCTCACTGATATATGGAATTTAAGAAACAAAATAAATGAGCAAGGGAAAAAAAAGAGAGAGAGAAACCAAGAAACACACTTTTAACTATAGAGAACAAACTGATAGTTACCAGAGGGGAGGTGGGGAGAGGATGAGGGAAATAGGGGATGGGGATTAAAGAGTACACTTATCATAATGATAAATAAATGAAAAATATATACACAATTTATTGACACACAAGAAAATAAATATTTTGTATTAAAAAGCTGGAGGTTTAGAGGTATAACCATTGCAAAGGTTGTGATTAACCTGTCCCCAAATTAGTTAAATATACAGTTTTATTTTTTGAAGCAGTACAGAATGTATATGCATGTTTGTTTGTTTGCTTGTTTATATTTTAGAGACAGCAAGAGAGAGTGGGACAGAGAGGGGAAGGAGAGAGAGAAACGTTCATATGCAGGCTCCATGCTCAGCACAGAGCCTGAATGATGCCGGGCTCAATCTTGGGACCCTGGGATCATGACCTGAGTTGAAATCAAGAGTCTGATGCTCATTTGACTGAACCACGCAGATATCCCCATGCTTTTTTTTAAATTTAAATTTAAGTTTTAGTTATTATTTTTTTAATATTTATATTTGAGAGGGAGAGAAAGACAGAGACAGAGTGCAAGCGGGGGAGGGGCAGAGAGAGGGAGACACAGAATCCGAGGCAGGCTCCAGGCTCTGAGCTGGCAGCACAGAGCCCAACACGGGACTCGAACCCACAAACACGTGAGATCATGACCTGAGCCGAAGTTGGATGCTTAATTGACTGCCCCCATGCACATTTCAATTAAAATAAGTTCTTTCATAATTTTCTGATTGTAAATTTTTAGGTATGTTGATGAAGCTGGAGGCTTTTGTGGTTGACCTTTAAGGTTGGTTGGTTGTTTATAGGCTTGGCTGCCGTCCTAAATTGGCTTGTTTTGCTACTGACCTGATGCTAATCAAGGTACACATATTTAAATCTTGCAACAATCCTGTTAAATAAGGATTGTGAGCCTCAGAATACAGATACTGATATTACAGTGTAAGAGAGTAAATAATTTTCCGAATTTCACCAGCACTAGGATCCAAAATGAGACTCAGTGGTTAATGATCTTAAGCTTAGTGGCCAGTCAACAGGCTTTGAGTGGCTTAATTTAAAGGCCAGTGTGTACCCTCTGACTCTGGTCTGCATTTGGCATTATTTTGCACTTCCATATTGAGCTCCAATAAAAATTTCTAGTCTCATTGCTCACTCGTGTTCTACTTATACACTATTATCTTTGCCTTTGCTGGACTGTGTCTTCACTCATGCTCTTCCTGTGGCCTGAACTGGAACTTACATTAACAATCTATTTTTTTTTTCAAGAACTTTTCTTTCTTTCTCTTTCTTCTCTTCTTTCTTTCTTTCTTTCTTTCTTTCCTCCTTCTTTCCTTCCTTCCTTTCTTCCTTTCTCTCTCTCTCTTTCCTCTTTCCCTCCCTTCTTTCTTTTCTTTATTTTTCTTTCTCTTTCCCTTTCTTTCTTTCTTTCTTTCTTTCCTCCTTCCTTCTTTTCTTCCTTCCTTTCTCTGTCTCTCTTTCCTCTCTTCCTTTTTTCTTTCTTTCTTTCTTTGTTTCTTTCTTTCTTTCTCTCTCTCTCAGAGAGCATGTGCATTTGTGTGGGGGAGGGGTAGAGGAAAAGGGAGAGAGAAGATCTTAAGTAGGCTCCATGCTCAACTCTAAGTTCCACATGGGGCTTGATCTCATGACTGTGAGATCATGACCTGATCTGACATCAAGAGTTGGATGGCTCAACCAACTAAGCCATCCAAGGGACCCAGTAATCTATTTTGTACAATTACTTAAAATAAGACCATGTATTGCCAGGTCCAGAGAAAATGGTTTCACCCAGCAATGTGATAGTCTTTGTCTCACACAATGTTTCAATTAATGCTTCTGTTTTTAAGCCCTAAACCTTCATTCTGAACCTTCAGAGGAAATCAGGGCCTTGAAATCCTGAGACATTCCAAGTTTCTGAAGAGAAAATCCCTTTCTCCAACAAAAGCAGTTAAATTCAAGACCCTCTTCACCTTTAAGTGACCCTGTAATTCTCATTTGGTTTATTTTCTCCTATTCTTTGCCTTTGTAGGTTTTTACCACCACTACTACTGCCCCTCTTAGATTCTCTTTCAGTGGGGTTTGTAGGAGAGGAATGGATGTGGATACTCAATTTGTCATATTTTATTGGAGGTCTAAAATCTTCCCCTTCCTTCCTTCCTTCCTTCCTTCCTTCCTTCCTTGTCGCCTTCTGTTTCTGTCTCTGTCTCTTTCTAAATAGGAAGATTATCAGCTTAGTGCAAAAATTATAGATTTCAGAGTCAGATTCCCTACCTTATTCCAGTCATGACACACAGAGAAAACGATACTATTTGTAGAGTATTCTGGGGTAAGGAACAGAAGTGGAGCAAACCGACTCTGAGAGAGCCCTCCACTTTGAGGCCATGGTGATCAGTGTCAAGGGCATTCAAGCCCTGAAATGTGCAGGGGCTGCCAAACTCTGAGCATCAACAAGGTCTGAATCCTATTTTGCTTGCCCTCAAGCAAGTTAATTTATCTCTAATCTCCATTTGTAAACATGGGGATAATAGTTCCAACTTCTTAGCACTTCTTTGAGAATCATAGGCACTAACATATTTGAAAGGGAGCACCACATGTATACATAGTAGGTGCCAATAATGTCTGCTTCCCTCCTTCAAATCTCCCCCAACAAACCATATCTTACAGGGTAGGTGCTCACACATTTCTTAAGCAAATAAGGGAACTGGACATCATTGTAATACAATAGGGGGTAATTTGGAGTTAAGGGATCTTGTATACCAGGGAGCAGCATTAAGCAACTGGGCAGAGGAAAGGAGGAGACTAGGAAGTGAAATGGCTTTATCTCTGAGTTCAAGTGGTAGCGAGTGACTCTTGGCATTGGAAATCATTTGATGTGAAACCTTTGGAAGGAATAAAGTAGGCTGCAGGTGTCAGGGAAAAGTCTAGTGCCTTGTTTCTCAGTTGAAAGGGAATAACTGAAGTGGTTATTTAACTTTTCTAAGTTGTGCATTAGATTTATCTCTGTTCTGTTTAGCCTTTATCTCCGCATTATTCTGTTGCTACAGAGTAAACTGGCAACAGCTTCTCAAGTTTACTATCCTTCCCAGGGGCAGGGGACATTCCGCTATTTCTCACCTCTGATTTGGGGATACACAATTTTACAAATAAAATGGCAAATGCTAAGGCAAACAAGATAGCATCTGAATTTCACTAGGGTGTAAAAAACAGCGAAAGCGCTTTTAGAATGTTAAACCCAGATAATAATTTATAGGGCCTTTGTGTTTTCATTTTCCCCAGCTTCCTCTTTCTCCCTTTTGTT
Source organism: Lynx canadensis (assembly GCF_007474595.2). Taxonomy (NCBI): domain Eukaryota; kingdom Metazoa; phylum Chordata; class Mammalia; order Carnivora; family Felidae; genus Lynx; species Lynx canadensis. The sequence continues at coordinate 103,651,743 of NC_044309.1, forward strand.
TGATTCACGTCTTTACCTAGCTCCTCCTTTTGGCTTTCTTGTTTTCCCATCAAAAAAAAAAAAAAAATAAATAAATAAATAAATAAATAAATGGACACAGAAACTCGAAGTACTCAAATTGGAAGGGAAGAGATGCAACAAGTCGGTTCTGTTTTCAGCTCCTACACCTGTGGGGGAGTCGGGCAGCAGGTGAATCCGAGTTCAAGCGGCCTGTCAATCACTCTCATGGAGCACTACTCAATTCTTTGCAACCTTTCTCCACTCCTCCTACCCTCTCAGCTGTGATGAAATCCTGGAGCAGTCCTTGCCCTGGAGCCGCTTGTGCTTTTAATATCCCGGGGCTGGGCCGAGTTTAAAAAATAAACGAACACCGCAAACGGTGCAGGGGCCTTGCCGCGAAGCCCACGACGGTGGGTTTCCGCCGCAGGCCAGAGGCGGTGCGCTTCCACCAGCTCGCAGTCCAAAGAGGAAGCCCGAGAAGCTGCGCACGACTTGTTTGTTTGAAAACAGTTGGGCGCGTCGGCCTCTTCCGAGGGCCGCTGGAGGGTCTGCAGCGTTTCCCGGGGGAGCCGCGGGGTCGGGAATGCACCGAGCGGCTGGATTCCTCACTCTGTGGCCCCCCACCCCTCACTCCCGAGCCCCAACACTCCAGCCTGTTGCTTCGTCCCCACCCCCTCCGCTCCAGGTCGGCTTTTCCCGGCAACTCCAGTGTGACTTCCAAACTCCTGGGCCCCGGGCTCACCTCGGGATCTGCCTCCGCCTCCCGCCTGCTCCCCGAGGGCCTCAGGAAGTCGCCAGAGCCCCAATCTTCGCCCAAGAAGTGCACTCCGGACCGCGGGCAGCGCTGCCGGCGGGGGGCCAGCCCGCGGCGATGAAGCCGTCCTGGCTGCAGTGTCGCAAAGTCACCGGCGCCGGGGGACTCGGGGGGCCCCTGCCCGGGTCCTCGCCGGCCCGGGGCGCGGGCACTGCCCGCAGGGCTTACTTGGCCCCCGGCCCGCGGGGCGCGCTCGGGGGTCGGGGCTGCCGAGCGCTGTCGTCGGCCGGCGGTGGCGGCGAGTACAAGACCCACTTCGCGGCCTCGGTGGCCGACCCCGAGAGGTTCTGGGGCAAAGCCGCCGAGCAGATCAGCTGGTACAAGCCCTGGACCAAAACGCTGGAGAACAGATACCCGCCTTCCACTAGTTGGTGAGTGCCTCCTTCGCCTAGCCAGAGCTCTCATGACTTTTGGGCGACAGGGCTTATCGTCCCTTTCTCTGGGAATCCGGCCTTGTGTCAGGACGGGAAATCAAGAGCGGAGACGTGTTCAGATCTTTTCATTCGAATCTCATTTAGTTCCAGAGTCAACTCTCCTCCCTTCTCTTGAGGAATTCGCTTACCCATTATGAGCCGAGCTTCCTATAGACCAGAGATTTACCAATATGGCAGGACTCCACTTGGCATTGGAGATGTTCCACGGTCAAAAACAAGGGTCTGTCTCCACGGACAGCACTGTCTAGTGTAGGAGACAACCACGGAAACAAATAGGGAAGTACTGTCAAGTGCCCTATACTGCAGGGAGGAAGAGATTTGAGGAAAGACTTCAATAAAATCACACCTAAGTAGGGTCTGGAAGTATGGTTATATCTTCTCAAGGTCGGCAAAGATCTAATTATTAAGAACAGGAGGTGGCTGAAATTTGGCTGGTAACCGTGGTTGCAAATGATTGTGTTGACCGGAGAGGTGGGAGAGTGGGCTGGCTGGTGAGTCAAGGGTTGGGAGGGGAAGGGATTTCTGTGTGTTGACCAGTAGATTGGGTTAGATCCATAGCCCTGTCGTGTATAGGGAGCTGTGATATGAGGTTCTCCAAAATTATGCACATATAGCCAGGTAGTGCTAGAAATCATGGTAGGAATACAATTTTTTTTTGTCTGCAGTTGCAATTATAAGTAGTTATACACATCAGTTTTGCATTACAACAAAACAGATACATTGTAGAATAAATGCCAGACTTGCCGGAATAGTAAGGGTGAGGCACACAGCTATGAGAGCTCAGAGTTCTGGGTGTTCTTTAGGCTATGTGCCTAATCCTTAAAAACGTGGTTGCTCTCATCTGCCAGCCATTAGGGAGAGTTGTTTCTTGTAAAAGTTTGAGAAACACTACAGTGGAGTTTCCCAAATTTCCAAATTCCCAGCAGTGAGTTGGGGGAATGACACAATCAGGTTTGCATTTGACAAATGTCTCCTTGTTGAGAGCAGGGGAGATGGAATGGAGAAAGGCCAAGCCAATCAGAGTCTGTTCTATATTGTCACTATGCCTGGTTCTCTCTTCAATGTTTGGAATATTTACGTTGTTTTCCTTTAGAATCTGAACACATGTTCTCTTCTAGTTCAGTTGTTTCAGTGGTGTTCGACTAACCCTTTTTAACAGGGCCAACAGTGATTCAAGCACTGTGTGTATGCCCATGAGTAATATAAGACCCCTGCTTTTTGGGAGTCATGGTGACTAACCGCATGGTCTGTGGAGCCAGAATACTGGGTTTGAGCTCTGGCTCTCCCAGTTACTGGCAGTGTGTTCACAGCCAAGTTATTTAATCTCTGCTTCCATTTCTTTATATATAAATGTAGAAATAGTATGAGGATTAAATGGGTAAAGATTTAAGACCGAAGACCATGTCTTGGATGAAATAGACCTTATAAATGTTGGAGGAAGAGTAGCTAGCTACCTTTGCACTCTTAAACCACAATTATTTCAGGAGCAGAAAACCCTCTTTGTGTTTCTCAGATCAAAACAGAAATTAAATAACTTTCCTAAGAGTGTATTCTCAAAGGTCTGTGTCTGCATATCTGTCCTAAGGTGTGGTACTGAAATTATTTATGTGACCCTCCCCTCCCCTTAAAACCATGTGCAGAGAAGTTAGTTTTTCCAAGTAAAAACCAATGGGGGCCAGATGTAAAACAGTGACAGTGGCAATGAAAGGGAAAGGACAGATTGTTAGAGGCTTGGTTGGGGTTGGCAAGGGCCTAGGTGAGTGCAGAGAATGCAGAAATCAAAAGTTCATCAAGTAGACATTTTAGACCTGGAGGTTTTCTTTCTGTTTTTTTTTTTCTTCTTAATCTTTAATTCCTCGCCTAAATTTTCTAAAATTGTGTGCATAAAATGTTTTTAATGAGAATTTTTGCCAAAAGGTCTTTGTATTTTTAAAACTTCAGTACATTGTAGATCACTGATTTTTGATAATACTGTAGCTGAACTCTTCATCTTTGAGCTCTTGGAATTGGAATCGCATGGCCAAACCTGTTTACAGCAGCCCAAAAGATCAAAGTGAAAAAAGATAAGTCTTTGACTTTGTATTTATTTCAGAAGAGTGATTCAATCTTACTAAAAATTTTGGTTGGCAGAGCAGATTTGGGCAGGGAAATCGAGGTGGAAGATCACATATCTAATCTTAAACTTCATCAGTAAGACTTTTCAGTTTCAAGTAGAATCCATTACTGTGTTGGACACTTATTTGCAGACACTCCTCATTGGTTAACAGTTTTCTATAAAGCTAAATTCAAGGGCAGGATGAAATGTCTCTCTCTCTCTCTCTCTCTCTCTCTCTCTCTCTCTCTTTTTATCTTTATATCCCTAGGGTCTAGGGCAGAGCTGACATATGAGTTTAAAAAATTATAGTAAAGTAACAGAATGCATAGATTTGCTGATTTTTGCTACTATATGTCTTTGGGAGATAGTAAGAGGATATAGGCACAATTTGATGTGAAAGAGATTTGCTTATTTTCTTCGAAGCTGGGGTCTTGGAAATGTGGATGTGGGTAGCCAAATCTTTAAGAAAACTGAGGAGTTCATAGGGTGCTGTAGCTAACTTCTAGATGGAGCTGACATACAGGGAGTCAAGATCTCTGATGTCCTTTGGCTTCTCTTTTTTCATTATAATCTTGTCTGTTTGTTTTTCATGAAAGTAAACTCCGCTCAGAATCTGCAGGCCTATCAGAAGCTCCAACACATAAATAGTAATGCATATTAGCTTTCACAGTGGCATAAACTACCCAATGGTAATTTACATATGCAGGAGTATAAACATGGGATAGAAATCTCTTTTTTTTGTCAAGTTAGCCAACATACAGTGTAGTCTTGGCTTCAGGAGTAGATTCCCATAATTCATCACTTATATATGACACCAAGTGCCCATCCCAACAAGTACCCTCCTCGATGCCCATCACCCATTGTCCCCATCCCCCACCGAACCTGCATGCTCATCAACCCTCAGTTTGTTGTCTGAATTTAAGAGTCTCTTATGGTTTGCCTCCCTGTCTGTTTGTATCTTATTTTTCCTTCCCTTCCCCCATGGTCTTCTGTTAAGTTTCTCAAATTCCAAATATGAGTGAAAACATATGATATCTATCTTTCTCTGACAGACTTATTTCACTTAGCATAATACCCTCCAGTTTCATCCACATTGTTGCAAATGGCAGATTTCATTCTTTCTCATTGCTGAGTAGTATTCCATTGTATGTATAAACCACATCTTCTTTATCCATTCATCAGTTGATGGACATTTGGGCTCTTTCCATAATTTGACTATTGTTGGTAGCACTGTTATAAACATTTGGGTATGCGTGTCCCTACAAATCAGCACTCCCATATCCTTTGGATAAATTCCTAGTAGTGCTATTGCTGGGTTATAGGGTAATTCTATTTTTAATTTTTTAAGGAACCTCCACACTGTTTTCCAGAGCAGCCATACCAGTTTGCATTCCCACCAACAGTGCAAAAGTGTTCCTGTTTCTCCACATCCTTGCCAACATCTGTTGTTTCCTGAATTGTTAATTTTAGCCACTCTTAGCAGTGTGAGGTGGTATCTCAATGTGGTTTTGATTTGTATTTCAACATGGGATAGAAATCGTTAATGGTGATAGACTGAAGGAACTTTCCACTGAAGTCAATGGCCCTGTAAAATATATTTCTTTTAAAAAAATTTTTTAATGTTTATTTTTGAAAGAGAGAGAGAGAAAGAGAGAGAGAGTGTTGGGGAGGGGCAGGGAGAGACGGAGGCACAGATTCCAAAGAGCCTGATGCGGGGCTTGGACCCGTGAGCCATGAGATCATGACCTGACCTGAAATCGGATGCTCAACTGACTGAACCACCTAGATGCCCCAATACACTTCTGGTACTGTAATCTCTACAATCTTTGGAAAATAAATCCCAGTTATATGTAGGTGCTTTAGGAAGTTGTGAAGAACCACCTTTTTCTCAGTTTGGTGGTTAATTCACATTGTTGACACCTGGTTTCTGCGGTGATGAAATATCTATTTCAGAGACTTTAGTGGAAAACTATAGCCAAAGGGGAAGCAATTAGAATTCCTAGTAGTTTCTCTAATCCTGAAACAACAAAATGGATGTTTGGTTAGTTTCTCCTCAAGAATTAGGCATCCTGCTGCCTATCCTGAAGTTGAAATCGAGCTGCCACTCTGTGATATAAAGATTAGGCAATCTACTTTTGCATTACACATTGTGGTTGACTCTTCTGTCTAGTTCATCAATTTATTCCTTTCTATGGAAGCATTACAATCCCATTTTTGTTTATTTTTATTTAAACAATGTTCTATGATAAGACTCTCATATACTATTTGATTTAGAATTTAATATTTATTAACAGTGACTATAAGCTGAAAAGGAAAGACTCCAACTTAATGCAGAGTATTAGAAAATGGTTTCAGGTTGGTTAACATTTCTATAATGGAGTATAGTTTTTTCAACATGCAAGATCTCACTTACTAGCTATGAGATAAAGGTTGTTTAATCCCTCCAAGTCTTGAAATGGTTCATAGAGTTAAAGATATCAATCATTAACTTACTGTGTGGATAATACAGAGAAAATTGTGGAAAAGGTAGTGAAGAAAGTCACCACATAGTAGCAGGGGGGACATACATTGACTAAACTATTACAGAGCTATTTATTTAGAATTGCAGTACATACTATTCAGTACAATGGTTAGTGGTGGATTTAACATAGTCTTCTCTAGAAGGATCATGGGAGGAGTCTTGAGGAAATGATATTTAAACTGAGATTCCAATGAGTAGAGATTAGACATGAGAAGTGGGGAGGAACATTCCAGGCAAAGAACACAGTATATGCAAAGGCCATGAAGTATGCAGTAGCTCAGTAGATTGTAGAAACTGAAAGAAGACTAATGTGGCCGGGGCTTAAGGAATGATGGGGAAATTATCAAGAAATGGAAGAAAATAGCCATATGGTGAATGGCCTTGTGAGTCATGTTACGGATTTTTTGATTTTTTTCCTGGTACATAATATATCATATAATGCATGACCAAAACATGAATTTCGTACTCTTCTTTCTGCACTGGAAAAAAATAGTTATGAGCTCAACTCCAGTTCTGCTGCTTACCTTGGGCCAGCTTCAATACCCTTATTTATAAAATGAGAATGATTGTAGTATCAATTTTTTGGGATTATATGGGGTGGAGAGGGGCTTGTAAAGTGTCTGAGACTGTGCCTGACACACAATACTAGGTATGAATGTCTTTGGATTTGGGAAAGATATTCCCATAAGCTAATGTGGTCTGGGAGGTTTTCAGAGAAATGATAGCGTTTGAAAATAGGACTTAGGAAAAAACTTTTTGTGTGTGGGAAACAAACATGACAGGCATAGAGGTTAGAAAGAATCAAGTGTGCTTAGACAATAATGTAGTAGAGCAGTTGGCTTGTAGAGGTTATTTTGGATTGTCCCCTTTATCCCCCTTATACATTCCAAGATCCACAGTGGATGCCTGAAACCATGGATAGAACTGAACACTTATATACTGTTTTTTCCTATGCATGCATACCTATCATAAAATTTAATTTATAAATTAGGCTCAGTAAGAGATTAACAGCAACTAATAAAATAGAATTATGATAACAATAGCCTGTAATAAACATTATGTGAAAGTGGTCTCTTTCTCTCAAAGTATCTTATTGTACTGTACTCACCTTTCCTCTTGTGATGATGTGAGATGATAAAATGCCTACAGAATGAGATCAAGTGCAATGAATGACATAGGCACTGTGAGATCACATTAGTCCTGAGATTGACCTCAGGTAACTGAAACACCAGAAAGTGAAACCACAATTGGGCAGGGAAGGCGGGGCACTACTGACCTCGGATTCAGAAGGTAGTTTCAGGATGGTTTTAAAAGTCTTGGAATAATAAGAAAAAGGGATTTGCATTTATGTCTTAGGCTACAAGTCACAATCTGACTGTAAACCTGAAGGTAGGTTATGTTTGCCCCAGGTGCTGAATTTTTGTTTATTTAGGTAGTTCTCAGTATTTAAACATTGGAAGATTTTATTTAAAATCTACATTTCTATTAACAATTCAAGTTTTGGTCTTCTTTTGGAAAAAAAAAAAGCAGAATATCCATCTGCAATGGGCAACACTTGGCTGGAACTGAGTAGCCCCTATGGAAGGCTAAATGAGACATCATGACTTCCTGGCAGCGGGATTCAGGGAAGGAAGGAATTTATGGTAACTGCAAGAATTTGAGTCAGATGTCCAACTGGAGCAACTGATTGTGAAGTGAAAGTTAATGGGTTGAAAACTGGGTGGAGCTTATGTAGAATTATAGATTTAACTATAAGTTAAAAAGATGTGAGAGTTAAAGCCTGTGAATGTTGAGTGGAGAGTGGGGTGGAGGGGGAGAGAGGGAGAGGAAGAGCAAAATACTAAGAAGTGAACTTAGGAGACAAGTAGAAGAAAGAAAAAAAAATACCCCGTAAGAATGGATGAGACTTAATCAAAGAAGTAAAAGGAAGAGCAGGATATTTTAGTGTCATGGAGCATGAGGGAGAGAAGAGATAAAAATAGGGGAGTCAGTAGAGGTCAAGGGCTCTGGAGATGTTTTGAGGCTATTGAGGATTGAACAGGCAGTTTTGATTCAGAAACCCTCAGTGACTTTGCATAATGTGATATCAATGTAGAGGTGGAGGCCAAAGCGAGAATAGTGCGTTACAGAGTGAACCGATGGCGGAGGGGTTAGAGACAGGTACGGAGACCAGATGACTGTGTGTGGAGGTACCTGGGTTATGTAAGTTTCCTCGCCATCTTTACTTTTCCTTCCTCCCCTTTTAGGAGAAACTTCTGTCTAATGGCAGAAGTGATGAAATCTGTGACATAGGAATGAAGGGAATTTTGCTTATTCTGAAACCCATTCCTCATCAGCAGCTCTCCCTGTTTTTGCAAGTTGAACTTTGTGTGGTTTCTTATCTTTTTTGTTTGTTTAGATACTAGGAGTCCATGGAAGAAACCCAATGGAAAAGCCTAAATGTTGAAATAAAGAGCTGCTCAGGCAATCTGTATGTTCTTGTTATACATTGGAACAATTCTATTTAGCTAGATAGTCCACATTTGATTGTGAGTTTGACAGGGAAGGTACGGAGACAGTTGGAAAGGGGTGAAATAATTAAAACTTGTTGATTTGTTAAATTATTCTGGGGTTATTAGGCATCATGTAAGTAAGTGGTTCAGAGGGAAAAAACGTTTTTTTCGATCTTGTATTTGCAACTTTTCTGAGTTTGACTTTGTTTCAAAGGAAAACAAATAAGCAAAATATAATGTGGATTTTTATGTAACCGGGAGGTAATTTAATTTCGCTACTGAATCTTAGTACTTTGGCAGTCAACTGCTTAGCCACATTAAACTGTTTGGGAATTTTTTTTAAACTTATTATGAGTCTGTGAAGTTTCCTTCATATTTATCAGATTTTATTAAAATGATATTTAATTCTGGTTTGAAGGTGAGAGGTTTACCTAAAAATGAAAAATCGGTCCCCTTTTGACAAACTCTAAATGAAATGAATTTATTCATAATATTGTGCACAGTACAGGCATATTTAAAATTTAAATTATCATTTTTTTTATAAATACAAAAAATATTTTAAGAAGGTACATGGTCAGCGTGAAAAATTGCCTGCTGGAAATATAGTCCTGCAGAGTAACCTCATCAAGAAAGACCAATTTTAAAAGATGGGCCTTATTTTATATTCTGAAGGTCAGCAGCTTGAGGCTGTGCCATATCTAATTTTCTCAGTCCTCATGCTGCCGAGCCTTCAGGGCAGAAAGAAGTGAACTACAGGACCGCTGCAATTACATAAGCAAGGATGGATTGCCTCACAAATGGCACAATCAATGAACAATGGAAATTCAATCGGCTGTGACCCGATCAAGTACCAGGTGTAGGGGAAAATCCAAAGGCTTAGCACCTCCTGGAAGGTGGCTTAGTCTTCCTTTGTTCATGCCTTATACTATTAGTTGAGGGGAAGAAATCCAGTGGTCGAAGTTACTTGCTTCTGCTGTTACCTCCGCTGCTGCTGCTGCTGCTGCTGCTTCTGCTTCTGCTGCTTTTTAAAAAGAATTCCAGTTTGATAAGCAACAAGCAGCAACTCATTGCTTTCCATTGTGGTGTGACATTTGCAAGAGAAATATGTAGGAGGCTAATGAATCTTTGTGACAATATATATGAATCTAAGAACTCTTTAAATTGTAGTTTTAGAAGCACATCTGAATGTGGAACTCAAATCTTTTAGCTAAACCATGTGGATAGAGAATTCATTATGACAGAGATTCTGTGTTCTTGTGCTAGTATTGGGGCCAAATGAGGTAAAGGACAGTGCATGGAAAGGAGAGGTATTCTTCTTATGATATCTAGGAAAACTGAAGTTTAAGAATTTTAACTTGGAGGGGCACCAGAGTGGCTCAGTCAGGTAAGCCTTTGACTCTTGGTTTCCACTCAGATCACAATCTTGTGGTTCGTGAGTTTGAGTCTTGCATCAGGCTCTGCACTCTCAGTGTGGAGTCCACTTGGAATTCTCTCTCCCTCTCTCTCTCTGCCCCTCTTCCACTCACTTGCTGTCTCTCAAAAATAAATAAATATACTTAAAAAAAAATTTTGAGTTTGAAATAGTCCAGTTGAAAGTCCTAGAATAGCTAACAACAACAACAACAACAACAATAATAATAATGATAATAAAAAGAAGCAGCACTTTCAGATTCTGAGCTAGAGAGCAGTAGAATTTAGTTTATGACTTTTAGGTAAATAGTGAATTTTACTGATTTAAAATATAAATTTTTCTAAGTGGAGGGAAAGCAATTAATTTCCATAGGTCTTTGACTTAAAAGCTGACTCTGGACAATAGGAATAACTTCTCCTTAGGTTTTGATATTAGAATAAAAACATTTCCCAAGTATAATCTTTCAAGACCTCTCTCCTAAGTGGATGCATTAGTTAGGTAAAAGAACTTTAGGAAGATTAAAAAAAAAAAAAGAATGCTCAGTATCTACCTTAGACATGACCAATATAGATATTTGTAAAAAAAAAAAAAAGTTGGTATTATGGATAGTAGTTAAAGGGATATAGCATCAGTATCATTGACTGTTTGCTAAATAACTGTAAGCAAAGCATTGGAGCTTAGAAAAGTCCATTTTTGTACAAATCTAACTTTGCTTTCTCTCCGCAGTTTTTCTTATTTTTACAGGGTTGTATTGATCCTCAGCTGAGAGTTAAGTGCTTTTCTAAACCACAGATGCCCTGACTTTGCCTTCCTCCCTACTCCCTGCCTTCATCAATGCCAAATGAAGTTTGCCAGTTACCAATGGGAGTTTGTTAGACCGCCAAGGCGGTGAGAAGAGGAAGGTGTGTCACTTCAGGGGTGCTCTGTTGTCTGTCTCTCTCTCTCTCAAAAAATAAACATTAAAATTTTTTTTTAATTTTTTTTTAACGTTTATTTATTTTTGAGACAGAGAGAGATAGAGCATGAACGGGGGAGGGTCAGAGAGAGAGGGAGACACAGAATCTGAAACAGGCTCCAGGCTCTGAGCTGTCAGCACAGAGCCCGACGTGGGGCTCGAACCCATGAACTGTGAGATCGTGACCTGAGCTGAAGTCGGACGCTTAGCTGACTGAGCCACCCAGGCGCCCCTAAAAATTTTTTTTAAAAAGCAGCTCAATTAATTTTAGTTTTTCTTTCTTTTTTTATCCCTTCTTCAAGGAAACCACTAAAAGTAATTTAGAACATCTAGATCTAATTCCCAGAAACATTTGGAAAATATCCATATTATATATATGGAATAATATGTTGATACTCTTTGAAAAAAATAAACCATGTTTTATATGTAAAATATTTCAAATGTGTACCACAGTCTCAAAGTTGGGGGAAGAGAGACTTTATATTAATTGTTACCTATCTTAGAAATTTTTCTTGGACTCTAGAAAGTAGTATTAATCTTCTCTCTAAAAAAATGCTCTGTTGGTTTTCTGGCTTAAGGAAAATCTATAATGACCACATTATTCATTGCTTGCAGTATGCTTTAATATTTTTATTAGAAGATAGGAACAGTCTAATTAATTCATCTAAGTATGAATATTTGAACTTTTTTTCCCTTCAACCTTTCAGTAAAATACTTGACTTCTTGTATGTTTGTAATTATGGAACTTGTTGATTTTGTTTACTGCATTTATTACTGATTTACACATTCATTTACAGTATTCTTTCCTGTTTTTCTTTCGTTGCTTTCATCTTGATCCTAGTGTGCATGGACAGACCTTGATAAATGGCTTATGTTAAGTGCAGAGATGAGTTTCTCAGGAATCATACTGCATACAGCTTATATATATATATAATATTATATATCATAGATTATCTGATTATATATGGTATATATTATATATCATTACATATATAATCATATACATGATTATGTATGATGTATAATATTATATAGGATCATATATATGATTATGATATATATAATTTATATTATATATAATATATTTTTAAAATATATATAATTTTTAAAAATTTAGTACAAGGACAATGAGTTGTAGGCTCTCCCACTTACTGTGTTATTGCATAGATGTAACAAACTTTGGGGAACACGTGATGTAAAAATGTTAAAATGCTTTCTTTGAGTATTTAGAGGATGTGCCACATTGAAATTTGGGATGTTTGTAGAGTCTGTAATGGATTGAGAAGGGAATTCACATGTAATTGTTCTCTAGCTCATGCCTGAGCTTTTCCATTCTTTAATACTAACAACTATGGCAATACAAAAGCGGTTAACTAATTATGGAACACTTACTGTGGCTCAGGCCCTGTGCTAAAACTATATATGTATTCTTTGACTCCTTCCAACACCTTATGAAATAGATATAATTATAATGCACTTTTATAGCTCTGTAAACAAAAGGACAGAGAGATTAAGTGACTTGCCGTATAGTGGTGGACTTAATTTTTCAACCAGTTGGGTCACACTACGAAGCACAATTTCTGTAATGAGTTGTAACTGCACTCTTTAACTTCTGTCTGGTTGTCCTGTGACTGTTTAGACATCAGGACCTAGAGGGTACAAAAGAATGAGAACTATGTTACAATTCTAAAAATTTTTAATCAGAGATGTAGTTTCCCTTTTTGTCCTGTGTCAATTGTGCTTCCATGTATCTTCCATTCTCTCATTTTAGAGGAATTGTAAATCTTCACCGCTTTCCCAGAATCAACTTTTACATGTGTTCTTGACTAAGTGTTGTTTTTTTCCCCCTAAAAATCACGTCACCTTGAATCTTATTTCCCTTTAAGTAGTTTGGCAAAGAATAACTCAGTACTCATTTCCATCCACTATATATACATCCACTTGATAAGCTCACACTCCGCGGATACTTTACCAGCAATTTAACCAATCATACTAGGTAATAGAAGGGCAGGGATCAGTCACCTTTATATCCACAGTGGAATGCAGATAACCTTGTGGATATCAGTTGCTCTGATTTAAAAACTTTGCCATGTGCAGATGTACTTTCTTAATCTATCTTATATTGGGGTTCCTATATAGATTGTAGGTACATATTACCTGAATCATCCATCCTACCTGAACCCAAAATGACTTATGAATCTTCTTTCTATCAAGGCATCAAAGAGTTTGAAATTTTCTTTTTTTTTCCTCCAAATTTTTATTTAAATTCCAGTTAGTTAACATACAGTGTAATATTAGTTTTAGGAGTAGAATTTAGTGTTTCTTTACTTACATTTAACACCCAGTCCTCATCCCAACAAGTGCCCTCCTTAATACCCATCACCCATTCAGCCCATCCCCTCACCCAGCTCTCCTCCAGCAACTCTCAGTTTGTCTTCTATAATTAAAAGTCTCTTGGGGCGCCTGGGTGGCGCAGTCGGTTGAGCGTCTGACTTCAGCCAGGTCACGATCTCGCGGTCCGTGAGTTCGAGCCCCGCGTCGGGCTCTGGGCTGATGGCTCGGAGCCTGGAGCCTGTTTCCGGTTCTGTGTCTCCCTCTCTCTCTCTGCCCCTCCCCCATTCATGCTCTGTCTCTCTCTGTCCCAAAAATAAATAAACGTTGAAAAAAAAAATTAAAAAAAAAAAAGTCTCTTTTATGGTTTGCCTCCCTCTCCTTTTTTTTTTTTTAATTTTCCCTTATGTTTTTGTTTTGTTTTGTTCCTTAAATTCCATATGAGTGAAATTATATGGTATTTGTCTTTCTCTGCCTGACTTATTTCGCTTAGCATAATACTCTCTAACTCCATCCGTGTCATTGCAAATGGCTAGATTTCATTCCTTTTGATGGCTGAGTAATAGTCCATTGTATGTATATACCACCATTTTCCATTCATCAGTTGATGAACATTTGGACTTTTCCCATAATTTGGCTGTTATTGACAATGCTGCTATAAACATTGGAGTACATGTATCCCTTTGAATCATTATTTTTGTATCCTTTGGGTAAATACCTAGTAATGCAATTGCTAGATTGTAGAGTAGTTTTATTTTTAACTTTTTGAGGAACCTCCATTTGTTCTCTAGAGTGGGTACACCAGTTTGCATTCTTCATGGGTCTAAGTGCCATTATGAGGCAGTTGGCTTTCTTTGCTTCTCTTTAGCTCATTTATCTTTAAGTTGTAGTAGAGACTATTTTACAGTCGGCATGAGTTTCTAGTCATCGAGCCAAAGACACACATATTACATGGAAGGAAAATACTTTACTTATGTGGTACAGACCCAGTGCCCTTGTGAGTAGGGACTGAAAAAGTTGCCTCTCTGGAACATACCAGATTCCCAGTTTCAGATTTAATAGTTGGACCAATAACATATTACCATATTGTCAGTTATTAGTCATTTTGTAGTCAATAAGTTAACCAAATAAACCAAATTTTATTGATCAAATGAAAATTATTGCTTAAAAGTGATAAAAGACAAATACTGAATGGCCTCACTTATAGGTGGAATCTAAACAAAACAAAACAAAACAAAAACCTAAGCTCACAGATACAGAGAATAGATTGGTGGTTGCCAGAGTGGGGAGCGGAAGGGGGTTGGATGAAATGGGTGAAGGGGGTCAAAAGGTACAAACTTCCAGTTATAAAATAAATGTCATGGGGATATAGCATGATGACTATACTTAATAATACTGTATTGCATATTTGGAAATTATGAAGAGAGTAAACCTTAAAAGTCCTCATCACAAGAAGAAAGAAAAAAAAAGACAAAAATTTTGTGCGTGGTGATGGATGATAACTAGACTTATTGTGGTAATGATTTAGCAGTGTGTACAAATGTTGAATCATTATGTTGTATACCTGAAGCCTATATAATGCTATATGTCAATTATGCTTTAATTAAAAAAACAATAAAAAGTAAAAAAGTGATAGCAATGAGATAACCTAAAAATATTATATTTCTAGGACACATTTATGGTATTGCCATAAATAATGATACAAATCTTAATATTTTGTTATTTGGAGTAAAAGCTGAATATATTCTGTTAAGCACTTAAATTTTGAAAATATAAAACTGATTTTTATTAATTGTTTTATTTATTTTATTTTTTTTAAACATTTATTTATTTTTGAGACAGAGAGAGAGCATGAACAGGGGAGAGTCAGAGAAAGAGGGAGATGCAGAATCTGAAACAGGCTCCAAGCTCAGAGCTGTCAGCACAGAGCCCGACGTGGGGCTCCAACCCACAGACCGCAAGATCATGACCTGAGCCGAACTTGGACGCTTAACCGACTGAGCCACCCAGGCGCCCCTTTATTAGTGTTTTAAAATTCTGGGTCCTGACTGTTTAACACCTGCTACATGTGTCTACTAGAAACATTTCATTATTTCGCCTGAATATTTTAAGAGCTATTTGAAATGTGATTTGTAATTACACGATTAGTCGATCTAATTTGATGACATTTTCTCTTATCTAGGTTTAATTAACTTATAAAAAATGTAATTTTTAAATTTATAATCAGTAAAAAATATCTTTAATTAGGAAGATTTTCCTTTTTTTAATTACATATCTAGTTATTTCAAAGTCTGTATCTGATGGAAATAATAATACTCTTAAATCAAAATTGCTTAAATCCTAGAAGATGATTTTACTCTATATGTGTGTATTTGTATGAGTAAGTGTGCACACACGTGTGTGTGTGAGTTTGTGAGTGAGTGGTAAAGTGTTACAGAATACATAATATATTATTACAGTAATGATAACAATGCATCGTTACCATAGTTATTTAATTTCTCAAGCACATACGTTCTGAAAGAAGAATTTAGGGAAGATTAAGTACCTTGTTCATGTTTACTTGGCATGCAGGTGGCAGATCTGGGATGAAAAACCAGATGTGTTAGACTCTGGAGTGTGTCAGCATCTCACTGTAACATAATTCCTCTCCAGTTAATCCTATTTTATCCTCATAATACCAGTGTTTCAGATTTAAAAACAAGCCAGGCACATATATACATATATACACACCTATATGTTTGTGGTCCTACTATATTTATAAGAGTGGAGTATTTTTGGCTCTAGAATTTATTTATTCATCAACTCATTTGTTCCTTCATTCTTTCTTTCTCTTGTTCATTCATTGAACATTTATTAAATGCCTTCTACAATCCAGGAGCTATTCCAGATACTGAATGAGATTCCAGATAGATTGTAACTTTGAAGGGCAATTCCATACATCAAAGGAAAAAAGTGTGTTTGCATGTAATGAGATAGCTTTCATTTTCCTGTTTAAAAAGAGTAATTATGAGTGCTATGTACTATCTAGTTAGAATTTTTGAAAATATGGCTAATAAAATTTGTTTTATTTGACAATTGACTCTACCCTGAATTACCTTTGACTGTTGAGGTGTGAATAGCTAGATTATAGAACCTCACATTTTGGTCAACAGAAGCCATTTTCTAACTAATGAATCTTTTCATAGATAAGAGAATCAGCCATTTTAAATTTTATCCATTTGTACAATCTCTCATTTTCTGCTAGAGGTGCTAATACACAGGAAAGTGAGGAGAAGACAAGTAACAACAAAGAAAATAAAGGGAAATAATGGGCTTAGAACCAGCTAGACGATGAACTCTTGGATAATTGAGTAAACTGCACTGTATTCAAGTTTCATATTATGGAAATGTTAATGGGAAATGTTTTATTTATGAATATAATACATATGTAGATACTGGGGACATTGACAAGGATAAAGCAAAGATACAGTTTGTGATATTGTTCCCAGATTATTTTGAGGATAAGGCTAGGGAAAAAGGCATAATAAAAATTTTAAGTTATGTTCAATAGTATCTAGTCAAATTAGATGATCTTTGTAGATATGTCCATAGCATGCATGCTTGTATCTGAGTGTAAGGTTGTTACGGTGATGAATGAAGGTGGGAAGTTGGATGGGACATAGTAGGGTTTAATTAAGAGAGCAGAGGTTTTATGATTACAAGGCCTAGGTTTGAGACCTAGGTTTGAATTGACATGGCCTCTTCAGTGACATTGCTTTATTGAAAATAATTTTAATTAGGGGCACCTGTGTGGCTCAGTCAGTTGGGCGTCCGACTTTGACTCAGATCATGATTTTGTGGTCTGTGGGTTCGAGCCCCACATTGGGCTCTGTGCTGACAGCTCAGGGCCTGGAGCCTGCTTCAGATTCTGTTTCTCCCTCTCTCTCTGCCCCTCCCCTGCTGATGCTCTATTTCTGTCTCTCTCAAAAATAAATAAACATTAAAAAAAACTTGATTAAAATTTAGGTTTATGCTTTTTTTCCCCATAAAGAAGCAGTAGTTCTTTAAACTCTAATTGGGTAAACTCAGGAAAGCTGAAATAGATGGAAAATCGGCTGTATAGTTCAATATCTCCATACATTCTCAGTGTATATCTTGGCATATTTTGCATATTTTCCTTCAGCCTTTTTATTTCATCTAAAATTTTTATTTTGTAATGATTGTAGACTCACAAGAAGGTACAATAATAGTGCAAAGAGATTTGTTTGTGCCTCTCCCTCAGCCTTTCCTAATGGTGATGTCTTACACAACTAGTATATTATCAAAACCAAAACTATTATATTATCAAAACCAAAATCTACATTGGCACAGTACAATGAACTAAACTAATAAACACTAATCAGATTCACCAGTGTTTGCAGGCACACATATTTATTGTGTATGTGTTTTGCTTTTTAAAACTCTATATGTCTGTAAGTCTGTTTGACACTCTAGGTCTCTATTTTTGTTCTTACAGAAAAATGGAATTATACTATCCATACTATTGACAGGTCTTTTTTCTACTGCAATAAGCTATATGTTTTCCATTCTTCTATTCTTCTATTCAGTGATTTTTAAATATTTGCAGAATGTTTTAACATATTGGATGAATGTTATTTATTTCACAATCCCTTCCTGCTGAAATTTAGGTTGTTTCTCTTTATTGTTATTATAAACAGGCAGATATACTTACATCTTCGGATACAGCATTCTGAAGATTTCTCTCTCTGTCTCTGTCTTTCTCTGCTTCTTTCCTTTCTTCTTGCTGATGAATTCTTAGATTTCTAGATCAAAGAGATATTATACCCTTTCTAATATAGAGTCAAATTTTTTGTTCAAAAACATTAATACTGTGAATAAGGTATCACAACCTTCTTCCTTATGAAATATCTGAAGAATAAATAAAGATAATCTAGTGGACATCGAACACCGGGCTTTGTAAAATCTTAATGTTGTATCACATTTCCTTTAAATCTTTTTGTTTTAAGCAGGAAAACAAAATTGATGCCCCCTTGTAGCTCTGCCAACTACACAATCTTTGTAGAAACAATCTCAGAATAATTTATGTAGCTCAGTGGGAAGAAAAAGCTCTTTTCAGACATTCTAAGATGACTGATTGTATTCCTCCTCTTTAATAAGAGCTTGTATTAAACATCTCTCTGTGGACATGAGCTAAGTGTTGTGCAGAATGAGTTAATAAACATGGTGTCTGCGTTCTGGGAGCCTCAGCTGTAGAGGAGAGTTTCATCAGAACATTGTGGTGTGTAATTCTACATGAGTTATAGTCTTAAAGAAAAAGAAATGGATAGCTAAGATGAAAATGCAATGTGAAAATAGGAAAAAATATACAGTCCTAACGTTCTCATGGTTAGAGCACATTAGTTTCAATCCTTACCTATTTCTCGCCTCACTTCCTATTTCTCCTTAACCAGAGTAAAGTAACACCATATTAACAAATTAGCTTCCTTCTCCCCTGCGTGGTCCTGGGGCCACTATCTCTCTTCTCCTTTCCTCCCCTCTTCCCTTTTTTTTTTTTTTTTGTTCTTTCTTCATCACTTCATCATTGTTATCAGTATTAAATTCTGAGAGCTCTTTTTCTTCCCTTCAACCAATACTGATTGACATTGGAGGTGTACCTTCTCTTCTGTCCCTTCCTGGTTCTCTGGATAGTTTTGAGGTTCCAGGGTTACCTTCTGGGAGACCTTTTGAGCACCCTGATCTGTAAGTCTGGTTTTCTAGGAACCTGCCCCAGTTTGGAGTTTAGTTCCTTATGAGCTCATCATGGCTTGTTTCTTAGTTGGTTGATTGAGGACCTCTGCTCCTAAGAGTATGCTAAATACCGTCTTGAAGAGGGCAGAATGATGCAGTTTATTTTCCTTTAAAATGTTCTTTTAAGTTTATATTCATTTATGATTATATTTCAGTCTTAATAGATTTGTGCTTTGAAATTCAAATGTATTTCGATTGTATCTTTAACATTTGACCTTTAATATTAATTTAATTCATTATACTTTTCTCTTTTATTTTTTATATTAAACTGAATCCTATTTCTGTTTGCTTAAACCCTGTCTTTCCTGCATTTCCTCTAGAATAAAAATGAGGCAAACAAGGCAAAATGGTGTCTTTACTTTCAGCTTTGAATTTAACTGTCGGACATGACTCACAGTCTGTGGATCTTTAAAATCCTTCATTCATGCCTTTTCTCTTCATTGACAGTGTGGATCCAGTTCAGATAACAGGTATTGATTTCTTGAAAGTCTTTCTTTCTATTCTTTTTTCCTGTTGGCTGCATTTCTCACCTTTGGCAATTCACTCAGTTTTAATCCGAGATGATCTGGCAGAGATGCAGATGCCTGGGCTGTCCTTTCATGTTGAGATGGGACAGTCTGTGGCTAGGGCTGGTGGATGGGGCCAGGTTCTGCACACACGTACTCATGTATAAAGGATTGGTAGGGCTAAAGAATGTCGCTCTCTTTGTGTTAGGTTTTTCTGTTAAAATAATTGTCCTATAGAGAGATGTGCTTTCCAAGTACGTTTACAAAAACAATATCCCTAGTGGTTAAATTAACGTAAGGTTATTATGCTGCCCCAAGTAGGCAATTACCCAATTTGGAGGGTTTCCTGGAACAGTCAGTTGATACTGCTCAAGGCCAAGTATCTGTAATTTAGATGAGATGTCCCTGTGTGAAGAAAGCAATGTGATGCCCTCTTCAAAATGCTTAAAGCCTTGTCTGTTTGTGTGCAATAGTAGTCTTTGGAGCTTGTCATTGTTTTTACTGAGCGTTTACCTCATGAGACTCTTTTTCTTATTTGTGTTAATGTGTCAGAAGAGTACTATTTCAATTCACGTTCATTCACACTTGCAGGCATTTACTTAAAAATAATTATTGAGCATTTGCTGTGTGCCATTAATGAGCTAGCATGTGGTCTCTGCGCACAGGAAACAGCTTCTCGTGAAGGTTCACGAATTACTCAAATAAGACAGACATGTAAAATTGGAAACTCATCACATTTTCCTTAGAGGCAGAAAGCACTGGGCTACAGTCTGCCATGTGTTAGTTTTATAATTCTGGGGAGTTATTTGACCTCTCTGAGGCTCATTTCTCATCTATAACATGGGAATAACAGTGTCTTCCTCAAGGGATAGTGTGTGGATTAAATGATTTGATGCATATAAATTTCCAGATGCAGAACGTGGCATACTGGTGATTCCTTTTCATACTTCAAAACTGTTTCTTTTTCTTCTTATTCCAGGTCTCCCTTAAAGACCACATAAACTTGGCATCCAGAGATGGGGGGAAAAAAACCCTCAATTTTCTTTGATGTCACTCTTCCCCTACTTCTAGTTCCTTTTTAATTTGTTTCTATAATAGTTCCTCTTCCCCCAAGTTTTCATTACTTACTGTGCCTTTCTTGGCTAGTCAGTATAGATCCTAACCAATTCCATTTCCTCCTTTGCCTCTCAAGACTGACCTGAAATCCATTTCTAAGCACAGCATTCTCCAGCTCTGAACCCTTTAATGGCCTGCCCTTCCTTAACTAGGCATTCCAGGCTTTTAAGATAAGGCTTACTCTCATCTTCGTTGCTTTAGTTCAGGTTATGCTCCATGCTGAACACACATCTCCTATTTCAGCTGCATTAATGCACTTCTAAAACAGAACCTGAACTTTGCCTACTTTTTGCACATGTTCCACTTGCCATTGCCATTAAAGAATCATATTTCCATTAATTTTCAATGCTGCCTCCCCTCAACTGCCTTCACTTTTCACCCTTTTAGATAAAAGCCAGTTGAAAGATTTGCACAAGCCCAAAGAGATGTCAGAGCATCCCCCTTCTCTTGATATCCTCACTTCTCAGCCACATTGTCTATACTCCAGGCTTTTCTCTCCCTTATACCCCTACATATCCTTTTCCCTTATACCCCTTATATCCACTGCAGGGGGCCTCAATCCTCATCACTGTATGCAAACTGCTGTCCCCAAGATCACCAGTACCTGTTTGTTCCTTAATTCAATGGATTGACTTGAAGTCCTACCTCATTTGATCTCCCTTCAGTATTTGACTCTGGGGACCACCTCTGCCTCCTCCAAATTCCCTACAAGTGCAGTGTCCAACAGGCAAGTTGGTAGCCACATGTGGCTATTTTAATTTAAGTTTAATTTGAATTAAGATTAAAATTCAGTCCTGCAGTAACATTAGCCAAGTGTGGCTAACTGAGCACTTGAAAGGTTGGCTAGTGTGACTGAAGAACTAAATTTTGAATTGCATTTACTTTTAATTAATTAAAATTTAAATTTAGCCAGCTACCTGTGGCTATGCAATTGAACAGTGAAGGTACAGAAAACTTCCATCATCACAGAAATTTCTGTTGTACAAGGCCTCACTAGAGACAAGACTGGCAAAGTTTTTAACAGGTCCAATGGTAAGTATTTTTGGTTTTGCGGGCCAGATAGATTCTGTTGCAAGCACTCAATCTTGCTATTATCGAGCAAAAGCAGCCACAGAGAATACAGAAACAATGGAGTGTGGTTGTGTTTCAATAAAACTTTATTCACATAGATTGTGGGCCAGATTTGGCATGTGACTATAGTTTGCTGACTCCCCTTGAGTCCCAGTTTCTTTGATATGCATTCTTTTCATTCTCTTCCTCTTTTTCTCTAAAATTCTTTTTTCAGTCTTATGTATTTCTCAAACCCTTCCCTTCCTTCCATCTCTATCACCACAACATTATTACTGCAAAAAAGTCTTGAAACAGTCGCCCTCCCCTTATGTCCTGCTTCAGCCCCAATCATACCCATTGCCACAAAACTGTGCTTTCGTAACTTATCTAATCCAGTTTCCCCATTTGTAAATGTGTATAATGATAGTAATTGCCTAATAGGGTTATTGAAAGGAGTCAAGGAAATGTGTATGAAAGCATGTTTGTGGAGAGTGTAGAGTACTTTCGTATTAACTCCTCAGTGCAGAATAAGAGGTTGTGACTTGGAGCCTGACTGCTTGACATCCAGTCCAAGCCTGTAACACACCAGTGTGGACCTCGACTCGGCCACTTAACCTCTCCATACCTCAGTTTCCTCATCTGTAAGATGAAGACGATATTGGTGTCTACATTGAGTCATTATGAAAATTGAATGAATGTGTGTTAAATGTTCATAGTGTTGTCTTGGTATAGAGTAAGTGCTATGTTGTTGGGTTTTCTTTGTTTTGTTTTCCTGGTTTTATAGATGGAGGAAGAAATACCTAGGCATGTTAATTTGCCTGCAGGCCTGCAACTATTACATGACATGCCCGAGATTTGAGCTCTGGTCTTTTGACCTCAAGGCTCAGACCTTTATAACTAGACTACATTCCTTGCAACATCACCAGTTCCTAACCACATTCCCCTAGCCAGAATTAATCTCTTTTTTACTGTGCTTTCATCACACTTTGTTTCTACCTCTGCCAGGAAGTTGGCCACATTTTGCTTCTTACTATAGTTATTGTAAATCAGTATGCCTGTAAAACAGTATGTTCTGTAAATCAGAATGGTGGACATGTTCCCAATTATATTTTTTGCCTTTTCTTAACAGTTTCAGGTCGAACCAACAACAAATTATTGTTAAATTTGTTGGCTAAAAAAAAAAAAAAAAAAAAAATTGAAGAGAAAATCGTTATTTAAAAAAATTTAATGTTCTTATTTATTTATCTTGAGAGAGAGACAGAGAACATGAGCAGAGGAGGGACAGAGAGAGAGACACAGAATCTGAAGCAGGATCCAGGCTCTGAGCCATCAGCACAGAGTCCAACGTGGGGCTCTAACTCACAAATTGCAAGATCATGACCTGAGCCGAAGTCAGATGCTTAACTGACTGAGCCACCGAGGAGCCCTGAGGAAATAATTATTGATAGTTAATATTGGAGGTTATAATCTGCCAAAGTCTGTCTATAATGTAATAAATTATTTCTTATAAATGTTACACATTCCTAATATAGATTTAGTATTTTAGTAGGTAGATAACCAAATATATCCATTACCCTCAAATTCTTTTCAGTATGTTATCCTTAGATTTATTTAACTTTTGAAAAAGAACTTGAATTTTTTTTTCTGAAATTGTGCCAAAATAAAAACCCAAATAGGAGATCATCCAGGAAGGACATTGTAATATGATCCAGGGAAAGGAGCTCATATCAGAAGGTAAATTATATGTTGGGCTTTCCAGTTATTTAGTAGAAAATGTATGTCTAGTACAGAAATCACTAGCTGGGACTACAGAGAGGGTTGCAACATTGCAACTACCAAATATACTCATGTCAATAACTATTTCGTGCAGATTGAAATATGGCAGTTTGTGAAAGAGTTTCATAGTCCACACTATTGAAAGTACAATAAGTTTTGTTCTTGAAATAGGAGGGAGTGGTAAAATTGAGAGGAACATTTTAGTCTTTAGTTCTTCTAGAGAAGAAGTCAAATTCAAACAAGCTTCCCTCCAAAGAACTGAGTCAAGGTTTTTATTCTGGATGTAAACTAGCAGGGTTAATGGGGAAAAGGCAAGGGAAAATAGAAAATTATGCATAAGAAGAAGCCTCGAAAGAATTTCAAGAGCTTTCTTCTTTTTTTAAACGTTTATTTTTGAGAGAGAGAGAGAGAGAGAGGGAGTGGGGGAGAGGGCAGAGAGAGAGAGAGAATTCCAAGCAGACTCTGTGCTGTCAGTGCAGAGCTCAGTGCAGGGCTTGATCCCACGACCCTGGGATCATGGCCTGAGCCAAAATCAAGAGTCTGATACTTAACCAACTGAGCCACCCAGGCGCCCCAAGAGCTTTCTTCTTAAAGGAGCTCCTTCTGAAGCCTCTCAGCTCCACCTCTCTGAGCTCAGACACAGATGATGGTGCACCTTGACTTCTTTTCAGGGACATCTAACAATTCTATAGTGACTACATAATTATACCAGCTGAGATTACACTCATTTCTTTTGCCCTGGAATGTATCCCTCTGCCTCTAAAATTGTAAAACATGACAATTTTAAAGTTTGTTTGAATTTACCAAAATAGATGGGTCTGGGGACTTTTCTCTCAGTTGGAATAGACTAGGCTGTGCTGCAGGAGTAAACAGCTTTCAAATAACCCTAGTTTAAAATAGCCCAGGTGGGGGCGCCTGGGTGGCGCAGTCGGTTAAGCGTCCGACTTCAGCCAGGTCACGATCTCGCGGTCCGTGAGTTCGAGCCCCGCGTCAGGCTCTGGGCTGATGGCTCAGAGCCTGGAGCCTGCTTCCTGTTCTGTGTCTCCCTCTCTCTCTGCCCCTCCCCCGTTCATGCTCTGTCTCTCTCTGTCCCAAAAATAAATAAACGTTGAAAAAAAAAATCTTTTAAAATAGCCCAGGTGTATCTCACTCATGTAAATGTATCTTTGATTACGCAGCAAATTTGTTTCATATCATCCGTGTTCACTCAAGAATACGGGTTGGGGACACCTGGGTGGCTCAGTCAGTTGAGCATCTGGCTCTTGATTTCAGCCCAGGACATGATCTCATGGTTCGTGAGTTCAAACCCTATATTGGGCTGTGTGCTGACAGCATGGAGATGGCTTGGGATTCCCTCTTTCTCTCCCTCTGTGCCCCTCCCTCTCTCTCCCTCTCTTTCTCTCTCTCAAAATAAATACATAAACTTAAAAAAATACAGATCGACAGTGCTGTCACCATTTGGAATGTCACTGGTCCTTGTGACACAGAGAAGGAAATGTGAAAAACACACACTGAATCTTAAAGACTTCTTGCATTATTTCTGTAGCCACGTCATGGGCCACAGCAAACTTCGTGGCCGTGCCTTATTTCTAGTGCAGTGTTACAAGCGCCTGGAATGAGGGCAACCAAAATCACAGTGGGCAGCAAGCAAGAATGATGAACACAGATTTATAGTAGATCTGTCTATGCGATTTGAAGGTTCTGTCTAGCCATTCTTAGTATTACTATATATCTGCTTGAGGTTGATTCTGGTGAGAAAAATAAATAAAAAGGAAAAGCAAAATTTGATGGCCCGTTTTAGTTTTTTAAAACTGAGTTTAGATGTTGTCATAAGTATAAGAAATACTTCTTTTTACCAGAAGAAAATTGAAAAGAGATGTTTTAATTAATTAATTAATTAAATTATTTTTTTTCATTAGTTGCAGTTATAATGATATAGAGTTGATGATTCGGTCAATCCAAGAGCCAAGCAATCTTCTATTAAAATTTATATTTTTATTAAAATATATTTAATACATAAAAGAATATTGGTAAAAATCAAATCACACAGAAGTATTTATTACAGAAAAATATAGACTATTCTTTTCTGTATTGCACCTCAATTTTTCTTGTACCCAACTTTACCTCTCTTGTACATTTTTCTAGACTCTTTCTTGTGCTTTTATTTTATTTTTTTTAATTTTTTATGTTTATTTATTTTTGAGAGAGAGACAGACAGACAGCGAGTGGGGGAGGGGCTGAGAGAGAGAGGGAAACACAGAACTCCAAGCAGGCTCCAGGCTCTGAGCTCTCAGCACAGAGCCTGATGTGGGGCTTGAGCCCCTGAACCGTGAGCTCATGACCTGAGCTAAGGTCGGATGCTTAATCAACTGAGTCATCCAGGCACCCCACCTTCTTGTGCTTTTCTACAAGCACAGAGATAAATATACAGGCAACTTGCTTTGGCTGAGTTAACACTACTGTGTATTGTATCTTTGTATCAATCCAATGGGGAGAAATGGAATATTATTATTGTTTTAATGTTCATTTTCCTGATTGTCAGTGAAGCTGAGCATCATCTTTTTTTGCTTATTGACCATTATCATTTTTTTCCTCTATGGATGGTGTGCTGAGATTCTTTACCTACTGGGTTTTTAATTTTTTCTGTATTGATTTTTAGGTACACTTTAGATATTGTTGAAGTTAAAAATATGCCTTTCCCCTTGTTATTTATGTTGACAATATGCCTTTCCCACATCTCAGCTTTATGCTGTCCTCTTTTTCATATATATGTTCATACACACCTACATGAACACCTACACACACACACACACACACACACACACACTCACTCACTCATCTGAGTGGCCAGGTTCAGGTAGCTAAGTGGAGTACATCTCAGAATCCAGGTAAGGATCTTAGTTCATGTGTCAGTAAATGTAGATTTTGGTT
The DNA here is from genome assembly GCF_007474595.2 of Lynx canadensis. Classification (NCBI taxonomy): domain Eukaryota; kingdom Metazoa; phylum Chordata; class Mammalia; order Carnivora; family Felidae; genus Lynx; species Lynx canadensis. The sequence continues at coordinate 103,677,962 of NC_044309.1, forward strand.
ACTTAAATCCTTCTTACTGTGATTGAGAGAAAAGAGGGGATTCCCAGGTGGCAATGGTATGTGGGGTTCCTAGGCCTCCTGGAAATTATATAGAACCTTGTTCTTGTCCTACTCCTAGATCATTCACGCAGAAACTTGTTTCAGAAAGTTAGCCTCTGGGCTGGTGAAAGTTTGTGCAACATGTATGTAGGTGTGGCTTATGTGTTAATAATGCATCCAAACATTTATGGCCTGTTTTTTATTCCTACTTGCCTCTGATCTTGGAAATAGTTCAGAGTTCTATTGAGAGCCTTTTAACGAGCCTTTTAATTACCTGCTTGGGGTTGATAGTTTCCCCATAAATGTATTCTATAGTATGGTCACATAATTTTTCTACACATTATTTTCTTTCTTTAATCTAACTAATTGTAATCTTTCTGTGTCAGGAGTCCACTCGCATCCGCCCTGTTTGGCATGACTTCTGGGTTTAGCAGTCATTCTGCTTCTGTTTGCTTCATGTAGTCCCCAAATTTGCCACTGCTGTGATCTCGTGGTCACTCCATTTCTAGTGGTTCCACTGCTGCTATCAATTTCATTTCAGTTTTATATTTTTTTCTGTTTTTCGAGTGAGCTGTGGGGTGCATTCAGATTTCTTTCAATTTTCTGCAGAAGGAATTCAGGGCAGAGATGGGGTAGAATAGAATATGAGGTTTTTTTCCTTTCTTTCTTCAACAGAACTTAAAGCTGACTGAGTTTAAAGAGAGAACTATTCACAAGACTCTACTGACAGAACATTCCAGTAGTTATAGCTAGAAACTACATAGCCTTGACAGAGACTCTGATATATATATATATATATATATATATATATATATATATATATGTGTGTGTGTGTGTGTGTGTGTGTGTGTGTGAGTATGTATGCATAATACATATGGGAAGAATGAAGCATCATAAAAAAATGAGGACAGTAAGCATTAGTCAAACATTGATGCTTGTAAAATTGACTAAGGATAAATAAATATAATTGTACTATCATTTAATATATATATATGTATATATATATATACATATATATATATCAACACACACATACACACACAGACGTCATGTGATACATCTATGTGTAGATGTCTCTTATGTGATTTGAAGGTTCTTTGTAGCCAGAACTTTTGAATATGTGTGTATACACACACACACGTATATTATGTACATGTGCATAATATGTATACATGCACAGTTGTCCTACAATACATATGTATAATATATTCCGTATAACATGTATTACCTACAAGTTTTATACATGTATGAATATTTATTGGCTCATATCAAAGATCAATATAAAAACTGAAACCAGAAGAGAGTAGTATGAAGTTTCTTAGACAAAGAAATTGTAAAGGAAAATGATGAGTATTTGACTATATGCAAATTTCAGATAGTTTTAAAATGTTTATTTATTTTGAGAGAGATGGAGGGAGGGAGGGGTAGAGAGAGAGAGAGAGAGAGAGTGAGAGAATTCCAAGCAGACCCTGCACTGTCAACGCAGAATCTGACATGGGGTTTGATGGCATGAACCATGAGATCATGACCTGAGCCAAAATCAACAGTAGGACGCTTCACCAACTGACCCACCCAGGCACCCTAACAAATTTAAAATATTTTTATATCAGGAAATGGCATGAATTAAAATTAGTGAATAAATTGAGAAAATAATTTGTAATAGTGTCAGACTTAAGTGTAATGTTCTATATAAAGTGCTTTTAAAACTTGGTAAGGCATTATACTTAATACCAGTAACCAGAGAAACTAAGATTGAAACTATTTTTCAATTCTCAAATTGAAGAAGATTGAGAATAATCTGTATTTGGAGGAGTGTGATAAAATGGAATTTCAGGTAATGCTGATTGTAATATAAATTGATTCAATATTTCCAGAAGGAGTTTAATTATTTGATGTATGTGTTTGATTGTAGGAATGACATTTGCCTGCAAATGTAATAAAAAAACAATGTAACCAATATTTCTCTGTAAGAAACATCATTTCAGGATCATTTAAAATAATGACAATATTATGAAAGGCAATTTGCAACAATACAGAGTTAACTTTATTATTGAATAGCCATTGAATGTAATATGATGCCGTCATTAAATGTGTGTTGTTGTTTTTTTTTTAAATTTTCAGGCTCTTGGGAAAAGCTCATAATGCAATCTTAAACATAGAGGCAAAATATTTACATATATAAAAAATAAGAGAAAATACTCTAAAGTTATTTTCTCAGTTGTCTAGAGGGGAGCATCAGTTATTTTAATAATCTGGGGAGACAAACCCTTTGGAACCTACTCATGAATTTACAAGGGACAATGAGGAGCTATCACATAGAAGGCTTTCAGTTGACCTTTACTGAAATGATTTGAGTTAAAATGAAATAAGAATCTTGTCATAGTGGAATAATCAAATCTTTGAGCCGGAAGGCCCCTTGCAGGTCACTTGGTCCAGTCAACCACAGTAAACCAATCTTTAATTGAGCCAGTTTATAGTGGTATATGCACTAACTCTTACCACCTCTGGAGCCATGCCAATTTGTCATCTCCTGCGGCACTTCTTGTTTAACACTGTTTGCAGGCCCTTCCCTCTGAATTTCCTTTCTGCCCTCCTAAAGGGAGCCCTTAAAATTTTCAAAACTTCTGTAAGGGTATCCTTCAAAAAGAAACCCTAGGGTATAGTAACCTATATACTAAACTTGTACATATTTCCCCTGCTCTTAGCCAGTGTCTTGGAAGCCTAGTGGGATCCTGAACTTTTACCCTAGTCCGGCAGTAATGAGATACCCCTCATGCCCACCAGTGTCAAAAGAGGCCATTAGGGGAACAGGGACTAACATACCTGTACCTGGGAGTAATGAGGCGTCCCTCTCCTCCATTGACACAGTGTTAGAGGAGGTTTGGAATTTAAATAGAATCTTTAAATAAGCTCCACAGTCTCAGTAAGATGCCCACGAAGTCCAGGATACAACCCTAAATCACTCGCCGAAACTGAGATGACACAGAGATTGGAACACTCTGATAAGGACTTTAAAGCAGCCATCATGAAAATGCTTCAACAAATAATTATAAACATACACAAAATATATTTTTTAAAAGCCTCAATAGGGGCGCCTGGGTGGCTCAGTCGGTTGAGCGTCCGACTTCGGCTCGGGTCATGATCTCGCGGTCCGTGGGTTCCAGCCCCGCGTCGGGCTCTGTGCTGACAGCTCAGAGCCTGGAGCCTGTTTCGGATTCTGTGTCTCCCTCTTTCTCTGACCCTCCCCTGTTCATGCTCTCTCTCTCTCTGTCTCAAAAATAAATAAAATGTTAAAAAAAATTAAAAAAAAAAGCCTCAATAAAAGAAATAGAAAGCTTCAGCAAAGAAATTAAAGATATAAAAAAGAACCAAGTGGAAATTTTAGAGCTGAAAAATACATTTACCGAAATAAAAATTCTCTGAATTGGCTCAATAGCAGAATGGAGACCACAGAGGAAAGAATCTGTGAATTTGATGATAGTAAATAAATAATTGATAAATGAGTGAATTAATATGATGTGAATAATGATACACGTCTAGATGCCTAAAGATTTGGGTTACAAGTGTGGCATTCTTGAATTTCTTGCCAAATGTCCTGGGAATTATTCTTTTTAAGTCTCTGTTCTCTCAACTTTAAAATGAGTTAGTAAAAACTACCCTGACTACTCTAGCTGGATTCTAAATCCAATGTTTCTTGAACACCTACTAATATTTTTATTCATTGATTTATCAAATATATGCTGCATCCAAATACAGAAGAGCTTCTATAGTAGATCCTAGTGATGAAGTTTTGGGGTGATGGTGGGGTGGTCCGGAGCCAACAGCCAAGAAAGAATTCTTGAAGAAGTCTTTGATGCAAAAGGTGATGTTATTAAAGCATGGGGATAGGACACTTGGGCAGAAGAGCAGCTCTCTACCCTCAGGTTGGGAGACGGGGGGGTCAGGGATAGAGTAAGTCTCTAAGGAATTTTGGAAGCAAGATTTCCAAGACCTTGAGGGGCTAGCTGTTGGTAGCGAAATTCCATTTATTACTGTTTAATAAAACCTCAGTCATGAGACCCTTCAGATGCATATTGGGGGGGCATAATCTTGGAGTACGATTGCCAGAATATATCTTGGGGGCAGTTGAGCCAAAGCAAGTAGACTTACAGGATCTTCAAGGTTGGGATAATGTTAAACCAAGATTCTCTTTTGCTCCTAAAAGTGTCATCATCCAGGCAGCTGGGCTTCTAGAGGGAGGTCACTCTGCCAGTTTCAAGGACTTGTCAATGGGCTGTAGGCAGGAAGGGAATTTAATTTTTCATTTGCCTTAGTTTCCCACATTCCCATGGCAAGCATTTAAAACCCCTTTCCTTTGTTCTTGAGTATAGCCAGGAGTGTCTGAGGAATATCACACATTCCATTTGGTGGGGAGGTTGCTGTTAGCCTGTGTTTTGCCCTCAGCTTGCCCCACACTCCGACATCACTAGGACTATAAGGAGAATAAGGCATTTTCTCTGCTGTAAGGTAGATTACAGTATAATGAGGGAAATATATCAGTAGGTAGACCAATTGTTAATACAATGTGATAAGTACTATGGTAGAGATGTGTGCATAGGGCTTTGGAACTGCTTGGGGGAGGTAAAGGTGGAGTAAAGGTAAAGGTAAAGGTGGAGAACAGTCACAGAAAGAATCCGCAGCTGAGCGGATTCAGGAAATCTAGATTTTACAATTCATTAGAGCTGGAGTGTGGGAAGTTGGATGAGGAGAAATAAAGCTGAGATGAATGGGCTTTGCATGCCATCTAAAGATACATAGTTTTTATTCTGAACTTCATGCAACAGTAGTAAATGACTTTGAGCACCAAATAGTTGGTATGAGAACATTTATGAGGAAAAACATTCTTTAAAAACTTTTTTTTATTTTTTTTTTTAAATTTTTTTTTTCAACGTTTATTTATTTTTGGGACAGAGACAGACAGAGCACGAACGGGGGAGGGGCAGAGAGAGAGGGAGACACAGAATCGGAAACAGGCTCCAGGCTCCGAGCCATCAGCCCAGAGCCTGACGCGGGGCTCGAACTCACGGACCGCGAGATCGTGACCTGGCCGAAGTCGGACGCTTAACCGACTGCGCCACCCAGGCGCCCCCTAAAAACTTTTTTTTAATTTGAGTATTGTTGACACACAATTTACATTAGTTTCAGGTGTACGGCATAGTGATTCAATTTATACATTATACTATGCTCACTCACTACATGTGGAACTACCTTCTGTCGTTGTAAAATGCTATTGTATCATTACCTACATTGCCTAGGCTGCGCTTTTCATCTTTGTGACTTCATTACATAACTGGAAGCCTGTATCTCCCACTCCCTTTCACACATCCCCCACCTCCTTCCCTCTGGCAACCATCAGTTTGTTCTCTATATTTATAGGTCTGATTCTCCTTTTTGTTTGTTTATTCATTTGTTTTGCTTTTTAGATTCTGCATTTGAGTGAAATCATGAAATTTGTCTTTCTCAGTTTGACTTATTGAGGAAAAACATTCTAATAGCATAGAGAGATGACTTGAGAGGATAGGGTAAGGCCTGGGGCAGGAGGATTAATTAGGAGGCAGTAATTCTAACCCAGGTTGTGAATGAGAGAACTGAATATTTACAGAGACTAATGTAATGTTACATGTACCCAACTGAATGTAGAGAATGAGGGGTCAAATCTGACTGTGGGGTTTCTAATTCAGGTCCTTGGGTGCAAGGTGGTTCCTTGAAATATGGAAAACAGGAGAAGGGGAGGGTTTGCATTTGGCATGGGGCTATGGGTTGAGATAGGGCGAAAATGACTATTGTTTTGGACATGTTATTCTTTCCAAATAGATGTTGTTGGAGAGGAAATCCTGTATCCTTCATTGTTCTTTTGGCTGATCTATTAATTAAATTGACGTAAAGTGAAATTAATAGGAGAAAAATTAATTTTGGATGTATGGGAGTCTCACACAGACATGAGAGGTTGGAAGAGAGTCAGACCGTTGAGGTTTATATGCCATCCTGAGCTAAGGAGAAGGGGGTAGGGGCCTAGAGCTTCAAAGGGAAGGAAGACAGTTCACAGGAAGATGGGAGGAGCAAGCGTTTGGTAAACAAACGTTTGCCATGCCATGCAAAGGCCACGGGATACAGAGAGGAATTGAACAAATAGGCCCTGCCAAGTACTCTCCACTCCCCACTCCACCCCTACCATGCCCAGCCCATACTCTTTGTACTTATCTTCAGTGATAAGCCTTTCCTTGGACTAGGCCCTCTATCTAAATTTTTAGAGACAATAAAGAGGGGAGGTTAAAAAGTCTTCCTGAGTCTTAGTACTTGATTGTCTTCTACCCAAAATAACCTACATTCCAAAGTAGCATGTTTTGGGGAGGTTCATTCTGGACTCCCTTCAATGTCCAGCAGACTGTTGGCTATAAGAGTATGGAGCTCAGAAAAGAGGCCAGGGCTGGAGCTGAGGATGGAAGTTAAAGCCATATGAGTATTAAGATCGCCCAGGGAGTATATACAGAGTGAGCCAAGGGATGGATATGGAACCTTAGGGATCACTGTCAAAGATCTGGCAGAGAAAGTAGACTCCGTGAAAGATATTGAGAAGGAAGAAGAGGTAGGAGAATAGTCAGCAAATGATAAAGTGAATCCTTCATCAATCTTTGGTATTGAGAGGGCCTCTTTATTGTGCAATGTCATGAGTGTAATTAACTGTTGGACACAGAGTGGTAGAGTAGAAGTTGTAGATAAAGAGAAGGACAATAATAACAACATCAAGAAGTATTCCAGCAAGCCAATAGTCCCTGTGTCCGAAACGTGTTCTTTTCAGAAACAAAAACAAAAACAATACAAATAAATATTCTTGTGGGAAAATTCCATAAAACATCTTTTCTTCTTTCTGATACAAAACATTGAGCAAACTATCTTTTTTCTTGGCATGTTAGCTAATTAAAGCCACAATTATGCTGCATGTCAAATCATCATACCAAATGTCCAAATCATAACATATTCGGCAGTTATTTCCATGTATCTCTAGGTTGTCATGGGGTCAGATGACTGGAAGCGTTGCTCCTAGACATGTATCCGACTGGGCTACACTTTCCTGCTTCTTGGGCTCTCCTCCACCTGCAAATATTTTCTTTGGATACTAGGCCAAGGAGGCACAGTCACAGACACCCGGAGGCTCTTCTGGAGAAAGTAGAGGTGAAGGAGGCTCTTCTGGAGAAAGTAGAGGTGAAGGAGAGCAGGCACAGGTGCCTTCACGCCTCTGCTTGACTTATGTCAGCTCTTTGGCCAAAGCACAGTCACCTGCATGAGCCCCAAACAAGGGAAGTATTCTCCACTCGTGGAGGTGGGGCAAGGGGAAGAGACGGTATTTTTGAACAAACATTGAATCTTTCACACTTGGTGATTCAGAATCTTTACATTAACTGCTCCTTGTGCTATGCTGTCAGGTAGTCATATTCGGGTTATTGAAGTATATAGGGTCATTTGACCCTGAGTAAGTGATCCCTCCTCCTGTTGCGTTCTTTATGTGTTATTTCTTAATGCTGCCACTATATCTATAGCTGCTTTTAATTCACTGCCTCATTTCACATAGGGCTTTTTGGGTGAAGACCTGAAGGTGATGTTCTGCTATCTGACAGGACTTTTTCTTCTTGCTTCAATGTTTTTATTTCCTGTTATTTTGCATTGTTATGATATTTGCTAGCCTGATGTTGGGACAAATAGACCATTACTGTCCTTATATGCTTTGGTTTAATCCCCTCCTCCTAGAGAAGGGGCAAATACAAAACTTTTTCTTTTGGAAAAAAAATGAGCTATATTTTCAAAACGTTATCTCCATCCATCTACATGATGTCTGTGTTTTCAGAGGAAGGCATTGATAAATTGGGAGATGAAAAGTACGAAATTGCAAAAGTTTTTGAAAAAATTAATTAAAATGTTATATTCATGTCCATATTTTATTCAAACTATGGAGCATTTCAAACATGCAGAATAGAGCTTATCCATTTGGGCCATTGGAGGCATCCCACTTAATTGAAACAAATATATGTGTGTGTGTGTGTGTGTGTGTGTGTGTGTGTGTGTGTGTAGCTCTTTTAAAGGAGAATTGAATTTTCCAGTAAGCTGGTCTGTTTACAGCAGTTACCCAAACTCAGTCATACATCTGCCATTTGTTCTCTCAGCCTAATGCTTCCGTGGGCTGCGCTGTACTTACATACAATTCATTTCATCCATTTCACGTAGATTATTTTGGTGTCTATACTGTCGTTCCGTCCTAAGCAATAAAATCTACAAAGCTGTCACCTTGAAGTGTGAGGTATATTTTTTTTCTAGTGCACATAAAAGCAAACACATATGAAAACAAAGATGTCACTTCTGTACCATCTTAAATGTCTACTTTCTAGATATTACCTGGCATTGCATGTGTGCCACGGGAAGCACTAATTTAAGGGCAGCGCTGCCAAACTAGAAATATACAACCTAGTTAAGCAACAATATATTTTGGAAAGAATTATTAACCTTTACCTTCCAATTTTTCAGGTTTGTGGAAGGAATGCTTAACATTTGTTACAATGCCGTTGATCGTCATATTGAAAATGGTCAAGGAGACAAGATTGCTATCATCTATGACAGTCCTGTTACTGATACTAAAGCAACTATTACCTACAAAGAAGTTCTGGAGCAGGTAATATCATACACTTTCTGTATATGCTGTTTGGAAATGCTATCGAAATTACTTAAAACGCATTCATATTGTTCAAACTTTAATTCACTTAATTCACTGACATGTGTTACTTTGCTTTTCTTTTGATGCACATTGGAAAAAATAGAGGTATGTTAACTAATTGAGTTTTTATCCCTTATATTTATATGTTATTGTACTGGAGAATACTCATTTTACAGGGAGAGGTGAGCAAGACTCTAAGAATATGTTCAAATCCTCTCCTGGCCTCTGCTTCCACCCATGTTGCCATCCTGTCAGCCTGGCTCCTCTCAGCTCTTGTACCAGTGCAGCAGCCTCTCCCAACCTCCGGATGACCAGCCTCCTCTCACGTTAGATCACCACCTAGTGTGACACCAGAGTTTTCTCCCTAAGGAACAACTAGTTAAAAATGTTTTCCTTAAAAATTACTGTTACTTAGGGGTGCCTGGGTGGCTCAGTCTGTTAAGTGTCCAACTCTTGATTTCAGCTCAAGTCATGATCTCAAGGTTGGTGGGATTGAGTCCCGTGTTGGGCTCCGCGCTGACAGAGTAGAGCCTGCTTGTGATTCTCTCTCTCCCTCTGTCTCTCTCTGTCTCTCTCTCAAAATAAGTAAATAAACATTTAAAAAAATTACTACTACTTAGTATAATCTAGACTCCTGTGATGTAGAAGACATTTGGAATCTGATCACAGCATTTCTGCAAGCTTTATTTCCAGATATTCTTTGCCATAAACACAACTCTTCTTCACCCTGGGGATCCTGTCTTGCCCTTAGGCACTCCTGGCCCTTTACAGGTCTTTTTACATACTGTGCCTTTCCCTTATTTGTTCCTTTTTGTTGTTCTTTCCCATCTGTTTAGTTCTTGGGTGGATTCTAATACTGACAGATGAATTATGAGACTCACTCTTTCTTTCTTTCTTTCTTTCTTTCTTTCTTTCTTTCTTTCTTGAGAGAGAGCACACATGCACAAGCAGTGGAGGGGCAGAGAGAGAGAGAGGGAGACACAGAATATGAAACAGGCTCCAGACTCCGAGCTGTCAGCATAGAGCCCGACATGGGGCTCAAACTCAGGAACCCTGAGATCATGACCTAAGCCGAAGTCGGACGCTCAACCAACTAAGCTACCCAGGTACCGCATGAGATTTTCTTTGAACATTAGGGTGGAAATGAGGTTTCACAAGTAATTATAAAAGGATTTGGGTATTGTGGACTATGTAACACGTATTCTGTGGGACATTTACTTATATTGATTTAAAGGGAGATAATACTATAGGGCAGGGTTTCTCAACCTTGACACTGTTGACATTTTTAAAGCAGAGAATTCTTTGCTGTGGGGTGCTGGTATGTACATTGTATGATGTTTAGCAGCATTCCTGGTCTTTAACCATTAGATGCCAATAGCACCCCTCCAGCAGTTGTGATGACCAAAATGTCTCCAAACCTTGCTAAATGTCCCCTGGGTGGCAAAATGGTTACTAGTTGGGAACTACTGATTGGGCAAAGTGTGTCACAGTAGGGTTTGGAAGCATTTGCTTTTAAGTTAGGGCTTGTGGAAACACATTCTCTTCTTTTGCTTTTTAAACCTATTTGGTGTTTGTGCTGGATTTTTAGAAAATCTGGTCAACTTTCCTTGACTCTCTGAAATTATACCCTTTTATGTCAGCAATATTCTTGTTTATTTTTCTAAGAGATTTCAAAAAAGGCAACTGGGGCAATCCAATGTCTCAATCCTGAGTTGTTGCAAACAATTAAGAGAAAATTTAAACTAGTTTTGCTCAAGCTGGGTCTCAGCCTGGTTGTATCAACAAATGCCAGCTTCAGCTGATGTAAATATAAGAGGAATTCATGAAAAGGGAAGACTGAAGAGCTGGATTCAGAAAAAAGTAGCCCCAAGAGAGAAGGGGCAGCGGTAAAAATTTAAGGAGAACCTACAAATTGGTAACTAGACTTGCTGACTTGAATTAATCTCCTAGATTGACATATTAGGAACACCTACGTGGCCAATTTTAGGTTACATGCCTAAAGCACCAGGCAGTGGAGAAAGAGATGTCTTTTCCTCTTTTGATTTCATAGTAGGAATTCCAAGATAATAAGAGGGAAATTCAAATGCTGGGCAGCCCAACACAGAACAAAACAAAATACTGCCACAAAGATACTGTTGGATACTTTGTATTGGTCTGTAAGTGGGAACTCTATTTTCAGAATGAATTAAACAGAGACAGAGCTCACACTGAGCCTGAAGAGAGAAAGAACTCCATTAGCAAATGACCTTGTTACTCATCTGAAGCCATGTTTTATTCGAAGAGATAATGAAATTTCCCGATAACCTGGTATACTCTGTGTTTTATTGTAGGTTTACATTTTCAGCTTTTATTTTTTTTTTTTTTAAATTTTTTTTTTTCAACGTTTATTTATTTTTGGGACAGAGAGAGACAGAGCATGAACGGGGGAGGGGCAGAGAGAGAAGGAGACACAGAATCGGAAACAGGCTCCAGGCTCTAAGCCATCAGCCCAGAGCCTGACGCGGGGCTCGAACTCACAGACCGCGAGATCGTGACCTGGCTGAAGTCGGACGCTTAACCGACTGCGCCACCCAGGCGCCCCACATTTTCAGCTTTTAGATGAGGTTTTGTCTATGATTAAAATCTTATTCCTATGATTTGGGCATATTGTCACAGTTTCATTTTATTAATTTAAGGCCTAAGACACTGGTGAATCTTAATTAGTATACAGATTAGGAAGCTTATTTGTATATTACACAGTATTATCTATGCCAATATTGAATTTGATTCATAACCAAACATCAGAGTCAAAAGGAAAACTTTAGGAGAACCTGGGCCACCTAAGACTTTAGTCGGCTAAACATCTAACTTCAGTTCCGGTCATGATCTCACAGTACGTGAGTTCCAGCCCCGTGTTGGGCTCTGTGCTAACAGCTCAGAGCCTGGAGCCTGCTTTGGATTCTGTGTCTCCTGCTCTCTCTGCATTTCCCCGCTTGCACACTCTCTTTCTCTCAGAAATAAATAAAAACATTAAAAAAACTAAAGAAAAACTAAGAGAAAGCCTTAGAGAAACATAAAATAAGAAGAGTTAAGTAATTTGTTCATTTTCTATTTTTTTTTTTTGGTCAATTGTATGAGTGTATATGATAAATACACATTTTGCTTAGAAGCATTTCTGCTAACCCATCTTGATTTTCTAATATGGAGTCTGGACTCTTAGACCCTTTTGAGGTTTGTACTGGTTCATTGGTTTCAGTTTAGCCTGACATCAAAGTACTTAAAAGGCCTGTTTCTCTCACCTGCTGACAGCTTCTGATTCCCCAGGCTTTTCTTCTCTAAAGTACTAAAGGAAGAAGTGTTAGGAAAGAGGGAGGCATTGTGCTTGACTTTGATTACCTGCTCCTGGTTCCCTGTGGCCTTTATTTTATTAAGTAGAGAAGACAGAGGAAGAAAGATTTAATGGTAATGCCATTGAGAACAAACAAAGAGAAGTGGCTGTGTACTTTAACTTGTTTTAACCTCCCCCATCTCATTTCTACTGGGAGTTTCTGGCTATGTAAAACTTGATTAAGTTAGTTAGCATTTCTTATTTAATTAGCGGACGGACAAATGTTAGACTAAATTGTTTCAGTGACATAAAAGATCTGAATGATTCAGAAGTGGAGCTTTTCTGAAACTTTCATTTTTTATGTAGATCTGATAGTTCATACAACCCTTTATTAAGATTTTTGTATAGTGATTTGAACCTTGTTCAAGATCCATTCTTTATTCATTCAACAAGTATTGACTTTGTATGCCAAACCCTGTTAGGAACAAGGGATACAAGCTAAATGCACCATTCCATAACTTTAAGGAGCTAAGAAACCCGTATAAACACGATCAAGGTGATGTTCGAGGGTAGTAGTATATTCTGTGGAAACACATGGGAAAACGTGCAGTTCAGCCAACCGTTAATATGGCATAGAAAGACTTTCTGGAAGAATCAGTGCCTAAAATTGCCAAACCACCAAAAGTGGGAAGGGAAATGGTGGACAGGAGAGTCCTGCAGACAGAGGAAATAGCACCTCCAGAGATCTTCAGGGCAGGGAGATCCTAGCACCTCCGCAGTGGCTTTGGCAGAAAGCACAAGTGGTTGGGGGATGGGACTCCCATGAGCCAGACTCTCGAGAACTCTGAGTGTGGCACTACAGATTTGTTCTTAAATCTGAGAGCATGGAAAGAAAAAAAGCAAAAGCCGCTCCCCGCTGTGACCTGTGGTTCTGCATGATTGCCTCCGGTGACCTACTCCCCAGCCCCACTGCATCCCACACCGCAGCCCCCTGCCTCATGCAGCCAACTGTCAGCTTGCTCCACTCCCAACTTAGAGGCTTTGTACTTACCTACCTTCTGCTGGAAATAGTTTTCTTCCAGATATCTTATGGTTCATAGGACCTGGGTATTACTTTCTCAATGAGATTTTCCCTGGCCGTATTGAACACAAATGTTCCCATGTGCACATCACTTCGGATCTTCCTTTTCCACTTTCTTTTTAATTTTGCCACTTATTACTCAGTACCTTTGTTTATATTTTACTTGTCTATCTTCTTTAGTGCTGGGTCCTTTTCTAGAATGTACTTTCCATCAGGGAAGGAAGGGGAAGGGGTTTTTGTTCTGTTCACCGAATAGTGCCTGGTACATAGCAAACATGTTCAATGATGAAGGAATGAATGAAACTGTATTTGAAATTTTTAAATGACTCTAACTTCCTTTATTGTGGGAACTTCTTATCTTTGAATTGGATCAGTAATATAACTTGAACGTCTTTCTAGGCAAATTCTGACCTCTTACTATCTCTGAAGAATTGTAGCCTATTTACATTTGGCTTGGAAGTTCAAGATGAATATTTCCTCTTTGAATCTTCCACACTTACACCCAGGTCTGCATTCCAGGAGAGATGTATATGCTTATTGTGTCCTTCTCTTGGTAGCTCTTTTCTTCTCTTTACAAAGTTTTTAAATGTTTATTTACATTTGAAAGAGACAGAGAGAGACCATGCACGAGTGGGGGAGGGGCAGAGGGAGAGGGAGACACAGAATCCGAAGCAGGCTCCAGGCTCCGAGCTGTCAGCACAGAGCCTGATGTGGGGCTTGAACTCACAAACTGTGAGATCATGACCTGAGCTGAAGTCGGACGCTTAACTGACTGCACCACCCAGGCGTCCCTAGCTCTTTTCAAGTTAGTGGTTATATTAAACCTCAGCAAAGTAAAGGGGTGTGTATGAGAGTTTTTGTTTGTATTTGGCTCTATATGTTATATACCGTATTCATCATTTTAAGAAATTCCTACTTTAATTTTTTTGAGTTTGTTTTCTCTATCTCTAATTTCATTTTGAATTACCTCTGAGTTTGCTTTATTTTTTTATTTTTATTTTTGGTATTCAAACAATTGTGAATTTTTATTTATTTGCTAAATAAAAATGTGACCACTAGAAATTTTCATGAATATATATATATATACAGGGAGAATTGAGGAAGCCCAGAGTGTGCCAAATTTTCTTGATTTAATTCAAACTGAAAGTGTCGATGATCTCCACTGAAGGTAATTGTTTGAAATATGATTACAGTGGTGGTTGTAATTATGAAGTTTGAGTAATTTGGAGGAGAAAATTACTCTGAAATCAAGGGTCATGTCCCACGAGAAGTCCTTTCTCCAGCTCTGCCCTTTAAGGTGCTCTTTTCAAAGTGTGATTTCCAACTTCCGGAAGTATGTCAGGGTATGATAATCTGATATTTCTTTGTCTGTCACATCATCATCATTTTCTTAAGCAAGAACTGGAAATGCAAAAATGCGCCGAACCTGCAGAAATTCAGCTCTGCCAGCACTTGCCTTGTTGAGGGGAAAGAATGCAACAGGGCGCGTGCGCAGTTTTCATTTTTTAAGCTTCTCAAATAAGCAATAAGAACTTAAGTTGTACTGCAGTCGGCTCTGCTAAACAGTACGTCTCTGTAAGGTGAATTACCTTTTCCGTGCTTGATGCTGGAATCATCATTCCGTGAATGATGCTGGTTTGAGGTTGAACTTCATTCACAGTGTTTTGTGTAGGTTTTTTCCTCGCATGCCACTTTGTCAACTTTTAATGAAATGTAATATACATTCAGATGAGTACACAGAACCGTGTTGGATTTTTCACAAACAGAACACACCCACATAACTGGATCAGGAGACAGAAGATCTCCACCCCCAGAAGCACGTACCGTGCCTCATGTTAGTCATTTCTCATTCAGCCTTTATGGGATTATCATGCAGACGTTGATACACCATCCATGATGACATTTCCTTGCTTTTGAACTTTGTATAAATTGAATAATAGGATGCACTCATTTGTGTCTGGCTTTTTTTACTCAACTTTTTGTTCATGAGATTCTTTCGTGTAATAGTTTTCCAGACTGGTTGTACCCATTTACCATTCCCCCTTGCAGTGTATGAGAATGCTAGTTGTCAATAGTTGGCATTGAGAATCCCAAGTCTTTTTTTTTTCTTTTTTTAATTATTTAACGTTTATCCATTTTTGAGAGAGAGAGAGAGAGAGAAAGAGAGAGAGAGAGTGAGCAGGGGAGGGGGAGAAAGGTGGGGAGACACAGAATCCAGAACAGGCTCCAGGCTCTGACCTGTTAGCACAGAGCCTGACGCAGGGCTCACACCCACATACTGCGAGATCATGACCTGAGCTGAAGTCAGACACCTAACCAATTGAGCCACCCAGGTGCCCCCCCCCACCCCAAGTCTTTTTTAATCTGGGCCTTTCGGGTGAATGTGTGGTGGTATCACATTGTGCTTTTAATTTGCTTTTCCCTAATGACTGCTGAAACTGAGCTCCTTCACCCGTGCTTATTGGCCATTTGTTTCACTTTTCTGGAGTGCTCATTTGGATCTTTTGCCCATTCATTCTCCTATTGGATTGTTGTTACCTTGTTAGCAAGTTGCAGGGACTTTCTCACAATTTAAAGCGAACATCTTTTCAATATCTGAAAACCTCAAGAAAAAAATGATGAAGATCCTTTAGCGCAAGTGTTGATGAGTTAAGTGCCTTTCAGAATCTAAAGTTAAGAAAATATTCTCCCCTGTTTTAAAAATCGTTAATGATAAAGTCTACACTGTGCTATTTTGACTGGTCATTCTTTGCAAGGATATTTAGAAGCGAATGCCTTCCGATAGAATACCTTAAAACAGGAAGCGTTATTTCCACTGTTTAAGGCTGTAAATGATCTATTGAACATGATATTATGTTAAATGAATGTTAAAGAGTTCTAGTTATGTTGATTTTTGAGTGGTCTGGTTAAGTCTTATTTTCCCATAAGCCTTAATTTTTGTGAGCTATTTTGGGGGCACCTGGGTGGCTCAGTCGGCTAAGCATCTGACTTCTGCTCAGGTCATGATCTCGTGGTTTGTGAGTTCGAGCCCTGTGTCAGGTTCTGGGCTGACAGCTCAGAGCCTGGAGCCTGCTTCAGATTTTGTGTCTCCCTTTCTTTCTGCCCCTCCCTCACTCACACCCTGTCTTTCTCTCTCTCTCAAAAATAAATAAACATTAAACAATTTAAAAACAATTGTGAGCTATTTTGTATCATGCAATGTTGTAAAATATGTTTTAGTAGACGCTTGTATTTCATGTGAAGTTGTACGTGAGTAGGCACCAACTACTGATTTACATTTTTATCAAAATTGTAGCTAAAAGTTTGTTTTGAATAACTTCTCAACTTAATAAAATTTGTTAGATTAGATTCTAAAAATACTCCATGTAAATAAAATCAATATTATACCAATTTGATAGATAATATAGGAATTAATTAAATGAGAAAACAACATTTTAGTATCTCCTAGCTTCCTTTTTCCATGTTTAGAGTCATGTATTCAAAATACAAATGTCCAAATTAAATTTTTACATCAACCAAAATAACAATGCAACCATTCCCTTTGAATTTTCTCAGCAGACTTTTTGAGATTGTTTGAAGTATAACCTCACTTCTTTTCACTTCCCTCTACAACAGAAACTATTTCACCATGATTTGAAGTCCAGAACACTTTATTTGTACCTTTCTCCATGTATGGGTTTATTTTTGCTTTTTACATTACTTATTAGTATATCTACTTATTAGCGTATTTCTTGGCCAAAGTAATACCCCTTGAAGATAGAGTTAATATTTTATTTATGTATTTGTTTTTAGACCAACACAATGTCTAATACAGACCTCATAGCATACTCTCATATTATATAGAAAGAATAGTAACTCATCCATTAAAAAGTAAAGAAAAATGTAATCCTTGTCTGAGAGAAATAATTATTTCCAAAAATATCACTTGTCTCCTCCACATTGTGAGTTTCTTTTTACACTGGGAAATTTTTATTTTTTAATATGGTGAGAAATTTCCTTGTTTTAGTGCATTGCCTGACTGTGAAGGTTTATATCCTGCCTCAGCTAAAACTCTGCTTATAACATTTACCTTACTTGGCTTTCTTGCAAGTCTGAAATTCTGGTTCATGGCTTTTATTCTTACATTTGCTTAACTGATTATTTTTATCATTCATTGATAGATTCTTAATAGATGATTTGTATTATCTTCAGAGTGGCTAAACTCTGACTTTTAGAAAGTCAACTTAACAAAATCAGTAGACTGTTTTGAATTCATTTTTCTGGACTGGAATGATGATGGAGTCAATTTACTTATTAAAACATACTTTTAGGGCACCTGATCTATATGGCACTACTGTGGGCATCATAGACTGCAGTAGTGAATATTATAATCTTTTCCCATAGGGAAGTTGCATTCTAATTAGGGAGCTACATTATGAATAAAAAGATAATACACCATAAATGAAAAATTATACAATCTAAGTAAAGAAAAATATGCTACAGAGTGACTTGGGCTGCCATTTTAGATGTATGTCAGAGAAAATTACTTGTCATCGAGGAGATGACCCAGTGACACAAACCCAAATGCAGGCTGGGAGACAACCATGTTCCCATTTGTGTGAAAATCAGGTGAAACAGAGGCCCCAGAACAAGAACAGACTTGGACCACCATGGGGCACCCGGAGGCCCGCCATGAGAAGAGAGTGGAAGAAGGTGAGGTTGTGGGAGCCTCTGGGAGTCAGATTCCATAAGACCTTGCGCACCATTTTAAAGACTGTATTTTATTCTAAGTATGATGGAAAGCTCCATCACTTTGATTTCTCCAAAGAGGAAGCTGTGGTGGGCAAGATTGGAAGTCAAGAGATGACAAATGGTCCAAGAGAGAAATAAATAGGTCCCCTTTAGCTTAAAATCTCCTTAACGATAGGAACAGTTGCTTGCATGGGCAATTAAAGGATACCACCACTTTGTGCCTTGTGGAAACTATTCCATATGCATATCTTTATTTAGGATCTCTGGCTATACCTACTAGGCTTGAAACAAGTCTGATTCGAACTTTTATAGAGCGGCCACTTGTAAATTCCCTGCTTGCTCCCCATTTTTCAGGGTGGTTTTATATAGCATACTAAGGGAAGGTTTCTGAATATTTTTCAAGTAGAATCCTCGGAAAAGAAGACTGTTTTCTCAGATACTATAATTGGTTTTTCAATTAGTTATATTTTCTGTGATTGATTAGACCAGGGTTTGCAGGGTGACATCACTGCAGCTTGAAAATAGGCTTCCTCATGTCTTCTCTTTCATATAATTTTCTTTGACATGGCCCTGAGATTGCCCATAATTATTATCTTTTTGCTATAATTTGGACACCAGCTCTATCTTTCTCATACAAACATTATTTTCTTTAGATGGACACACTTGCTGCTTGTGAAGCAAGTGCTAATTTGCTCTATAGAACACAGTGTTTTGTCAGTTTCACCTAATGTTTATATTTGTGTCCTGGGCATTTGATCATGAAACTATACTAACCCACAGACTGCTTGTGAATGAAGATTTTGCGGAATGAATACATAAAAAATCTATAAAATTCTTTTTTATTATTTATACGAGCATGTTTTCATTTTATAATTTTAAAATTTAAAGTTTTTACTTGTGTCAAAATAAGCACGTGTTACATATAAACCAAATACATGTGTATACTATTTTATATAACATAAATATCTGTTACTGTATTTTCTTATGTTGGTATTACTATTTATTCATATTATTTTTCCCTGGACTCTGAATTGCTTTGCTTTAAGGACTATGTCTTCCTCTTTTGCATCTGACTTGCAAACTTTACTTTAGTATACATAGCTGATACTGTATAAATTGAATCAATAACAGGGCACTCATTATGTTAGAATGGTTTTAAATTAGTACCAAAATAATGATTAATTCATATAGTCTCTAGTGGGAAGAAACAAATAATGTTGTATCTAAATGAATATGTGTATTCATTTTGTTTCTTCAGGCTTCCTTCACAGCTCAGTTATCATCATGCTAGCGGAGAGGCATGGCCGGACCATGATTGCATAGCATAGGTCCTGCCCTTAACTCAGACTAAAAACCAAATTTGGTGGTGTGTGAGTGGTAAAATGATTAAATTGTTTACAAATTAAAACACACCTTTAAGGTGCAAAAATGAATATGGATTGGGTGAATTACACATGATTTAACTTTCCTTTAACTATAGTTGAGAAACTATAAATTATACAAGATATATGTTAAATATTTTCTCTTTGGATAGCAATAGAAATTATAAATTTACATTCAGATATCTATGGTAGGATAAGACTATAACATTAAACAAAAAGAATACAGAATTTCTTTCTCTTTGATAATTTTACATCTGATGGTCAATAAAAGCAAGGCGAGCCCTGAAATAGCAATCATCACATCCCCCTTTGTGTTGAAACTTCATAGCACTTTATTTGAGTGATTATGAACTTTCAGGTGACTGGGATTTCTAGATTTTTCCTCTGTTTGCTGCTGCTCACCCTTCTTTTCAAAATGATTGTATTGTGTCTGAAGTAAGACCTAACTATTCTGTTCTAGGTCTCCCATATTAACTAATTCTAGATTTAATATTAGTAAGAAATACTTTTTAATGAAATATTATCACATATTCTCATATTAAACCAATGTCCATTCTTGCTGTGAGTTAATATTTTGTTTTCCATATGCATATTTATTAGAAATCTCACCAGAAATGAATGTTTTCCCCTGTTTTCATTCGTATATATAAATATATATGTAAAATTTCATATATGTATATCATTTATATCGATATAATTTCATACATGCATATCATTTACATAATTTACAATGTAAACTTTTGCTGGAGTGGCATTTAGCCCTGGAAACTACTGAAAAATAGATTTTCTCTTTTGATCACATATAGCTTTTTTTCTCTAGAGCAACTCTGGTGTGGTTAGCACAGTATCAAAACATTGAATGGCTACAGGAAGCCAGTTTAAGAAGGCCAGATGGGCGCCATCTAGTGGTTGTACACACCTGCTGCAGCCTAATTTACTGAAGGTTGTCTTCATTCAGGGAAGTGGTTCACAATTCAGATGCTGGAGCCAAGTAGATAACATAAGTGGGAGAAGTGGGTGGGAAAAAAATTCATTATCAGTATATATCACACCTTTATGGCTATAGAACTATGGTTTAAGCATATGATATAAATTAAACAAGATGTAGAAGAATACATTTTAAACTCAGGATGGAAAGAAAAATTAATTCTCTGTCAGTAATGCCCCCAGGAATGGTGAGCTCAACCTAGTAGCTGATCATCAGATTCAGTTGATAGTTGTTATTCAAGAACACAGGCTCGGTGTTGCTAGACTTGACAGTTTTTCAGGAGAACCTGGAAAACTGGATTTGTATATGAAACATTCTAATTTAATATGTTGGCTCATTTTTTTGAAGCTGTGACATGACTCCAACTTAAATACTTCTTGGGGTCGCATCGGGTCATTTTGAGATCTTTTTTTCAAAAACTTTTTTGAATTCATTTATTTCATTTCTTTCAAAGGACAGAAAAGTTTTGGGGGACATCTTTCAGCAACATTGAGAAGTGAGACTAGAATATAAAGTTACTGAATAACTACTAGATTGGGTGTTGGTTGAAGGTTATTTTTATTCAACAGTAGGCACTGTTCAAGATGCTGAGGTTATAGCTGTAAATAGGACAGACTTCTCATTGGTCTCTCCTAGTGCTGTAGCTTAAATGGGATACCCAGTAATGTGATCACAGAGCATGGTACTTTTCTGCATGGATTGCACACTGAGGATTTGGATAGAACCTTCCAGTGTTTATTTTGGTCTTTAGCTCCAGAAAGAATTAAAGTTCATGATTATATCACTTTGGTGTATCTTTCTCATAACTTGATGCTGGGCAGCTTTGAGTTCTTAAAAAATAGCACTAAATTATACCATGCAAATAGGAGAGAATAAAACACTAAGATAGCTGTTTGTTACTTTCTGTCTTTCACCAGAGCCCTTAATTTTGACCACATCTTTCCCCCTCTGCACAGAGGAAGGGAATAAAGAGAAAAAGGAAGAATGATCAGGATCCCAAATCCTTTCAAATTGTTGAAAAAGTAGGAAAGGCAGAATAAAATGAAAGGATCCATATAAATAGCCCTGCGGCCCAATTCCTTGTCTCAGGTCTCCTCTGTTCATTATCTTGAGCAGCCACATCCAAAGGCAAGCCAAAGTCCTTCCAGTTGCCCACTGGACCCCTACAGTCCTTTCGTTAGCTCTCTGACCTGATCTACGACCACTTTCTCACTTGCTCTTTCTGTTCCAGCTCCCTAGTCTCCTTACTTTTCCTCCATCACATCACAAATGATCTCCCTTACACCTCTGTGCTGGTGTTCTCTTTGTCTGAAATAGTATACTCCACTCATTCTTAACTTTTACGTTCCTTGCTAAAGTGCTACTTTCTGAATGAGGTCTACCCTCACCTTCCCACTGAGAATTACATTTTCTGTATTCTCAATCCCTCCATTTTGTCCTGCCCTACCCCCTCCCAACAGTACTGACTACCTTTTCACATAATAGATCACTTACTAATTATGTTTATTGTATTTCTTCTGCTAAACCATAAGAGATCTTTGTCCTGTTTTGTTTACTGGTGTATCAGAAAATAATGTCTGCCATATACAGGTGCTCAATATACATTTTTTAAGTGAAAGAATGTTGAACTTCTTTTTCATAGGTCTGGGTGTATTTTTCATAACCTGTTTTAATTTCCAAAACACATGTTAAAATTTAAGCAAAGTTTGTATGTTTGGTCTCAATGTACAGGGCAGTCACTTTGTATAGATAATTAGTATAAAAAACTTTAAAGAAAAAATAATTGGCTTGAAGCAATAGAAAGGGCAAAGAATATGAGGTCAAAATATTTGTGATGGTATCCTGGCTGTATTTACTACCTCTCGGCTTCTGAGTTAGCTCTTTATTATATCTGAGTCTCAGCTACCTTATATTTAAAATAAGAATAATAATAACAGAATCTATCTTACTTACCTTATAAGTAGATGATATGTTTTCTTTCCTAACATGTTCTTGTCTCTTTTAATAGTTAACCCAATGTATGTCTAAATTTGCCATTATTTTACTTTTCTGTTCACTTGACAGATTTGCCCTTTAGAATAAAAGCTCCATGGGGATATATCTGTGTGTTTGTTTTTCATCATTATGTTCCTAACTCTAAACACAGTGTCTGGTACATCATAGTTGCTCAGTAAATATGTTGCTGAATTAATAATTAAGCAAATTTAGGCCATAGAGTTCATGTGACATAATAATAATAAGTTGGTTCATAGTCAATTATTGTCATACTGTTTGTTATTACTGTTATTACTCTCACTGTCTAAGCTCACATCATCATCAAATATGTGTTACTCAGGCTTCTTTAATCCACTACCAAGAGGATGATCAACTTCTTGTGTTACTGTCTTAACTTAGAAATCTAGTTTTCAGAAAACACTTTGCTGATGTAATGATTTTGTTGTAGGTCTCTAAGCTGGCTGGTGTTTTGGTCAAGCATGGTGTCAAAAAAGGTGACACTGTGGTTATCTACATGCCCATGATACCGCAGGCGATGTATACCATGCTGGCATGTGCAAGAATAGGAGCCATCCACAGTCTCATATTTGGGGGATTTGCATCCAAAGAACTAAGTAGTCGTATTGACCATGCAAAGGTAAGTGCTTTATTTGGAGAAATCAAGTAGTAGCTACATGTAGTACAGCCATAGTTATCTGTGAAGGAACCATCTGGAAGTGCTCTGTACTTACTAGGTTCCCCTTTCCAATGAGATGCTTAAAGTTTATATATATATATATATATATATATATACACACACACACACACACACACACACACACACACACACACACACACATACACACACACATACACACACAGTGAAATGCAAACTAGGGGCCCCTATATATATACTGTGTGTGTATATATACATACATATATATACATACACACACACCAAATTTTATTTTGGGGTTAGTTTTATGTGAAAAACATCTTGCTAGATGCTGTGAGGGATGTAAAATAGAAGATTAGGTATATACTTTTCAAGTTAGCTTGCCATGTATTTGGGTATATAAGACATACGGGAAAATAACTAATAACCAATTTATTCACTTACCATATATTTATTAACTTCCCACAATATGCCAGGTACTGTCCTTAAATCCGGATAATGAGTGATACTTATCAAATGGATGGAACGCATATTAAAGTTTTATAATTTACACACGTCCAGGAATGGTGGTATACCACCACACAGTGGTTAAGAGGGGTGCCAGTAGGGGTGGAGTTACACCTTCAAATGGGGGTATTAGGATAACAAGCTTGATTAGGCTGTTGTGAAATGATGATTGAGATATTACATTGAAAGCATTTAACACAGTACCTGGTATATAGTACTCATTTAAAAAAAGGTTAGCTATCGTCCCTCTATGAGTCAGAAAACTTTGTTCTGGCAAGTTACCAGATAGTAAATGTTTTAGGCATTGTGGTTTACACGTGGCTGCAGCAAGTACTCAGCTGTGGTGTTGTAGAACACAAGCAGCCTTAGACACTACATAAGCAGAGGACATGACAGTGTCCCAGTGAAGATTTGCAGAAACATGCTGTGGGCCGAGTTCGGCTCTCAACTGTCATTCGTAGACCCCTGACTTAGAGGAAGGAGTGATTTCTTTTAGTTGGGGTGGCTGAAGAAGACTTCCTAGAGGTGAGATTTTGGTTAGATCTTGGCCAAGATTCAGCTAGTTGAAGAGAATGATGTCAGGGGATCCAAAAGAAGAAAAAAAGACTATGAGTCCAGCATTCGAGAGGAAAGGGTAAAATTCATTTGGAGGACAGTGAAGAGACTGAGGAGCCCAGAGAGGGAGAGATGGTGAGCTTGCAAAGTCAGTTTTTGTCTGAACTGGGTGCTGTAGATCTTGACCTGTCAACGTTTTTGAGTAGGTGGGTGTCTTGTTGTAGGCAATGCTAAGAGGAGGAAGGTCTTGCAAATAACGTGAATGGGGGAGAGGGGAGGGTGGAAGAAGACATTTTGGCATGTGATCTGTTTGTGAAGTGATGGGTAATGTGCAGCAGAGTAATAGCAGTGGGAAGATTAAGGAAGGAAGGTCGTTATGGGAGTAAGAGATGGTTGGCTTTCAGAGTTCCATAAATCCGAGATGAGACATTCCTA
The DNA here is from genome assembly GCF_007474595.2 of Lynx canadensis. NCBI lineage: Eukaryota > Metazoa > Chordata > Mammalia > Carnivora > Felidae > Lynx > Lynx canadensis. The sequence continues at coordinate 103,702,380 of NC_044309.1, forward strand.
ACAAGGGAACTAATATCTGATATTAGTGCGAGATAGACAGCGAGGGTTTGCATATCTGGCTTCATCTTGTAATAGATCAGTTATTAGAACTAGGAAGCTGGCTTGTGGACTAACTAGATAGATTTTTTCCCCTCTCTTTTTTAAACTTGTTGAGTTAGTGCTTATGAAGGTAAATCTAGGGGGAAATATCAGTCAGTCACTGACCTGGAAACCAGTGGGCATTTGGGGGCTTCTCCAACGAAGTTATAGACTCCAGTTTTTTAACTAAAGAAATCCTTAACACCATTTGGATAAAAGAATGAGATATATTATTTCCTTTTTAAAAAATTTATATGATGTGGGGAAATTTAGATACATAAAAATAAGGATTTATAAAATGTTTACTATATCACTTGCTAAGTTTTCATTACACACACACACACACACACACAGACACACACACAACCTTGTTAAGCAGCTTAGGCAATGAGTGTATATTCCTATGGGCAAGACCTTTGAGCAGGTCAAATTAAAGGTGAGAAGATAGAGATATATATCTGAGATATTTGGATAGAATTACTCAGGAATGATTGAAATCAGGAATGATTTTGATGTCAGGATTTTCAAATAAACTGGCTCAAGAAAAAGCTTTATGTTACCGGCTGACGATGGGAAGAATGTACAGTACCCTAACAAGTCAGTCTAGACTAAATAGAGCCTCCAATAAAAGGCCGTTAATAGAAATGTAGAAAGGGTTCTTTTTCAAGATAAAGGTTCTAATTTTGACTTTATTAAATTATTCAAGTTTTGATATATTCTCTATATATTTTTAATTTGATATGGAACTTACTTTCATTTATTCTGAATTCTAATCTTAGGAAATATTGCCTGGAGTTATTTTTGTGAGTATTACAGATAGTAAAATGTGAATTCTATTCAAATGCTGGATCTTTAAAAATATAATAAAAGGAAACAAGACTTATTTTTGTTTTCTTTCCTTTGTGTGTGTTTGTGTCTTTTAAAAGGTAGCCTGATATAGTGGGAAGAGACAGGTTCTGTAATCAGACAAAACTGGCCCTCTTTCTGATTCCACTACTTGTAACCTGGGGCAAGCTATGTAACTGCACTGAGCCTCAGCTCCATGAATATTAAATGATATTCAAAAAGCAGACAGTAATGATATATGCATATACTTGGTATAATATAAACCTTCCCTAGATGAAATGTATTGTAACTAGAAATCAGAATTCAGGAATAGATGCACTGTCTTGGATTGATTATCTGTCTCTTGAATAATTTATTAGCTGCCTCCTTTGCTTTGGATTTCTTGGTGAAGAAACAGTGTACTTAAAAGAATAAAGACATGTTTGTTTCTGCAAATTAATGAGAATTTTGGTTCAGTTCCAAAAACATTTGAGAGCTTACCGAATGGCAAGCAAGCATTGTACCGGGCATAGAAGACAAAGAGATAAATGGGATCCAGATTTGGCCTCAGAGAGCTTCCTGTGCAGTGTGTGGCTGAGGGAACATTTGACTATAGTAGGGCATCTGAGGCCTGCCCAGAATGGAGATTAACCCTAACTTCTTAAGCTTCCAGGGACTCCTTTTGGCTACATCTCTGTATATCTTGAAGGAGACTAGAAAGTTGTCAGGTAAAGAGAAGTTACCGAGTGTATCTTAAGGAGCAGGTTCAGGCTTGTGGGGCTTGAAGCTTAAATCATTTGGGGGCCCTTTTAAGAAAAATACAACAAAATTACAAATATAGTATTTGACAATGAGAAAAGAATCGCGAAAGAAAAATCAGAGATTTGAGCCCTTTTTTCTGTGGTCACATTTGAGGAGAGATGCTGACATTTAAAAATGTAGTAATGCTTCCTGATAGCAATCGGCTGGCTCTCCCCACCTGAGAAATACTACAAGGTCACAATAACCAGCGGGTACAAAGGTCTCAGTAAGTGAGGGGCCCCTAGGTTTGCATTTCACTGGTTCAGGGCAAGTCTATCTGGTTTCATGAATTCTTTGGATAGTATTTTTTATTTAAAAAAAATTTTAATGTTTATTTTTGAGGGTTGGGGGGAGAGGGGCAGAGGAGAAGGGGACAGAAGATCCCAAGCGGGCTCTGCGCTGATAGCCTGATGCGGGGCTTCAACTCATGACCCTGAGATCATGACCTGAGCCAAAGTCAGAGGCTTAACTAGGTGAACCACCAGGTGCCCCTGGGAAGTATTTTTTAACAGCTCATACTCACTAGCCCAAAGCCTCACTGAACTTGTAGTTTCAAACAGGTTAGATCTGTGTGGAATTCGTTAGGTCTACAACATTTACAAATGAATTTTTTTGTTTTCAAGCCATTTATTCAATAGAGAACAGAATCATTAAAACATTTCTTTAGAAATGTCAGATTGCCAGTCTGCACCTGAAATATTGGGATTACTTAATTGGTGTTGTTAAACTTTCTCAATTACTGTCATTTTTTCCATTGTAGCCCAAGGTGGTTGTTACAGCATCCTTTGGGATTGAACCCGGACGGAGAGTAGAATACATACCACTTCTAGAAGAAGCACTGAGACTAGGACAACACAAACCGGATCATGTTCTCATTTATAATCGTCCAAATATGGTAATCTGAATATTGAATTTGGTTCTTGCGTATGGTGATGCACTAAGGATTATTCTAGTGTTGACCTTATGAAATACTTGATTTATAGACCATTTAATATACTTCCTGAATGTCACAATTTTGGCAGAAAAAATAAAAACTGAAAAAGGTATGAATGATGTTTTCTGTCTTTATGGAAAAAAACTAGCTTAGGAACGCCTGGGTGGCTCAGCCAATTGGGCATTCGAGTTCAGCTCAGATCTCGCGGGTCCTGTGTTCAAGCCCCACGTTGGACTCTGTGCTGACAGCTCAGAGCCTGGAACTTGCTTCAGATTCTGTGTCTCTCTCTCTCTCTCTGCCCTGCTTGCACTGTCTCTTTCTCTGTTGCTCAAAAATAAATAAACATTAAAAAAATTTTAGAAAACTGGATTAAAACAATAAGATTGAAATACATATAGTAATAATATGTCATGTTAATGAATTGGATTCTCTGCAGAATCTATTGTGGTGCCATATATTAATTTAAATTATAAGAATAATGATAATTTTAACAAACACTGGCCATTTACCATATGATTTTTGATATTCTGGTAATGAATGGTTTTTAAAAAATCTTTCTGACAACTTTGTGAGCCAGGTGATAGCATTATTCCTATTTTATGGAAGAGGAATTCAGTGAACAGAGATAAAATAACTTGCCCAGCTGGTGTCAGAGTCACGATTGAACACATGCATTCTGACTACGTGGTTGATCCCCCAGCTATCCTGCCTCGTGGAGAGGTATGATTATTTGTATATAAAATTTGTCTTTCAATAACTTTAGAGAAGGCATTTAGTCTAGAAATAAAAACTATGTTCAAGAAAACAAAATATGAATATTCTAAGCACATAAATTATTCTGTGATCCATGAAGGAAGAAAAAGCAGTATAATACAGAAAATGAATATATTTTACAGTGCTTTTCCTAGTAAATTTGATCTAATGATCACCGTATTCCTATATCCAAGCGAGTGTCAGCAATTTATAGTAGAACCATCTTGGGTTCCTAGCAGCTTAACATTTTTTGCAGAAGAAAAATTATAAGAGTGCAAAGAATCATGTAATGTTATGGAACTCTTGAGAGGTTATCTGCAGAAAATGCTTAAATGACAGGATACAAGAAGAAGAGAAAGCATTAAAGCTATGTCACTTTGGTTACCACCTAGCAGTTCCCATTACCACATTAAAACCTGTGTGAAGTTTTAGTAGTCCGTGGTTATGAACCACGTCCCTCAATGATTTTAATATTCTTACTGTCTCAAAGAATTTTGAGTTTCTTTCAGATGCCCTCAAGCATATTTTTTTTAAAAAGGCCTGTTGCTGTTAAGGAATACAAAGTTAGCAGTAAAAGAGGCTTGGGGTATGAGGAGGTTCGAGGGAAGGTAGGAACACATACACATACACACAGGTGTTTCTGTGAGTATGTGTGTGCTAATCGTGTATGTGTGGGACATTCACATATACAGAAAGTCATGAATTTGTAAAGAATTTATGCTATGCCCAAAGCTAAGTACTTTCAAATACTTCTTATTTAATTCTCACAAATGAATGAAGTAGGTGCTATTACTGGTCCCATTTTGCGGATGAAGAAACTGAGTTATGGAGAGGTCATAGCTCAAAGTCACAGCCAATAATTGAGGCCACAATTTGAACTTGGTTTGATGACTTTTACCCAACAAGATATATGCTATTTCTTTTACTTGTTCATATGTTTACATGTTCAGTAAACACACTGAATATGGGTATGCAAGTTTCCTATTCAGATTTTTCTAATGCACATCTCTTCTCTTTCCTGCTAATAGGTACAGACCCACTGCTCCATCCCTCCCTCCCAAAATGGCATACTTTCCCTTTTTCTTGAGGCTCTTCCCTCTATTTTGACTTATCTTTATTTTATTTTTAAAGTTTATTTCTTTATTGCGAGAGTGAGAGAGCACGTGCATACAAGCAGGGGAGGAGCAGAGAGAGGGAAAAGGAGAGAGAGAGAGTCCCAAGCAGGCTCTACATTGTCAACATGGGCCCTGATTGGGGTTCCATCTCACAAACCCTGAGATCATGACCTGAGCTGAAATCAAGGGTCAGACACCTAACCGACTGAGCCACCCAGGCGCCCCAACTTGTCTTTATTTTAGTTGAGGGCTTTGGATGTCTCCTGTCCTTTATAGTAGGCCTGCTGTTTAGTTAGTAATTAAACGCAATGGACTGGATTTGCTTTCAGCTTAGAAACACAAATTATGAGGCTTGGCGGTGTGTCTCATTAATCAGGATTGCGTTTTTGCCAAAGGAGGTAAAAACCTGGCTGCCACTCCTAAGCCTCAAGCAGGCAACGACAGAATCAAAGGAATATCACATCAGTCAACTCTGGTGCTCTGCCAATATTACTCTTTAGGAACGATAACAGGACACATCTATAGAAGTAAATGGACAGATGTAGAAGCTAATGCTGATTTTCCCTCTCTTCCTTTTGTCAAATCTTCTTTACATATGCCTGTAGAGGATTTTCTTAGCCTGAAGAAAAACCATTCATTCAAGTCCTCATTGTGTTCATCTGTAAAAATTTTTGTGATCCTCCAATTGACATTTTTCATTATAGGGTGTGATAATTTTTTTATGGGTCTGTGATTGTAATGTCAGAGGCTTGGTAATTTGAAATTTGTTGTGTTTATCTGATTCATAAAAACAAGTGGAAATATACAACTGGGTTACAGTTAACTATTTTTATTTATCTCTGGTACATTCCAGCTCCATCAGAGTGAGGCTGGAGAAGACAATTGGGCCTTAAACTTCATCTTCATGAAGTTCTGTTCTGATGGTTATCTATTATTATTTATTCACAGAGGCATTTTATTTGTGACATATTTAAGTGTTATTTTGTAAATGTACTCATTTAAATACATGATCATTTTTTACAACCCCGATTAATATATAAAGGACCCTGAAGAGTGGAAGTGGCCTGGCTTTTCTAAATCCCTCAGAGTCTCTGGGCTTCACCCAGGGATCACCTGGATGAAATGAATGGTTACATACATTTTAGGTGGTGGATCTTACTAACTCTCACTGAGGAATGTGTAGCCTATACTAGTAGATTCCCCAAATGTAAACTTTCTGGTGTGTCATCTGGAGCTTAGTCAACATTTCAGAAAATAATTAGACATGTACTGAGTCTTAATTCTATTTACATAGCTGTGACCCTCCATTAGAATAATTTTCCCATAAGCCACTTCCCTACTCTTTATCTATCTGGCTTATTTCATTGGCACCATCTTAAATAAAGAGGTCTAATTCTTTTTAAGGTGTCTCTGACTAAGTCATGACTATTATCATAAGGTTTATAACACAGAGCTCAGTTCTAGGAACAAAAAAGAAAACAAACATGTCTGCCATATTAATCAATGACTTGTGGGAAAAATTGGGTAGCATTCTAGATATGTCACATACACTCATTAGTTTTCAAAATTAATTTTGTTCTTGAAAAAGCAAAAATAGATTTCTCCTCCACCCTTGAAAATGATTTAATGTTTCCTCATTTGGAAAGATGGCCTCAGTGTTAGTGCTAAGTTGCCCTTATGTAAAGAAAAATTTTAATGGGTTAGTTGATACTGTATTATGAAGACTTTAGTTTCAAAGTAAAAGAAGAAAAGTTATAAAAATAGAAACTGGTTTATAAAGTTAATGGTGTATGTATGTTTATGGAAAACATGAACCTCTGTTCGTTAAGCTCTGACTGTTGATGAAAACATGACTGCATCACATTGAATTTCTTACATATTTCCTTAGATGTGAATAAAACATGTTCTTTTGTTGAAGCCAACATCAAACTGTTGGACTTTTTAGGAATATTTATTTTAAGTCATGACCTTGAAATATATAGTCTTAAATCTGCTAGTTAGTGCTATATAGGCCTAGATTTCCAATCATATGCTCAGACTAATACAGATTTAGCCAGTCTGCATTGTTCTCCTGACTTAACCTCCTCTGTTCAGTGCATATTCCTGTATACTTTCTGTGCAGGAGACCGTTCCCTTGGCTCCAGGTCGTGACCTTGATTGGGATGAAGAGATGGCCAAAGCACAGTCACATGATTGTGTTCCTGTTCTTTCAGAACATCCGCTGTATATTCTTTACACGTCTGGAACAACAGGGCTGCCGAAGGTATTTGCTCTCTTAAGAATAAGTATCTAGCGGCAGATTTCTTTTGCCCTGAGAATGTTTGATTACTGACTGAAAATGCAACTGTACCTGAAGGATTAGACTTGGGTACTTTGTACCTTAAAGCTATGTTATGTTCAAATCTAGAAAAATATTAATTATATTTAATGTCAAATGCTTTGCCCCATTTCTTCCGAAATTTTCACATACATAAGCAAGCTGCTATTGATTTAGTAACCTATTAAAATGAATAGGTATTTGATCAAACATCAGTTGGTTTAATACAATTTTATAAAACTATATTTTAAATTAAATAGTTTTATTTTCTAAATTAAGGTGTAACTTTTATAGAGTATGGAATTGATTTTTGATCTAGGGGAATTCAATTCTTTGTTATAAATGCAAGATTGAGAATTGGCCTAGACAGTTTGAACAACAGGCAGTTTATCCAGAGTATTGAACTATGTGATTTGTAGCACTGAAGACACTCAAGGATTTTTAAATCTGCTTACCATGAAAGGTGTTTTCACAAAACAAAGTTAGAAGAATCAATATTTTTGCAGGTGTCAGATAAGAAATAAATATCCTTTTGTCTGTATCTCCAAATTATACTGTTTCTTCATACAACTTCATAAAGGCTTGCAATGTCATCTTCCTATTCATTTTTAATTTTTTTTTTAGTTTATTTATTTATTTTGAGGGAGAGAGAGAGAGAGTGGGAACAGGGAAGTGTCAGAGAAAGGGAGAGAGAGAGAATCCCAGGCAGGCTTGCACTGTCAGCATGGTGTCTGACATGGGGCTTGAACCCAGGAACTGTGAGATCATGACCTGAGCTGAAATCCAGAGTTGAAGGCTTCACTGACTGAGCTACCCAGGTGCCCATATTAGGGAGTTCAGTAGTCACTGAATCCTAAAATTTTAGTGGGGGAAGGGGCTTTCACAATCACTCACATCCTGGAGGACAGTGGCCTCTTTATTAATAATTAGATTTCTGTAGCATCAGAGTTCTGAGAATGTAATTTGTTCATAATCATAAAATAGTGATTCCATTAGATTAGTTTTAAAAAGAAAAATTAAGATGTTCCACATCAAACTCCCTTGCTTATAAAAAAGGAAATATTTGGTAGGGAGTATATTCTCTCTGAGGACAGAGACCATGTTTTATTACATTTTAGTCTACCATTGTGCTTTTTTTTTTTAAGTTCATCTTTATTTATTTTTGAGAGAGAGATAGAGTGAGCAGGGGAGGGGCAGAGAGAAAGGGAGACAGAATCCCAAGCAGGCTCTGCGTGGTCAGCCCAGAGCCCAGTTGTGGGGCTCGAACTCACGAACCGTGAGATCATGACTTGAGCTGAAATCAAGAATCAAGACACTTAACCAACTGAGCCATTCACGTGCCCCACTACCATTGTGCTTTGTATGTAGTTTGGTGCTTAATAAATTTTTGTTGCATGCATAAAAAAACAAATTTGTGTCATTGTGGAATCAATCCCTTATGATTTTTTTCACAACTCTGGTCATCTGAAAAATAAATATTCCTTCATATTGATGACTTGTTCAAGCAGTCCAAATGATCTTCTGGACCCTAACTTTAACCTTCCACCTTCTGCAATTCTGCATTATGCACCAGCTGCATAGAGTCTAACTGGATGTGTGGCTGTAAAATAAAATGGGATTCACCAAGTTATACTCTAATAGAAAAGTTCAACATGAAAGGGAATCCCTGACCCTGAAAACATAGTATAACCTAACCAAATAAAAAAGAACCCTCCAAAAATCACTTTAGCTCCTATTAGCCTGAAGGATTCTTATAAAAACAGTTGTGCCACTTCGAGATTTTAAGTTACCCTAAATTCCACTTGGTCTGGATGGGGATGTCTATGGCAGGAACGAAAGAGCTTGTTAGAGACTCAAACCTGACTCAGCCAGTGTGGTAGAGATGAAAGTAACATATAGAGCATCAAATCTGAAAAATGGCGGTTCCAAATAAAGAAGGATCCTAGCTTTTCCAGGTGTTGTTCGGGTCAGGAAGTTCTCTCCTGGAGATGCCCAAACTGAAGATCATTTGAAGTTTCAGTCATTCTCATTTACTTCCTTATGTACCATCCTAAAGATAATCTCCCTTCACTAAATTGGAGAAGGCTTTAATTGTGTGGAGGTCTCTATTTATGTCAAATTCAATTCCATTCAATATACGTGTATTGAGTGTTCATTCTGTGCTAAAAGATATGAGTGAACCACAGTCCCTTCAGTCTAATGGATTGAAATATTCATGAACACAGGTAGGCGAGGTAGACTGTTATCCCTGCACTATTTCTCTCTCGGAAAAGATGAGATTGAATGGTATCTGAAGGATTCCATTCAACAAATTCAACAAATATTACTGAGCACCCAAGTATGTGTCTGGTTATCTTTTTAAAAGTTTAAAAGTTTATCTTCTATAGCCAGGACACAGGAACTAAACAAAGAGCTATTTAATATGTGGAAAGTGTTATGAAGAAAAAAATAAAGCAGGGTAATCGGACCGAGTGGTGGGAAAAGTGGGAGAGCTGTTCTATTAAACAGTGGTCAAAGAAAGCTCTTACAAGGTGGTGTTTGAAGGATAAATAAAACGTCTTCATAGAGTGGCATCCTAGAGAGGAGGGCACTGTTGGCAGAGAGGGTCAGCATAAGCAAAGGCAGGAGTGTGCAAGAAAGTTTCCAGGATGGCTATTGCATGTGGTACTAATGAGGAGGATAAATGGTTAGATACATAGGCATAGGCAAGGGCCAGACTCTTAGCATTTAGCCAAGAAGTTTAGGCTATATTCTGTATGGAAGGGACAGAAGGCACTAATGCTTTTTAGGCAGGAGAGAAAAATATGAAGGAAGGTAAATCCTTGCAACATTCTGTTGGGAAAATAAGCAAGTACACACAATGGAGGCAAGGAGATTCGTTTCCAGGCTGTTTTAATTTAGGACTTTACTTAAGATAGCACATTTAATAAAGAGAAATCAGATCTGGTTCAAAGATAGGCGTGAGGCAGAGGACAGGTCCAAGACTCAAAACTGAGAACCCAGGCAGATGGTTTTGAGTATTTGCCAAATAGAAACACAGAATGTGGTTTGGGGCTGGGGGAAGCTGAGAGTTTTTGAACATACTGAGTATAATGCATCTTGGACCGAGTGTGATGCATCCTCAGATGCATACTGAGTATGATGCAACATGGAGATGCCTAACCAGAGTTTGGAGATGGAGGTCTGTGTCCGAGAAGTGCATCTGGGTTGGGAGATAGACCTTTGTGGGTCATCAGCTCTGGTGTTTAAAGCATGGTGGTGAGTAGGTTTTGCAAAGTGGGACATTGCAGAATGGCAAGAAAAGTAGTCATCTCTCAAGGTCTCTCAGAAATCTTTCCTTCATTCCTCTAGTGCATTTTAGAATTCCAGTTGCATTGAAATTATAATTGTCAACAAACCTTTATGTCACTTATTTTATTCTACCTTATGGATACCAGTTTTTATTTGCTTATCTTCATAATGTTGCATATTCTCAGAAGTCAGAATATATTTCATGTATCTTTGAATCCACTATGTCACTAACCTAAAAACTGGGCCATGGTAAATTCTCAGAAAATTTGTTAAATGATCTTTGACTTCTTGAGTTAGTTCCCAGACTCCTCTTTATTCAGAAGATTCTCATTTCACTTTTGGTAGGTATAATCAGGCTTAATGGGATCTGAAATTTTAATACTTGTATTTCTAGAATAGAAGTACAGGAAAGATGAGCACACATACATTCATGAAGCATTTAAATAATTTTAATGTCATCATACAATTTGTTCTCTCAATCTTTGGCCTTCATGAGGAAAAATAATGTTCTGGGCCCATAAAAATATTCTGCTTAAAAATACTTTTCATAAGCACATATAAGACACACATAAGGCAATCTGTTCTTTGGTTAGAAGTTGAAGATCTATTTAGGACATATTTGCATCTCTGCATCTGCCAGCCCTGGATTTGTCAGGTTGCTGTATGAGAGGTTAATCTGTAAATATTCTAGCAACCACAACTGAGCGACTTTGCATACATTTCTGCAATGTTGTGGGCTTCTGTCCTGTTTAGTCTGGGTGACTCTATTCAAGATACTTCAAAGTACTGCACAGTGGAAGAGTTCTGCATCTGGATGCAGGGGCGTCCTTTTGGGAAGGGGAGATTTAGTGATGATAATACTTCTCTGCTTCCAGCTTGATATCATGAAGGGACAGTGATAATTACACACACACACACACACACACACACACACACACACACACACTCACAAAACAAAGTCCAGTGCCAAAACAGAAAAGGCGAACAAGAGAATAAGGGGGAAAAAAGCCAAGGATTGAAAGGAAAGCATGTGAGGGCATGATGCTAAGTGAAAGAAGCCAGACACAGAGAGAGAAATACCATATGAATTCACTTCTATGTGGAATCTAAAAAACAAAACAAACCAGAAACAGACCTATGAATAAAGAGGACAATCTGATAGTTGACAGAGGAGAGGGGCTGGAGAGATGGGCAAAATAGGGGAAGGGGATAAAGAGGTGCAATCTTAACAGCTAAAAAATGAAGAAAAAAAAAGACACAGAGATACAATGTACAAACTATAAGGAATATAGTTAATATGTAACAACTTTGTATGGTGATAGAAAGTAGCTAGATTTATCATGGTGACCACTCCTAATGGATATACATGTTGAATCACTATGTTGTACACCTGAAATAATAGAATAATGTATGTCAACCACACTTCAAGAAAAGAGGAAAGAAAGAAAGAGAGGGAGGGAGGGAGGGAGGGAGGAAGGAAGGAAGGAAGGAAGGAAGGAAGGAAGGAAGGAAGGAAGGAAGGAAGGAAGGAAGGAAAAAAGAAGGAAGGAAGGAAGGACAGGAAAGAAAGAGAAAGACATGACAAGAAGGTGGAAGGCCTTTTGTCCTGATGTGCATTTACACAATTTATGTCACTTTTATTCCCACATGTTGGGTGACATTCATATTTCCTACCCTAGAACAAAAAATAGGAGAAATACGAATAAAAAGCAGTGAACTTTTTTTCTTATCTGTAGTACAATTCTTGCAGTTAAGACGCTGAACTTGCTATACCTTTGCCCCTTCTATCACAGTTGTTCAGATCGATAAAAAATTATATTGCTGCTAAAGTATTCTCCATAGAGGTTGCTTCAGAGTCATCTGAAAACCTGTAGCAACAGATTTCATGTTGGATGAACTAACCCAAAAGGAGCCGTTCCATTCCCACCAGTATGATTCATTCAGTTCTACAAGTTTCAGAGCTTTCTCCTGAACAAAGAAGACGGTTATATTTTTCTTACATGTGCTTATTCACTCAACTGTTCATGTATTGAATTGGTCAAGAAATGTATTACATGCCTACTCCATGGCAGTTACTGTGCTAAAGATGAAGAGGGTTCTCCTCATAGCGCTCATCGTTGGGGGGAGACGCATCACAGTGTCAGGTTGCCACCCGGAGGAGGTTTGCAGACCCTGGGGACAAGGAACAAGACAGGAGAGACCATTACTTAACACAGACTGTGGCACTGGGGACAGCTTCTAGAAGAGGTGACACTTTCATGATGTCTTTAAGTACTTGCGTGATGAAGTAGGAGCTAACCAGGTTCAGGAAAGAGGTGGGGATGGGGGTTCATTCTAGAAAGAGGGGCTGTCATCTGTAAAGCCATTGGAAGAACACAACTACTGTTGGTCTATTGGATTTCTTTTAAGTAATCAGAACCACACCTCTTATTTCTCAGTGAACTGACCCCAGCTATCATCTGGTGATGGCTTTCTTTTATTTACATAAAATACTCATTTATCCTTTCTTCTTATTCTGTTTTTTACTCAACTTGTCAGGCCAAATTGAAACACACATGCACACACACACACGTTTACATATGTATGTATGGATAAATACATATCTCATGTATGTAAATATGCATATCTCTTTTGTATAAACCTTGTTACACAGTAGGAGGACAGAGGGGCTCAACTTAGAAAGTATGAAGTTTTGTTGAGTACTCCAGACTTCTCTTACCTGATTTTTGAGATTTGCTTTTCAGATTTGTATAGATCAATTAAAAAAAATAGGATGTAGAATTCCAAGCTCCTAATCTTACCACACTCCTCGGTCTTCTCCTTTTGATAAAACCCATATTGTTTTGTATTTTTCTTAAGTTGTGGCAACCAACACTGCATACCACACTTGATACTGACATGTTTTCTGTTTTCTTATGTTTCACTTTAATGGCCCCATTTATGACGTTTTGTGGCTTTCCTTGTTTTCATAGGCAGCTCATTAAGCTGGAAATCATAAAGAATACCTGTGATGACTCTGTGGTCCTATTCTTGGGCGACTTAATAACAAGAGTTTAATTTTACCTGTATGGATTGAAGTTTAAAATGCCACCACTTAAAAATTGTTGTTGTTGTTTTGTTTTAAAGAGCACTTTCATATTGCCCCCCTTTTGCATTTTTAAAAAAGTTTATTTACTTATTTTGAGAGAGTGCATGTGGGGCAGGGTGAGAGAGAGAGAGAGAGAGAGAGAGAGAGAGAGAGAGAGAGAGAGAGAGAGAGAGAGAATTCCAGGCAGGCTCCAGGCTGTCAGCGCAGAGCCCAACGCGGAACTCAATTTCACAAACTGTGAGATCAGGACCTGAGACAAGATCAACAGTCAGATGCTTAACCAATGAGTCATCCAGACACCCCTCCTTTAGCATTTTTGAGATAGAATTCACTTTCTCGTCTTTATTTGGGGTACAGGATGCTATTCCCACCCGGAAGTCTTTTAAGCTCTCCAGAAGACTTTAAGTGTTACTGCTAATACTCCAAAAACCAGAACAGTATATTGGTAGGTTCCAGGGATTTTCTGAGAATATATTAATTCATCTAATGGTTTTACTTTCAGGTAGATAGAGTGTAAGTACATAAAAAGAGTAGTAACAGAGACTCAAGAAAGTAAAATGCAGCATGCTTGTGTTTTAGGAGTAAGCATTGATACTAGGTAAGAATTTTTAATCTCATACTCAAGATTTCAAATATATTCTTAAGTAGTTTTCAGTTCCTGATTAATTTTGAATATTAGAATATAATGATTTGATTTTTGAACATGATTTATGTGTTTTTAGAGGCTGAACAGAGTTTCTCTTTTGCATTTTAATCATTACCTGGAAAATGTGATTACAAACAAAACAAGAAATGCTTTAGCACCTTATTTTCAGTCACATATTTAATATTATAATAAAGGCATTCTCTTTTTAAACTGAATCTTTCAATTTTTTTTACTTTCAAACTTTTTATGAAAGATCTAATGGAGAGTATGAAATTATGCTGCTCTTTTTTTCTACATCATCTCAAATACTCAGAAAATTGAAAACATCACCCAATACTTTGGAGGCAAGGCCAAACCTCAGATTTCTTATCTAGATTAATGAATGGTAAAATGATACTTGACAGAAATTTTTATCCCTATTCTTAAAAAAATAAAAACAAGTGGATCAAAACTAATGAAAAACAGACGTCACAGCTTTTCTCTCTATTAGCTGCATTTAAATTGTTTTTAATGAGAATCTTTGATGGCAACCTTTAATTGTTTTGACATTTCTGCCTTTTGGGCAGTATTAGCACAGGGAAAAATAAAAAGCAGTAATTGCTAGAACTAAGGAACTAATTTTGCTAATAGGATACAAAATTCAATTGTAAATACTTTATGATTTTAAATGTGTTTTTTTTTTTTTTAATGCCTGGCCTCATTTTTAAGTCTCACTTTTGTGGCATCAATTGGATTTAAATATCCACTATTTTATGGGCAAAGCAACAATGGTAAATATTCTTTAAAGAAGGGTAAAGGGTAAGTCCATTTGTGAGGTAAATAGGAATTTGATAACCTATTCCTTTAAATTATCTTTTTCGCTTTACAAATGAGTTACTTCTTGTTTATATTCTTTCTAGCCTTTTCTTCCTTTTTCACTTCCAGTTGATTCATTTTATCCTCTGCACCATAAATTTACCCAGTTATAATAATATTTAGAATTACTGATAACAACGAGCTCTAAATGCAAGGACAAGTAGATGGAGAGAAAATTCTAAAACATTTTAAATGAAATCATTACTGACATTAATTTTCACTGTCTACCATAGTATATGGCTAACATCTATGAAAAGAAGCTTCACTTTTTCTTCTCTACACAATGAATAAATTTTTTCAGAAAAAAAAAAAGTGTTTGCAAGTTGATTCATGTCAAACTACTCGAGGAATTGAATCATAAGAAAAGATCTCAATGGAACAAACCAATAAGCAAAGTTCATGGAAGATGGCACAGAATATACTGGGAAAAGAGCTTACCTGGGAAAAGGCACATGTGAAACCCCCTTGCAGGAGGCTAAGGTTTCTAATACGCGATGGTGATCAAGAGAACCAGCTGTTTGCTGACCACATTGTACAACTTAGAAAGTAGCTGTCAAATGCCTGCATGTGACATTTGCTGAGAGACCAGGTGTTTTTCTGGTAGATAAAATGTGTTCCTCAGCTTGATACCTATGTTTTATCGGTGCCTGCAGAGAGCAGCAATTTTAGTAACTAACGGAAAGTCGATTTGTTTTTCATTTCTCTGATTCACGTATGTACGTTAAAGCTGCAGTTATGCCAAAAAGTCCCAACCTTAGTACATTTCTTAATTCCGGCCATGTTTGCCTTTAAGTAAAATATTAGGTAAATTATTTTCTGTATGCAGTAATAATAATTGTTCTACTAAAGGATGTTTCAAAATACATGTGAGTGGAATACAGCTTTACTTTTTCACTAGCTCAATCTGAATATTCACATGGTTAAGCCTTTTCAAGCCAATGATGATTAATGTTTGTAATGAAGCAATAAATAAAATTATTAAATTTACCATCAGTTTTTATTTGTGGTGACTCTTGTGCCAGTTTTCAAATATTAATCTTGTATTAAATTTGAATACGTTCAGTATCATGGGTAGCTGCTAGAAACTGATCATGAAAGCTGTGGCACTGTGATGTAACAATCCCTACTTTTGCCCCAACTGTAATATAAGGCAAGTCTGTGAACCTTAGATCCAACTCATGAGGTGAGGACTGATTTTTTGGAATTCTAGAATTCATCATTAAAGAACTGTTCAGCTCTAATACTGTGCTAGCACAATCCCTAGTGTAGCATTGTAACAAGGCTCCAGTTAGAATATGACTTTGCTTCTTCTAAGCATCCTATTAATATTCAATCATATAATGGAATAGCCATCCTTATGTTAGTCTGTTTGAAGAGCACAGCTACCTTTGATTTTTCTGTATACACCATTTGAGAATTTCCGTTTTCATTCTGGAAATATGCCTGCAAATGTAATGTTAATTTATGTCACCAGTGGAAAAAAAAATTTTATTGCATGTAATTCTGTGAAGTCGTAAGTTTTCTTTAGAAAGTCAAGAATGGCCTGTGAGAATGGCTTCTACAAGTGAACTGATGTGGACATTATTAATGGGGGAACCAAATAAATATTGAAGTAAATACAATTGGATGAAAACCAAATACGTACTTTATAGAATATAAAAGACTTTAAACAGGAACTTTTTGAGATGGATAGTGTGAAGGCAGAGAATCTTTTAACACATTGTTTATTGATGTTAACCTCATGTTTTCTCTCTTTTAGGGTGTGGTTAGACCCACTGGGGGATATGCTGTGATGCTAAACTGGACAATGTCTTCTATATATGGACTTAAACCTGGAGAGGTAATCATGGTTTTAAATTCATGTTACAGGAACATTTCTCTGATGAACGTATATGTATTTTATTACCTTCTTATTTTTTAGGTGTGGTGGGCAGCCTCTGACTTAGGCTGGGTTGTTGGACATTCCTATATCTGTTATGGACCTCTTCTACATGGGAACACAACAGTTTTATATGAGGTAATAAGATGAAATTAATACCATCTAAACAATTTTTTTAACTGAAGGTTTTAAAGAAGTGGTTTCTAAGTGGGAACCGAAAAATTTGGATTTGGGGCATGACACTTTTTTATATCTTCTTCCAGTTAAAAATAGGATATCAAAAGAGAATGGAATACAGAAAATAATAGCCAGCTGTTAAAATTGTGCTGAACAAAACCAGCAAAAATTATATTATGAAAAACATATACTCATCAGCTTGATGTCTATCCCTAACAGATTTCTAGAAAGTATTATACAAAGGCATTGCAATAAAATGTTTTTTTTTAAAATAAGGATTATCTTTGAAGTAAACAAATTAAGCCTCAATGCTGAATCCCTATTATGAATTATGGTGTTAGTAACATACATGTAACAGAGTTGAAGGTGCCATTGTAAGTATTTATATTTATAGATATAAGCTGCCTTTAGAACTGAAGAACATACAATTCTTGTGCATTTACCATTGGCCTTTTATTACTTCTTGAGTTTATTTGAAACATGATTTTAACACTATGAAAGGGGCTTGGTGGGTTTTTTTTTTTTTTTTTTTTGGAATGATGTACTCAAGAGGAATGTAGATGCTTTATAAATATTTTTGTGTAAAGGAGTGAATGTAATAGCTATATTCTTAAACCTTTTATCTGAATTCTGGTTTCCTTCATACCAAGTGTAAATATCTTCAATTCTTTCTGATAACAAAACAAAGCTTTTTAGACCTTTGCCCACTTCTAGCTATCCCATCTTTATTTTCTTCTCCACTAAACTCCTTGAAAAAAAAATACCCAGTTCACACTGTGCGAATTTCATATTCTTCTAGTTCCTCTTTATTCCACTGTGGTCCAGTTTTTATCCACATGACTTCATAGAAGCTGCTGCAGCAGAGGTCAACAGTGACTTCTTAAGTGACCAAGTCAAAAAGTCTTCAATCTGATTTAATTTTCACTCTTTTAGTGCATCAACCGTGCTATTTGCTGCAAGTAATTATTTCTCCTTTTGAGCTTCCTGCCCTTTTGCTATTTGTTCAGGCTGTTTCTTTTGCCTGGCATGACTTTTCCTGTGTCTTTCCTTCCCTTCCAATCTTGAAGACTCTGCTTAGACGTTATCATCTCTCCAAAGTTTCCTCTTATATTCTTTGGTTTTGTTTAGGGCCCTTTCCATGGTTCCATTGCCCCCTGAGCACATGTCTATCACTGAGCACTGAGCTGAGCACACTGGTTTGCTTTCTCTGTTTGTATCCAGTAGAGTGTGAGATCTTCAAAAACCAGTCTCCCAGCACAGTGTGTAGCACACACTGAACACTCAATAAACGCTCACGGAACTAAATTGAGCTCTACTCCTTTGTTCTCCTCCTACCTCTCAAGACGGCTTGTCCTCCTTTTCCTCTCTTGGTTTCCCTTACTTTGGTCCTAAACACTGGAGGTTAGAAGGGTCTTATTCCTAACCTTCTTTTCTCATCATATATATATATGTTTTGTAATCTCCATGCAGTTGGATTTGAGTAGTACAAACTAAACCAAGGCTTCTGTCTACTCCTGTCCATATCAGATCTTCCTGCTGAGCACCAACTTATTGTTAGTCCATCTTTGGATGGTCTATACACATCTTATGCTCAAGATGGCAACCTGAACTCGCCGTCTCCATTCTTCCCTGCAAAACACATTTCTTTCCATGTACTCTACGATGTTAATTTGACCTGCACTTACTCAGTTATCCAAACTAAGAATCAAGGAGTGATTCTAATTTCATTATCCTTACATATCACACCCTATTGGTCATTACATTTTGTTGAGTTTATATTTTAGTACCTATCAAGAGTATCCTCTTTTCCATGCCTCCTGCCATATATTCAAAGCTGATATTCAGCTGCTATGCATATGTATGTTGTTGACTGGTGTGTGTTCTGTGTTTGACTTCTGATTTGATTTGTGCCTATGCTTTGCAGTTGTAGATTTCAGATTATCCTCAGATAATCAGTCTAGAGCGCATTCTAACGGGTGCTCTTGCCTTTAAAGTTCCTTTTAGTCTACCTCTCCCCTAACTCCAGTTTCTGAGCTCTCCCTACTTATGTAATTATCTGTCTTAAATGCAAAAGCCAACATAGAACTTTGTTGCTTAAAATCCTTCAAAGGGTTAAGTTCTACTTCTGCAAAGACGAAGATGACATATTTTTCTCTA
This sequence comes from Lynx canadensis, assembly GCF_007474595.2. NCBI lineage: Eukaryota > Metazoa > Chordata > Mammalia > Carnivora > Felidae > Lynx > Lynx canadensis. The sequence continues at coordinate 103,721,296 of NC_044309.1, forward strand.
TTCCTGTCTCTAAATAGGACTAAAAATCATAAGAATTATGCCTAGAGAAAACATTACAAGACTAAAAGTTGGAGAGAAGAAGGGAAACTTGCTTTTAAGGACCTTGGGACCCAAGGAACAACATGGTGATAAGACCCTGGGTTTTATTTTTCCCTCATATATCCTATATTCACTGCTGAAAAAGCTGGTAACCCAGAAACACCAATAACAACAACAACAACAACAACAACAACAAAACACACACACACACACACACACACACACAAAATGTAAAGAAACATGATTCTTAAGCCAAAGGAATAGGAAAAAGAAAGCCTAAGTAAAACGTAAAACTTTTAGATGGTTCTCCTCTAGGCAAACACCATAGAAAAATTCATGCTCTCTCTCCCCACCCCCAACAACAAAAGCTGAGCTTAGTCTTCCATATTTGTCAAGGTGTAAGGAGGAAGTGTAACCCTCCATCTTCCCACAGGGGTATCAGAGAAGTTTGAACTAGGGAGCCAAGACTTTTATCCCTGCCAGGTGGTAATGAGGACCCCTCAAACTTGTAGTGACAGTGGAGACCATAGGAGTCTGGACTTATACCCCCTCCTGTCAGTAATGAGGTACCCCTCTTCCCATTAAGGTGGTATCAGGGAGCAGTTACTCTTACCTCACCCAGCCAGGGGGTTATCAGTGGAAGCCTACTGTTGGAAGTGGCAGAACAATGAGAAGCATCCTCCCACTTGGGTATCAGTGAAGGCCAAATGAGGAATCTGGATTTTTATCTCTACCTCTCCATTCCTTAATGGAGTGGAACCATAGTAAAGCCATCTATAACAGAAGATGTAAATATGAGCCAGTCTTATAATATAATACACAAAATATCTAAGATTTGATGAAAAAAAAAAGTCACTCCTCATACCAGAAACTAGAACGATCTCAAGCTACTTGAGAAAAAACAATTTATAGAGACCAATTGAGATGTTAGAATTATCTGACAAAGGTTTTAAAGGAGCCATGATGAAAGTACTTCCACAGGGATTATGAAAGTTCTTGAAACAAATGGCAAAATAGAAAGTCACACTAAATGTGTAGAAGTTATAAAGGACAACCGTATGGAAATCTTAGAACTGAAAATGACAATAACCTAAATAAAAACTCATTGTGTGTGTGTGTTGGGGGGGGTGTGGTGGTGAAATAAGTGAAAGGGATTAAGAAGTACAGTCTTGCAGCTATCAAATAAGTCACAGAGATGAAAAATACAGCATAAGGAATACAGTCAATAATATTATAATAATGCTATATGGTGACAGTGACAGATGGTGACTACACTTCTCATGGTGAGGATCATGTAATGTATATAAACTTGTCAAATCACTTTGTTGTATGCCTGAAACTAATATAACATTGTATGTCAACTATAACTCAATAATAAATTTAAAAACACAAAACAAAACACCTCAGTGGATGGGCTCAATGCCAGAATGGAGGGAGGGGGAAGAAGAATCAGTGAACTGGAAGAAGGAACAATAGAAGTTACCCAATGAAAACAAGAGAAGGAAAATAGACTGGAAAGAAAAATTAGCAGAGCTCCAGGGATATGTGGAATGATGACACAATCTAGCTTTTTTTGATATTTGCGTCATTAAAGGAGACGAGAGAGGGGGTCAGGCTGAAAAAATAATGAAAAAATTAATGAAAATTCTCACCTTCTTAAATTTAGCCAAAACTATACATCTATAGATTCAAGAAACAGAGTAAACCTCCAGACCGGATTAGTCTACAGAAACACACACACACACACACACACACACACACACACACACACACACATCATAAATTTCTGAACACTAAAGACAAAAAGTAATCTTGAGACCAATGGGAAAGAAAGAATACCTTATCTATGAGGGAAAGCCATTTGAATGACAGGATTTTTCTTTGGAGGCCAGAGGAAAGTGACACATTTTTCAAGTTTGGAAAGTAAGGAATTGTCAATCCAGAATCCTATATCCATCAAAAGATACTTTGGAAATAAAGAAGAAAGAAAGACATTCTCAGGATGAAGAAAAACTTATAAGAATTTGTCACCACAGGCCTCCCTCAAAGGAATGGCCAATGGCCAGTACTTAATGGTAAAAGATTTAATACTCCTCTTATGTCTAGACCAAGGCTAGGATGCTCACTCTCACCCTCTATTTCAACATAGTTCTGGAAACAAAAACAAAAACATTTCAGAAAGGAAGAAATAAAATTGTCTCTATTTGAGTCTGCACGATTATCTATGTAGAAAATTATAGAACATATAAAAACACATAATAAGTGAATTCAGTCAGGTCTCAGTATACAAGATAAACACAAATATCAACTGTATTTCTGTATACTAGCAATGAACGTTTGTGGTTATGAAAAGGCAACAGGAGGAATCCATATGGAGATGGAACTGTTCTACATCTCAACTATATCAATATCCTGATTGTGGTATTAAACTACAGTTTTGCAAACTGTTAGCACTGGGTAAATCTGAGTAAAAGGTACATGGCATATTTGCAGGTGAATCTACAGTTAGCTCATATAAAAAGTTTAATTCAAAAATTAAAAAAAAAATTAAAAATCTTCAAAGAACTCCTGTCTCTTAAAAAACATAATTCAGGCTTATTTGCCAGATACAAATGATTGATAGTCATCTGCCCTTTGCTATGTTTAAATCTTATTTCTGACTCAGCTTCCCACTTAATAATCCTGTTTTACAGGCACTTACGTGAACAGAACTGCCAGTATTAGCTTGTTCCTGACAGTAAAATTCCACTTGTTCTGATCATGTAATAGAGTGGTCCTTTTTCTTAAGAGATCAAGTTAAATATCATCTCCTATCTGATATTTCCTTTGCTTTTCTCAGGCTGATTGAGGTGTTCTTTGTGCTTCTATGATATCATCTAGATACCTCTGACCTTGTAGATTCAGTGCTGTGATACTGTAAACTTTAAGGGCAGGGGATATTTGTCATTTCTGTACCCTCCCCATGCCTGACGCAGTGCCTTCCAGGTGGTAGGTAAAATTTGTTGTGTAAATGAACCATTTCTAAGGGGATTAACTGACAATGCAAGTGTGCAAAATGCAGGGAAAAAACTCACTTACTCAATTAAACAAAGCTAAAATAACCTGGAAATGAGTTCTGATTTGTCACCAGTCCAGCAAGTGAAAAAATATTGATTAACCTCCCCCAAATTATCATCCTATTTGTGCCCCAATTTTAAGTGGATTACCAAATTAATATTATTTTATTTTTGTCTGGTTAGTATTTTTTATTTAAGAAGCCAAAATATCCCATTAAAAAGTTAAAAATACATTCTTTTTATGGTGAATAGAATACTTCTTGTACTTCTCATAGGATTATCTCTTCTAAAGAGAAATAAAATCATATACATCTCAGTATGTTCAAAGTTTTATTTTCATTTTAAATGAGTTATAGAATTTCAAAGCTATAACATAGTTATTGAATTGGTGAGTGTGACAATATGTTTCCATATTGATGAATTTTGAGTTAATAAAAATTGATGTTCTGCAGTACTGGTTCATTATGTGCCCAAGTCATCTATGGTTCATAAAACATACCTCTTATTGAATGCAAATGGTTCATGATATTTAATGAATGAATAATGAATGAATTTTTTTCTCAGCAAAGATCACTTTTTTATATTCTGGAACTTAATACACATCTATAATTACATCGGCCGAAAAAACTTAAAAATGGATATAACTAAGTTGGATCATCAGTTTAATTTCTAGATATGTTAAGAGTCACCCACCTGAAATGATCTGTGTTTCAACATGAACACACACAGCGGATATTTAAATGCAATTTTCTTTTCTGCCATAGTGTACATACAGCTGTGCATCTGTAGAGTGAAAACATATTAGAAATTCTAATTGTGGGTTTGCCTTTACTTCCTGATAATTAAACCAAATGAAAAAAAATATGTTTGTTTATTTTTGAGAGATTGACAGTGCGAACCAGGAAGGGGCAGAGAGAGAGAGGGAGACACAGAATCCGAAACAGGCTCCAGGCTCTGAGCTGTCAGCACAGAGCCTGACGTGGGACTTGAACTCATGAACCATGAGATCATGACCTGAGCCAAAGTCAGTCGCTTAACTGACTGAGCCACCCAATCGCCTTGATAATTACCAAATTTTTAACACATTACTATTTCTTTCGTTAAAACAAACAGTCCCACAGAAATCCTTGATTCCCTTTTCCCCTTGCATTTAGAACACTGTCTTCATCTTTGAAGACTTGCCTGTACCCAGTAGTTGGAAGTTACTCTGCAGTTCTCACGTTGGCATCTGTCACTATCATTCCATTATAACAGTTTTTGATAATTTCCAAGTTCTCTCTGTTTTTCCTTTTCTTTCCAATGTATGAAATTTATTGTCAAATTGGTTTCCATACAACACCCAGTGCTCATCCCAACAGGTGCCCTCCCAATACCCATCACCCACCCTCCTCTCCCTCCCAGCCCCCATCAGCCCTCAGTTTGTTCTCAGTTTTTAAGAGTCTCTTATGCTTTGGCTCTCTCCCACTCTAACCTCTTTTTTTTTTTCCTTCCCCTCCCCCATGGGTTTCTGTTAAGTTTCTCAGGATCCATATAAGAGTGAAAACATATGGTCTGTCTTTCTCTGTATGGCTTATTTCACTTAGCATCACACTCTCCAGTTCCATCCACGTTGCTACAAAGGGCCATATTTCATTCTTTCTCATTGCCACGTAGTACTCCATTGTGTATATAAACCACAATTTCTTTATCCATTCATCAATTGATGGACATTTAGGCTCTTTCCATAATTTGGCTATTGTTGAGAGTGCTGCTATAAACATTGGGGTACAAGTGCCCCTATGCATCAGTACTCCTGTATCCCTTGGGTAAATTCCTAGCAGTGCTATTGCTGGGTCATAGGGTAGGTCTATTTTTAATTTTTTGAGGAACCTCCACACTGTTTTCCAGAGTGGCTGCACCATTTTGCATTCCCACCAACACTGCAAGAGGGTTCCTGTTTCTCTACATCCTCTCCAGCATCTATAGAGACTATAGATTTGTTCATTTTGGCCACTCTGACTGGCGTGAGGTGATATCTGAGTGTGGTTTTGATTTGTATTTCCCTGATGAGGAGCGACGTTGAGCATCTTTTCATGTGCCTGTTGGCCATCTGGATGTCTTCTTTAGTGAAGTGTCTATTCATGTTTTCTGCCCATTTCTTCACTGGGTTATTTGTTTTTCAGGTGTGGAGTTTGGTGAGCTCTTTATAGATTTTGGATACTAGCCCTTTGTCCAATATGTCATTTGCAAATATCTTTTCCCATTCCGTTGGTTGCCTTTTAGTTTTGTTGGTTGTTTCCTTTGCTGTGCAGAAGCTTTTTATCTTCATAAGGTCCCAGTAGTTCATTTTTGCTTTTATTTATTTTTTTATTTTATTTATTTTTTTTTTATAATTTTTTTTAACGTTTATTTATTTTTGAGACAGAGAGAGACAGAACATGAACGGGGGAGGGGCAGAGAGAGAGGGAGACACAGAATCGGAAGCAGGCTCCAGGCTCTGAGCCATCAGCCCAGAGCCCGACGCAGGGCTCGAACTCACGGACCGCGAGATCGTGACCTGAGCTGAAGTCGAATGCTTAACCGACTGAGCCACCCAGGCACCCCTCATTTTTGCTTTTAATTCCCTTGCCTTTGGGGATATGTCAAGTAAGAAATTGCTACGGCTGAGGTCAGAGGTCTTTTCCTGCTTTCTCCTCTAGGGTTTTGATGGTTTCCTGTCTCACATTCAGGTCCTTTATCCATTTTGAGTTTATTTTTGTGAATAGTGTGAGAAAGTGGTCTAGTTTCAAATCTGCATGTTGCTGTCCAGTTCTCCCAGCACCATTTGTTAAAGAGACTGTCTTTTTTCCATTGGATGTTCTTTCCTGCTTTGTCAAAGATTAGTTGGCCATACGTTTGTGGGTCTAGTTCTGGGGTTTCTATTCTATTCCATTGGTCTATGTGTCTGTTTTTGTGCCAATACCATGCTGTCTTGATGATTAAGCTTTGTAGCAGAGGCTAAAGTCTGGGATTGTGATGCCTCCTGCTTTGGTCTTCTTAAAATTACTTTGGCTATTCAGGGCCTTTTGTGGTTCCATATGAATTTTAGGATTGCTTGTTCTAGTTTCGAGAAGAATGCTGGTGCAATTTTGATTGGGATTGCATTGAATGTGTAGATAGCTTTTGGTAGTATTGACATTTTGACAATATTTATTCTTCCAATCCATGAGCACGGAATGTTTTTCCATTTCTTTATATCTTCTTCAATTTCCTTCATAAGCTTTCTATAGTTTTCAGCATACAGATCTTTTACATCTTTGGTTAGATTTATCCCTAGGTATTTTATATTTCTTGGTGCAATTGTGAATAGGATCAGTTTCTTTATTTGTCTTTCTGTTGCTTCATTATTAGCATATAAGAATGCAACTGATTTCTGTACATTGATTTTGTATCCTGCAACTTTTCTGAATTCATGTATCAGTTCTAGCAGACTTTTGGTGGAGTCTGTCGGATTTTCCATGTATAATACCATGTCATCTGCAAAAAGTGAAAGCTTAACTTCATCTTTGCCAATTTTGATGCCTTGATTTCCTTTTGTTGTCTGATTGCTGATGCTAGAACTTCCAACACTATGTTAAACAACAGCGGTGAGAGTGGACATCCCTGTCGTGTTCCTGATCTCAGGGAAAAAGCTCTCAGTTTTTCCCCATTGAGGATGATGTTAGCTGTGGGCTTTTCATAAATGGCTTTTATGATCTTTAAGTATGTTCCTTCTATCCCGACATTCTTGAGGGTTTTTATTAAGAAAGGATGCTGAATTTTGTCAAATGCTTTTTCTGCATCGATTGACAGGATCATATGGTTCTTCTCTTTTCTTTTATTAATGTGATGTATCACATTGATTGATTTGCGAATGTTGAACCAGCCCTGCATCCCAGAAATGAATCCCACTTGATCATGGTGAATAATTCTTTTTATATGCTGTTGAATTTGATTTGCTAGTATCTTATTGAGAATTTTTGCATCCATATTCATCAGGGATATTGGCCTGTAGTTCTCTTTTTTTACTGGGTCTCTGTCTGGTTTAGGAATCAAAGTAATACTGGCTTCATAGAATGAGTCTGGAAGTTTTCCTTCTCTTTCTATTTTTTGGAATAGCTTGAGAAGGATAGGTATTATCTCTGCTTTAAACATCTGGTAGAAGTTCCCTGGGAAGCCATCTGGTCCTGGACTCTTATTTGTTGGGAGATTTTTGATGACTGATTCAATTTCTTTGCTGGTTATGGGTCTGTTGAAGCTTTCTATTTCCTCCTGATTGAGTTTTGGAAGTGTGTGGGTGTTTAGGAATTTGTCCATTTCTTCCAGGTTGTCCAGTTTATGGGCATATAATTTTCATAGTATTCCCTGATAATTGCTTGTATCTCTGAGGGATTGGTTGTAATAATTCCATTTTCATTCATGATTTTATCTATTTGGGTCATCTCCCTTTTCTTTTTGAGAAGCCTGGCTAGAGGTTTATCAATTTTGTTTATTTTTTTCTAAAAACCAACTCTTGGTTTCATTGATCTGCTCTACAGTTTTTTTAGATTCTATATTGTTTATTTCTGCTCTGATCTTTATTATTTATCTTCTTCTGCTGGGTTTAGGCTGCCTTTGCTTTTCTGCTTCTATTTCCTTTAGGTGTGCTGTTAGATTTTGTATTTGGGATTTTTCTTGCTTCTTGAGATAGGCCTGGATTGCAATGTATTTTCCTCTCAGGACTGCCTTCGCTGCATCCCAAAGCATTTAGTTTGTTGTATTTTCATTTTTGTTTGTTTCCATATATTTTTTAATTTCTTCTCTAATTGCCTGGTTGACCCACTCATTCTTTAATACAGTGTTCTTTAACCTCCATGCTTTTGGAGGTTTTCCAGACTTTTTCCTGTGGTTGATTTCAAGCTTCATAGCATTGTGGTCTGAAAGTATGCATGGTATGATCTCAATTCTTGTATACTTATGAAGGGCTGTTTTGTGACCCAGTATGTGATCTATCTTGGAGAATGTTCCATGTGCACTCGAGAAGAAAGTATATTCTGTTGCTTTGGGATGCAGAGTTCTAAATATATCTGTCAAGTCCATCTGATCCAATGTATCATTCAGGGCCCTTGTTTCTTTATTGGCCGTGTGTCTAGATGATCTATCCATTTCTGTAAATGGAGTGTTAAAGTCCCCTGTAATTACCACATTCTTATCAATAAGGTTGCTTATGTTTGTGAGTAGTTGTTTTATATATTTGGGGGCTTCCGTATTCGGCGCATAGACATTTATAATTGTTAGCTCTTCCTGATGGATAGACCCTGTGATTATTATATAATGCCCTTCTTCATCTCTTGTTACAGCCTTTAATTTAAAGCCTAGTTTGTCTGATATAAGTATGGCTACTCCAGCTTTCTTTTGACTTCCAGTGGCATGATAAATAGTTCTCCATCCCCTCACTCTCAATCTGAAGGTGTCCTCAGGTCTAAAATGAGTCTCTTGTAGACAGCAAATAGATGGGTCTTGTTTTTTTATCCATTCTGATACCCTATGTCTTTTGGTTGGCGCATTTAGTCCATTTACATTCAGTGTTATTATAGAAAGATACAGGTTTAGAGTCATTGTGATGTCCGTAGGTTTCCTGCTTGTAGCAATGTCTCTGGTACTTTGTCTCACAGGATCCCTCTTATGATCTCTTGTAGGGCTGGTTTAGTGGTGATGCATTCCCTCAGTTTTTGTTTGTTTGGGAAGACCTTTATCTCTCCTTCTATTCTAAATGACAGACTTGCTGGATAAAGGATTCTCGGCTGCATATTTTTTCTGTTCATCACATTGAAGATCTCCTGCCATTCCTTTCTGGCCTGCTAAGTTTCAGTAGAGAGATTGGTCATGAGTCTTATAAGTCTCCGTTTATATTTTAGAACACTTTTATCCCTCGCTGCTTTCAGAATTTTCTCTTTATCCTTGTATTTTGCCAATTTCACTATGATATGTCATGCAGAAGATCGATTCAAGTTACGTCTGAAGGGTGTTCTCTGTGCCTCTCGGATTTCAATGCCTTTTTCCTTCCCCAGATCCGAGAAGTTCTCAGTTATTATTTCTTCAAGTACACCTTCAGCACCTTTCCCTCTCTCTTCCTCCTCTGGAATACCAATTATGCATATACTATTTCTCGTTAGTGCATCACTTAGTGATAGAATCTCAGCAATAGATTCTCTGCTGTCCTGTATACTGTTTTGAAGCCCAGCGATTAATTTTATGACTATTATTCTAAATTCACTTTCTGTTATATTGTTTAAATCGTTTTTGATCAGTTTGTTAGCTGTTGTTATTTCCTGGAGATTCATTTGAGGGGACTTCTTCCATTCGTCATTTTGCATAGTCCCTGGAGTGGTGCGGAACTGTGGGGCACTTCCTGTGTGCTGTCTTGAATAACTCGCGCTGGTGGGTGGGGCTGCAGTCAGACCTGATGTCTGCCCCCAGCCCACCGCTGGGGCCACAGTCAGACTGGTGTGTGCCTTCTCTTCCCCTCTCCTAGGGGCAGGATTCACTATGGGGTGGCGTGGCCTGTTTGGGCTACTTGCACACTGCCAGACTTGTGGTGCTGGGGATCTGGCATATTAGCTGGGGTGGATCGGCAAGGTGCACAGGGGCAGGAGGGGCAGGCTCAGCTCACTTTTCCTTTGGAGGTCCGCTTCACTGGGAGGGAGTCAGACCCGCCCCCGGCTGGAGGGATGGATCTGCAGAAGTACAGCGTTGGGTGTTTGCGTGGTGCAAGCAAGTTCCCTGGCAGGAACTGGTTCCCTTTGGGATTTTGGCTGGGGGATGGGCGAGGGAGATGGTGCTGGCGAGCACCTCTGTTCCCCGCCAAGCTGTGCTCTGTTGTCTGGGGCTCAACAACTCTTCCTCCCGTTGTCCTCTAGCCCTCCCACCCCCTGAGCAGAGCTGTTAGCTTATAACCTTCCAGATGTTAAGTCCGCTTGCTGTCAGAACACACTCCGTCTGGCCCCTCCGCTTTTGCCGGCCAGACTCGGGGGCTCTGCTTTGCCAGTGGGCTGCCGCTCCGCCCCGGCTCCCTCCCGCCAGTCTGTGGAGTGCGCACCGCCTCGCCGCCCTTCCTACCCTCTTCCGTGGGCCTCTCGTCTGCGCTTGGCTCCAGAGAATCTGTTCTGCTAGTCTTCTGGTAGTTTTCTGGGTTATTTAGGCAGGTGTGGGTGGGATATAAGTGATCGCAGGACGCAGTGAGCTCAGCGTCCTCCTATGCCACCATCTTCCCAGAAGCCCTCTCTGTTTTTCCAAATGCTGATGGCCATTTTCAGTCCTACTAATACTTGGATTCTCAACCCTTGAAGGTTGTTGAATCTCTTCCCTTATAAGGCACACCCTTCTGGAAGCTTTTCTAGTGCTCATTCTCGCTACAGGAATTTGCCCATTTGTTGCCTGAAATATATTTCTCTTAACATTTAGATCTCAGCTCAAGTGTCTTTTCCTCCTGGAAGTCCTCTCTGACCTCTCTGATTAGCTGAAATCTTGTCATCTCTCCTAAGTTCCTTATGTTTTCCCTCCTGGTTTGTGTCCCAGATACAGTTTCCTATTAGTTTATAGGCCCCTTTAATTCGCTTATTTGCCCCTGTCTGCTCTTTGAGAGGGAAGAGATCATCTTAACATTTACATACCATCAATTCTCAGCTACTAGCCTTTAAAAAAATAATAATCGTACTTTAATATATGTTTCATATATATTCAGTCACTTATAGCATAAGTATTATTTCTATTGAATTTTTTGCAGTGACAGTTGAGTAATACACAAAACCTGGAATGTGTGTGTAATAGGTGTCCTTAGCCTTGCTCTCCGCATGTATTTGGTTCCTACTAAATATTTGTTAAATAAATGCCTGGGTGAAGATATCAGTAAAAAAATAACTTGAGTTGTAAGTAAAGACCTGTCCCTCTGAGGGAGGAAAAAGTAATTCTAATTATCTTTACCAGAGAATTTCATGAACAAATTAAATAAATAAGGTAATAGGTTACATTTTTGATAAGCAAGGATTTATTATTATTCATTGAACTGGACATATTTAATGTTTATTTATTTTTGAGAGAGGGAGAGAGAGTGTGAGTGGGGGACGGGAAGAGAGAGAGTGAGACACAGAATCTGAAGCAGGCTCCAGGCTCTGAGCTGTCAGCACAGAGCCTGATGCAGGGTTCGAACTCACAGACCGTGAGATCATGACCTGAGCCGAAGTCAGACACTTAACTGACTGAGCCACCCAGGCACCCCTGAACTAGGCATATTTAAAGTGTACAATTTGGGAAGCCAGATTGGACTGGCCAATTGGACTGCAAACCAATTCTGAGTAACTCAGACCTTATTTTTGAGATGAAGAAAATAAACAGTGCTTTTCAGAAACTTACTTTATTAATGGAGCACTGATTCCCACAGACTTAACTCCAACAATAGATAGACAAAGACATATTTGGTACAGCAGTTTTGTCAAAGAGGAGAAATTAAACAAACATTGTTTTAATATAGGAACTTTAATGTACAAACAACTTTAGCAACCTGGTATGTGTGTGCAGGCACATGTCTCTATTGGTAAGTGATGGTTATACTCAGATATGCTTTCTGGTTCCTGTCTTCTATTTTGTATCTGTACCCTTTTTCAAAAAGCCTATCACCTGCAGAATCAAAACCCAACATTCCTTCTCAAGGTCTAAGAAATCTGCCCGGGCCCCTTTTCTCCTCATCTCTCCTTGGGTACTAATGTATAAATGTATACCTTGTACATACATTTCAATTACAATAATGCTGTGAAACCCAGCCTTCTGTAATGGCGGCAGTGTGGCTAAGCAAGAAAACTGTACTCAACAGACATCTATCTCCCCATTATAGTCCTTTATGATACTTTTTATTTCTGAAGCATCTGTTACATTGTCTGCTGTTTCTGATTTTATTTATTTTGAGTCTTCTCTCTCCCTAGTAGTCCAGCTAAAGGTTTATCGATTTTATCTTTTCCAACAACTCTTAGTTTTTATTTTTTCTATTGTTTTTTTATTCTCTATTTGAAGTATTTCTACTCTAGTCTTTATTATTTCCTTGTTTCTGCTAACTTCCATCTTAGCTGTTCTTTAGATCCTTGAGATGTAAAGTTTGAGATCTTTCTCTCTCTTTTTTAATGTCAGCGTTTGTTGCTATAAACTTGCCTCTTAGTGTCACTTCTTTTGTTGCATCCCATAAGTTTTGCTATGTTGTGTTTTCATTTTCATTTGTCTCAAGATACTTTTAAAATTCTCTTTTGATTTCTCTATTGACCCAATTGCTGTTCAAGAGTGTGTTGTTTCCACATATTTGTGAATATCACTGTTTTCTTACTCTTGATTTCTAGAGTACAAAGTTTCAGTTATTTAAGAGGAATACGTTCTGGAGATCTAATGTATAGTGACACGACTGTAGTTTAAAATACAATACTGTATTTTGCTAAGAGGGTGGATTGCAAGTGTTCTCACCGCCCCTCCACACACAAGAAAGTGTATACATGTATCAAAACGCCAAGTTACACATTTTAAATACATACAATTTTTATGTGTCATTATACCTCAGTAAATCTGAGGAAGATTATATAAAACTATGTGTACATAAAAATATACCAAAATATACTAAAATAGGTTTTGCCTTAAAAAAAAAAAAAAAAGAAAGCAGCATACTATTGTTGGCTAAATTACCTAGAATGGAATGCTAGATAATGGTCTCCTTAACTTTAGCTTGGCATTAAGTCATAAACTAGTTAGTATGCTTGATCTTGATATGGCAGTTCTCATTTTTATGTAATAACTGTATCCTTGGAAGTCCTCAAGGAAGGAAAGCCTGCTCTCATTTTACATCTGTTTGCATTTCACAAACTCTACACTTCATAACAGCAAGCCATTTCAATAAACTCTTATGCATGCTCACTAAATTAACCGGGACCAATGGCTGTCTGTTAATTCAACAATTAGCTTTGAAGATATAGCCTATATTCCTCCTTCTCAGACGATAAATTAGTTAGAGGAGGTAGAGGATTTATTTAAGATTCTGAATTGTGGTATAGGAGCATGGTTACTGGACTGTAAATACGAACATCTGTGTTATTTATCTTCCTCTGCTTTTATCTACCTATATGACGTTAGGCAAGTTAATTCGACCTTTTGGGGAATCCGTTTCTTCATCATTGAAACTAGAGGATTGACACATGGTCTCCCCATTCTGCACTTCCGTGAATCTTCTCCAAATCAATTTTTTTTCTAGAATAAGTATTTTATTTGGTAACATGTTTTAAATTTTAATTCTGGAATTCATTTCAATTTTTTTCCCTAGAGAATGATACTGACTCTTCAAATGTATTACTGAAGATTTCATTCTAAATTAGTGAAATTAAAAAACATTTTTTAAATGTTTATATATTTTTGAGAGAGAGACAGAGTGTGAGTGGGGTCGGGGCAGAAAGAGAGGGAGACACAGAATCTGAAGCAGGCTCCAGGCTCCAAGCTCTCAGCACAGAGCCTGATGCAGGGCTCGAACTCATGAACCATGAGATCATGACCTGGGCCAAAGTCGGATGCTTAACCGACTGAGCCACCCAGGTGCCCCCCAAAATTTTAATGTTTGAGAGGCAGCATAGCAGTTAAGACTTCCATTGTAAGATTCCTGAAACTTCCACGTATTATTTGTTTGGCCTCAGATAAGTTGCTTAACTGCTCTCAGACTCAGTTTTCTCATCTATAATTGTCAATATTAATATTACTTTTAAAAACATAACAGTACTTTTCTCATATATCATTAAATTGATTAATCCGTGAAAAGCCCTTAGAAAGGTTGCCGGGCTATAATAGTAGAATAAATGCTGGATATTATAAGCTACTGTCATTATCCAAACATATGAATCTATTCTTTGCCAGAATAAAATGCTACAATATAAACACCAACCGTTCATTCCCATGCAATCCAGTCATTGTAATGCTTGAATATTCAGGTGCTCCACATTTCTTCCTTCAAAGTCTATCCTCCTAACTCTGCAGCAGTCATCAGAGCACTAAAGGCAGCTCCCTTTGGAGCCCATTAACTTTCTTCTAAGAGCCAGGCAGAGGAATCAGCACACAAGGATGTGTTGATTCTGCTAGTACTGATTTTGAAGAATGAGTAGCATATATGGAAAATAATCCAGTGATCTGTCCCCTCAAGGATCTGTCCTTTCAGAGTTGAACCAGGAGTGAAAGAAGAGTAGCCTTGATGCCTTTCATCTGTGAATAAACCAGTACATTTAATGGCTCACCATTATCCAAACATGTATAATCGTTCTCTTCTATTTTTTGGTGGGCTTTATCATTGCTGGTTTATAAGCTATATGTATCTTTAAAGAATTCAGAATATTCAGCTTGATAATTTCTTACTGAGTGCTCTTTTCCTGAATTCATAGGAAGAAGGAAGAGTTTAGATACTATCTATTCTTTCTTCATAGAATGATTAGTGTGAAAATGAGCTCTACACTTTCCTTTATTTGCAAGGGAATCAGATAAGATAATGTATATGAAATTAGTTTGAAAGCTGCAAAGAAATATCACAATATGTGTGTATAGTAAAATATGACCACACACATATCTTACACATAATTATTATTACTTTATATACATGGATCAAAACTTGTAGCCATTTTCCTATGTGAAATCTCATGTTTGAGAGTATTGAGGATACTACTTTAAATATTTTAAAATTATTTTTTTTTTCAACGTTTATTTATTTTTGGGACAGAGAGAGACAGAGCATGAACGGGGGAGGGGCAGAGAGAGAGGGAGACACAGAATCGGAAACAGGCTCCAGGCTCTGAGCCATCAGCCCAGAGCCTGACGCGGGGCTCGAACTCACGGACCGCGAGATCGTGACCTGGCTGAAGTCGGACGCTTAACCGACTGCGCCACCCAGGCGCCCCTTAAAATTATTTTTGTATTTAACATTCGTTAGATCATCCACAGCGCACCTTCAATGCACATGTCACCTACTTCTTTACTGCACTGGGCCTATAATCTCCATGAAGACATCCTATGATGTATGTTCCACACGTGGACCTTCTGAATTCTTATCTCCTTCAAGGCTTCATTTTAAACATGTAATTGCTTGCATGTATAGAGTTACCTTCTTTTTGCAAGAATTTTGCATTTTACGTGTTAACCTGTTTTCTCTAATTTGATTATCAGTTGTTTTCAGGACAGAGATTTGCTTCCTCCAAGCACAGGGATACGTTGCTTCCTTTTATGACTAGTAGCTGTGATGTTGTTAACTAGTACCCTCAAAGGCACTCATCAGAGTCGTCCTACCCCCTTATCGAATGGAAAATGATTTCCTTCTTTCTTCTTTTTTAATCTAGTATAACAGCAATGTATTTTTATGTATGTATCGAATGAGAAAAATGATGACACAGTTATTACTCTAATTCAGGCTGTATAATTTGATCTTCTCAATTGGAAAAGATTGCAAAGCTGATGCCAGCATCTTTTAGATTTCTCACATGGCTAGTTGTTCAAAGATACTTATTCCGGAGTTTATTTTTCTCTCTGTGTGCCTGTGTTTTATGTTGGAATAAGGAAGTGCAGCTATTATCATGACTCCATCAACAATATTTATTGGTGCTTGTTGTGAGCTCAGTATCTTCTAGGGGTTGAGAGGGAAACAGAATAAGTATCATACACACTCCTTGCTCTGAACACACTGACACTATATTAAAAAAGAAAAAAGTAAGATTAATGTAAAGGACAGAAAGCAAACAAACCAAGACACTACCTAAGAAATTTCTTACACAGTGTAGAAGATATAAAACTTTTTTCCAGAAATTACATTGAGCCATTGCCTATGGTAAATAGTCTACATTTAATTTTTGTACTTCTTTTGATGCAGTTTTCTGATGATAGAACTAAATAAGGATCAAAGAAATTAAATAAGTTGCCTTAGGTTACATACCTTGTAAAATGGCAGCTTGCATTCCCACCAGGCTCAAAATCTGTCTACTGGTCTCTTAAGGGAAGTTTAGGATTAAAGTAGATAGGGAAAGCTTTGTGGATGAAACACTGCCAGTAATAATAATAGCTACTGTTGATCGGGTGTTGCCTGATAAGAACTCTACTAAGCGCTTTATGTACATAGCCTTAACTATTTCTATCCATACATCCATAGGATAAATATTTTGAGTCCCTATTTACAGCTCTAGAAACCAAGGATCAGAGACATTAAATAATTTTACCAGTGGCACATGAGTGACAGAACTGGGATTTGAAACAGGGTTCTCTGGCTCCAAAAACAGTGCCCTCTGGCCATAATTTAGGGATGAACAATTGGGAAATTACTGAATAATACCAGCTAGTGACCAGAACCGGGGTATCAGTGATCTTTAAAGGCAAAGGCAGGATATTAGGGTGTCAGGTGGGTATTGTAAGATTGAGCTCAAGAAGTTGAAAATAACTCTGCTGTTTTCAGCTAAGATAGCCAATGTGATGGTGGTTGCCAACTGAGCTGCCATAGTAGGAGTTACAGCTATCGTGGAGCAGGAAAGAGTATTTTTAGTTTTGGTAATGTTGATTTTAAACCTACGACGCAGACATTTGTATGATATTGGGAAACTCAGAAAAATTTTCAGAATTAGAGACATAGAAGAGTTAATAATTCAAGTTCCTAAGGTGATTAAAATACTCAGAGGTAAAGATTAAGAAAGGGAAGCTATATAAACTGAGAATGAAAAATTAGGCAGTGGGAGGACCAGAAAACCGGTATCCTGAGGTGGAAGGGAGGTTTTCCAGAAGGTGGGGGATCATCAGTGCCAACTGCTTCAGAAAAAGGTCTGCTAGGACAATAGATGAAGAGAGTTTTTGGAATTAGGGTTTTATTAGTCACCCTATGGCAGCACTTCCGTAGGAAGGTTTGTATGTTTGTTTTGTTTTTAAACATGGGGGGAATGTGAGAATGTTTGAAGGTTATCTTAGGTAAATTATTGGATGGTATGGAGTAGCTGGGGTTTGTACAACCTCAGGTTGAACTGCATTGTATGTACGGAATAGCCACACTTCCCTTCCTGGGCAGAAATCTGTTAGCGTAATAAAAGCAAGAAGCCATTTAATTTCTCTGCTTAGAGCAAAGTCTAACTACTCACTACGAGTAAAGAAAACCTTAATTTGTCCCTCTTCTACAGATAGTAGTGATCGCTCATCAGCATGGAGGAATTCAGAGGCGAAAGCAGTCCTGTTAGAAGCCATGAGCTACCAGCTATCCTAGTGATAAATGCTCTTGGTGACTGCTGAGAGTGGTAAATATGTCAGAGTCCCTAATTAGCTCAGCACTGGGTCTGCAGAATTACCAATTCCAGTGCTCTGCTTCATTTACTTGGCATTAATACTTTCAGAAGTAAGCATCTTTTTAGTGGGACAGATGGACTCTTATGACTGGGGTGGAAGCAATGGCTTATTCATTGGAGGGTAGCCTCATCACAAGGTCCCAGATGGTTAACTCTCTCAGAGATTTGGGAGAAGGCAGGAGAAGAACCGAACCAGAGCGTAGATCTTTTTTTTTTTTTTTTAATTTCAGCTTTATTGAGGTATAATGAACAAAATTGTAGGATATTTAAAGTATATATCATGGCATCTTCAATTTCTCTCATCTGTTTTATGGTTTCCAGTTTTATGGTTTTAGGCTTTTATGCTTTTATGGTTTTGGTGCCATTGTAAATGGAATTGTTTTCTTTGTTTCTCTTTCTGCTACTTTGTTATTAGTGTATAGAAATGCCATCTATTTCTAGTTATTACTTATGTATCCTACAACTTTACTGAATTCATTTATTACTACTAGTAGTTTTTTGGTGGAGTGTGTATAAGTATGGATAGTATTGTGTCATCTGCAAATAGTAACAGTATAACTCCTCCTTACCAATATGGATGCCAAGCTGTTCCTCAGAGCTAGACAGAAAATCTTTGAAGAGATTCTTGTGCTGGGGAGGCTCTCATAGGCCTAGAAACCTTTTGGTTATGGACTCCTTTTCAGGATCTGATCATATTGACTAATCTCCCTAGGAAAACAAACATATACACATTAAAAAAAAAAATCAGAACAGTCATAAACTTCCCTGAAGTCTGGTCAGAAACCCTTCATCTAAAAGATTAAGACATAATCATTTCAAGCAGTGATACAACAAAATAAAACCCTCAAACTAAAACTTAGCTTTCAGAAGTATCTGGGCAACACAGGAGCTGCTGGCCTGGGGCTATTCTTTCCATCTTTGGAAAAAGGATAAGTGTATTCAGGGTGTGACAGCCTATAAATCTTAATATGTATGTACAATCTGGAATCTAGTTTATAGAACAAGACAAAGGATGAAGCAATTCTCCCCAATAACAGGGGGAAAAAAACCCAGCAAAGGCTAATCTTAAATTCTAGGCTCATCCCCTAAGGTAACCAGACAGGTGGGTACTGGATAATGTCCTAGCCTCAGGTAATGCCTCATATATAAGGACTATGCATTGGTTCTCAACCCTGGCTGTAGATTAGAATTACTTAGGGGACAAGTGAAACAACAATGCTAGACCCAAATTAAGGCCAATTAGATCAGAACCTCTGGAGTGGGGAACAGACACTGGTACCTTTCAAAAGCATCCCAAGCAATTCTCATGTACATTTAGGGTTGACAATCAGTGGATTAGAGTAAAATTAGCCGGTGATATGGATAAGATAAAGGAGAGCTAGGTGGCAGCATATCCCTACAGGTGAGGCCCATGGAATTATGGGAAATCTCTAGCAAACAATCAGCCAAGTCAGTTGATATAAATTCTTAGTTATCAGATTGTATTTATAAGTAAGTTTTTACTCCTTAAAAAGGAATCTGCTATAGTAACACAAAATCATAGATCTGAAGGTTTTAAGGCATAGTGCAGTTATCCCATATGGCTTTAAAACAGCAGTAATGTTTTCAAAATTGGAATAAGATAATGTGAGCTATTGAGAGAGGGACTTTGGGGAAGAAAAAGCCCATTTTTTAAAAGCTTGTACACTCATTTGGTTCATATTTCAAAACCCACAAAAGGGTAAAGAGTGCAAATCTCACTGTCCCCTGTTCCCAGCTGTTCAATTTCTCTGACTTGGAAGCAATCTTATGTGTATAATGGTTCGTTATTGTATAAGCAATGCCCCCTCCTTTATTTTCATACAGATGGCATTGTAGAAGTGATATGTGCACTATTCTGCATTTTACCTTTCTTTCACTAAATATTATATCCTGGAGAACTGCTTATGTTTTAATAAGTCTCAAGTTTAGATGTTGCACGCCTAAACTTTCATCTCTTGGTAAAGGCACAAGGCATATAGTAGGAGTTCAACACATGCTATTGCCAGTTTCATCACGCTTCCAAAATAAACAAGCCAACACTGCTGCACCTGTCTGCTGAAATTAAATTCAGGACTCTTCTAAAAGGGATGTCGCTGTCTTCGCCTTAGAACCGCAGTGCAAACATGCCTTTGGTGATATTCTCAGAAGCAGCGTTCAAAAAGGTACCAGGTGTGTTTCTAATCCAGCCACAAAAGGAGGCAAAGACTACAGTTGACTCAAAAATGTGTATGTCAAAGTCTGAGAAACTGCACGTAGCCCTGACACCAAGCCTTGGGTAAACCGAAATCATAGGATTAATAAAACAAATATTATTTTGCTCAAAGATCTAGGTCTAGTGTTTAAGCTCATCTTCGTTTTGTTAAGTTGCTGTCTTTCACTACTTTCCTGTGCTGAAACTTAACCTCAGTAGGGATTATGGGAAAAGTTGAGATATTACCTGGTTTTCTAGCTCAGGGTCTATCATTTATGGTTCCTTAAAACTAACACAATGAATCATAAGTGGTAGAAATTTGTACGTGCAACTTAATCTTAAGGTATTTATCTGCTTGGATTCTATGCTTTGTACCATCACTAACCGCATTATAAATATTAGTTAGTGTTTTATAAATCTCTGATATTAAAAATTCACGATTATAATAGCTGAAAGCTTAGAATCTCTGCTTCGCCGTTGTAGGGATCGCTTTCTGCTTTCGTGTTCTGGGTGGCAATAAACACTTTACCCCTTAGTTTGGGGGAAGGAAATAAAAGCAAATGGGTAAATTACATCAATGGATTTGAGTTTTGAAGAGTTTTTAAGTTATTGTTACCTTTTAGCTGCATTACTGTTTTTGGTGTATATGTTGTTTGTTAAAAATCTCCATAATCTTAGGATCTTCCTACTTTTCAATTGTCTGGGCTGTTGCTTCTCACTGAATATGCAAGTTCTGGAATCAGGGTCCTTTTCTCTAGGTAACTTAGAGTGGTTAGCATGTTATTGATTAAATTTACAAAGTACTATAAAGGGATTATATTGCCTGTGTGTGCATGCACGTGTGTGTATTTACACAAGCTTGTGTATGTGCAGGAGGCCAGGGGAGAAGAGTTTTCCATAAAACCACTAAGCTATTGAGTCACTTAATTCTAAAATAGTAAAACATATCATAGCATTGAATGATCCTGTGAGAATAGAAAATAAAATGGAAAAATATGAACCTTTCTGAGCTCAGCTAACTTACAAAGGAATATGGTGAGATTTTATACATGACTTCCTTTAGTATTTTAATAGTAATGCTACGTTATCATGATTTTTATTCTCAATAAATAGAATACTGATGGAAATTTATTTGGTGCAGGTCATAATTGCAGCAGCAATTATATTATTTATAAAAATGTGGTACAGTTTTTAACTAATATTTCTAATGTTTAAGCTGTCATTATCATGAGACATAATTAATTGAAGGCATTGTAAAATACGTGAAAGTCATTATGGTATAGTATTTTGTTATGACACTAATATCACTCTTTTGTGGGTATATTGTCTTTGTCCAATGACACTGGAATTGTAATGAAATTCAACTTCAATTGGCTATAAAATATCTTTCTTCAGTAGAGGTCAAACTACTGTAAAATATTATCTCAATGCTTTTATCGAGGAAATATTGGAAAAGTGATTTATTCTTATTTAATGGGCAAGAAAATGGCAACATCGATAGGGAAAGTCAATTGCACATGATCAGTTAATAAATACTTTTTATGTGGATGAGATCAGATTTCCAAAGTCACAATCTAGTACACCAGGGACTGATCAGTGCCTAAGACAGATCGAAAAAGTAAAAGTCAAATGTTTACCTCACTTGCTTCAAAAGAATAACTTTGCTGACTCATTTTAGACTGATGTGCTCAAGGCTTCAAAATGTGTGAGTCAAGTTATGTACATGAGTTGCCAAATTGTATCTGGCAGCTTTCCATACTGTATCAACCTCATGACCTGTATGAGGTGGTAATGGAATAAACTGAAATCAAAAGTTTGGGATAGTTGTGATAATAAAAGTGAATTTCTAGTTACAATAAATACTGTCTTTGGTATTAAAAGAGCAAAAGAAAAAGCAACAGAATATAAGAAAGGGGTTATATTTTTCAAAAAGAAAATAAAATTACATTTAAAGAATATTAAGGGTAACCATTAAAAAGAGGAAAGTACAAACTAAGTAACGCCCTATCAAAGATCCAGTGAGAAGTAGATACTGAATCTAAATTACTAGACAGCTATGATTGGCCTCTTATTATCATCCACTCATTTATTATTCTGTGTTTGAGGAGAGCGCTAAGTTTGCTATTAGCAACTTCTTTCCTCTTTTTACCTCATCAGTGTTTCCCAAGTGTGTTCTCTAGAATATAAGATCTATGAGATGTTCATATAGGGGATGTGGGCAGAGAAGTTTAGGAAATATTACATATGGTAACTCTCTTTAGGGAATTCCTGATGTTCTTTAACATCTAATTTTCCAAGAAGTGGTCCAAAATAAGAAACCTGTTTTCCTTTTTTTATCCCAACCCCTTCTAAAAGGATTTGATTGTGAAATATTACATATAGTAATTCCTCTTTTGGGAATTCTTGATTTTCTTTAACACTTTTAAATCTTCAAGTAATGGTCCAAAGTAAGAAACCTATTTTCTTTTTCTTACCCAACCCCTCCCAAAATGATTTGATTGTGAAATATATATTGCATACCTATAATACATATTTTTTCATATAACATATATTAACATTCCAGGCACCTTGCCTTAGAATCAAAGGAAAAAGTAGCAGTGATGAGAATGGATTGAGGAATGAGGGGATATGGCTGGGCCAACATAGATTTTATGTAACAGAATTTTTGCAGAATCACTGATTTATGCTATGCTCAATTTCCACTTTGCAGAAACATCAGTAATAAAAATGCTTTGTGTCCCTTTGATTATGTATTGTATAAAAATTGTTAGATTTTTATTCACAGAGGTTTCACTGCACATGTGAAATGTCGTTTTGAAGCTATGGAAAGCATACATCTGGAGATATCTTACTGAATTTTTAAGTCATAGAAGTTGCTTTCCTTGGAGTGAGGCATTTAATTGTAAAGGTTATTATGCGGAAATTACTGTGATTCCATATTTTTCTCTGTTCTCAAAAATTTAGAGAATTGTTATTGTCACTTTTAGAAGTGATTATGAAAAAAAAAGTGTCAAAGTTAGAAATTCGTAGCAATCATATTTCTCCTTTAGTCCTACCACACAAAACAATGTCTTGAATTTCTTGGAAAACAGAAGGCTGTTTTATGTTATTAATTTGAATGTGATATATACACCCTATCCTTTATCGTTCAAAACTTGAGAAAGGAAAACAGTGCAATTTGAAAGGCTTTTAGGATGATGTAAGGGAGCAAATGGCCTCTCTGAGGCCTGGGCGTTTGTTTTTTTATGTATTTATTGTAGAGTATGGGGACATTTTAAAACTCAGATCTGTCGAGAACCCCATTTTATTAACATTGCTGTGTTAAGTGTATAAGCATTGAACTGTCAGTGAAGTAGGAGACATTTTACCCGGTGACATTTTAAATGAATCTCATCGCAGGGAAAGCCTGTGGGAACACCAGATGCTGGCGCTTATTTCCGTGTGCTCGCGGAGCATGGAGTAGCTGCCTTGTTTACAGCGCCGACTGCAATTAGAGCCATCCGTCAACAGGACCCTGGGGCAGCCTTGGGGAAGCGGTACTCTCTGACAAGGTGAACTTGGGATGCGCGGGGCAAATTACATTAAAAACTGCCATCAGAATGAATAACTGAACATTATACATTTTTTTGGCACTGCGATACCTCGATGGAAAGAGCCAAAAGATTCTGCATGTTATTAAGAATGACTGTTCTAAACATAGCTTTGAATTAGTTAGAATTTTGACTATACCCGGGAATATTTTTAATACCGTATTGTGTTTATTTCAGTTCAGATCTTACCAAAATATTTCTCTTTTTTTAAACTGTTTTTCTTGTATTTCCTTAAAGTAAAATGCAGACCATGACTTAACATGCATTTGTACATGTATAATAGCATCTAACGATCCTTTGAAAATAGAATAATAGTGTAAATAGAGGGAAAATATTATTCGATTTCATATGTACAGATAAAACGCGAAAATTATAGTCCAAATTACTGCTGTTGAAAGAGTGAAAGAAATTATTTTTCTGTTGTTTTATAATAGTATGCTCTGAATAGTTTAAATATTTTTTGTTGGTTTATTGACATCCATTTTAGTTTAATGATAGGTATATTTGAAGATAATTGTAGCAATTTGTATCTGCAAGGCAGTTTCCAACATCAGTTCTTATTGAACCTCTTTGAAATTGGTCACTGCTATCATAAACTAAAAGAAGGATTTTGTAATTTCTTCAAGCCAGAAAAAACGGGTTTGAATTATTGTTTCGAAATTTTTAAGTTAAGCACCAAATGTTATGAATTGTATGTTGTTATAACCCAAAGAAGGAGTTAAAATAGATATCATACACTGCAGGTGTAAGGAAGAAGCTCTCAGTTTGGGCAGTCAGTGACTTTGTTTTTCATTCTTGTCCTATTTTTTTTTTTATTTTATGAAAACTCAGGTCTGGATTTACATAAAATTGCACCTGTAATCTAAACAATATACTCATTAAAATAAAAGTGTTCATAAAATGAACCTTCCATTGTAATATTTCCACTCACCCTCTATTTGTTCCTTCATTAACTACATTTCAATTTTGTTTCCTCCATTGCAGCCAAAAGGATAGAAAAGTAGATTTTGGTATTAACGTCATAGGCTGTGTATAGTCTCTATGTCTTAGACAGTTTCAGGGAATTTTGAAGAAACAGTGATTGTGGTATCTTGCACTGTGTCTTTACTAACAAATGCATTCTGATTGCAGGGGGTGAAGTTGTGTATCCTGGAAGCTAAAGTCTCTCATTTGCTAAACCATCTTCTTTTCGCATTTGTACATGAGTTTTGAAGGTTATCCATTACTGTGAAGGCGGGAACCTTTTCCAATTTTCCTGATATATACAATATTGAACAGCACCAAATGCCTTTTTTCAAACTAATACTAATATGGCATATGAGATCTTAGTGTAAGGAAAATTGCAATAAGTCCCCCCTGATGATGCCCTTCTGTCTTTAGGCACCTATGTTATTCAGGATGGTGTGCACGTAGGTTTTAATAGATGTTTAATGATGCAGACTGTGAAAACACCCTCAATTATTCAAATTACTATTAATAAATTCAAACATTTACTGATTACCAACTACGTGCCAGGTATAAGCAGTTTAAGTTTCTCTCATTCAGTCACCACAATAAGGAAGAATTGTAATTATCCTCATTTTACGAATGAGTAATATTAGGACCAGAAAGTTTAAGAAACCTTTAGAAAGAAATTAACTCAGGCAATCTGACAAGGTCCCACATTCTTTTTTTTTTTTTTTTTAATGTTTACTTTTGAGAGCAAGAGAGAGAATGAGCAGGGGAGGGGCAGAGAGAGAGAGGAAGACACAAAATCTGAAGCCGGCTCCAGGCTCTGAGCTGTCAGCACAGAGCCCGACATGGGGCTCGAACCCACAAACTGTGAGATCATGTTCTGAACTGAAGTCGGACGCCTCACCGACGGAGCCACCCAGGTCCCCGGAGTCAATTCAGATAATACCTTCACTGAACTCTAATGGATCCTCCCTTGTGAACTAAGGAACTGTTAGAAACAGAAGGGACGTCAAAAATCTAACTCTCTGAATTTAAAAACAGGGAAACCGAAGTCCAAAAAAGTTAAGTTTGGGTTAGAGACAGAATAAAGACCAGGACTCAAGTCTTTTCACACAACTGTATCTTTAATTTTTTTATTTATGTTTAAGACTTTTCATACTTATTTACTGCACTGACACTCACTAGGTATTATGACTGCAGGCTTGTGATATATCTGCAGAACTTAGCCTCTCTCTTCTCTTACAGGACATTCCAAATGATGCAATTGTATTTTTAAAATGTATCACAAATCTCATTAAATATTGTTTTAAAGTAAATTTGGGGGAGGGGGCTAGGTGGCTCAGTTGGTTAAGCTTCTGACTTTGGCTCAGGTCATTGTCTCTAGGTTTGTGAGTTTGAGCCCCACACTGGGCTGTTTGCGGTCAGCACAGAGCCTACTTTGGATCCTCTGTCCTCCTGTCTCTGCCCCTCCCCTGCTCACACACACACACTCTCTCTCTCTCAAAAATAAATGAACGTTTTTTTAAAAAACAAGTAAATTTGGAGGGGTGCCTGGGTGGCTGGGGTTGGTTGAGTGTCTGATTGATATCAGCTCAGGTCATGATCTCACAGTTTGTGGCCTCAAGCCCCACATCAGCCTCAGTGGAGCCTGCTTGGGATTCTCTCTCTGTCTCTCTCTCTCTTTCTCTCTTGCTTGCTCACCTTCTGCCCCTCCCCCTCTCTAAATAAATAAATATTTAAAAAATCAACACATAAAATAAATGTGGAGATCTGCCAGAAATTTTCACTCCCAAAGCAAATTTCAAAAGATGTTCTGAAACAGGGTACTAAGCAGAACTATAAATTCATTTTATCATAAACGAGTAGAAGTTAGAAAAACAGATTAGAAGTCATCTAGGATAGTTACCTCATTTCACAATTGAGAAAACTTTGTCACAAAGAGGTGAAGGTGAAATAATGTTCCCAGAATTGCAAAGCTCCCTGCAGCAAAGCTGTGACTTGGCAGTGCAGTGTCTTATAGTTAAGATTCTTACTCTGGAGTTAGACTCACTGAGCTTAAGTCTACAATGTACTGGTTGTATGACCTCAACAATGTTACATGGCGTCTCTGTTCTTTTGTTGTTGATTTGTTTTCTTTTTGCCCTCCTTCCCTTCTCTCCTCCTCTCTTCTCCCTCCCTTCTCCCCCCGCTCCTCCTTCCAGAATATAAATATAGTAATAGCACAAGAATATAATAAAATAAAAGCTATATGATCCATGCAAAGCACTTGGAACAGTTCTTAACGTAGACTGTCATAGCTATTATTATTGTCTGCTTTCTAATTTACTGCTCTTTTTCATCATGTCATGTTGATTTATTTTCCCACGTTCTTCTCCTAGTTCAATCTTAATAAAGTTAGAAAAAATTCAGTTCTGGTACTTCCATTCAAGGTATCACAGTACCTCATGCTCCGATGCAGCCCTTTTTCCCCCCAATTGCACTCTAATGAGAGATAATACAAAAAAGAAAAAGCAGAGCATCAGAGATGAGCTCAAAATTAAAGTAAACATATCTGCGGATCAGAAATGGAACAGATTTGCAAAGTAGTAAGCATGGCTGAAGCCAGAGGCTTGCTAGGTGTAAGAGCAGGCATTGACAGCATAGTAGAAACTCGGTATTCTGCAGCTTTGATTGTGGAGTCAGAGCCAGCTCAGTGCTTGAACTTGCGGTGCAGTGTTACCCTTCACTCATGAAAGGAGATTGATAATGATGGTTAGAGGTTGTTTTCTGGGACTAGGACTTATAGCGAGCTTTGGTACAGAGGTCTGAATGAAACAGAGAATAGCCCAGCAGCTGTAGACTGAACTAAACTGCCCACCTGCTGTCCTAGAATTGGATCTATGATATCCTGAGTATCACTGTGTATTAAGAATTCTGGGCCATCATTGTGGCATCGGATCGTTGGGGGATAGCTACATCACCCATAAACTTATTGAACAGAGAAGGCGAACATAGGAGAAGGAGCAAGAGATAAAAATAACAACAAAGAATCTCTTTTTCTTCTACTTAAGATACGAGTATAGAAGCAGGGATCAACAAACAAGACTAATAAAATTGAATAACGGATCACATTGCTATGGAAACCTGATTTATAGAGGACGTGGTTTAACAAACGAGTGGAAGAAGGATAGACCCTTAGATAAATTGGTGCTGGAACAGCTGGCTGTATATGTAGAAAAAAATGAGTTCCCTACCATATACGATACACAAAAATACATTTCAGCTGGATTCAAGGCTCTAAAATTGTAAAGCAAAGACTTAATACTTTCAGAAGAAAATGAAAAAATCTTTTAATATATTTTTAGTAGGGAATGACCTTTTAAAGTGTAAACCACAAATCATTAAGGAAAATATTGATGAAATTTACTACATTAAAATGAAAAATCGCCCACTAAAAGAATAAACAAAGTTAAATGATGAATGATTCACTCAGAGAAGATATTTGCAGCATGTATAACCATTAAGCAATTAGTGTAGAGGATATAAAG
This sequence comes from Lynx canadensis, assembly GCF_007474595.2. Taxonomy (NCBI): domain Eukaryota; kingdom Metazoa; phylum Chordata; class Mammalia; order Carnivora; family Felidae; genus Lynx; species Lynx canadensis. The sequence continues at coordinate 103,749,019 of NC_044309.1, forward strand.
AGCTTCTACAAATCAATAAGAAAACACACCATCCAATAGACGAATGGGCAAAGGATATGGACAGTCAGTTCATGGAGAAGACAAGAGTAGTCCAAAACATTAAAAGATCTTTAATCTCACTAAGAAACAGAGAAATGGCATTTTATTCCCATCACATAGACAAAAGTTAAAATGCCTAACAATGATACTTGCTTGCAAGGATATAAAGCAGCAGAACTGTTTTTACACTACTATGGAGAGAATAAAATGGAAATATGTAGTAATAGATATTTATGCACTCAAGATGTCCCATGATCAAGCTTTATTAATATGGAGGGATGAGAATGAGAAATTCTCAGAAATGTGAACAATAAACCATGCATTTGAAAGTTTCTAGCAGGTTTGTTTCAAAACAAAACAAAATATAAGTAAGTACATGTGTAGTAAAAACATAGTAGAAAATAGATTATGTATTGTGGTGTATTAATTCAACAGGATATTCAGAAGTGGAAATTGACCAGAACTTCAATATTAGCATGGATAAATCTCAAACACATAATGCTGAGTTTAAAAAGCAAGTGAAAAATGATTATTTTTCTCTTACACATAGCAAGAGAAATTGGAAAAATGATGAAAAACCATATTGTCTTGTTTAGGGATACACAATAGGCAAAAAAAAAAAATTAATGCAGGAAATGAAAACCTCTGAGTAATGCTAGTTACTGAGACTAGGTGGCTAGTGGGATGGTGAAGAGAACTAAGAGTTAAGTAGGGTTTGGGGAGAATTCAATAAAATCAATACTATTTTATTTTCTAAGTGAAATAAATATGGCAGAATGATAAAACTGAGAATTATCCCATAACTGGGCAGTATATACATAATAAGTCCATTATATTATCATCTACTCTTGTCCTGTTTCTCAAGGAAGTTAAAAATCTCATAACGAAAAATTCTTCCCATTTTCTTTATGTGCTCATTTGACATGAAATCTCTGAACCACCTTGGCAAATCGAGGATGTCATACTATAGGTGTGCCTTCATAGAAGGAGAGGTGGGCAAGGGTATGTATGTGTACATGCTTTGCACCTGTCTTCATTTGGTCTAACGGAGCTGGCAGCGCCTAAACAAATAACTTTCCTACTTCAGTGACAACGACTATTAAAATTTAAACAAATGAGAAAATCTCAGAGTTATCAATCCTTTTTTAAAAGCTTTCAGAGATCTCCTACATTTGACTCACTGCTCCAAATATGTGGTCTTCCGAATCTCAGAATGACAGTGACCATATGTTGCCTGTCTTTGGGTTGGTGGTGGATTGCTGATGAGCCATCCAAATATCCAGCTTGCATTGTTGAATCTTTTAAAAAACTTAGTTGCCAGTTATCACCATGGTAGTTGAATGAGAAAGTAAATAATTTAAAGCCATTATGTGAAGAAGTAAAAATTTATTTATTTATTTATTTATTTATTTATTTGTTTGTTTGTTTGTTTGTTTATTATTTTAGAGAGAGAGTGTGTGTGAGTGGGGAAGAAGGGCAGACATAGATAGATAGATAGATAGATAGATAGATAGATAGATAGATAGATATAGATATATATAGATATATATAGATATATATAGATATATATAGATATATATAGATAGAGAGAGAGAGAGAGAGAGACTCTTAAGCATTCTCCGTGTACACCACAGAGCCCCAACACAGGGCTCGATCCCATGACCCTGGGATCAAGTTATGAACCGAAATCAAGAGTTGGACACTTAACTAAGCCACCCAGGCAGCCCAAGAAGTAAAATCTTAATAATTTATACAACATGGAAAAATATTACATCTCTTGTTTATTGTATTTTAAAGCTTATTGCTTTTTCATATTTCATCAGCCATTTGAAGATTCTGTTTTGTGAAATGTTTATCCAAATCTTTGGCACATTTCAGTTTTCTTTTTCTTGTTGATTTGTGGGACTTTTCATATACTTTTAATCAAGTTTTTTCTTTTTTTACTGACTATATGTATTACAAATAATCTTTACCTTGTGATTTGAATTTCTCTCACTATCTTAGAGGTGACTTTTGATGAAGAGATGTGCCTTTTCATCAATATTTTTTCTCTATGGCTAGTGCTTTTTAAAATCCTATTTAATACATGTTACTTATTTGAAGATCAGAAGTTATTCTTCTCTGTTATTTTTTTTTTTGATTTAGAGAGAGAGAGAGAGAGAGAGAGAGTGAGAGAGAGAGAGAGAGGGAGAGAGAGAGAGCACATATGGGGGAGGGACAGAGAGGGAGAAAGAAAATTTCAAGCAGGCTCCAAGCCCAGTGTGGGGCCTCATCTCATGAACAAGAGATCTTTTTTAAAAAATGTTTTTTATTTCAAAATAATTGTAATTCACAGAAGATTTCAAAGATAGTACAAGGAGGGCCTATGTACCCTTCACCAAGTTTCTCCCATGGCTTCATCTTCCGTAACTGTAGTACAATACCAAATTAGGACATTTACATTGATAAAATATGTGTGTATAGTTCGATGAATGTAAGATCTTGACCTGAGCCGAAATCAAGAGTTGGACGCTTAACTGACAGCCATGCAGGTATCCCTCTTCTATATCATTTTCTAGAAGCTTTATTGTTTTACCTTTCACATAATCTTACTGGTTTGATTTTTGTGTATGGCATGAAGTAAGGGGTCAAACTTGTTTTTTTTTTCCTTATATGTATCCAATTAATCAAGGTCTGTTTATTTAAATGGCCATACTTTCCCATGGCTCTGCATACCACTTTTGTCATAGAAGTGTTCATAAGTCCTTTCTGTTTCTTGCTTTAATTCTGTTTCATTGATTGGCCTATTTGCCTATATTTGTGCTACTCTCACAGTGTCTTTGTCATTATAGATTTATAACAGGTCTTGATATCTAGTAGTAGTAGTAGTAACAGCAGTACATCACCTTGTTCTTTGCTCGTTGATCTGCTCCATTGTATTTCCATACAGATTTTAGTATCAGCCTGTTTATACACACACACACACACACACACACACACACACACACACACACACAGATAGAACTGCTGGAATTTTGTTTGGGATTATTTTGAATTTATAGATTTCTATGTTAAAAACTGGCAAGTTAATATTGAGACTTCTAGTTCATAATTATAGTATATCTCTTAATTTATTAAGGTTATTATTTTAATTTATCGCATTAATGCTGTTTTGTTTATTGCATGAAAGACATCTTTTCTTAGATTTGTTTCAAGAAATTTTCTTTTTTTATTTTTTCCATTGAAGTATAATTAACACACAGTGTTATATTCGTTTCAGGTGTACAATAGAATGATTCAACAATTCTATGTATTTCTCAGTGCTCATCATGATAAGTGTACTCTTGATCCTCTTTATTTCACCCATCCTCCCATAAATTATGGATTCAATTTCATTTCATTCAAATTGCTTCTTAAATTTGTAACTTGATAGCTTTCATTATTTTTAGAAACTCTTTTATCCATTATCTCTTCAAATATTGCTTCTATCTATTTTCCCTTCTTAGGCATTGATACTTTAATGGCATTTGTTAGAACGTTTTACCCTATTACCCATATCTCATAAACTCTATGTTTTTTCTCCTTTATTCTTTTCAGTTGCAGATTGGTTATTTTCTCTTAACTTACATTTTGGGTTTTCAATCTTGTTTTCAGTTGTATATAAACTTTCTTTAGATCTAAACTTCTCTAAGTTTGTACTTTTGTATTTTTAGTTCAGAGATATTTATTTGATGCTTTATTATAATTTCTAGTTCTTTGATAATTTATACAAATATTTCATGGACATATTCAGAGTTATTGCGAAGTCTATGTCTAATAACAAGACTATCTGTGAATCTTTGTGATTTTTTTTCTGATGACTCTATTTTGCATGTTGGTCACATGGCCTTCTATCTTAGTGATCATCATATGTTAAAAATTATATAGCTACTTTGACACTCTGGAGTTGTTAAGGTCCTACAAAGTAATTCTCATTTTGGCAGGCTGTTAACATAAGGGAAGATCACTTTGATCCAGTTCAGGTTTTAGCTGATTTGCAGCTGTACTTCAGTATTTAAGAAGGCGAGTTTCTTTCCAGTTTATCCCTATTGTTAGGATGTAAATCTTCAGGCATTCCAATGGAAACTGGAGTGTTTTACAACCCTCTACTCCTTCTTTTCCATTATGAGTCTTGAGTTCCAGGTTGGTTTGTTTCCCTCCCCCCCCCCGCCCCCAAGAAATTGTGGTGGCAGGAATTGCTGTTCATTTTCTAAGCCTCTCAGTCACAGTTTTTGTTCAGTTTCTCAGTTTTTCAACCACTAGTTGCTTGGGCAGATATTCCAAAGGGGGAAAAATGGCAAGTCAGTGTAAAACGTTTTCTATACATTTTTTTCCTTGGGATGTTAATGCTTCCAGTGCTGATTGTCTTTGTAGTTCTCTGACACCTGAAAGAGATGTTTCTATTTTACATTCTGTTTAGCTTTTCTGGTTGTGCTTGAGAGAGAGCCTGGTGGACAAAATGCTAGTAGGTCCTTGACAGAGTGACAAATGCATGTGTAATACTAACGCTAGTGTCTGTAACATTTTGAAACTGAATTCTAGTGGGGAGCAAGTGGAGGAAAATAGCATGAAGAAAAAATGGAGATAACCTCAGGGACACTGGTGGCAAAAGTAATGATATTCTGTAGACTAGAAGTTGACGAGGCATTGCTGAAATGATCTATTTTTATTTAACTTCTTTTGGCACAAGTGAAGAGTACTTTTCACTTGTTTGGTAGTTTATGGAGCTTGAAAGAAATATTCACTTTAGTTTTCTTCTGTTCTTAATTTATTACCTGAAAATTCTTCATCAGAATTTATCTTTAGCTTTTATCCATTTTTGGGCAGCTTCCTTTTTATTTTGGACTAAAATTAATTTGACAATATTATTGTTTTTCTCTTTCTCTTGGCTTAATTTTCAGCTTCATTTGAGTGTTGAATTGTACTCCATTTTACACAGAATTGGGGAAAAGTAGACAGGTTTCATTCCCATTAATTCTATCCCCCTACTGGTTTTTTCTACTCTAGATATTGTATGTTATAATTTTGTTTAAGTTTTTGGTAGTATATGCTTGGAAGTAAATTCATCTTTCCCTGTGTTACTATCATCAGAATATTACCCGTATATTTATTAGTCTATCAAAATCTATGACAGCACTATACAATAAAACTGAGCTCTGCAATATGGTAGATAGAAGTTGCATGTGACTATTGAACTCTTGACAAGAGGATAATCCTATCATGACATTGATATATTTTTTTAAAATTTTAACTAATTTAAAATTTAAATAGCCACATGTAGCTTAGAGCTTCCATATTATACAGTGTAGTTATAGCATAGATAGAAGACCTATGTAATTAACTTAGGTAAATTTGGATTCCAGAGAATCCAAGTTACTATGAGAGTGGCTAATATTAATCTTTATAAAATGCATTTTCAAGGAAAAATTGTTTAAATATTTTCATTTTGAGGTATTTGTCTTTTCATATTATCAATAAAATATTTGCAAGGTCATTAATGAGAAGTTTATTAAGTGATGTTACTATTCTTTTTTATTATAAGCCACAAAATGTCCTTTAAAAAATAAGACTGACTTAAGGCATGAGTTTATCTTCAAATTATCTTACAATTTATCTTTATAATTATAGATTTATGCTGTTTTTTTTAATTTCAGTAATCATCTTGGTTATAGAAATATCATATCACATTGAATGGTTTTATTTACTATGAGGAATTGAGAGTTAATAATATATATATTAAATAAGCTTTTTTAAAAAATTTTTTTAATGTTTATTTATTTTTGAGAAAGAGAGATAGAACATGAACGGGGGAGGGGCAGAGAGAGAGAGACACACAGAATCTGAAGCAGGCTCCAGACTCTGAGCTGTCAACACAGAGCCTGATGCGGGGCTCGAACTCCTGAACCATGAGATCATGACCTGGGCCAAAGCCGGATGCTCAACTGACTGAGCCACCCAGGCGCTCCATTAAATAAGCTTTTTTTAAGTTTATTTTTTGAGAGAGAGAGAGAGAGAGAGAGGGCAGGGGCAGAGAGAGAAGGAATCCTAAGCAAGCTCTGTGCTCTCAGCAAAGAGCCCAACATGGGGCCTGATGCGGGGCTTGATCCCACAACCCTGAAATCATGACCTGAGCCAAAATCAAAAGTCAGATGCTTAACTCACTGAGCCATCCAGGTGCTCCAGGTGTTAATAATATTTGATTAAGTATTTATTACAAGACTTAATTTTTTCATTAGTCATATTCTATTCGTAAATCTTTGTATACAGTATGTTAATGTTCAATAATGTTATACAATTAGGAGTCTGTAATTGACAAAAGTAATAACTTTGGGGCAGTTTGAGGAATTTTAATAAAAAAGTAGATTGATAGTTTTTAGTGTATTTAGGGAAAGGAATTAATCTATACTACTTTAACATTTTTCTAAATCACCAAACATCTTGGAATTTTTCCTCTGTTTTAGTAAATAATAAATGACTTTTTTGGAAATGGAAGAGACTGACATGCAGAAAAGCCAGATATCACCTTTACTACTCATTATGGAATTTCATCTTTATATATGGCTTATTAGTGCCAGCATGAATATTGCTACCATAATGATAAAAATGTAATTAAATTCTAAGAAAAATAAGTGCTAGAATTGTACTGCAAAACCACAATAATAAATACTAAGCTTTAAAATATATAATGTGGAAATTTGTCATCAGATCAAAACTCAATACTAGTTAATAGTTTATCATTATAACCAATTAATTAGATTAATTGTAATTTACTTGACTGGGGAAAAAAGCCAAAAAAATAAATTAAAACTTGCAAAAATGCTGGTGATATCAAGATGTCGGTTGCCCTTTAATTAGCCAAAAATTATTTTGTATTATGTGTTAATATTTTTAATTGACAATATTTTACCCCATGTTTTCAAAAATATATATAATTCTAGATCTGCAGTTTCACATATAAACTGAACATTTGACCATCTGAACAATCTAGAGCTCTTTGGAGTAATCTGTGACTTGATAGATGATGGAAATATGGCCTCTGATATCTGTAAAACTTCCTTTTTATTGTTCTTTGCCACACTGTTGGAATCACCCAAACATATCATTTATAAATTTTAATACAAATTATCTATGTGCATAATGGTTGTAATCACAGACATTTTCTAAAATATTAGGAATCTGTTTAAAGAAAATGTAATTAAAATAAGTTCACATTTTTGAGTCATAGGATTATCAACAATATGGGCCTTTATATTTAAATTTTTGTCTTGTTTTTACCTGGCATCTAAAAACACAAATGTATTGACTTCATTTTAAACTTTAAAACTTTACACTAATCTTTTTTTTAAATTTTTTTTTTAATGTTTGAGACAGAGAGAGACAGAGCATGAATGGGGGAGGGGCAGAGAGAGAGGGAGACACAGAATCGGAAGCAGGCTCTAGGCTCCGAGCCATCAGCCCAGAGCCCGACGCGGGGCTCAAACTCACGGACCATGAGATCATGACCTGAGCTGAAGTCGGACGCTTAACCGACTGAGCCACCCAGGCGCCCCTAATCTTTTTTTTAATATTTTAACCTAGTTTTAATAATTTAATGTTTTAATATTTGTTTTATTGTGTTATATCTCTTTTGCCAGATGAGGTCATATTTGGTGTCCACATTTTAATGTTAAGCATGTTATAATGAATATACATTTAATTATCTAAATTTTATCTCAGGTTGCAAACATACATATATATATTATGTAAATATATATACATATATATGTATATATACATATATATGTATATATATACTTACATAATATATACAGTCAGAAAGTCTAATTTATTCTTTTCTAGTCTCTGTCTCTTATTATTCTCCCTTTTTGCTTTCCTACTTTCATCCCTTTTCTCTGTTTCCCTTGAGTGCTCTTAAAGATTGAAATTATCACCTAGCAGCCTTGCATACTTTGAGAGGTGACTCACCACAATGATTGATCCACATTATTTAAATGGTTTCTTAACAAAGACTAGTAATGGGTGATCTGAAATTTGAAGTTACATCTCTCTGTCTTTATATTATTTTTCCTGATATCTTTCTCCATCACGATTATTCCTACTTTGCTTCCCTATTTCTCACACCTGCTCTAGATTTGCCAGACAGCAATTTTAGCGTGACTTGCCACCCGTTATTTCTGTACTACACCCAGTCTGTGTTGTCTCCACTTGGCCTCCTAGACCTACTAATTGAATCAGTGAAAGAAAGCCAAGTGGCTGCTCTTCACTTCTTTTGCTTTGATGTTATTCATTAAAAATTTCCTAAAATAGCCAGAAATTTTCTCTCTTCAAGTCACTTTCCTATTGTCTATTTCCATGCTCTAACAAAACAGCATGCTTCCTCTTTTACTTAGAAGAATGAGTCAAGCTGACATAAGTTTCACCTATACCCCACCTCTCTACTTCATCTTCCTGAGCTTCTAGAAACGTTCAAGTACCTAAAAGTCCCAGATATTCCTTTATGGGTATTGATGTCATGAAGATAAATGCTCTTAAGGAGCTCACGGTCCACTGTGGGAAATAGACAAGAAACAAATAAGTGTAAAATGATGTATATGCTTATAACCAAGAGGGGAAATGTATATTGTTGGAGCATAGGTGTGGGAGTATCTGCATCTCCATGAATCTTCATGAGATGATAAGGGAACTGTAAGAAATCTCCCGTGGCTAATATTATATTGTTTAGAATGGGTAGGCAGGTTTTTATTTATTTGATTGATTTTTACTCTGATGACAATGAATTAACTCTTCATACATACATTTTTTTTTGATAGACCATGGAAACATTGAGAATAAAAGAAAAACAATCATTCTTTTAATGAACCACCAATAGTGTCAACCCAATTCCATTTATCTATTTCATCCTTTCTATTCTGTGGCATAGTGCTCTCTTTAATAACCTTGTATTCCTTTTGACTTTTTGACCAGAAAAGTCACAGTGGTATTTACTTTTAAATAACCTGTTTTTCCTATGTATGTCCTTGGAATAGGGTAAATATGTATTTGAAATCAGAGTAATTTTTATCAAAGGAACTCACCAAAATGAACAAGCACATCATATTTATGAGCTTGTTTGTTGCCTTAGCTGATATTCAAGAGTATATTTTTGTGTATAGACTTAAATAGAATACAGCAATCAAACATGGAGCTAAAATTAGCAGACATAATGTCAAGGAGGAAAAAGGTTTTCATCTTTGATCATTAGATGAATATGACAGATGCAGTACAAAGATCAACTCAATTGCTCTTCTCCAAACTGAGAAGCTGTAGTTGTAAATTCTTTGGAAGCACCTTTCTTCAATGTTGCGATGTCCATTTGGCTACTTTTGGGTCAAAACAAATAATCCTTCTCACCATTCTATAATATGATATAGTGATAATACGGTTGTTTTCCTTGATGGAATTAATGTGGTTGGATTCTAGAATGTTTTAAAGAATGAGGATGAAATTATTTAGATTTATTTTCAAGGAGTAATTTGAATTCATGCTTCCTCTTATATTCAGGTTCAAAACGTTGTTTGTGGCTGGAGAACGATGTGATGTGGAGACCCTGGAATGGTCCAAAAAGGTCTTCAGAGTACCTGTCCTAGACCACTGGTGGCAAACTGGTGAGCATTTTCCAAACATGTACAGAAATATTGCAGAAGTGTTCGAAAACACTGCAAGGATTGGAGGAGACCCTGAGCTATTACCGTCAAGCATAAACTCAGGACTTAGGTGGTTCTGGCTTCAGTAGAAATAAGCAATTCTTTGGTTATCCTTTTGTTGAAAATGTCTCTGTAAACGGTATCAATGACGCCATTTTCCTGGTCTCTAGGTATAGAGTATTGAAGATCTTGCTTGCTTCTCCTCCTCTTTGTTTTGCCTGTATCCAGTAAGTGACTAAATCTCAGATTTTCCTTTGAAGTGTCTGTTGGATTCATACCACCTCAGCGCTCCCATTGCCTTTGAGCTCTGGCAGCTGCATTATCATCTGCCCCGATTTAAATTGTCCTCATCACTCATCTCTGTTCCCTCTGCTTTGCTGTAGGGCTGGCACAGTGTTCCCAGAGTACTTTTCTTAAAGCAGTGTTTCTCTCATAAGATTTTCTGTGGTTCTCTGGCTCCCTTCTTGTGTTCTATAAAATTAAATGTATCTTTCTCCCAAACATTTATCATTATATGTGTAATTTATTTACTTACTTATTTTGTTTATTCTCTATTTTCCTCCCACTAAGTGATCCCTGGGAAACAAATTGTCATATTAACCGGATGTAACATGAAATTTAATACAATTTAAAAAAAGAAAAAAACCTTTCTGCTGCTTTCTTTTTTTTTTTTTAAGTTTATTTATTTATCTATTTGAGAGAGAGTGAGAGAGAGAACGAGTGGGAGAAGGACAGAGAGAGAAGGAGACAGAGAATCCCAATCAGGCTATGTGCTGTCAGCACAGAGCCCATCATGGGGCTTGAACTCACAAACTGCGTGAGATCATGATCTGAGCTGACTGAACTCAAGAGTTGACACTTCACTGACTCAGCCACCCAGGCGCCCCTATGCTGCTTCTTTTTAGGCATATTTTGTGTATATATGTGAAAGTAAGGAAATTAACTGGAACCTGTTTTCCCCTTCACTGAGTATAGAGGTTTTGTTGGGTTTTCCATTTGACTCACAAAAAGTAACTGAGCTATGAGAACCTTGTGGCCTTTTTATGTACATATTTTAAAGCAATTTTTTAAAAGTTTGTTTATTTTTGAGAAAGAGAGAGTGTGAGTGAGGGAGGGGTAGAGAGAGAGGGAGATGGAGAATCCCAAGCATGTTCTGCATTGTCAACTCGGGGCTTGACCCACGAACCATGAGATCATGACCTCAGCTGATATCAAGTCAGACACTTAACCGACTGATTCACCCAGGCACCCCTGTATGTAAATATTTTAGTTCAGTTCTACTTAGTTTAGCAAATTACATCAACCCTTTTAGATTAATGTTTTCAGAATTTTTATCTTCTGAGTAACTGGGGCAGAGTATCAAATTTGAATGAAAACAATTTTTAAATAAATTTTCTTTGCAAAGATTAAGCCTGATTTTAAAAATAATAAGAGTCTAGAAAATCAAGTGAGTGACTAAAACTGAAGTTCATTGTTTGGTATTTTAGAACTCTTTGATTCTGATAAATGATACTTTTTATATTATCTTCTTAGATATTGCTCTTTGGAAAAACATGTTTTCCATATCTTTGGTAATACAAAATATAAAATGAATGATCAGAGTGGAATACATTTTCCTTAAATACAGTGAAAATCAGAAAGAGTTTCTATTCTCTCTAGTTTTATTTGCTAAGGGAAAAAGTTCTTACCTAAATTCAGATTTGTAACTATTTAGGAAATAAAAATAATAAGACTGAATTCAGAGAAAGAGCAGTGCCATATGTAGAAATATACAAAAACAAGTGAAGACTTACTGTTTCTGCAAGGAAGAGTATTTATGGGATTGATGCATCCCCTTATTCACCAGGAAAATTCTTTTTTTTTTTTTTTAAATTTTTTTTTTTCAACGTTTATTTATTTTTGGGACAGAGAGAGACAGAGCATGAACGGGGGAGGGGCAGAGAGAGAGAGGGAGACACAGAATCGGAAACAGGCTCCAGGCTCTGAGCCGTCAGCACAGAGCCCGACGCGGGGCTCGAACTCACGGACCGCGAGATCGTGACCTGGCTGAAGTCGGACGCCCAACCGACTGCGCCACCCAGGCGCCCCTCACCAGGAAAATTCTATCTGTTACTCTCCTAGGTAGGAAGAGGAAAATATCTTATCATCTTTAAGATGATTTTCCTTTCCTTTTCCTGGTCAGTATGAGGGGTTGTTTCCAACACAGTGACCTCATGCAAGTGCTTGCAGAAAAATATTGTTTTTCCCCCATTATAGGTGACTATGCCAAAGCCTACTGAAGGAAATCAGCATATTAATAAATAAAATTATGATTCTTTTTTTCTTGTTAATATCTTTATATATAATAGCTTGTGGAGATGTATGTAGTTAGTGCATCCAGGCTTACAAAAAGCTTACTGACACCTGAAAAACACACATAGGAGTTCCCTGGTGGGTACTGAGTTTCATGTGAATTTGCAATTTTTTCTTTAATGTCTTGTTTAGAGAAAATTAATGGCAACATTATGTCAGTGTGCCATCATTTTAATCAGGTTTGAAGGGCTGCTCAGTACTGTGGAAAACATAGTGGATTTCTACTAATAATGACTGATTCTATCCCCTCCCATCTGATTTTACAGAATTTGATGTTGTGTCCAATTAAAGTACAGAAATACATACATGTGAAGAGGTGGATAGGTAGCCAGTCAGGTAGGGAGTTTTGTACTTTATAGAAGAAATTCATCCTAGGTGATGCAGATGTCAGCTACTAACAAAATTTCCTTCAAATTTTTATTCAGTTGCATAGAAGGAATCAATTCATTACTTTCAAACTTGTATGATGTGGCGAGTAACTGCAAAGTGATACTCAGGTTTAATATTTGCAGCTTTTTTTGAGAGAGAGAGAGAGAGAAGGAGTATGAGTGGGGGAGAGGGGCAGAGGGAGAAAGAGAGAGAGAGAGAGAGAGTTAGAGAATCTTAAGCAGGCTCCATGCTCAGCAGCAGAGCCTGATGTGGGGCTCAATCCCCACATGACCTGAGCCGAAATCAAGAGTCGAGATGCTCAATCGACTAAGCTACCCAGGCATTCCCCACGGACCTTTCTTAAAGTGATATCAAATTAATGTTAAATCACCAGGGAGAAAAAGGCAAGTACTTTGTGGGTTATTATTAACTCTTAGGAAAGAGAAAGGAAAATTCAATGTGTTTGGCACAGTCATGAATTTCCTACTATTTACATATTAAATGGATGGGGGCATGTCCACAAGAGTGGCCATGTGAAAACCTGATAGCATTTGAAGGCATGTTAAGCTTTGGCCAAAGAAATACTTTTCATTTCAAATTTCAGATTTTCTACAAGATCTTTTTTCTTGTTATTGACTTAGAAATTGATTTTTTTATATAATCGTACACTTTCATGAGCCTTCCATACAATGTATAATTTATGAATTTGCTCTCTGATTACATTAATATATGTGTACAAATGGCTGCTTAGAAACTGTGATGTATGATTTAGAATTAATTAGGGATATGGTAAGTAACTAAAATGTATGAATAAAAATTGATTAATTCCTGTGACTTGAGTTATAAGAAGACATTCTGCAGTCAATCCATTTCATTACCATGTTGTTTTTGTTACGTTAGTGAAATTTGTATTAGCAACAACAGATTTCTGGTGACGGGCATTCTCTTTTGGCCCCTTGATATCAACACTCTTTAATATTTGATTTAAATAATATATAAGATTCTAAACTGAGAACTAATCTGTGGAAAATTTGAGAACCAATCAACTCCTTGCAGGAGCATTTAAATAAAAACATCATTATTCAACATGACTGAAATATTAAGCCTTTGTTTTGGATTGTGCTAATGTAAACACTTAATGCTTTCATAAAGAAAATTTGTCTTGCTAAATTTAGATAGGAGAGTTGTATATATTTGATTCATAAATCTGAATAAAAGACAAATTGTTGTCATTCATTCAGATTTTTTATCTTCACCATAACTTATCCATAAAATGATTGAAAATATCTGCATAATTGACTGAATCTTTCATTTTCTGTTATACATAGAGAAAGAGAAACAGAGGTGCTGCAATTATAGTTTAAACAGGGGAAATTAAGGGCACCTGGGTGGCTCAGTCAGTTAAGTGTCCAACTCTTGATTTCAGCCCAGGTCATGATCTCATGGTTGTGAGAATGAGCCCCATGCTTGGGATTCTCTCTCTCTCCCTCTCTGTCTCTCTCTGCCCCTCCCACTCATGCTTTCTTTCTAAATAAATAAATAAATAAATAACATTTAAAAATTTAACAAAACAAAAAGGAGAGATTAAGAGAATAGACAGTCGTCCCATTAAGATATGGTAATTCATGGGCAAAAATAAATAAACAGCCAAAACTTCATTATCCTCAGGTATACATCACCAGATAAAACACCCTACTGTTATTAATCATTTTTAGCTTTTCCAAAAATCAGATACAAAGCACAATTTTGGAAAGCACTGTGCAGTGCATGGTGTCCTTTGCAGGAAGTTGTTGTTGTTGTTGTTGTGTTTCTGACTAAAGATAACTATAAATATCTTTTTTTAATGTTTATTTATTTTTGAGAGAGAGAGAGAGAGAGAGACAGAGCACGAGCAGGGCAGGGGCAGAATGAGGGGGAGATACAGAAATTGAAGCAGGCTCCAGACTCTGAGCTGTCAGCACAGAGCCCGACGCAGGGGCTCGAACTCACGGACTGTGAGATCATGACCTGAGCCAAAGTCGGATGTTCAACCTACTGAGACACCCAGGCGCCCCTGTCTGAAGATAACTATAAAGGAATCATTTTCCTTATGAGTGAATGGCCAAATACAAAAAAAAAAAAAAAAAGATTCCTTAAATTTCAGAGACTAACTACTAGAACCCAAAACACAGTAGACCTTATTCTTTTTAGAGGTTTTCTTCCTTTTCCTTTCCTTTCCTTTCCTTTCCTTTCCTTTCCTTTCCTTTCCTTTCCTTTCCTTTCCTTTCCTTTCCTTTCCTTTCCATTTACTGTAAGACATGATACTGGTTTAGAAGTGATTGTAACAAAACAGCTTGGCATCCCACTTTTTAATGTTAGTTAAGTAGAAACCCTATTTTTTCACATGCTACCAGTCAGTTAATTAAAGACAATGACTGTGAGGTTAGAATACCCAAGTTCCACAAAGACTTTAATAAAGAACACCTTGGTAGGTAAAGGGTTGAGATGAAAGGAATCCGTGATTCTTTCTATCTGCTGTCAGAATATTGTCTGTGTGATTCCCATCAGAAGATACAGAGCTTACATTGAAAGTATTTCAAGTACCCAAGTAGTGATGAAGTAGTGATGATGTAATAGCTACCAACTTGAGCGGCACTGGGTGGTTTTGTTGTTTGTTTACTTGTTTTGTTTCTATCACTTTAATGAGGGAATAAGATTCTTCATAGTATTTGAGAAACCCTGAGGAGGGATTTCAATGAGAAAACAGTAGCCACCTAACAGATTGAGACATTGGTGACAGTTAAGTTATTGATCTTACTTTATCTGCCTTGAGCCATCTTTGCTGAGTTCTTAGGTCTCAGAGTAATCACAGTATTTCTCTCTCTGTTTGATTGAACTGCTGCCGTTTTAATTGCAGTTGCCAGTTCTGAAGTCACTATGTTCTATACATAGACTAAATCTTCCTCCTTTGAGAAGGAATCTGATAATTTTGGATTTTGTTAAAGTGGATTCAAAGCCTTCAGCAAACTTCAATCATGCCAGTTCTTAAATCAAAATCATTGATCTTAAAAGCACACACCCCTAATACTACCTTATTAAGATATGTCAAGGCCACTTGACACAATAATCCTTTTTTTTGCACAGTGTAGTAGGATATACTTCCTAAGAACAGACAACTCAACCACAGTTTTAACCACAAAAATTAGTTAGGCTGACCCAATTCAGTCCCTAGTCTTAGGTTTATCTCGACAAGATCCTTTAGCCCAGGTATTTTAAAAAATTTCTTTTATATTTATTTTTTTGAGAAACAGAGTGAGACAAAGCGTGAGTGGGGGAGGGGCAGAGAGAGGAGACACAGAATCCAAAGCAGGCTCCAGGCTAGGTAAATGGTCAGCACAGAGCCTGATGCGGGGCTTGAACCCACGAACCGTGAGATCATGACCTGAGCCGAAGTCGGACGCTCAACCGACTGAGCCACCCAGGTGCCCCAGCCCAAGTATTTTTTTAAAGACAGCAATACATTTTCTTTACAAAAATCAAAAGTACAAAATGGAATAAGTAATTACAGTTTAGTAACAATTCTCCTAAGCAGAGACCTCTGTGGAAAATGGTACATTTCAAATGTAGTACTGTCTCATTCCTTCTAGGTAGACTAATTGTGAAACAGCCAACATTTGAGGATTTGATAGGTAGGGTATCAAAGTTGAAGCCACTTGCTGTTTTGGGTCATCCTCTCCCTTATTACCCCTGCTTTCTCAGACATTCTGCTTTTATAAGTAAGTTGGTACACTTTTTGCTGAGAGATTCCAATCTGTCAGTCTGGAGCCCTAAATTTACTCTACAGTAGGGACTTTTCTTCATCTTTGGAATTCAACGTTGGAAGCTTTATGACTCTTGTTATTTCTGCCTTTTTAAAATGTTTTATTTACTGTTTGAAAGTAAGAGTGTAAGCAGGGGAGGAGCAGAGAGAGGGGGACAGAGGATCTGAAGCTGGCTCCGTGCTGACAGCACAGAGTCCATTGCAGGGCTGGAACTCACGCACTGCGAGATCATGGTCTGAGCCAAAGTCTGATGCTCAACCTACTGAACCACCCAGGCTCCCCTATTTCTGCCCTTTTTAAAATAAATGTACAACTGTGTGAAAAATTTATGACTTTCTTCTAACTTAAATGTACTTGTGCCTCACGTAAAATCCTGTATATTTTATCGCAAAATGCTTTTCTAGGACTCAGGCATAAGAGGCCCTACATGGCTGAGATGACAGTGAGGAAAGCATCTTCTTGGTGATTTACCTTGAAGATTCTATCTTTATTTAAAACATATTTTCTATAGTTTGGGTGCCAAGAGCTACTAGCAAAGCATCCCATGGCTGCAGATCTCAGAGTGAGATACCTGTGTACAACCAAATGCTGCCTTCCTAGGTTCACTTTTGGACTCTTTGTTATTCCGTGCTTTTGGGTTTTGCTTCATGTCTGAGTCCATCAAATTCAGGTGCTGTGGCTTCATTAAAGTACAGGCCTGTGTTTTCAAAGACAAAGGATTGCCCCAAACTCTTGAAATACACACTGTGGAACCCGGTTCACTGGGTTGAACTGCACTGGACTGACAATGCCTTTGCCCCATGAATGGGGCTGTCCAGGATGTACCGTATGCTACTTTCAAATAGTAGAATGCAGAGTCTTTAGTTATGTGAATGGATTACTACTGTCTGCTGCACTTTTTTTTTTCAATGTCACAGTCAAAAATAAGTTCATCTCTTTTTTTCATTCATGGGGAAGACTTTTTACATAGTTTAGCATGAGAAGTTGTGATTGGGGAAAAAACAGTTTTCTGGATTCAGTGGCTTCTCAGCAATGTTCAGCTAGCGATGCTGACACTACCCATCTGGTGAGAGAGAAGAAAGTCCTGATGCCATCTTTGTTGCCTGGCAACAGGATTTTTTTTTCATTTAGAGCAATCTTCATTAGTTTAAGGTAGGTAATTTGTACTGATAATTTGAGAAGCAGGGGCTTAGAGGTAAGCTACATGAATTTGATTTGTGGAAGGAATAATCTCTTGTCAAATGTAAGGCAGGCTTCACAAAGCTTTTCTTTCTGAAAGTGAATAACTGTTTACAAATTGTTAATCCATCTGAAAATGAATCTTCCAAGTCAAATACCACCCTTTGAATCAGACGTTGTCATCTTTATATTATGATCATGTGGAAAGAACATCGTTTCTTTTTTTTTTTTTTCAAATATGATTACGTGAAGTAGTTTGGATATGTATAATTGCTTTTTAGAATATTTGTTTGTACTCATTATTGTATTCGTGGTCATGTTTTCACAAGAGACTAAACACTGTAAAATCAACGAATGATATAAAGTTGGTTTGGCCTTTGAAATGTCATCCATTCTAATCCTTCTACCTTGGGCAAGAATCATATTTAATCCACTCTTGAAAGGCAAAAATATGTTATGGTTTTGTTGATCTCTACAAGAAAAAAGAGTTCCTAAACCCTTCCTTGACAAACCTTACTGTCTGGAAATTTGATTTTCCCCCTATTGCTTATAAACCCTTTCATCGTGGACCCATTGACCCTCACCCCCCCAAAATAGTTCCCAATTCCTCTTGTACTGTCAGTTCTAATTTCAGGAACCACAGGTGACTGTTCTCCTTGGAAAAGCAGTGTAGGTAGTGAAAAGTGATGCTGCCTCCTAACAGGACTGCTTTTCAATCCTGGTGCAACACTCACTCTGCAGCTATAGGCAAGGCCTTGATCTTCTGCGGGCACTTTATCTCACGGGCTTGTAGGAAGCTTGAAGTGAAGTGAAATATGTACAAACAATGCAGCAGAGTTTCTGACCTACAGGAACTCTCAATAAATATTTTCCTTTTTCCTTCCCTTTCTTTGAATCACCTTTCATGAATATAAAGGCCATCTTTCGCCTCCTGGCCTGTAGATAATCAAGACTCAAGAAAACTTGGAACGTAAGAGTTCAGTTTGTACACGAGAAAAAGTAATCATAGAGAGTTTAATTTCCCAGAGTCAACTTGCTGGTTAAGATTAAAACGGGAACTCTCATTGCTCTGTTTTGTCCACTCCTCCCTTCCTAGGTCTTATCGTATGCCTTCATTAATTCAGCGTTTCTTATCTAACTTAACTGCAGGTAATTTATGAGTTTCTCCACAGTTAGAGGCAGTAAGGGGCTGGTAAGGGAGAAGGATAAGACCACAACTCAAATTAATGGTCTGCTTCCAGTACAAAAAGTTAGGCTGCTTTGAATTAAGTATTTTAAACTGTAATCGTACCATCTTGTGAACACAAAGATTCAATTGATTTTCTTTCACCGGTGTACATCTCACTGTTCTGCTTCCCCTCTGCCGCCACCATTCAAGTTATTTATAGCACACTGCATAGATTCAGAATTGGAGAGAATGGTTTCTTTACAAATTGCTTTTATGCCCATGATGATGCTGTGATTAATATGACTCAGCGGTACCAGGCTGCTGAATTGATTGATTTCCAGGACTTCAGCTCTCTGCATGGGCCACCAACTTCTAAATCCATATTGCTTAAATGTAGTGCTTCTAGAACCACAGTGTGTACAGAATGGCAGATTTTCAGATGCAGCGGGAGCTCTTATTGACAGAGATGGGCTTTGTGAACCTGCCACTGTGTTCTTCCTCTTAACCCTCACTCACATCTACTCTTCTTTCTGCATTGCCTTTCATTTATGAGCCAAAACCCTGGGGTTGTCTGGACCTCTCCCTCTTGCGCTTTCTCCACGCTCAAACAATCACCAAGACCCTCTGATTCTGAGTGTAACTCAGATTTGATCTCATCTTCCACAGCTGCTCACCCCTCATCAAACCACCAACATCTAAGTGACTTCTGCTCTGGATTGGGATCCCCAGTTTAGTGCTCCAGTTTGCAACTGAAGAGATTTTTGTAAAATGCAATTCTGAGCAAATCACTTCTGCTAAAACCCGCTCTGCCTCCCATTTTTCCTGGAATGATATCT
The DNA here is from genome assembly GCF_007474595.2 of Lynx canadensis. Classification (NCBI taxonomy): domain Eukaryota; kingdom Metazoa; phylum Chordata; class Mammalia; order Carnivora; family Felidae; genus Lynx; species Lynx canadensis. Next base: position 103,768,463 of record NC_044309.1, read on the forward strand.
AAATTTCTTACCCTGGCACCAAAGGCACTTTTTGATCTGCCTCTGCTCATCTCTCTGACTTTGTCTCTTGTTGTTTCTCTTGTCCGCCCTACACCCCTGAGCTTTGCTCTGCTGAATGTCTTGCAGTCAGTCCCTTGATGGTCTAACTTCTCAACCTTTGAACATGCTGCTATTTCTGTTTGGCATGTCTTTCCACCCTTAACACTGCCTTCCCGTTAAAAGAAATGCCTTTCAGAGAGAATTCCATAAATATGTATTGGAGGCCTGACCTTTTAATATCATTCTTGGGATAAGAAAATGTTGGAACAGAATTATAATGATAACATACAGCTTTTTCTCTTCTGAGTCCTCTGTTTCTCCTGCTTCCCATTTCATTTTGGGATTGCATTATTCTGTGATCTGCTATTTATTTTTTTAAGAACCCTGACCTTAATAATGGGAACTGGAGCCTAAACCCATGGAAGAAATATGTATTTACTAGTCAGCAAACAATTCCTGAACATAAAATGTCAGGGACTAGACTGTGTTTGGTTCTGCTGATTCAAATGATTCTCAAGCACTCAGGAAGAACCTGATTTGAAGAGAGTGTTTTCATATAATTATGTGCACAATTCTTTTTGAGAATTGCACTGATTCTTTTTTGGAAGATTTTATAATATTTTTAGTGACCAGTGTTCCAAGTGTCTATTGCTGTATTAACAAACAAACAAACAAACAAACAAACAAAACCAAGCTACTCCAAAACCTAGTAGCTTAAAATAACAACCATATATTATGGTTTTATGGATGAGGAGTATGGGCAGCGATCAACTAGAGGTTTTATACTGCATGTATTCTTTTTTTTTTTTTAAATAAAGTTTATTTACTTATTTTGTGAGAGAGAGAGGGCAACTGCACACGACTGGGGGAAGGGAAGAGAATCTTACGCAGGCTCCGCACTGCCTGCACAGAGCCCAATGCAGGGCTCAGACCTACAGACAATGAGATCATAACTTGACCTGAGCTGAAACCAAGGATGGATGCTTAACTGACTGAGCCAACCAGGGGCCCCACACTCCATGTATTCTTGACTGAGACAACTCAGACAGTATTTAGTGGTGAATAGGCTGGTCTGGTGGGTCCAAGATGGCTTCACTCTCATGCCTGGGAATGGCCACAAGGTTGGAGTCAGTCAAGACTTTTGACGGGAATGCCTGCAAGTGGCATTTTTAGCCTGCAGGATTCAGAATAATGGGCCATTTTACATGGCAGCTCAGAGGTTCCAGAGATAAGGATCTAAAATTCTTAAGGCCTGTGCCTGGAAACAAAGAGTCACTTCTACCCTTTTCTATTAGAGCCATCAAAAAGTAGCTGAGACTCAAATCAAGTCTCATTCAATAAGATGAGGATCCAACAAATTGCAGCCAATCTACTCTCCATAGTGAGTACATTTCAAAGTTGTGGATATAGCCTTCTGAATTGATCAACATAATTTCCCCTTCACTCACCATTCAGAAATAACTTGTCAATATTTTAATGTGTATCTTGCCAAGATATATATTTTTGCTCAGTGCATATTACTTACGTAAAAGAATCATATTATGCATTCTGTTTTACAGATTTTCTAAACAATACTTTGTAAAAATTTCCTATCAGACATTATTTCCTATCAGACATTATTCTATGATGTTTGAGTAGCTTTGCATTGATTCTTAATATGGACTGATCTCTGTGGACAGTCTTCTAAACATCAATATAAACAATACTGTGATAAATATCCTTGATGCTTAATATTTGTGAACATCTACAAACATTTCCTTGTATATATTCCTTAACGTGGAACCACTGGGTTAAAGAGTAGGTGCATTTTTAAGGGTTTTTATAGTTGCCAAAGTGCCTTTCAGAAATGTTGTGCTGATCTATATACACACTAACACTTATATAACAAAAGTGATTATTTTGATTGATGTGGGCAGTTGTCTTCCCTGCATCACCTGACTGGACCCTCGCCTTTCAACTAGTCTAGGGCATTTTCATGTGAATCGGTTCCTGAGTGTTCGGGAAGACACAGAAATCTCTGTGTCTGAACCAACCATTCTAATGCAACATCTGTCTGTCCATGCATTTTCTCACATACAGCTCTCTCAAAACCCAAATAAAATAAACTTGGCCATAGAACTGAATGTTGTGCAGATATTTACATAAATTTTATTTGCATTGTTGTGATTCATTACTTTTTGTTCAAAAGCCCTCATTAGCATTCAGCATCACTCAGAACTAAAGCTTGAGGTCTTACAAGGACTTCAAAGAACTTTCAAATGATCTGTCTCCTCACTACCTATCTGAGCTTATTCCCTGTTAACACTTTCCTCCTTTATTCTGCCTCAGTAACACTAGCTGACTAACCATTCCTCAAACACTCTACAAATAAGCTTACCTCAGGACCTTTGCCCTTGTGGTTCCTTCCTCCTGGATTCTTTGTCCTTAGATGTCATGTGGCACAGGTCCTCACTCGTTTCAAGCTTCACTTAAATGTTACCTTCTCAGAGAAGTCTTTTCTAGCCACCCAATCTAAAATCGTGATTCTTCCCCATCACGTCACACACCCCGTCTATGCTTTCAAAAATGTTCTTAGTGCTTATGACTCCTTAACATGTCATATGTTTTATGTGTGTTTTTATTGTTTGTCTTTCTGGCTAGAATGTGAGCTCCACGACAGTAGGAATCATGGTCACTTTTGTTCATTGTTCTACCCCAGTTCTGATGACAGCACCTAGCACATAGTAGCTGCTCAATAAATATTTGCTAATAAGTGCTGTGTCCCACCATTACTTCCATTTGCAAATCTGAAAGACTGGGCTCACTGTCTATCGCAAGGATTTTTCTTCCTCTGAGACACAGTCCAGGTGATTTCTCTTCAGCCCTTCATATTCTACTTAAGAACCTCGCAAGTGGTATGCTTTTCTATTTCATTCTGATCCTTTTCTGTAAGAACTATGCAACCAGGAAAAATGGTTTCAATTTTCTAGGTCAGTCCTTAGTATTTTTCATTTGTAAAAAGAATATCCCTTTTCTTTCTATCTCCCTGTGTAGTTGGATTAAATGCAATAACATAAACAAAAAACATTTAGCATAACACAGCATAATTCATATTTAAAAAAACGTATGTTCTCATTATTTTTCTTTAGAGTTAGAGGTTTTAGGGAAAAATCCTCCAAGTAATAGCTCACCAATGCAATAAGGTGGAGAGGCAGTAAAGATACTAAAAAAAAAAAAAAAAAAAAAAAAAAAAGTGAAGTGTCTGCATTAGCTGTTAATGTGGTATGAATATAAATGTACCAATCTAACGTCTTCTTCACAGCCTTCAGCTCCCTGCCACCTTCTTCCTGGGTGTCTCTTTCTAAGATTAGGTATCTTTGGAAAGATTTCTCCAAATGAAGCATCCAATTCTTTTCCTCAAAAGAATGTTCTGGTTGGTTTAAATGCAGCCATTTCTCGGTCTCAGTGTGACATCCGGATTTCCTGTCTTCTTAGATAACTGCTAGCCAGTTAATTATAGCCTGGGCAGTGTGAAGCAGATGTTTTAAGAACATCTTCACAATGGGGCTTTGGGAGTCCTTAGAAGTTTGGGTCAGGGCGGCAGTGTGCCTGAGGGCTTTCCCCAACCAGAAGCCTACTTTGCACCTGGACAAGCCTGAGAGCCAGGGTGGCGACACAGTCTGTGTGCATGAACGTGTGAGCACACGAGTGTGCTTGCCATGCAGGTGGATCAGTACATTCTTTGGGTCTCAGGACATTCAGAGGTATACAGAGAGACAACCAAAGTTTCTATAGCGACCATTATGGTCTTTCTTATCCCACTTTGGTCCTAACTATGGCTCCCTGTGTGGAGAATCCTGGAAACTGTCATTTCATCTGAATGTATCTTTTACATGTCACTACCAACAGTTCTTTTCCCAAACCCCCAAATGAATATCAAAATAAAATCAACAAGGCACTCAAATTACTAATGTTCCAAGTATAAACCTACAGTATCTACTTTAAGTACCTGAATGGATAATCCTTTTCATTGCTCTTAAACGTGAGTCAAAGTAATCTTATAGAACAACAGGCTGTTCATTTAACTTAACAGCCATTGATTATAACAAAACAGCGGAAGGTTGACAAGATTATAAATATGTAGTCACTATACAAAGATGCTTAAGAATCTCAGGAAGTATGCATAGTGTCAACTTAGGCAGGACATACAGACCGTGCTCCACTAACTTGTTCTTGTGTCTTTCTTTAAGACTAGGTTTTATTCTCGCTTCCTCTAGCCCCCATCCCCTCTCTCCCGGTGGTATAAGAAGGGCAGAGGGCGGACATCTTTCATGAGAGTCCGCATGGAGACGAGATGAAGCAGAGTGCAGTTAGAGCTTTGTTGTTGTGGTTTCTGTTTGCTTCTCTGAGACAGCAGGTCCTGAAGTCATTGGAAGGTTCATTTGTAGGTTCTGAGGCCATCTCTTGACAAGTTGCTAAGAGGCTTTATGGAGTTTAGAAATGTAGAGAGTTTGAACTTGAAATGATTGGAGTGCCTCTAGTGATAAACTAAACTTGATGAGACACACTTTTAACATAGAAGATGTACTTTAGCAGCTGCTTTCCCCCTCCCCCGCCTTGGGGTGGGAGAGGGAACAGAGGCTCCATAAAGGGGACCTCTCCCTAATGCGTCCTAGTAGCTTCTGCCCCTGTTGTCACCTCGCTCTGTCTGTATACCTTCCTTTAAGCACCTCAGTCGACAGGGTTGCTTCTTGTCATCACACTGTTCTTGTCTCTGTCAGTTTTGGAGGACAGCTGAGGTCAGTACTGAGACATTTTTAAAAAGGCAGAGGGGAAAATGTTGCTAACCTTTCCAAAAAGGGGGCTTCCTTCCCTGCTTCATGTGCACCGTAGGAAGAAAGGACAGGGGTATTGCATGACTGATGGAATGCCATTGCATAAAATGCCTGTCTGTTTTGTTTTGTTGTTTTTTTTCATAGTATGAATGAAAGTACTTGAGAATTTTTTGTTAAACATCAGAAACGTCTGCTCTGGTTACTTGCTGCTTCTCCTCAGCAGTGACCATATGGCTTAGCATCTTAAGCACTGGACTGTGACTTAGGAACTGTGTTTTAATGTTCGAGGGTCCATCTTCTGTTATTGATGCCAGCCGAGCCACCATCCATAAAATGTGAATAATAAACTGAGCTACTCTGGAAAGTAAAGAACAGTAATAAATTCCTCCCACCATGCTAAAGTGATATAAATGTATGAAAAATTATGATAGAAACCATAGTGGAAAGAATACATTCTGAGTCCTTAGGAAGATAGATGTTTTTTAATATTTTGGATTCCCCTGGACCCAATTGGTTTGACAATTAATCCTTTGGGGATATGTACGTGTATGTTTCTGTGTATAATATTAAGCCAGTAGTTCCAGAACTTTTCACTGTCAATACTCTTATCCAGCTCCTCCAACACACATGCCTCATATTTAAAAGAGCTCTTAACCCCAAACTTGTGTTTACCAATAATAACAAATGCATTTGTCCATAAAAATAATCATTTTCAGAACTTATGGATATCATATAATAGCTGCTGTTATTCGGTTAGCAACTTGAGATAGAGAAAACTAATCTATCATTTTTGTTAATTGATGCAGGTTAACGGTGGCTAAGTGTCTGCTCTTGATGAAACCATCAGCATACAGTAATGTCCTTCCTCCCTCCGTTCCTTTCTTCCTTCCTTCTTATACGCCTGGCTGCCAGACTTTTGGAAGTTCAGGAACAGCAGGCTGAGAGCAGTTTGACAAAGCATTGTTAAGTTCAAGTTCAGATGCAAGGTCTGCAAGCAGGGGTAGTTCTTGAAAAATTCGAGTTGATATTGTTCATATATTCCCCAAAATTTTTGGATTACTAATTTTAGAGATTAATCCATAAATAACAGAAAATATTTCACAAGTAGCTGTTATTTACCATGGTAAAATAACTAGGTGAATTAAGTGAAGGCATCTTTACTAGGGATCTTTTAGTGTTTAACGTGTGTTGTAAAATTCTCAGTCATGGGGAGCCTGGGTGGCTCAGTCAGTTACGTGTCTGACTTCAGCTCAGGTCATGATCTCACGGTTCGTGAGTTCGAGCCCCGTGCTGTTGGGTTCTGTGCTGACAGCTCAGAGCCTGGAGTCTGCTTCAGATTCTGTGTCTCCCTCTCTCTCTGTACCTCCCTGACTCACATTCTGTCTCTCTCTGTCTCTCAAAAATGAATAAATGTTAAAATTTTTTTTTTAATTCTCAGTCACGTAATTCTCCATTTTTCATGCCTTTTGATTCATAACTAAGGAAATTAGAGAGGCCTTTCTTTTCTTTAGAAGAAGTATTACAATATATGTTATTCTCAGTTTGTATCCTTAAGTTTTAAAAATGTTGATCTGGTATAGATTGCTAATATATTTTTTTTCATTTTTAAATAATACACTTACACTATTTATCTATTCCTCATGCAGTTAAATTTGTTGAGAAACGGTGGGGTGGGGGGCAGGGAGAAATGCATACACTGAGGAAACATCATGATTTCAAGTTGAAATATTAAATGATAAATAATATTTATTTCTCCAGAGACTGGATCCCCAATTACAGCCTCATGCATCGGATTAGGTAATTCTAAAACCCCTCCTCCAGGACAAGCAGGAAAAAGTGTTCCGGGATACAATGGTGAGAAATGATTCTGATCATTTGAAATATGTAAGGTTAATACATTTGGTATTTGTTCTGTGTCTAATGCGAACCAAAATGCATAGTAGGTACTTAAAAGCATTTGATTGAATGAATACTTTGTACTGAAAATAAATGCCTTAATATTGTTATTAGTCAATTTGATAAAAAATAAGATTGTTAACTTCCAAGGACATGTCCTACATGACTGTCATAACCAAGAAAATAATATTTATAAGGCACATTAAGAATATGGCTGTGAAATTAATATGTATGGAATATTTGCTAGGTATGGAGTACTTTGCATACATCATTTCATTTAATGATGAAGTATATTTAATTTAGAGGTATCATTACCATTTTAAAGATGAGTTAGCTGGTGCCCAGAGAGACTGAATAACTTTGCTGAGGTAACATGGCTGGTTAGGTGCTGTAGACAACGCCCACCATCATGTTTTATTTTTTTGTTTATGTCTTTGCTTGTTTTTCTCACAAAAGCTGTAGTTCTTTCCATTATATATATGCTACCTTTTAATTTAGGAGTGATGACAAATCTTCTGAACCTCGTTGGTTAAAGATAAAGCCTAAAGATTCCAAATAGAGAAATCATTTCATTCATGCCAGTGGTATGTGAAAATGAGATACAATATATTTTAAATATTTGTTTTTAGATTGTTGGTAGTGGTTATAATAGTTCAGAAATTCCCCTTGGGCTCTACTTTCTAGTTGTATAACTTTTGCAACAATTCACCTAACTTTCCAAAAATTCAATTTCCTTATTTCTAAATGAGAATAATAATACCGCATGCTTCATAGGGTCACAACGAAGCATTAATGCAAGCTCTTGCCAGTAAACAGACTGAACTAAGTCTCACCTAGTAGGGTGCTGAGATTTCAGAGAAGCCGGACGAGGTGACTCAATTTAGACTTACACATTCATTTTCCAGACAAGGAAAATGAAGAACAGAAGTTATTTTATTTGCATAAGGTCACACAATTTAGCTTCATAGATTCATGAGGACCCATCTTTGGGTGACAGAATATGGTTCCTAAATAGAGTTCCTATTTGCGTGTAAATTATAAAATACAGAGATTTGTCCTTGCTTCTCTAAAGTAACATGTTAAAATAACATGCATTTTCTTTTCAGGACAATGATTAGTTAAGGAAATGGAGATCATTCGGTTTAGTCTAGCAGATGTATTTATAAAAAGACACTTAAGATTTTTTTTTAGAGCAGAAATAGATATTCTGTGAAGTCGGTGACTTTTCCAGGCATGGAAGGTGAACCCAGCTTTAGTGATATCCTCACTGTGAACAGTTCTGTCATCCCTATTCCTTTTATCAGAAAAAATGCTTTGTGTTGAGCCATTTTTAGTGGCTAATGTTTATTGGAGATGTTAAATACATTTCCCTTTCAGAATTTCAGTACCAATTTTATATCCAGCTATAAGAATGGGTTGAGCTTTGATGCTTCATGAAATTTCAGTATAGAAGTTTCTTGTTGTCTGTAAGCCAATGGCTTACAGACAGCATAGGTTAAACGTTAGAACTAAAGTATTTATAACCAAAGAAATAGTGACTTTATGACTCATGACTTTTGTGTTTTGTGGTTAGTCAGAGATTCAAAGCATAAGTTGTATCCACTTGGGAAAAGAAAGAAAACCATTTTTTATGTGAAAAATATTCAATGTAATGTAACAATTTCACATTCATTGAGTACCTTCCACAAGCTTGTCACTTTTTTCTTTTTTTCAAGTAATTCTGGTAACAAACTATGAGAAAAGAATTACTCCCACTTTTTATATAGAGAAATTGAAGGGTAATACTTGTTCAGGGTAAATTGAGTAAATTGACCACTGTACTAGGATTTGGGGACAGTTACCCAATTTACTCAATTGGGTAAATTGAGTAAATTGACCCAGAGTAAATTGACCACTGTGCTGGGATTTGGGGACAGTTAGGCATGACCTCCACCCTTAATGATCTCACCATCTTATGAAAGGGATATTTACACCACTACTAATTGTTAAAACAGAATTTTAAAACAAAGTGCTCTGGGAACACAAAGAAGGGATGATTAATTTTTTCCTGGGGACAATGTCCTTCTTTTCTCATAGCTTCACTCAGTAGAATAACCTGGATGGATGAGGCCGCATACAGGATAAATTAGAGCTTAAAACATGATATATCCTCATTTCCAGTTTGCACTAGCGGTTGCTGAATGGGGATACAGGCTTCGGCCTCCTAAAATATTTCAGGATTGTAACAGCTTAGCACAGAAAGCATTGGGATAATATTTGGGAAGGTTAAATGGAGCTTTAAGGCTCATAAGTGGATATTCAGCCTCAAATTAGGGAAAAAAAGGGGTTTTCCAGGCTTTTAAATAGTTTATTTTTATTACTTGAGATATTTTTTTGGTGTATTTAAGAACTTGATTTGTTTCCTTTAAGTTTTGAAAAACTGGATATATTTTTAATGTTTTTGATAGAATAGAAGGATATGTTGAAGTGGATATAAACATAGATTATGAAATTAACAGTATGTTTGAAATACGATGTCTTTATTTAACGGAGGTTCTGAAGGAAAATTCATAATCTTATTAGGAATCAAAGCATATGCTCTTTTCATTTTTTGTAAGATGTTAGCATAGTGATATATGTTCATGGTCTCAGGACTTAAAAGATACCTTTAAAGGCACAGTTTTGGGGGCTGGATATTGAAAATATGGAAAGGTTTAAGCTTTAAGGTTATGCATTTTTATTCAAATTTATATTTGTTTATATTTTACTTTGCAGTTATGATTTTGGATGACAACATGCAAAAACTGAAGGCTCGATGTTTAGGAAATATTGTGGTAAAGTAAGAAAAATTTGCAATGCTACTATTTAAAAGAGCAATTATTAGTATATAATATTAAGGGAAAAATCGAGGACACCTGGGTGGCTCAGTTGGTTAAGCATCCGATTCTTGGTTTCGGCTCAGGTCATGATCTCGCCCTCTGTGAGTTCGAACCCCGTGTCAGGCTGTGTCCTGACAGTGAAGAGCCTTCTTGGGATTCTCTCTGTCTTCCTCTCTCTGCCCCTCCCCTGCTCTCTCTCAAAAATAAATAAATAAACTTAAAAATGGAGTGGTTGCCGTGACAGTACTAAAGAGGGGGTTGCAAAGTAAGCTTGTGCATTGTGTGAGAATACACAGTGTCAACTCTTATGGTTGAAGCACAGAAGCCCCATAAGGTAGAACAAATTTAGATACAATTTTTAAAACGATAAATCCTGCATTTTAAATAATTTTTGATTATACAAGTAATGTGTAGGTAGTGAATTTAACTTAAATACCAAATATATAAAGAAGTAAATAAAGTTTCTATACTCCCACACTTTAGCAATACGGCATTAATTTTATAATAGATCTGACTTTTTACTTTTTGGCCAGCATTTTAGAGTGTTGAAACAATTCAGCTTATTCTTCTGTGCTGCTGTTTTTCCTTTACCCTGTCTCACGAGCATTTTGAACTTCAACTCTGCCTCTCAAAAATGTTTATCCCCATTCTAGACCTTTTAGTCTTTTTTGAAAATTTATGATTATAAATAATGCTATATTGAACATCTTTTTTGTGTTGTCTTTTCTTTCTTTTTTTTTTTTTTAATTTGTTTTTGAGAGAGAGACAGAGAGAGACATGAGCAGGGGAGAAGCAGAGAGAGAGAGGGAGACACAGAATCTGAAGCAAGCTCCAGCCTCTGAGCTGTCAGTACAGAGCCCGATGCGGGGCTTGAACTCATGGACCGTGAGATCATGACCTGGGCCGAAGTCAGATGCTTAACCAACTGAGCCACCCAGGTGCCCCTGTGTTGTCTTTTCTTCTTTTCTGATAATTACTATAGAATTGAATAGATTTCTAAAAGTATAATTACTAGGTCAAATAGCAGCCTAATATAAAATCCATGATTTAGCAAGTACCACAATTCCTTGCCAACAGTTTTCATCCTTGTTCATTTGGTAAGCAAAACATGTCAAAATTTGAAGTGAAAATATTAAAAATTGCTTTGATTAAATCCACACTTTAAAATCGTTATGATAGTAGAAGCTGAAATGCAGGTAGATTAAGTTGAGGGACACACAAGATGTGACATTGTAATAATTGATACAGGTTGCTGGAGTGCCTCCGATTAGCATGATACTGGCCTCTTTACTCATATGGTTTAAGTAGTAGAATTTGGCAGAAGGAGCTGTTTTAAATAAAGAATGTTCTATGTCAACCCTTGAAAAGGATTTGTTTTCTCATTTATTTAGAAGAATTCTTATGACTTGACATCCTCAGATTGATATGAAATTGTCTCAGGTGAGGTCTCTGAACTGCAGGATACCAAACACATACTCTCACCCGTTCCCTATCTGAACCTAAATCCTAGATCTGAGAGAAAAAAAAAAAAAAAAAGGAAGATATGGTATATTTATACAATGGAGTATTACTCAACAGTGATACAGTATGAGATCTTGGCATTTGCAATGACATGGATGGAGCTAGAGAAAACAATTTTTTTCCCCTCAGGTTAAAAAAAATTACAATTCTGTGAAAATTAAATGAAAAACAGTAACTTTAAAAAGAATGTATTTCTTCTGGTCGAGATACTTTGGCCTTATAGAAAGCTAACCGGAGATATACTTGATGATACACTTCTCAGATTCTCATGTTATCAGTAAACATGTAAACGTTATATTACTCTTTTCAAGTTTAAATTTTAATAAATCTTGTTGGCAAGATGGAAAAATAAAATACTGAATATGCCGTTTATAGTCACAATTTTTCTGAGCCAGAATCCATGTTCTGGTTGAATATCTGCTTGAAATATCTGGTTGAAATGTGACCTCTTGGGGGGGAAATGGTAGGGATGGGAGGATGGTGTTCCAAGGAACTAATAATCTGAACAAGATCGTGGGTGGATGTTTAGCTTACTTATGGAAGCACATGGTTTTCGAGAGCCTTTGAAAGCACTCTAGCGGCATACATTTTATATAACTGCCTGACTCTATGTGAGTCATCTATTTCATAAAGCAACTCTTGCTGTAAGATCCTAGAGGTGGCATTTGATGCCAGCATTTATACACCCATCTGTGTTCTGTCATTCTCATTATTGGTGGCTTTGCCCTACTTCCATTCAAAAATAATAAAACGTAGAGATAACCCACATAAACTGTATTTGCTCTGGAAGCCATGAGTATTACTTCAAGTACTTAAAATTAACACAATTGCCTTAAGTCATTCTATGGTTTAAATTGTCACCAATTCAGAATTATTTTCTTCCCTCTGCATTCCTAAACAGGGAATTTTATTATGCTCATGTGGATTCTGAAATTTCTATGTGAACTATTTGGAGATACACTATATTATGACATGCAGTGGACTTTGATTCCTCCCATACATTAATGGTGAAACTAGATGTTTGAAAATATTATGTATATATTATTGTATTCAAAAGGTTAAAGTAGAAAAAATAGGAAAAAAGTTGCCACCAAAATCCCTTTTTTCTTAAAGAATAGTTCTTGGAATGTAATTTTAGGAATTTATTTTTATCTGGGAGAGCAAGGATTTCCTTTTGAAACCTACATCTCTAGAGGACATTCTATCCTAACCCACCAACCTCAAAATTATTCATGCATCTGAATGGCTGCCCGCAGTATGCATAGAATGTTTTCATGTTTAACATCTATCCATAAGACTTGTTTGTGTCTGTCTATAGCTGTTCTATGTGCCTTGAGGGGATACATTATTCATCCAGAAAGTGAAATAGCCAATGAATGCTTTTTAAGAGCTCATAATAAATATATGTTTAGTTGAATTAAAGGAGAGAAAAAAACACAGCTTTTTGACTTAATGAAAATTATTTTGGTTTTAAAAAGGAGTGTGTAATTTGGGAGATAAAATTCTTTCTGTGTTGATCACATTCTAAAAGGTCTGTGATGTGAAAGCAGGCTTCTTTCCAGAGATTAGCTACATGGGCCCCCATGTAAAAGGGATTATACATGGTGAGAAGGGTCCACAAAATATCTGAGATTCTAAAATTTATTTATTTATTTATTTATTTATTTATTTATTTATTAATTATCTGAGTTTCTAAATTTTATTTTATTTTATTTATTTATTTTAATGTTTATTTATTTTTGAGAGAGACAGAGACAGAGCGTGAGCAGGGGTGAGACAGAGAGAGAGGGAGACACAGATTCCAAAGCAGGCTCCATTGCTCTGAGTTGTCAGCACAGAGCCCAATACAGGGCTCGAACTCACAAACCATGAGATCATGACCTGACCCGAAGTTGGACTCAACCGACTGAGCCACCCAGGCTCCCCTAAGATTCTAAATTGAAAAACAAAATGTCTTGACCCTCAAATTTGAAAAACGGAACAAAATTAATACGTATTTCATTAAATATCTTTGAAATTTAACATCCTAACAACTTCATTGTCAATTTAGTCTTCATAAAGTTTTCATTTCACTTGCAAACAATTTTTAGGTCTTATTTTCTTACTTGGCATAATTTCCAAATATGTACAGTGACTGCTGACAAATAGTAGCCAATCGTAAACTAAATGTGTGGCTTCTTGCCAAATAATTTTAACAGCAAAATTATTACTTTTCTTCCAGAAAAAGTTCTAGTTTCTATGGTGTATTGCTATGCTTTATTATTTGTGCATAGATATGGGGTGAGGCCACCAGCAATAAGAATAATTAGGGTCTATGAGGAACTTAAAACTGAGCTGGCATCCAAAGCCAGCACTGGGAGTGATCCCTGGCCAGAGATAGATGTCCACTCTCAATTATTCATGCCCATGCTTTTCTTTATTACTTTGTATAATAATGGAGTGGGAGCAGTTTGAAAGAGCAGTATTCCCTAATGTTATTTATGTTCACTAATTATAGTAGTATAACCAAGAATGCAAGGAAAATCTGCATAGAATATTTGCAATGTATGGGGCTCAAACTATGTTAAAGTAAGTCAATAAAGAAAATGACTCATTGTTTTAGTCCCAAATTTGTTTGCTTTTGTAAGTACTGCTATAGCTTCTTGTTTCGCTATAAACTCTGTTATGAACAGTATAAATAACATTGGAAACTATCTTTCTCTGACAGTTTCTTTAAAATCTGAAGCTATAATCATATTTTTACCCTTTTCAAGATATTAAAGGTAATGATTCATTTTATCATATTAAGATGATTCACCCTAAAATGAGAAATCATGGTATGTGGAAATGTTAAAAAGAAAGCTCTTGTTCCACTTCGTTTTTTCCATTTTCTTTGTTAACGCTTTTTAGAAACCGCTGTTTTGCTCTCCTGGGGATCCTTTAACTGGAAGGTAGATATATAAGTGATTCCTAAACTACTGCAGACTCTAGGATGTAATAAACATGAATCCAAGGCTTTTGTAGATTTCTTGCATTCCTAGGATTTTTTTCCTTTCTAGTAGAAGAGAAAACTACATGTCTGCCTGGATGTTAGAGAATTCCTTTGATTTTGAAAGCTACGCCAGGCAGTTAATTTAGCGGGAAAGTTATGGCATCTGAATTGCTATGAATACAGGATGTTCACGCATTTGGGGAAGTGTTCCTGCAATTGTGTCCAAAGCTCTAAAGTGCAGAAATAAAACTGAGTCAGTAATGTCCAAGCACCCAGAGCAGGGCATGAAAGAAAATTTTCATTGCAATTGCCTTCCTTGCTACCACAGTGCTCTCTGTTATTAAAGCCATAGGTCTCTGGCTACTGTAATGAGTAGGCAAGAGTTGATCATAACCAACTTGCACTGACTAAAAATTGTTTCTACAGTATTCAGTTGTCTAAAAAAGAAAACAGAAAGTCCTCTTTTATGGGCCTGCATTTCTTGCACCAGATCCAGTTGTTGCTACCGGAAGTGGGGCCTGTCTCCCTGCTGTGTGCCCCCAGCCAAGCCTGGGAACATTGCCCCACAGCAGTGGTGGGGTATGAGGGAGCCGGATAGCATTGTCCAAGTGGCTTCTACTCGGGTGCCTGGCGATAAATATCTCAGCCACGAGATATTGAACTCCTGTCCCCTAATGCTGTTTATTCACATCTTTATAGCTTTGCAGGAATGATTCAGTCACTCTGCTGCTGTCTTGGGAAAGGGTCAGACAGCTTTCTTTTCATCAGTGTAGCCTTTGAGTACAAGTTTGTCGCATAATTGTAATCATGTTCCTTTTCTAAAGGTCATATACAGATTTTAGCAAGATGTTTTATTAGCCTTACAACATCACTGTGAGGTAGACAGTGGGCCAATGTCGTCCTCATTTTAGACATGGGTATCTAAGCATCATTAGTAGTTACACAGCTGGAGCTCACATTCAAACCTAGTCTTTTGTCTGTCCAAAGAGAAAGAAATTATGGCCTAATCAGTCTCTTTGTGGGAAGACAAAAAATAGCCTCACATGAAAATCTCACGTAAAGCCTAAAGACTCTATCGGAAATATTCGGGTGCAAAGTTGGGATCTAACCCCAGAATTCTCCAGGAAACTGGAGTTATATCTTCAATTTACTTCTGTTACCATGGAGACTTTTGATGGAGCAGTAAATACAGACCAGCTGTATCTGGGAATGGAGGCATAAAAGGAGTTTGATATTTCAGAGTGGTCAGGAATGTGTCACCTTCTACAATGAGGGGCATTCCCTTCCTTTCTTAGCTAGTTAAGGATTTTTCAGCATCCCCATGCTTCCCCATCATGTGTTCCCTCCACCCACCCCCCAATGGGATCACTTCAGTTATTTCTCTTTCCTCTTAAGAATGGTCTCTTTGGAAAGACATTCTTTAGGGGTAACTCTTGATTCACAATTAGACAGGTTGCAACAAAACCCTTTTCACTCTGCTTGAAAGAGTTGGGAAAGGTATCACAGGGTGGTAGCATTTTACCTTGGATTTGAAGGAGGAGTACAGATGCTAACCAGCAGATGCCTTGGGATTTTAATATCTTCCTGTTTCTTCTGCCAGTCCAGTGTATCTTTATGTTATTGTAACTACAGAAAAAAGTTCTTTTTCTATAAGATAACTTCAGAAGAAAAGCCCCAGTGCACCTACTGTTCCAGAAAGAAGACCTACATTTAGTATAGAATAATCATTTGGATATCAACAAGAAAAGTGTTAATTTAGAATTCTGCCCCCCCACCAAAAAAAAAAAAATCTGCTCTAGCTCATATATACCTAACTTCTGTCTGAAGCTCATTGCTTCTCTTCTCACATGTTTTATTTCACATATATTTTATATACCTATAGATAATCACAGATATTCCTAATTCTGGAAACCTCTCTTCCTGCTTTTCCTTAGGACTATTATATGGCATCTTTCAAGGTTCCTTTTACAGAGTTCTTCTCTAATATTGAAATAACAACATGAGACTTTATTAGTGAAGAACAGATAGCATTCCCTCATTTTATCCCATTAATTAACAATTTCAATCTCATATATGCTTTCCAGCCTGTTCCTCAGTTAGATTTGGAGATATTAAAGTAGTTTTCTGGGGACATCTCAAGAATGATCAGGAGGCACATATGCTATTTCCAGTAGATCCACACCTTGGCTTATTAGGCGTGACTTAGTTTTAGGGATAAAACCTTCCCTTCCTTGGGGCGCCTGGGTGGCGCAGTCGGTTAAGCGTCCGACTTCAGCCAGGTCACGATCTCGCGGTCCGTGAGTTCGAGCCCCGCGTCAGGCTCTGGGCTGATGGCTCGGAGCCTGGAGCCTGTTTCCGATTCTGTGTCTCCCTCTCTCTCTGCCCCTCCCCCGTTCATGCTCTGTCTCTCTCTGTCCCAAAAAAAAATAAATAAACGTTGAAAAAAAAAATTAAAAAAAAACAAAAAAACAAAAAAAAACCTTCCCTTCCAAGAGCTCCTGCCAGTAGAGAGTTTAAGGACCTGCTGTAAAACTTGCCTGACAAACATCTTTACCTTGTTATTTCACTAACGTGACTGAATAGGTATCATTCATGACAGGCTTTCTCCCTATCTGTATTGTAAAAATACATTTCTTGTAGTACACAACACACCAGGATTTTCATATGTCTGAGACCAGAGTTCTTATATCTTTGTATCATTAATGCTAATACAATGACTGAGGAATACCGGAATCGAACAAATATTGATTGAATGAAGAAAATAAATACATGAGTGAATGAATGAATGAATGAAACATAAGTTCTCTGGCATTTTCTTCTCTTTCATATCTTCATCCTCTCTCCACTGGCTACTTCTACTCAAATCTTCCCCATCTTAAATCAGCCTGCCTCTCTGCCTTAAACAATGACATATCTCTCCTGCCCGTCACCCACAAACTTTTAAAAAATATAGTCTAAACTTGCTGCCTCCACTTAACTTCCTGTTTAGTTTTTAGTCACATCCCTTGTTGGCCGCTCCACACCACTGAAATGGCAATCCTAAGAATACTCAGAATATCTCAATCACTAAGTTCCCTAACCTCTCTTGAATCCACCCTCAGACAAAATCTGTGCTTTCATTTGACCTTGTTGAACACTCAGTCATTATTAAAACTCTACTTTAATGACTCCTAAGTTACTATTTTTTCCTAGTTCTCATACATCTCTGTTTTATTTTATTTTTGTTCAATAGTCTTTTTTTTTTTTTTTTTTTTTTTTTTTTTTTTTGGTCCTTAAAGAACAATAGCATTTGGCCTTGAATTTCTCCTTCCTGTTTCATGCTCTGTCCCTGGATCTTATCTTTGGTATGTTATTCTTAATTCTCAAGGTCTATGGGTATACCCAAACTTATGCAGACCTTTCACACAGGAATGAGAAATGGTATAAAAATCCCTACTGTCCCTGTTCTTCACAAAATTTAAGCAGGTATTTAAAATTTTGTGCAACAGCTGAAAAAGCCCAGGTCCTTAAAGTTTCCTGCCCCTCGCCCCCGGAGGATGACTACCTAGACTTTAATCCTCTAAGCTTTAATTATCAGAATATAACGTATCTGTTATGTATTGTTAATACCAGGGGTAGATAAAGTGAAAGAGAAGCCTGTTTAACAATATGTCCTTCTATATGCATAGTTTTTAGTATGGGCAATATTAAGAGACTCAGTATTTGGACGGGCATTTCTGTATGCCAGATGGAGTTAGGAAACAGCTGCTCCCATTACACCTGGCATGTGCATTCTAATTTGCCTCAGACCCCACCACTCTCTGATGTCTGCCAAACTGCCTAGTGTCAGCTGGCATTTATTATGGCAGTTATCTTTTATTTTTCTTAGAATATTGTTTAAAAATATCACCATGAAAAACATACAGGATTATATATCATGATATATTTGGGGAGAAACAATTGAAAATGATTTATTTAATATGTAAGCAGAATCTATCTCCAGCAGGGTTATTGTTGGCGTTGCTTATTTTATGTATAGTCGGCTTCACTGACTAAGGTTATCTCTTCTGGCCTGTTTTGGCTTTTGATTCGCCATCTACCATCCCTTCTTGGTGTCCTCTTCACCTCTTCCTCCTCGACATCTTGAAAATGATGCTAAGTTGAATGTATTTTGGTGGCTTCTCTATCCATATTTTCTGTCCATGTTTACTAATCAATGATATACACTGGTCTGTAAAATATTAATAATAAAAACACACCAATGAAGTGAAATTATATACATAGTGATTTAGGATTGACATAGTAAAGTCCGTTCAAAGGACCTGAAGGGATCATCTGCTTCAGCCTGCCTCCTGCCCGCAGACTTAGTGATGAACAGCAGTAGTAACAACAGCAGAATCTCTGTAGTTTTCTTTACGGATTACAGAATGCTTTCACATGCACTTTTATGTCATGACATGAGGTCCAGAAATGCAGATGTTGCATTTCTCGTCCATCTTAAAATGTCACCAAATGAAGCCCTCGCAAGGGAGGACCTGCCTGGAGGCTGGAGAGAGTGGGGCTGGGCAATCGCAGCTGGGCTCCTGATGCCACCTGTAACAGCACTTTCCGTCTGACCGAATGTGAGAATACAGTTCAGCACCTCGGAGGCCTAATACTGGGGTGGGATTGTGTGTGACGCTGCCTCACCTGGGCAGCAGCCACGTCTACTTTGTTTTCAGTTTTCTCAGCAGCCGTACCGTACGGTCTCTGCTTCACTACGTACTTTATTGTATGAATATGGACAGGGAAGGTTTTTCAAAATCCTTAAGTTTTATGGTATCTAAATCTCCAAACTTTAAAGCATCTAAAAGATTTCTGTATCCAGAAAACAATTTGAGTGGGTATTTTTGTCAGGTGGCACTTCTTACAGCGAACCAATCTAACATTTACCTGTCAGAAAGATAGACAGGGGTGCCTGGATGGCTCCGTTGGTTAAGTGTCCAACTTCAGCTCGGGTCATGATCTCGCTGTTCGTGAGTTCGAGCCCCGCATTGGGCTCTGCTGACAGCTCAGAGCCTGGAGCCTGCGTTGGATTCTGTGTCTCCCTCTCTCTCTGCTCCTCCCCCACTCACGCTCTGTCTCTCTTTCAAAAATAAACGAAACATTTTAAAAATTTTTTTAAAAAAAGGAAAGATAGCTACAGATTAAGCCTTGCCATGCGTAAAACATCTGTGTGGTACTTTGGAGGAAAGCAGGAAATATAAGAGCAAATTGGTTGGAAAGAAGAAGTGTATCCAACCTTATATTTTATATTCTCAAGTATCTCCATGTGTTCATAGGATGAGAAATCACTGAGGTTGGGATGGTTGTGAAAAGGAAGAATAGAGGGCGTACTGAGAGGGAATTCCCTGACCCGGGAGGGGAGGCAGCTTGACTGTGAAGATAAGATTGTTCCTGGAATGTTTGATTGGAGCATTTCTTCACAGAGACATGCAGGGGTGGCAGTTGGGACCTTGATACTTAAAAAAAAAAAAAAAGAAAAAGAAAAAAAAAAAGAAAAAAGAGTATTTGCTTATGGTGGAAGCATATTTGTCCTAAAAAGTCAATTCAGTGATACATTTTTTATTCCTTTTTGCAGATGTTACGCTTCTTATTGAAACAGTGATTGCTGCTAATATGTCTTTGAATGCCAACTGCACGTGCCTTTTGTGCCCTTTGCAGAAACTACAGTCATCCCTCAATGATGCTGCTATGTCATGATCAAACTACTTCAGCCCTTATTAGACATGATCGATCCAGGAGATTTAGGGGTTGTATTCGATGTGGGATTTGACTTGCAATTATCCATCACACTAGAAAACTATTCGAATCAATCTTTCTTTATTACCATTTTGATCATAATTCTAACTGCTCTGTTTTTATATAAGGTTGCCATTACCACCTGGGGCTTTTTCAGGACTCTGGAAGAACCAGGAAGCATTCAAGCATTTATACTTTGAAAAATTTCCTGTAAGAACTTTATTATACTTTAAAAAACAACAACAACAACAACCTTCCAAAGTACTTCTTTATAGTTCTTGCCTATTAAATTGAGCAGCTTTGTTCTGGAATCATAGATAATACTACAACTCTTAAAGTTTATCTGGACCAAGTTCTAGATCTCAGAAATAAGAGTGTCCAAAGTAGAATTATTTAAATGAGTCATTTTTATATTTATTTTTCTCAGTCTGTGGACATAGAAAATTTTCAGTTTCTCTTAGCACATTTTCCTGAAATTTAGCAGCCCTCATTATCAGGAAAGTTTCTGTCAAGTTAAAAACTTTGGGGCCATCTATTCTTTCCTACGTTGGATCCCTCTGCAGAATGAAAGCACCGGATGAGAATTGTACACTGTCACTAGGCCCCCTTCACCCCCTAAGCTGGTTATGTGAGCAAAGTACATTCAGATGGCCCACAAGTTGTATTTTTCTATCCCTTGCCTATTTTTGACATTTTGTTCCTGAATGTTCTCTCTTAGCTTTTTATTTTAAACTCTCATTTTTAAAATATGGACACATGCTAGAGACGGTGTTCTCCCAGCACAACCTCCAGTACCCTGGATAACAAAAAGTGTTCTCCTACTTTCTGTTTTGTCATTTTTTACCTGTTTCTCCATATCACTGTGATCTGTTTTGTGTTTATAACAGCACTTCCCTGATAATCCACATCAGGTCCCACCATCATACTGCTGCTGTCCTTTCACCTCTGTTTCTTTCCCTGAGACATCCTTGGTTCTCCTCATTATGCATTAGATGAAAAAATAAATAAATAAATGGTCATAATTTCATTAAAAAAAAAACGAAGTCTCAGTATTTAGCATTTTATCTTTATTATTTGTGAGTGAAAGACAGGTAACCTCATCAGCCAGACAAATGACAAGATTTAAAATAGCTTCCTTTAGAAGGAGATCATGGAGTTAAATGACCTCAGTAGCTAAGATTAAACATGCCCCAAAGGACTGTGGCAGGGAAGATTTGTCAGTAGGGTTGACTCCTGTCAGCCCAATCTATCTTCCTGATGGGCCACTGTGAAGTCATCAGAGTTCTGATGTGATTAATTACACCCGACAATGGCCAATCAGATGTGAGTGTGGTTTTAACATGATCACCTTTAACACTGAAAACTCTTTCAAAGTCTCAGTTTATGGTTAAACTATATGGAGTGACTCTACACTCGTCTTGTTACCCTGACCTCATACTTCTCATTAAAGGGCTTGGCCACAGTACAACAAGGTTGAGTAACTTGCCTGTCATTTAGAAGTGATGGAGCTGAAAATTGAACATAAAATCTGATTCCAGAGTCCATTCTCTTTAACTGTACTCTAGGTTTTCTCTCCAACAGAAATCGCAATAAGAGCTGACAATTACAGAGGGCTTATGATGTGCCAGAGTCGCCCTCTAGGTATAAACCATCTCATTTATGCTTCATGGAAGCCTTACAGGGTATAGTTCACTACCCTGTTTAACAGATGAGCGTCCTGAATCTCAGAAAGATTAGGAAACCAAATAATGACTCATCTGGATTGTTCCTAAAGTCTGTGCTCATTACGCAAGAATCAAGATGACTGAAAAGCATTAGAAGAAATATTTCTTTCTACTTCTTATTCCTCTTTATTCATCATCCTATTGTGATTTTCTGGGTCAGTGAAGATGTGCTGCTACTTTGAGTTGATTAAAAATTATACTTCATCCTTATTATATTTCACGGAAGCTTGAGTCCAATCCAAATTCATGTTAATAAACTTAGCGCTATATTTTCTAATTATTCATAGAGAGCTTTAAAGCTTTTAAAAATTAATATAATTAATGAAGAAATCTATCAGAATTACTTTACAAAACCAAAGTATATTGGAAATATTGAACTATTCTTCATTAAAAAAATTGAGTTCATAAACTTTATAACTTATAGTTCAGACACTTAACTTGACCATATATAAGAACACTTAAATTGATTCCTGGCTGTTAGAGGAGCAAAGAAGTTCTACTAAGTTACCAAAATCAAAAGGAATTTAATTCCATAGTCTAGGTATGAAAAAAGTCAGATGCATGGAGTAAATCCATTTTTATCACATTTTATATATACCAAGCTTAAATGATTGTCTTACCTAGCAATACATGCTAATTAGACATTATTGATTCTTATTTACAGGGATACTATGACACCATGGATGCTGGTTACATGGATGAAGAAGGCTATCTATATGTTATGTCTCGAGTTGATGACGTGATAAATGTTGCAGGTCACAGAATTTCTGCAGGTGCTATTGAAGAGGTATTGATGAATATTGGTTTACTATTCCAGGTAGTATTTAGAGACAGAGCTGAACTTAAGTTAATATTGAGGTTAAGTCACTGTACCTGGAAAATTACTGTACACTTCAATGGAAGCAGAGGCTAGATTACTCTAGTATTTCTCTTCCCTTATTTCTTCTTGTGTAAATCTTCATATTCTCCAAACTCCCTGATCTCTGCCTGGGTGGTAGTGAGGAATTTTAAGGATATATATGTGTTATTTATAGAAAAGCCTATATATATATATGTATATATATGTGTATATATATATGTATATATATACACATATATATACATATATATATATAGGCTTTTCTATATACACATATATATACATATATATCCTTAAAATACCTTAAAATACCTCTCTCTCTCTCTCTCTCTCTCTCTCTATATATATATATATATATATAGGCTATAGCCTATAAATATATATATTTAATTTTTTAATGTTTATTTTTAAGAAAGGGGGGGGGGAGAGAGAGAGAGAGACAGCATGAACAGGGGAGGGGCAGAGAGAAAGGGAGATACAGAATCTGAAGCAGGCTCCAGGCTCTGAGCTGTCAGGACACAGCCCAATGCGGGACTCAAAGTCACGAACCATGAGATCATGACCTGAGCTGAAGTCGGTCGCTTCACTGACTGAGCCACCCAGGCGCCCCACTAGAAGGAGAGCCTATATATTTTTGCTTCTTGATAGCCTCTATCTTCTTGTTTTTCTCTTGCTTGATAACCAGGTTGCATATAGCCTTTAAGTGGTATGAGATTTAGACATTTTATTCTAATCTTAAATCCTGAGAATTTTCTTCCAACGTAAACACATTGCCACAGAGTCCCCAGAAGATTTTTTTTAATGTTTTTGGTTTTTGATTTTTACATTTACATAGAGTAAAATCCACTTTATTGTTGTATAATACCATGAATCTCTATACTTGTTTGATTCTTGGAACCATCACCACAGACAGGATACAGAAAAATGTCAACACTGCCAAAGACATCTGTCATAAAATTATCTTTGTATTCTAACCCTTCCCATTCCTAACCCCTGGTAACTACTGATTTTTCGTTTCTATGTTTTTGCTTCTCTAGAATGCCATATAAATGGAATAACACTGTATGTAGCATTTTGAGACTGGGTTATTTCATTTAGGGAAATATATTTGAGATCCATCCACGTTTTGTGTATATCACTAACTTGTCCTTTTATATTGCTGTGTGGTATTCCGTGTGTGCATGTACTAACCAGTTTCTGCATCTATTCACTCATTAAAGGATATTTGGATTATTTCTAGTTAGGAAAAATTTTGAATAATTCTGTTATATACATTCATGTATAGGTTTTTGGGCAAAATTCATTTTCATTTTTCTGGGATAAATACCTATAGTGGTTTGCTGGTTTATATGGTAAGTGTATGTTTAATCTTGTAAGAAACTGTCAAACTGTTTTTCTATAGTGTCTGTGCACTTTTACGTTCACACCAGCAGTGTTTGAGGGTTTCTATTTCTTCTTCATCAACACTTGCAGTTGTCATTATTCTTTATTTAAACCATTCTAGTAGATGTGAAATGGTATCTCATTGTGCTTTTAATTTGCTTTTCTCTAATGACTTACTGACATTGGGCATCTTTTGATATGCTTGTTTCTCATCCACATATCTTCTTTGGTAAAATGCTTGTTGACATCATCTGCCCCCCCTCTTTTTTTTTTTTTTAATTAGGTTGTTTTCTTATTTTTCAGTTTTGAGAGTCCTTTATCTGATACATGATATGCAAATACTGTCTTCCAGTCTGTGGCTAGTCTTTTTATTCTCTTAACAGTGTTCTTAACAGAGCAGAAGTATTTTTTATATTGATGAAGTCAAGTTCACTAACTTTTTTCTTTGACAGATCGTGATTTTGGTGTTGTATCTTAGATTTCTTTCCTAACCTAAGGTCATAAATATTTCTCATTTGTTTTGACCTAAGAATTTTATAGTTTCATGTTTTACACTTAGTTTAGTATTTCACATTTTCTATCAGTTTACATTTACATTTTGAGTTTTCATGTCTGTGTGTGAATGGTGCAGGATGTAGTTGAGGATTATTACTTTTTTTTAATATGGATGTCAGTAGTTCCAAGTATCAGTTCTTGCAGAGACTCCCTTTCTCCTTTAAATTTCCTTTACACCTTTGTCCAAATCAGCTGACAGTGTTTGAATCGATCTATTCTTAGAGCGTGTCTTCTCTTCCATTTTTCTTTGTGTTTATCTCTTTACCAATAATATTCTGTCTTGACACTGTAGCTTTTATGGAATGCCTTCCAGTTGAATGGTGTCCACATTTGTTCTTCTTTTTCAAAGTCGTTTTGGATGTTCCAGTTCCCCTACTTTTCCATATATATTTTAGAACAAGCTTTTGATTGGGTCTTAATCTATAGATTCTTTTGAGAAAAATTGATATCTGACCTATACTGAATCTTCCAATCCATGAATTTTATACATGTCTCCATGCCTTTAGGTCTCTTTTGATAGGTTTCGTCAATATTTTATACTTTTTAGCATACAGATTCTGAGCATATTTTGTTAGCTTTATACCTAAGTGTTTAATGTTTAAGGTATTGCAAATAGAATCTTTTTTAAAATTTTGGTTTCTAAATTTTCACTGCTAGTGGATAGAAATACTATTGACTTCTTTGAGCTGGTATTTTTTATAGATTTCTTGAGATTTCCTATATAGATAATCCATCATGTTGTCTGTGAGTAGGGATAGTTTTATTGCTGTCTTTTTAGTCTGAATGCCTTTTATTCATTTTTTCTTGCCTTCTTGAGCTGGCTAAAACTTCCAGTATGATATTGACTAAGAGTTGTGAGAGTAGACACCCTTGCCTTGTTTTTATCTTAGGGTAAAAAAATTCAATACCTTACCATTATGAATGTTTCCTGGAGCGCTGTGTGGCTCAGTCTATTAAATGTCCTCTTGATTTTGGCTCAGGTCATGATCTCATGGTTTGTGAGTTTGAGCCCTGCATGGGGCTCTGCACTGACAGCATGAAGCCTGCTTGGAATTCTCTCTCTCTCTCCATATATCTCTGCTCCTTTCCCACTCGTGTCTCTCTCTCTCTCTCTCTCTCTCTCTCCACCCCCCTCAAAATAAATAAAATAAACATTAAAAAAAATGTTTCCTGTCAGTGTTTCTGGAGATAAACTTTATCAAATTAAGATGTTCATTCTATTCCTAATTTGATCAGTTAAAAAATTTTTTTAATGTTTATTTATTTTTGAGAGATAGAGACAGAGTGTGAGCAGGGGAGGGTCAGAGAGAGGGAGATACAGAATCAGAAGCAGGCTCCAGAGCTGTCAGCACAGAGCCCAATGCAGGGCTCAAACTCATGAACTGTGAGATCATGGCCTGAGCCGAAGTTGGACGCTTAACTGACTGGGCCATCCAGGTGCCCCTGTAATTTGATGAGATTTTTCAAAAATCTTGAGTGAATGCCAAATTTTGACAAGTGCCTTTTCTGCTTCTATTGATATGGTCATGTGGCTTTTCTTTTTAAGCCTTTTAATATGTGAGTTACATTAATTAATTTTCAAATGTTCAGTCTTGCATTACTAGATAAACCTTACTTGGTTGCAATGTTTTTATATATTGATTTTTTACAAACATCTATAGTAATTCTCTTTGTTCTGAAGTTGGTCATCTGTGGTAATCACATAGCCACTCCATCTTTTGTGTTTCAATCTTCTATCTTTTGCCATCCTTTCATTTGGATCATTATGGATCATTATGGATCCATATAAATCCATCATCCGGATCATTATGCTTTCTATGGACTTGTAGATAGCATATAGTTGGATTTTCCTTTTGTTTTTATCCAATCTGAAAATCTCTTTTAACTGGTGGTGTTTTTGGACCACTTACATTTAAACTAATTATTCATATGTTTATATTTATGCCTATCAGTTTATTGGTTTTTCTTTTTGCCTTTTCTTCATTCCCCTCATTTGCCTTTTTTCCCTTCTTTTAAGTCATTTCTCTTTTTTTCTTTCTTTCTTTCTTTTTTTTTTTTTTTTTTGATAGCTTTTGTTTCTTTACTGAGAACTTCTGTTTCCATTCATTCCAGGAAGGTTTGCCCATACTTCTTGGGCCATGGCTATTTCTGGGTTTTTAATATTCATCTTTGTCAATTTTATCCTGAATGTGCAAATGGGGTGTTATAGGTCAAAGACAGATTTCTTGGTAGTAAGTGTGTCATTGCCCTCTTACCTGAGGTCTTAGCCCTAGTCCTACATAAGCACCAGATACTTCTAGATGACAGAAAAGGGAGGTAATTTTTCTCTGCTTCTAAAGGGGAATGGAGCAACTTCTTCACTCCTCCTCAGAAGGTCTCCTAAACTGAAGGGCCTGCATCCAGACTCCACTCTTTGATATGTAAATAAAATCTCTCCAGGAGCCGGACAGCCCTGTGAATCTCAACTCTTACAACCTAGAAATGTTTCCAAGATCTGAGGCCTCATCTTTTTTGACATGTCAATACCTAGGAAGCTAGTGAGCCAGTCTCCCTAGCACTTTGTAAGTTTAACCTAGGGAGCTAGTCTAGACTTTAATAATTTTGCCCTCCCAGGTAAATTAGAAAAAGTCTTATTATCCTGTCAGATCAGAGCAATTAACTCGACAAATAGCTATAGATCAAATTCTCATGGTATTTGAAGATTCTCAACAGGCTAGGGCTTTTTATAGGAACAATGAGGAATCCAGGAAAGTTTTGTCCCCCTGCTGCCATTATAATAGCTGCATTAAAATCTTTGTCTGATAAATCTAATATTTGGGTCATCTTGGAGTTGGCATCTATTGACTGATGGTCTTTTTTCTTGAGATGTGTAGGTTTTCCCGATTTCTTTTATGTCCAGTAACTTTAGATTTTATCCTAGGTATTTTGAATATGACATTATGAGATTTTGGATCCTGTTTAAATCATCTGGATTTGTGTTCTTGTGATTATTTATTTTAGTTAAAATCAGATCATGCCCACTTTCTATGGGCTGTGGTTCTAATGTCAATTTAATTTTCAAAGACTCCAAAGTGCTGTTTGATCCATCTCACTTGTGTCTCTCCCAGAGGCCAATCTGAAACTCGAGTTAAGTGCTCAAAATCCTCACTGTGCTGATTCTGGTTGGATTCATGCATGCACAAATCTGGGGTGGGCTCAGGACTACTTTAAATACACAGATTGAAAGTATGCCTTTCACCAACTCCTTCCTCTCCATAATTTACTTTGTACTTTCTGATTTCCAAGGCTCCTCATTGCTGCTCTTCTGGGTAAAAAGTCAGGGCTTTACCCTCCCTATGTTCTTACCAGGGTTCAATACTGCATGTTCTACTTATACAGCGTGCCTGGGCGGAGGATGGGACTCTGTCTCATTGACAGCACTCAGTGTAGAGCAGGGCAAGTTAACAGGGACTGCCTGGCTGCTATTGTGGGAGGAGGGGGCAGGGGACAAATGACATTGAATCTTTCTAGACTCCCTTAGATTGGGTGCTTTTTTGGGGGGGGGGTCTCCCAAGGCACCATCCCACAGGATGCACACCAGTAGTGGAGGAAGGAAAGGACACAGCTCTTTGCTGGCCTTCACTTGGAGTAGGGTGTGGAAAGTCAACAAGGTTGCTATAGCTCAGTAGGAAGGAAGAGGGACAGTGCTTCCTTGTTGGTGTTCACCTAGAGGAGAGAGGTAGCATGAAAAGGATTGTTTCCCAGATCCTCTGCTCCTTTCCCTAGACCTCTGTAAAGGCAGATGTTTTGGGGGCTTTTTCTGTCTGCACTTATTGGCAGTTCCATCTTTTGTGCTACTCCAGCATCCAGGCCGGAATATGCAGGAGGCAAACAAACAAACTATAATGACAACAAAAACCAAATCCTACAAAGAAACAAACAAAAAAGAGGGGATTCACCATCAGGTTGTGTCTCAAGTTTATAATTCTAATAGTGTCATCTGATCAGGTTTTTTCAGCCCAGAGTTTTTCATTGCAATTAGTGAAAGTGATAAGGTGGAGTGTATTTATTCCATCTTTATCAGAACCAAACCCAGAATCATTTTTAAATAGAATAGAGCAAACTAGAGTTTAAATGAAAGAAAATATTTAAAGTAGTATGAGTAGTAATCCAGTGGGATCAGAGCATGCAGAATCAAAGTTTACTTCTCTTTCGTATAATTAAAAGATGGTCACCTTCTTTAATTTTTTTTTTAACATTTATTTATTATTTTTTAGAGACAGAGACAGAGTAGGAGCAGGGCAGGGTCAGAGAGAGACACAGAATCTGAAGCAGGCTCCAGGCTCTGAGCTATCAGCACAGAGCCCGAGACAGGGCTCAAACTCAAGAACTGTGAGATCATGACCTGAGCCTAAGTCAGTCGCTTAACTGACTGAGCCACCCAGGTGCCCCACTGGTCACCTTCTTTAAAATCATACTTACTTTCAGCTAAAACAAAACATATGAACGCTTCTTGTCATGTTGGCTTGTGTGTGTGTGTGTGTGTGTGTGTGTGTGTGTGTGTGTGTAACAGTTTGATATTATTTGAGTAAAAAGAAAGAATTCTATATAATATTTTGGGATATGTGGCTTTGTGCTCTATTATAATATTATCTTGTTTTTAACCTACTCTGAATTTTGTGATAACCTGAAATTGAAATTTATGCTTCATGTATTTTGGTGTGTTGGCAAAAGGTTGTTCTGGTTGCATGAACTTTTAATTTCTTGCCTGTAGGAGATTACCTCCAATATTCACCTGTATTTCTGGCAGACTCAGCTAATCAAAATTTGGAGATTACATATGCACAGCTTTTATTATCAAAGTTCTTGGTTCTCTCTTTTATTTTTAGAATAAAAAGGGAAGTATCAATCTATTTAAATATATGTTTCTACTGACATCCTCACTGTATGTAAGCAGAGAATGAGGCAGGCAGAAGATAGTTAAAATGACAAAATTGGAGAAAAAAAAAAAGCATGCTGGAATCAATGCTTCCCAACAAGAATTTTGTCACTAGATCTTGGAGTAATTACAGCACATAATAGGACACCTGCCAGCCTTCAAGCCTTCTTGAAGTGAATGTCTCCCTTTGTATAAATTAAATGATTAACTCTATTGTATACTTAGGTCTAATAAAGAAGTTAGTAACTCAATTCATATCAGGTTTGTTTCTTTATGATGACATCCTTTAAAGAGTTGGGAACTAACATTTTTTACTGGCTTTTTCCCACATCCTATAAAAATTGCTTAACATATTGATTATTAATATGTATGTGAAATGTTTTTATTGATGACATAACCAACATTTATTAAAGTGTCCAAACCTTATTTTACATGTAGATGCTTTCCAGGATTCCCATTAGGATTCTCAATTGTCAATTCTGAATGCTGAATTCTATTTTGAGTTTTTGAAATAGGATTTGAGGGTCTTAATGCATGGGAGTGTCATCTGTAATAATTAAAAATAGACTGACTATTGCTTTTATATATAGTAAAAATCTGTGCCTTCCCAGTTTCTTAAAGTAAAATGACAAGTGCATTACATAAGACTAATCAAACACATTCTATTAAAGTTACTACATCAGAAACATTTTAGGAAACTATATGTTCTTTTCTGTTCTCATCATAAGAAAACAAGAGTTCTAGAATAGCTTTTATAATTTAAGAGGATCTTATCCTTACAGATCTCAACACCTGTTAGGGCCTTCTGTAACTATTAAAGAACAATTGTATCTATTTGAAAAGTTAATCTTTGAAAGTCTGGCATCTAGCTAGACACTTGGAATATTCTGGTGGCAGTTCAAGGTGTTCTTAAGAAAATTGGGTCTGAAATCTGCTAGTTCAGGTCTTATGAGCCAAAATTACCAGGAGCCAATGCGGTCCTTCTTGCTTGGTGCTCTTTCGCTGCTGTGGGCAGGCTATCGTGCATAGACACCTCCAGGGAACAAATTAGGCTCTCTGATTTCATTCATTCACTTGTAGCTTAAAATAATCCCACTGGTATTGTTGGGAGCTTGGAAATCTGGCATTAAAATACTGCACTTAAAGCCTAGGGCAGTGTTCATTGCAATTTGCCCTTTGGAAGTTTATTCTAACCATAGTTTCACTGTTTGTTTTCCAAGTTGGCTATTTTGTTTGCTATTTTTAGGAGTGATTTCTTCAGGATCGAATATATTTCCATAAAGTGTATATTCAACAAAGATGCCATGTAATTTCTGTTCTACTCAGCATTAAATGATTACTGGATTTAAATAGTTGTCAAATTGCTGAATATTTTCCTGAGTATGAATATGAATACTGATAATAATGTAGAATCTGACTCGAACATCAGAGGGAATGAAAAAGCATTCTTCTTTTCCCTACTGCAGACACAATCTCCCACCAAAACTGGCTCCTTGCATTTTATGAAAGTGCTTGATTTAAACTAATACTTCTAAGATTAAACTACTTAAAAACATAATTAAGAGATCTGTATAATTCAGCTCACTAAAGCCACAAAACCTTCCAAATCCATTAAAATTTACCTAGAAATGACGGTACCCCAAAAACAACAAATGACAAGCATTTACAAGGACTGTTACCCTAACATTTATACAGATATTCCTCAATTTGAGAAGACGTTATATCTTGATAAACTTATTGTAAATTGAAAAGATCATAAGTTGAAAATGCATTTAATACACTTAACCTGCCAAACATCATAACTTAGCCTACCTTACCTTAAACATGCTCAGAACACTAACATCAGCCTACAGTTGGGCAAAATCATCTTATGTAAATACTTTATAACAAAGTGTTGAATAGCTCGTGTAATTTATTGGCTATGGTACTGAAAATGAAAAAGAGAATGGTGGTATGCGTAGAGAGTGGTTGTAAGTGCATCCGTTGTTTACCCTGTGATCACTTGGCTGTCTGGGCGCCGAGGCTTCCCCCACTGCCCAGTGTCTCAAGAAAGGATTGTACCACATATCCTAGCCTAGGAAAAGACCACAATTCAAAATTTGAAGCATAGTTTCTACTGAACTCATATTGCTTTCAGACCACCCTAAAGACGAAAAGTCGTAAATTGGAACCATTGCACACTTTTGGTTGAGACAATTACCTTTTAAGTTGTGTTAGTTTTTCAGTTCTTAAATGCCAGTTAATCACAGAGGCTTATGGGTTTTATGTGGAGAAAATATATGAAAATGGCTCTGGATATTTTTAGCCCCCCAAGACATTTGTTTGGTTTCTGTCCCTTAAATGTTGCCAAGACATAATTTGATGCTTTCCTTTTTAATGATTCAGTTGTTGCAATCATTATTTAGCATGTAAATATTATTTATGGAGCCAACATAGAAAGCCATCCTCCCCTTCCTTTATGGCATCTTTTCAATACTGATGGATTAATATAATATTTTATCCAGTATAATAATGAACCTTGTTTATAGATGACATAAAATTCTGGTAAACGATTATGTTTTTCACAGATTTTTAAGAGCTTGTCTACAAACTAGGAAAAATGTGAAACTCTGATACTGTAGAAAACTGTGTTATATATTCTGATTTTAAAGTACTCTGCCCATATGGAAAACCAGTCAGAATTTTCCCATCCACATCTTTAAAAAAATTTTTTTTTAAATGTTTATTCATTTTTGAGAGAGAGAGAGAGAGCGAGAGAGAGAGAGAGAGAGAGAGAGAGAGAGAGAAAGTGAGCAGGGGAGGGGCAGAGAGAAGCAGGCTCCAGGCTCGGAGTTGTCAGCACAGAGCCTGACATGGGGCTCGAACTCACGAGCTGTGAGACCATGACCTGAGCTGAAGTTGGACGCTTAACCAACCGAGCCACCCAGGAACCCCCCTTCATCCACTTCTAAACATACTAATACTGAGGGTAGAAACGTGGTGAAATTAAAACAATACGGTGAATGAATGGCAAACTAGAAGGTTTGATGTTTGATTTAGTTAAAATTACACTGGTTAGGTGACAAAATACCTGGATGATCAGATTTTTGTTAATAGTAATTTGAGCAGATACATTGGCATTTAAAAAACTAAGGTAGAGAGGCTTATGGCACCAATGAACACTTTAACAATTTCTTCTTTGACAATCAAAACTCTGGTTAGCCAGAAAAAAGTTTCTCTCCACCCATGAAGGGAATCCTAAGTCAGAAGTATAGGATCGGGCCCACCAAAACGACATCCTATCTGCCATCGACAAAATATTGTCTCCACAGACTGAGTATACTAACTCCCAGTACAGATCTCTGGCAATGAAATTTGTCTCTAGCGTCTGCACCTAACACATAAATAAGATCTTAACAAATGGGAAGCCGTTGGAAGCATTTTGAGAGTTCCAACTGAAGCACTGGGAGAAGATGGTGTTGTGTGGTCTGTATAGTACGTGTTTTGCAGGAGCTTTTTAGTCAGACCCAACTAATGGAAGATGCAGTACACAGCTCTATCTCAGCAATGAAGTGAATAAAATATGTACCACAGAAAATAATTTATTGAACACATCCTATCGTCAGCACTGGAAGAGTCAAAAACTATGTGGCTGGCAACTCTTATAACTCAATCCTTCAAAGTGGATGGTAACAACAGGATATGGGAGAAATGTTGATTTCTGTGCTTAATCAGGGGCAGTGTGAGGTAGTGCACCGGCTTTGCACCCAACATTCTAGTCGTTCGCTGAGTCTTCCAGGACTCATTTTCAACTTGGTGTAATTAAAAGAAAAAAAAAGATTTTCCTGGAAACTTTGGGACTGGAAAGCATCATGTCCCAGATTCTGCTGTGTTTTTCCTGTCTCTCTGGTTGTGCCTTTTTCGTCTTGTTTGTCAGCTTCTCCTTTTTCATGTAGCCATTAAATGTCAGAGTTCCTTAAGGCTTTCATCTTATTGCTTTCTCTCTAATTTATTTTTTATTTTTTTAACATTTATTTTTGAGAGACAGAGAGAGAGACAGAACATGAGCAGGGGAAGGGCAGTGAGAGAGGGAGACACAGAAGCCGAAGAAGGCTCCAGGCTCTGAGCTGTCAGCACAGAGCCTGATGTGGGGTTCGAACCCACAAACTGTGAGATCATGACCTGAACAGAAGTTAGATACTTAACCAACTGAGCCATCCAGGTGCCCCAATCTCCCTAAATAATCTAATCTTTATCTGCAGCTTTTGTTACCATTTATGCATTAATGACATTTAAATGTGCATCTCCAGATTAAGACTCCCATCAGACTCAACTGCTTTGACTTAGATATCTCAAAGATGCCTCAGGGGAACATCTCCAAGACTTAATACAGGATCATTCCTTCCAAGCTTAGCCTTCACTAGTATTTTCTGGCTTAGAAAATGGCACCACTATCCAAACATCTGTTCAAGCCAAAGAACATAGAATCATCCATAACTTCCCTACCTTCTTCTTGCTCCATATCCAATTTATCATAAAAATATGTTCATTTTACCTTTAAAGAAACTCTAGAATCCCATTACCCATTGTCATAGCCTTATTCTACTTGTAGCCTCATGGGTGATTTGAATAAATTGTAATACTCACCCTTAACGATCCTCTATTTGTTCTCCACAGTGAACCCAAAGTAAGTTTGTGTTTCAAAATACAATCTGAAGCGAAAGAAGCCAATCTGAAAAGACTACATACTATATGATTCCAGCGTTCTGGAAAAGGACTTTGGAGACACTGAAAAGATCAGTGTTTGCCAAGGGCTAGCAGGAAGTAAGGATGAATAAGCAGAACACAGGAGATATTTTAAGGCAGTGAAACTATTCTGTAAAATGCAATATAATGGTGCACACATTTCATAAGATCCATAGAATATACAACATGAAGAGTGAACACTAATGTAAACTGTCGACGAGGGCAAGAATGACGTGTTGATGTTGGTTCGTCAATTCTAACAAATACACCACTCTAGAGAGGGATTTTGAGAGTGAGGGAGGGTGCGCATATATGGGGGTGGGAGAGATATGACAACTCTGTGCTTTCCATTCAATTTTGCTATGTATCTAAAACTACTCCAAAAAATAAAGTCTGTTAAAAAAATCCACAAAGATCTTGTATCTCCTCCTCAACTCTTGAAATTGCTTCATCGCTTTTCCAACTCTACTAAATTGGAAGTCCTTAGCACAGTCCCTTTCTACCTGTACAACTTCCTTTCCTCTAGGCACCTCTCTCAGCCTTGCTGCTTTCCTGCCACATTAGTTTCTTTCAGGTTCAAATGCTTTGTGTGAAGTCTCTCCTCAGGGATTTGCCTCACCCTTTCTCCTTGCCTAATCAGTGTCTACTCATCCTTGACACCTGAGTTCATTGTCATTTCCTGAAGGCTTCTCTGAGACCCCTGTCCTTCTGCTTTTGCTCTGTATTTCACATAAAAACCTAAGTTATTTTGGAGGCTTTTGCTATAGCTTTCCTATAAAAACCTGGTTATTTCCCCAGAGCCCTTACCACTTTTATATTTAGACATTCACAATAACAAATATTAGTGATTGTTTATTAAGATTGTTCTCATCTATTAGACTGTAAGCACCTGTTTTTGCTCAGCACTGAGCCTGGTGCAATGGTTGGAACATAGAAGGATTTGGTAAATATTTGTTGGAAGAATAAAGAATAAGAAGTGTCAAATGGGCTGTTGGTATATTGCCCACTGTTTTCTCTAGCTATTAGAGATTTGCAGTCACTGAAATACCTATTACTCTCTCAGAAGAGGACATTTTGAACAATCATTTTTAAAAGTACCGTCACAGCAGAAATGTTTTTTTAACCCTAAGCTTCTGTATTTCATGTGGTTACTCTGTGGTTTCTTGTGATTCTAGATTGATAGCTGCTTTGTTCCTTAAGATATTTAGAGCTTAGAGTAAGCAGTATGAAAATGGCTCCCTGACAGGGGTGATTATCTGAAGTCAGGGCTTCATGCTATCTCCAGCCTTTTCTTTGAAGTTGGAAAATTCTCTCTGGATGGGTGGTCACTCAAGAAAAGAGATGCTCTGTTCCTTGCTTAGTAAAGATACAGAAATAAAATCCCTGTTTAGTCATGGGGCTGCCTTGGATTTCTCTGGAAAGTGCGCTTATGGTAGCCAGCACTAACGCTAAATCACCATGAGGTCTTTTTATTTCGGATGCACACTGCAGTGTGTTCTCACTGCATACCTGCCCTGACTTCATTAATAAACAAGTGAGGTGAAGAAACAATTCTCCTACTTTCCAGGTAAGCTAAGCAATTTGTCTTAATCACTGTTAGCCTTTTGTGAGTGACTACCATGGGGGTCCTAATCATTCATTCACCCTGGTTATAATGATACGAATTGTGAATTAGTAGTAACTTTCACACAGGCAGCTATAGGGTTTGAGTTCTCTGACGTGTACTTTTTTTTTCTGATTGAAATACGTATGTCCGTATCTCTCTCTCTTTATATATTCTTATATATATATATACACACACACATAGATTTTCTAAATGAATGCTTTCCTTATTACAGTCGGTCCTCTCCCATGGCATGGTAGCTGACTGTGCTGTTGTTGGTAAGGAAGATCCTTTGAAAGGTCATGTCCCCTTAGCACTCTGCGTGTTGAGAAAAGGTGAGAGATCTTTGTTCTCCCAGAGTGTTTGGGCCCTGAATGATTAACCCTAGTTAATTCGGTGCTTATCCACCTGAACTTTCTCCCTAGATATCAATACAACAGAGGAACAAGTTTTGGAAGAAATTGTGAACCATGTTAGACAGAGCATTGGCCCTGTGGCTGCTTTTCGAAATGCAGTGTTTGTGAAACAGTTACCCAAAACGAGATCTGGAAAAATTCCCCGGTCAGCTCTGTCTGCCCTGGTCAACGGCAAGCCGTATAAGGTAAATTATCCAAAATGTTCAACGCCAGGTTCTGAAATGTTTTTACATTTTTTTTTCTTAATGTTAAGGGGGAAACTGCATAACCACTCTCTAGGAATGAGGGTTGTGGAAACACGTATTAATTAAAACCATATGCTTTGAGATTATAGGAACCAGTGTGTGAAAATACTTTTACTATCAGTATGTCAGTTAAATGCAAACAACTAGTGGAAATGCAGTCTTAATGAATTAAAGACACATCTTCCTTCATGTAGTCATTAATAGCTATTACTGAATGAGAAAGCAACAATTGAGACTGGTTATGCATGCTGGTTATATACATGCTGTATATGTGCAGATATATATGATATATGTGTATGTATCATATATATAATATATATGCTGGTTATATAGTTCTCATTCATATATACTCTAGTTCTAATTGATATATATTCTAATTATTTCTATTTTTTTTAAACAAGATTTTTTTTTCAACATTTATTTATTTATTTAAAAAAAATTTTTTTCAACGTTTATTTATTTTTGGGACAGAGAGAGAGCATGAACGGGGGAGGGGCAGAGAGAGAGGGAGACACAGAATCGGAAACAGGCTCCAGGCTCTGAGCCATCAGCCCAGAGCCCGACGCGGGGCTCAAACTCACGGACCGCGAGATCGTGACCTGGCTGAAGTCGGATGCCTAACCGACTGTGCCACCCAGGAGCCCCTAATTATTTCTATTTTGAGTGAAAATTATTTTGGAAAATGTTAGGCTAATTCAAGTGTATGTACTTAATCACCAATAGAAGGTGATGCAACAGTAAATAGTTGTATGAGAAAATGCAAAAAAAAAACCCAAAAAAATTCAAAAGAGGCACAAAGAAAGGCTCATTAGAGGGATTCTAGAGAAAGTACCACTTAGTGATGAAGGAGCATAAGGCAAGTTGACTTGCCCCAACTCCCCCACCCCCCAGGTGGGCTATGTGTGACATTCCTCAGGCACTCCTGGCTGCCCAAGAATAAAGGAAAGGACATAAAACAAATGGCTAAACTGATAGAGTCTCCATCAGTTTACAAATATTTTAGTAATATTACAAGAAAAAGGCCATTTTATCAATAACCTAATTTCTATGAACTCCCTATCTTAATGATAATGCTTTGCTAGAGGGAAAAACAACCTTAGCTTGGCAATAGGTAGGCTTCCAATAATCTGTAAATCCTCTTTAGCATGTGGAAATTCCTTTAAGAAACTTCCTCTTGACTTTACCTCCCCCAACAGTATATAATAAAGTCACTCCTCACAACCCCAGTGCAGCTCTTTCTGCCCATGGGTCCTGTCCCCGTGCTTTAATAAAATCACCTTTTTGACACCAAAGACTTCTTCGAGAATTCTTTCCTGGCCATTGGCTCCAAACCCTCACCAACACCCCAAAACCCCATCATTTAGGACCAATAGTTTTGCTAAATGAACAGTTTATTATTCTGGAAGACTACAAATTATATTTCAAAATATTAAAATCAGAGTTCCCTTGTTTTCAACATTTTTATATGCATATTATAAGATAATGGGGAATACAACATTTCATGTAATTGTTTAATTATAGACAGATGGAAGGGGTTCAAGGAAGAACATTCATCTGACTCTCGTTTTTTCTTTCCAGATAACACCTACAATTGAAGACCCCAGCATTTTTGGGCACATAGAAGAAGTGCTGAAGCAGGCCTCATGACTTTCTTTTTTCCTATTTTGAGTCAATTTGAGTCAATTTTCTAACTGGAGTCAAATTTTTTGAATTCTTTCCCATAAATAAATACTTAAATAGAAATTACTTGCAACCCGAAATGTGAATTATAAAGCTTGGTCTAAAAAAAAAAATAGTATTTGAAGACTAGAGGAAGACCTGTGCCTTCTGTTTAATAAGACCCAATTAGCATCTTTTTTCAGTTGCCTGGAACATGGTTCATTGTAGATTGTCTATCACTTTAATTTAGGAAAAATATAGCTAATGTATGATTTTAAAAAGCTTACTCCCTCAAATATTTTAATCGAAAGTGGCACATTAACATAGAGTACTTCCTGAAATGAGGAATCTGTAGCTTTGACCCAAAACCTAAAACTCAAGTTGAAGTCAGAAAATGATAATTTTTCTTATAGAAATTCTGAATATTTTCTAACATTCTTGAGATGTCCCCATGCATGGTTATTAAAAAAAAAAAAAGATAAAATGGGAGGTTTTAGGGAATCACCTAGACCGATGACTTTGAAATAGGAGCATCCATCTAGACCTACATTTCCTGAGGGAAGCTTAGATACCAGGATACAGCTCTGCCTTTGGGTCATTTTGACCTTGTCAAGGGAAATCACATGCCTGACAGATCCTAGAGGTCATTTAATCCAGTCTGTCAGGGAGGTGAGAGCGCTTTGGAGTTCCTCCTGTCTCAGGTTCTTAGTTGACCGTACACTTAATGATTCCAGCTTCCTATAAAAACAAGGAAATGACACAAAAATGCAGTAAACTGACAAGGAAAACTCTTGAAGAAATGTAAAAGGTTTTATATTATGCTAAAGACCAGGAGTTTTTAAGTAATCCCAAATCTAGATTTTTATGTGAAATCTCTAATTTTTTAATAACTCACTAAAAACACATTGTGACATTCAAACACATGTTTCCATTTAAACTTACCTAAAACTATTGAGAATTTAAGAAAAATTCCTGAAAATGAATCTTTGTTAATAAGTTTATGGTAATGTACCAATTAGCCAGAGTAGATAATTAAATATATGATTTACTTAGGATTCTACATGCTATCAGTTATTGAAGAATACATTTAAACTAAAAAATATATATATGCCATGCCCATTGAGTCTTTGATGGTGCTTAAAGTATTTCCCAATCTTTCAGTCCATCAGGAAAATTATTTTTTAAGAGCAGCTGTCCTAACATGATAGTCTGGGTATATGAAATATATGTGAGAGATAACAGCTTATTTACTTGTTTATTTCATAAAACTTGCTTACAACTTATATATAAAGACATTATGAAAATGATAGGTTTTTTTTTTTTTTTTTGGACCATAAGCTATAAATCAATGGCTTCTCAAAGTAAAGTCCTCTTTGCTTAAATTGGCTTGATTGTTACACCTGAAAATTTTTTCAGCTAATTGTTCTCTTTGTTTCGGTAGCCTGCATTAAACCAACTAGATAGACATTCAACTTATAATTTGAAGCTGTGAAGTTCCTTAAAGTGTCTCTTCTGTTGGGTACATTTTACTCCTTATCACAACTGTAATCTTAAGTAATATATTCTTAAGAATATAACAATTATTTTTTCGTGTAACATCCCAATTTGAAATGGCAAATTCTTTAGCTGAATGTGTACCATTGTTCATTTGTAAGGGATAAACAAAGGCAGATCCGAGAACTGTGTGAAGGGTGTATCTGTGGACCTCTTGCACATTTTTCCTAGCAATCAATTCTGAAGGGACACATTAGCAAGCAGGCTCAAGTTATTTTCCAATAACTCGGTGCATGAGACTGGGGAGGAAGTACTGTTCCTGCATCTGGTCGAGGAAATTTATCTCCTCTGAAGAGTCAGAGGAAGTACTGTTACTTTCATGTGATTAAAAGTGGGGCAAGAAAGATATACTTGAGTTGTTGGACTGCCTAAAATTTGGTAGGAAAAAAAAGGAATTTTCTCTTACATACTTACCATAAAGCACTTTCAGTAGATAGTACCTAGAATATTCTGGATTAAATGTATCTTTAAAAATAACGATATAATGTTACTAAAAATACAATCATTGTATTTTCTGAAATAAAGTCCTCATGACTTTTTCTTGGTATTTTCATAGAATATTTTGCTGTAAGACATTGGAAAAATTTAAGATTTTCTTTCAAGTCTATGGAAAAGTGTTTTCCAGTTATTTTGCTCCAGACAATACATTAAATATATAAAAGATCTGCTTTATATCTAAGGAGCACTTTTGTTTATATAAAATTGTATTTGAGAAGGCTCTCATCATTACAAATGTGAAAATTCATTAGTTTGATAACTGGTCAGAAGGAAAAATATTGAGATTCTGAGCTTAATCCAGTAAATGGATTTTAGATTCTGGCAGAAATTATACTATAAGTTGAGTATTTTATGTTTTGTTTTGTTTTGTTTTTTTGAGGGAATAGCTAGATCTTTTTCTCTCTATACATTAGAATCTATTATAAACGATTAACATTTCTTACTGGATATTCTCTAAGTCATGTATTGAGAGTAGATACAGATCTAGTGTGTTGTTATAATATCATAGTTTCTGTATTATATTTCATTTCCCTAAGTCAAGATCCCAGTGATCAGATGAGCTGAGAAAGCTCCTTTGCATTGTTTCTGCTCAGGCAACATTTCCAGAAAATTTAAAAAATCACCTTCATATGCAAGTTCAGTGCTCCCTCTTGTGGCAGACTCACTTTTGAAGGTAAAAAATAGACTGAGAGTCCCTAGAAGACCAATTTTCATTATAGTTTAAATTAAATATGTGACTAGAAAACAAAGATTAAACAGAGAACTGGAAGTATTTTTTTTTTATTGACAATGGAGAGGGTTTCTGTTACCATTACCTTTTGACTGAATCTGTTAAACAAAAATAGACATCAAAACAAATGTAATGTACGTGCAAACAGCAAATTAAATACAAAAAGGAAATTACTAATGACAGGTCTTGCGCTTCATAAGATCAAGCAGCAGAAAATCAGCAGTTAGATAAATGGTATTATTAAATAGGTTTTACTTTGAAATCTCCCGTATAAACAAAGAATAAACAACAGTAACACCACCAAATAAAGCCACAGGGAAGAGATTACTCTTCTATACTTTTATACACTATATATGTTAATCATTCTGTCTTTCATTTATTTCCTCTGATAAGACTGACTTCAGGGAAGTCGCAACAAGGCCATCTTGGCTAGAAGCTTATAACATTAGACATGAGTCTGGCTAATGCCCTGTTACATTGACAAAAGGGAAAGGTTTCTGGGTTTTTTGTTTTTTTTTCAATGGAAATGAGCCTCGGACTCTGCAGTGGTTGACATTCACTGAACAGTGCCGGCTGGCGGTTCGAGATATCTGATGAACATGTGGTTCTTAGTAAAGAAGTTTTTTTTTGTTTTTTCTCTTTTTTCTTGGTCCACAGATAACAAGAGAAGATGCTGTTTATTCCTTATAAATTATTTTTTTAAATATTTGCTCTTGACTCTTGTAAACAGTTTAGTTTTGTTTTGTGTTGAAAAGGAGATCGAGCCATCACAGTGCTATTTCTAAAGATATAGGACATCCCTGATTGCCTTTAAAGGACTATTTTTGGCTCCAGTTCCAGGTTAAATCATTCCTTTTTACATGATCAGAGGCAGGTTTTCAGCTTTAAGTATTGACAGACTTGAAGGAGAAACATATCGATTTGACTGTTACAATTCAGAAACTGTAAAAATGGTGGAATGGTAAAATACAAACAGTACTTGGAATTGTCAAATGTTTGCACTCGAGACTCCATGAACCATATATTTTATTTTTTTAAAAATCATATTTATATCCATTTACATAAGACTTACACATTTAAAAAGAAATACATACACAGTAATACATAAATGCCTAGTATTTTACAATAAAACATGAAAAAACGAGTGGCTCCATTTCATAAAAGCATCTGTTGTACAGAATTTATGACGTGGATGATGCTTATTATTCAAATGACTTAAGCATTTTCTTACAATTGTAGTAAACTAATCAAACATAATATCTGACTCCCCCAAAATCACATTTTCAGCATAATAAACCACTGGTGGTTGTTTCCTTAGAATTCAGTCTTCACAAAGGTTTTTACTGTTTGTCTTCATAGATGGTAGTGCACTTTAGGTAGAGTAGGCTGAAAAGACGACATCTGAAATATTTAATGAACAGTGTTAGTCTGCTGTCAGCTCCCGGACTGGAAAGTCCCCCTGTGCCACCAGTGAGACTCCTCCATGGAGCCTGCCTACTTCCATCCTAGGAGTCTACAAACGGAACGCCATCTAGGATCTGGCCGATAGCTGGACATAATTAACATTTGCTCCTTCTCCAACTTTGTGCAAGCCAATTTAATAAATCACAAGATTTGCTCAAGTTTGTGGAAAGCATGGCAGTAAATATAAACAAAGGTATTCATAGAAAATGTGAGCAGTCCTTTTGAAAAATCTGCAGCTTGCTCATCAGTAAATTCGGTCGAGTTGACTTCTTTCATGGAATGGATTCTTATTCGAGTTCATATCTTTTAGAGCTCTTAAAAAGAAGACACCTTTATTTTTTTCTTTTCTTTCTTTCTTTTTTTTTTTTTTTTTTGAAATTGGGCGGGGGGAAGGGCAAGCTGAGAGGGAGAGAGAGAATCCCAAGCAGGCTCTGTGCTGTCAGCTCCGAGCCCAAAGTGGGGCTCTAACTGACAAACAATGAGATCATGACCTGAGCCAAAAACAAGAGTTGGACGCTCAACCGACTGAGCCACCCAGGCGCCCCTGAAAAGACATCTTTGTTTACTTGTGACAAAAACACCATATTTCAAAGGATCTGGATCAGTGTCTGGATCAGTGATGTGGCATCACTGATTCTCCCTGTCATAATATACTTAGAAAAAGCTCACAATTTCTATTTCTGACACAAATGAAATGATAAATAATATGTTCTGAATTATTTTAATAATAAAAGTGTTAATGTTTCGTCAAAACAGAAACTGGCTGTCCTTGATTGGGTTATTGTAAACAAATACCTTTATCTTATTTAATGGTAAAAATTAGGAAATATGAACTAGAATGCCATGCACAAAATACAAAGTGCAAATAGCTAAAGAGTAATTCTACCCATCAGTCAAAAACTAAGAAGTG
Organism: Lynx canadensis; assembly: GCF_007474595.2. Lineage (NCBI taxonomy): Eukaryota > Metazoa > Chordata > Mammalia > Carnivora > Felidae > Lynx > Lynx canadensis. Next base: position 103,811,565 of record NC_044309.1, read on the forward strand.
AGCCCTATTCAACATATTAGTCATTTGTAAATTAGTGAAGTATTCAGTTCCTGGGGAAATTATCATGTTATGTGTAGAAGCTATTACAAACAGTATTTTGGAAAGCCTCTTATTTAGCCAAATCATTATATACTTTAGATCATGCCTAATTAGATGCCAAATTGTATACCATAATTAAATTTTTAATGTTAGGGTTTTACATTCTGAAATTAAATCTCTTAAAGCTTTTTATTTTATCAGCAGCTTCAAACAGTGACCCAAATAAGGCAGCACACCAGCTCCCATAGTAGGCCCCAAAGACCAACAAGAAATTGCATGGAGCTTTCATTCAAGGCGATGAATAAACAACACAAGATGAGCTGTTCCTCTGCCTGTAACTGCTTCTTCTCCCTGTCCCTGTGCGCACACTGGGTTCTAAATATTGCTCTAAAAAGTCTTTTTCCAAAATATTAATTTATTATAAATGGCAAATATTTTGGTAAAACTCAGTTTTAGGTTAAACAAGTTTCATGAGCATTTGACACGTACAGCCTAGGAAACCACAGGTTTACTACAACCGTTTTTCAATAAAACTCCATTTTTGTATGCACTTGGAAGTAGATCCCATCAGCCAGTATTTCTCTAAATACAAATGCCTAATATCTTATAATTATATATCAAGGTTTTAGTCCTATTTGCCATTCTTATAATTTCACTTTGTTCCTATGCTGTGAGCCCCAGATCCTTAAAGCTCATATTTGTTTTCAGCAAATATAAGTCAGTGATGAAAAACAATACACTGAAATTCAAAATTATCAGTCATGCTTTGGCTTCTAATAATAAACTACCTCTACATCATTTACCTGCTTCTGCTGCTAGTTGATTCCGTGTACCTACTAGAATCACTTTCTGCTTGCTTTAACTTTCCCTATATAAAATATTCACTTAAAAGTGTGTTACTCTGTGAGTGCCGAATTCTCTTCAATAAAACGCTATGTGCGTCCATATAAAATGCTACTGAAAAGTAGATGGCGGTGGCCGGGGCTGCGACCTGCTGATGTGTAATAAGATAGTGATAGGCCTCCAACAGATGGACCTTAAATCAGAGCAGACAGATGGTGATCAGAAAGATGAGATTAAGAGCTACAATATTAAGACTCCTCTTCCACCCTCTAGCAGTCCAAAAGGGTCATCTCCCCTCTGTACTGCCAGGCCATACCAGAGAGTATCGTGTGGATTTACTACTCTATGTCGGTTCCATTTTTGGGTGGTTTGTTTTTTTTGTCAGCCGAGGAAAGCTACTCACAGCAAGTCAGTGCTGCCTCCTTTGAGTGGCTTGTCAACATGAGTATGTGCGAACAGTGGAGTTGTCTAACCTCTGCAGTCTTGATGAGGCAACTGCAAATGGAGAAAAGGGCTTTAGAGGAACTTGGATGATTGAGTACAAAAATCTCAGATGAGAAAGATTATCCCCTGCGTAAAGGGATCCTGAACATACTAGTAGACCTTTTTTCTCTCAGACATCAGCCACTCCTATCCCTTCCCGCTAGACCAGGTTACTAATGAAAACTTATTCCATTGTGATTCGATTGTACTTTCGAGTTGCTGTGTATTGCTCCTTAGATGAAGCCTGTAACAAAAGCAGCTCCCCATGGTGTTTCTGTTTTTGAAGCAAAGATTGCTCCCAGAGAATTCAGGATAGAGGATTTTTTCCCCCTCCAAGTGCTGAAGAGCTTCTTCACTAATTTTAGTTGCAATAAATTCCTCCTGAATTTTTTAATATGTTCCATGATATTAACAAGTTAGAAGACATGTAGAACAATGATCACAGGTTATACTGGAACTAATTTTAAGGGCCATGATAGCTACAACCCTGAAAAGAAATAATGGTTCTAGGCAATTTTCTTAATAAAGAGAGTGGGGCTATTTTTTTTTTCTTTTAATGTCTACCAAATAGAAATAATTTTGTGACTGCTATTTCAAAGTGGTCTCTCCTTCAGAATGGCTGTTTTCCTTTGTGAGGTATATAACACAAGTCTAATGTCCACAGAAGGAAATAATACTAATTGGGAAATTACTATTGGCTTTGTGTTTGTTTAATTCTCTTCTCATAGTTGTGCTTGTTTATTTAAGGCCTTCTGCCTTGGTCAGAGGTGAAAATATCTGATGAATCTGGGTTTCTAAGATGAAATACAAAACTTGCAATATTCAAAAATGTAGGGTGACTGTGGAGTTAATTTCCATTTCCTAAGGACCTTTTAGTCCGAATTCATCTTCTAACTAAACAAACTCTTTGCTTTGAGAATAGAAGAGTAAAGAAACACAAATCATGCAGATGAGTATTGTTCTTCCTAGATGTGGACATTAGCCAAAACTGTCCTTTCCAGGATTTTATAAATTATGTTTAATAATGTGAATGAGGTGCCATGGGTTCATGCATCAGCCGTTTGCAAGAGTCTGTTTTTGATGAAAGCAAAGTAAACTTCAAGCAGAGCAAACCAACTTAAGAATTTCCAGAAAGCTATGCAAAGTCAGAGAACGATACTAGCATTTGCTAAACAGGTAACATTTTTTTTTTTTTTTTACTTTATAAGCAGAAATGCAAAACTACTGTACCATCCGTTGTCATTTTCCTCGACTGCCCAGATGTTGTGGTTAACCTAAATCCAGCTGGTAACGTTTCTGAGGACCCAGGCATCATGCTGATTCCGTGTACTTCACGGGGAGGAAACTGTCTTCTCCATGTTGACCCACGCCTGAAATTCTTATCATCACTCTGCCAGTACAGAATTATAATTGGATGTAATAACAAGTAAACTAGTCCAGGTCCTTAAAACTGTGCACTTAGAAACATGCAACACTGATATCTACAGTCTGTCTGTAAAGCACACCTATGGAATATTATGTTTTATTTGGAGAGTTCTACTGATTCCAAAACAATAACACAGGAGATTTGCAGCAGAAATGTTTTCATAAAAATTTTCCTCTGACTCCAAATCTAAGGTTTGCTATCTGTAAAAGTAAATCGTTTTGAAAACCTAAAGTAAAACCCCAATATTATCTCTTCTTTGTCACACTTTATGCCAACTGATTTTATAGTATGAGAGTATATATTTAATTCACTAAGTGTTACACAAACCGTGTTTGACTCACAAACTTAAATAACTATTTCATGAGTTTTGCTTTTAAGTAAACAAGAGACATATGGGAGAGCTATATTTGATACAGCCTGGATCATATCAGATAAATAACCTATAGTTTGTGTAAGAAACCAAATTTGTCATTTGTTAGATTTCAGCTGATAATGAATTAACTTGTGGTTTATTGAAAAACCTGTGGAGCTTGGAAACCATCCTTTTAGCTCTTTAGACACCACTAAAAGCATAATATAATTCTGGTTGCTGTTTTACAAATGTATTTCTGGCTGCTGATTCTGTTATATCATAATGATATAATCTCTTCCCTCTCTGCGCATACACAAAGCATCTGCTTAGATACAATGAACTTTCTCTATATTCACAAGGAGTGATATGTAATCTACTGTTTAGCAAGTATTATTCTTTATTAAACACAAGTTACTCTTTATGTCAAATTCTAAGGAAAATATTAATCATTCTACGTAGATCTTATCTTCTTATGTCACTATGTTTCTCATGTAGGGAATGGTTACCTATTCCCTGAAGTTAATCTCAGTGTGTGTGGTTACCTTTATTAGCTCAGGTGACTTCATTTTGGCATATAGAATAATAGGTCAATACTTAGCTCAAATTATCATTGTTCTAAATAAGTAAAACTATAAGGTATTCTTCATCATGGACTGCTAATTTAGTTGACATTCAGAGTCAATTTGGAAAAAATGAAATCACCTATGAAATTATATATATCCATTGTTCTACTAGAATCCATAGCATCCAAATCTAAATTTTGTTTAGATTAGGGAGCCATTTTACAATTTAAGAGATGTCTGCTACTCCTTTTCTCCACTGCCAGGTTCTACATTGTCCTAGGCCTCCAAATGTTTATAAATAGAGAAAAGAAACAGAAGTTCACAGTTGTGGTCTCTGATTTCTTGGAAATCAGAATTTTGGAAGAGTTGTTGCATTAACATAAACACTCTTCAGTTCTACAAAACACTATATTACAGTGTAGGGATATACAACTCCTGCAATGTAAGGGTTAGGGACTCAAAAATAAGCAAGTGGAGGACTTAAATCATGATCTCTTTTGCTCTTTTAGCACTGTCTTCCCTCAGAAAGTTAATGAGACCTATCAGCAACATCAGAGGGAAAAGTTTCCATGAGGTGAGGATAAAGGATACCCACTAACTTGAAGTGAAAGTCTGTAGAAGCACAGGAGCACTTCTCAAATTCTTTCAGTGGGGGCTGAATGTAATCAGCCCCAGAAACAAGCACAGGTTCTGGGTAAGTTGTTTAGCTACTTTTGCTCACACTCAAAAGACAAAAACAACAACAACAACAAAAAAAAACAAACAAAAAACTAGGACAAAAGAGACTACAGGGTTGGAATGATAAAATCATGTGCTGTGTTCTTTATTTAATAAATAAGAAAAAGATGCAGCATATTTTAAAGGCAGATAGTCACATACCATTTAGACCTTTTGGCTTTTTATTACTTTCAGAAAGCAACACTAACTCATATATGCTTGAGTCTCTACCTGGCTCCTTTGACTCAATCCACATTTTAAAATGTAGCAATAGGATGGTTCTTTAATTATTTTATTTTATTAAAAATTTTTTTTAATGTTTTTATTTATTCTTGAGAGAGAGAGAGAGAGCATGAGCAAGGGAGGGGCACAGAGAGAGAGCAGGACGCAGAATCCAAAGCAGGCTCCAGGCTGTGAGCTGTCAGCACAGAGCCCGATGCGGGGCTTGAACTCACGAGTGGTGAGATCATGACCTGAGCTGAAGTCGGACGCTCAACCGACTGAGCCACCCAGGCACCCCAATAATTTTTATTAACATTCCTTTTGCAACTTAAAAATTTTTTTTAATGTTTATTTATTTTTGAGAGAGACAGACAGAGACAGAGACAGAGAGCAGGAAGGGGAGGGGCAGACAGAGAGGGAGATACAGAACTCCAAGCAGGCTCCAGGCTCTGAGCTGTCAGCACAGAGCCCGACGTGGGGTTTGACCCCATGAACCATGAGATCATGACCTGAGCCAAAATCAGATGCTCTACTGACTGAGCCACCCGGGTGCCCCTCCTTTTGCAACTTTTAAACAAGAAGAATAATTGCATTCAAAAGCATGTAGGGCTTATGTAGATTATCTTTTTGATTCAACAATTAAGAATAAGGATTAAAAAGATTATCAAACAACTTATAAAATTAAAATCAGTTAAGTATTAACTGTTTTAAAAATATCAATCATTATTCTGCTTGGACAGGAGTATGGATTTATAGGAAGTTAGCTGAGGTCAAGACTAGAGCTAATCTGTCTATAACCTCCTCTACAAAGGAAAGCTTGGATTTTATAAATCCAAGATCATCTTCCTTGCTCATTTGAATGTGAAATAATTGCCTCATTTTAGGATTTGCTGGGTTCATTCACAAAATTATTTTAATCAGCTTTTCTTTCTAGTCAAGAAACGCCTGCATTTTGCAACACAGAATTATGCCTCTCTGCGTTTTCCATTTCATACTCGGGTTTTCTTTCTACTTCTTCCAGAAAAACCCTGTAAAAAACTCAGAAGGACTAATAAAATCCACAGCATCTATCAATGCACAGAGTTTGCTAATGTTCCTTGTATTCCTTTGTCTCAGGAGTCTACTCATACGTTTATTATTTTCCAAATAATTTAAACATGCATATATTATGTTTGGGATTCTTACACTTGATGTAACTTTTAAATCCTATGACTGTTAAAATGTTACTCATATGTTTTCAAGGAAAACTCAATGTCACTTTCTAAAATAATGAAAAGCTTCCCATTTACCGAAAGCAAGTTTTCTTTTCATTGTAATATCCTAAAATTTATTGTAGGATACACTGATATTTAGGAAGTCAGCACACAATTATTTAAAAGCTGAGTTTATCAGGATTAATGTTATCACTGCTTTTTTAAAAAATGTCACTCATCATAATTTTGCCATCACAACTCATAAGAATCTGTTTTTAAATTACTTCTAGGTGTTTCTAACTGCTGATATGATAATATTTATGAATTCATAAAGGTTTTTCCAAAACCAAATGACTAATAAAATTTAATAATTAGGCACAATACTGGGGAAAATTCTAGATTCTATCCAGAGAACAAGCTTCTGATTGATTTTTGAGCACTATTCCTTGAAAGTTGTTTTATTTGTACTCTTAGATCCTTTGTGAATGACAGATAAGGACTTACTTCATCCAGCCGCCGTTCAGTTCCCAGAGCCAGGAGGTTATTGTATTCCCTTTCAAGAATCTGCCTTGCCTGTTGACATCAAACTACAGTTACCATCACTGAGGTCACAGTTTACTTTAAATATCATAGATATTATATTCATCTGAGAAAACATTACAATCCTGTTTTATTTAAAGCGTCTTAAGATTTTAGTCCTCCGTGTCTAAAAGCCATTGCAAGTTTTAGTTATAAATACAAGGTAGGGTCATTTTCTTTATAGTCAGTCTGTGGACAGTGGGGAGACAGCCTCACATACATGTCTGAGGTCAAGGGGCACTTCGTTACTTTAATCCAACTGAATATTTTATATAAACTTTGCAATAAATGAAAAAATGAAAAATGAAGTTAGACTGCCAAATTTTTGTCAAGTCTATAGAGATAGTTCTCAAACCTGGCAAATGCTCATTATTTGGGGAAACTTTAGATAAATTGGATTCCTATACCCAATCTCTGGATATCTGATTTCTTAGGCCTGTGCTGTAGCTTGTAGGTTTTATTTTAAATTTTTAAGAAACTCGGCCGATTTGAATAATTATCCAGGTTGGGGAACCAGTGGCATACTCATCGTTAAACGTCTGTCTAATTCAGACATGTAAATAGAAATGAACGCCTCTCAGAGAGACAGAGACTGAAAGCCATCTGCCAGGGATATTGTTTTGGGAAATCTGGCATTCAGGTGGAAGACTGGACTACATAACCTCTAAATCCCTTTTCCTGATTAATTTTATGATTTTGTTTTGGCTAGAAATCCAGTGGCTTCAAATTAAAGCCCCAGTGCCATATTTCAAAGGTTGAGCTGAGCTAACTCTCATTAGGGCTCATGAATACACAGCCAACTTTTTTTTTTCCTCCCTACAAGTGTACTTTATTGCTCTATAAACTAGGGCACAGTGCAACTACAGCGGAAAGGGGCTTGCCTGGGTGTTCTGTGTTGGAATCTGTAGTAACAAAGCTAAGCTGCTGTAGTCAAAGTTCTCATCCAAGGCTATCAGTGAGCCGTGCACACCACTCTCAAGAATATTATTTGCATATTCTCGAAGTCCAATTGCTTGTATCCAGCGAATCACTCGATCGTTGCTCCACACCAACACATCTAGGAAAAGAGGTGCATCGTTTTAGGCGGCAGAATTTCGCACAATAAACAAAACTACCGGTTGAAATAAGCCACAAGTGTCTGGCCAAGTCAGCATTTATGCTGATTTCTTTATCCATTCCCCAATGCACCTGGCCCCCTTGTGTTGCATTTCATTCTCAGAGCTAACCTGTCCTACTTTTAGCCTAGAAAAAAAGTTGTCTTTTGAAGCGTGTTTGTTATCACTGAAAAGCACTTCCAGCACATGGAATACAATGTCTCACGGTGTTTCCTGTTCGGTTGTGGAGCTCCAGGGATCTGTCCCAAGCTTAATGTTTTTTTATTACCAGACAGGAGCATTTCTTATTCCTGCCTTGATATATAGCTCTTTAGTAAAGACAGAAAAATGAGAAGCTAATATGGTTTTTCATCATTGTTTTTTAACCACTAATTAAATACTGAATATAGACTAGAAGAGCCCTTTTTTTTTTTTAACCTGAAGCAATAAATCAAAGAACAGAAGAGTAAGATAGAACAGGGATTCCATAGTCCGAGATTTACCCCACTATTTTGTCAATTCATTATGTTTCAATCACATGCTGATGCAAAAATCAAGCACTTGGTCAAGTCACAAGTTGTTTTTCCTTTTAGGTTGAAAGTAGCATTTTATTGAGATATAAAACACTTGCAATTTTATTTTCTAAAACTAAAATCCTTAGAGAAAAATGTCATATGTGCCTTTTTCAGACTTTTGGTCTGGAGTGTCATAGTATATTCTATCATTTATATTTTTTCCATTGTTCTCATTATGAGTTGACAGAATTCTACATAAAAATCAGCAAAATAGATAGAAGACCACAATGTTCCACAGAAAGGAAAGAATGTTAAAGAACTAAGAAGGAGGGGCACCTGGGTGGCTCAGTCGGTTAAGCGTCCGACTTCAGCTCAGGTCACGATCTCGCGGTCCGCGAGTTCGAGCCCCGCGTCGGGCTCTGGGCTGATGGCTCAGAGCCTGGAGCCTGCTTCCGATTCTGTGTCTCCCTCTCTCTCTGCCCCTCCCCCGTTCATGCTGTGTCTCTGTCTCAAAAATAAATAAAACGTTAAAAAAAAAAAAGAACTAAGAAGGAAATGTGAAAAAAAAATAACTTTTTTTTTCTAATCCTGTAAAAAGGGAAATAAAACCCAGAATTTAATTTTATGCTAAAATTTAAGTTTTCCTGTTAATTTTTTTTTCTTTCTGGGAGAAATGTATAGCTTTTCCAGAAAAAAAAAATAAAGAATACTCTGGGATATATTCTTCAACTTCAACCGTTTATCATGTTCCTCTCCCCCCATTTAAATTATAAAAGTCTGTAAAAATCAAGGTAGTAGTTGTTTTTGTTTTTGTTTTTTTGGCGGTAGCAGAGAGAGTATATATTGTTTACGTTTTTCAAAAACATTACTAATTTGTTCTAATACATTCATTTATAATCAAGTTAGGTTTTCTTGTGCCTAATATTAAAGCAATATAGTGATAACTCAGCCCAATGGAGACCCCTTATGTCATATTCTCAGTCACTGACCTCACACCAACAGTAACCAATATTCTAACTATTCTCACCGCAGATTAGTTTTGCTTTTTAGTTTTGATTTTTTAGCCTTTTATAAATAAAATCGTACAATATTACTTTTGTGTCTACATCTTTCACTCAATATGAGATTTATCCCTGCTATAGAAATGGAAGTATCTTATTTTCATTGTTATATAGTATTCCATTGTATAATTATACCACAATTCATCATTCTACTGTTGATGGACATTTGGCTAGATTCCATCATGGGTTATTAAGGATAGTGCTGCTTTAAATATTCATAGATATACTAAATAAATTCCATTCTCACAATTTAAAGCCCCATGTATAAAAATCTGCATCTTTACCAATACTCTGTATTTCTCAATTGTTTTATTTGCTTTTTTAGCCATTATGGTAAACTTCTTATTGTTACGGGTTGAATTGTGTCCTCTCAAAATTCATGTTTTTTTTTTTTTATTTTTATTTTTTTTAATTTTTTTTCAACGTTTTTATTTATTTTTGGGACAGAGAGAGACAGAGCATGAACGGGGGAGGGGCAGAGAGAGAGGGAGACACAGAATCGGAAACAGGCTCCAGGCTCTGAGCCATCAGCCCAGAGCCTGACGCGGGGCTCGAACTCACGGACCGTGAGATCGTACCTGGCTGAAGTCGGACGCTTAACCGACTGCGCCACCCAGGCGCCCCAAAATTCATATGTTTAAGTCCTAATCCCCTGTACCTCAGAATGTGACCTTACTTAGAGATATGGTTCTTATTGAAGTATTAAAAAGAGATTTTTAGGGTGGGCCCCAATCCAATATGATGGTTTCCTTCTAAAAATGGGAAATTTGGAAATAAGATATGCACACAAGGAAAACACCACAAAGAGCAAGGCAGAGATCAGGGTGATGTGTTCCTTGATAAGGAACATCAAGACTGACAGAAAACCACCAGAAAGTAAGGCAGTGGCATGGAACTGATTCTTCCTCACAGCCCTTAGAAGAAATAAATCCTGCTAACACCTTAATCTAGCCTCCAGAACTGTGAGACAATACATTTCTGTTGTTTTCCAGAAAAAGTATAAAGAATACTTTGGGAAATATAGTTGCTTTTTCTATTAAAACTGTAAAATAGTCTTTATTTATTTATTTATTTATTTATTTATTTTTAACGTTTATTTATTTTTGAGACAGAGAGAGACAGAGCATGAACGGGGGAGGGTCAGAGAGAGAGGGAGACACAGAATCGGAAACAGGCTCCAGGCTCGAGCTGTCAGCCCAGAGCCCGACGTGGAGCCCGAACTCACGGACCGCGAGATCGTGACCCGAGCCGAAGTCGGACGCTTAACTGACTAAGCCACCCAGGCGCCCCTAGCCTTTATTTTTAAAGAGTATTTTTTTAAGGTTTATTTATTTTGAGAGAGAGCACGTGGGCACGAGAGAGCACATGTGCACATATGTGATCAGGGGAAGGGCAGCAAGAGAGGGAGAGAGAGAATCCCAAGCAGGCTCCATGCTGTCACCACAGAGCCTGATGTGGGGCTCGATCTCACGAATTGTGAGATCATGAACTGGGCCAAAATCAAGAGTGCAATTGATGCTCTACTGACTGAGCCACCAAGGCACTCCTTAAAGAGTATTTTTAAGTTCACAGCAAAATTGAGCAGGAAGTACAGTGTTCCCATATATCCCCTGCCCCATAGATGCACAGCCTCCCTGACTATAAAATCCCTCACTCGAGTGCTACATTTGTTATGATAGACAAACTGCATTGACACAAAGTCTATAGTTAACATTAAGGTTCACCGTGGGTGTATACTCTACAGGTTTGGGCAAATGTATAATGACATGTATCCATCATTACAGTATCATACAGAATAGTTTTACTAAAAATAGTTGCCCTAAAAATTCCCTGTGCATCATTTATTTATCTCTCCCTCTCCACTAACTGCAGGCAACCACTGATCTTTCTCCTGTGTCCATAGTTTTACCTCATTCAGAATGCCACAGAGTTGGAATCATGTGGTATGATTCTTACAGTATAATCACATAGTACTTTTCTTTCAGTTAGTAGTACACGCTAAGTCACTCCATGCCTTTTCACAGTTAGACAGCTCATTTCTTTTTAGCCATATTGACTTTTTATATACAGACCCTTCTAAATTCACATATTAATTTGAATTATATGGCATATCATTAGATTACTTGGATTTTCTATATATCTTTTCTAATCCTTATAATTTTTTTAGTTAATGAAGAACATGTGAAGAAAGACCCACAATATCCTCTTCCTACAGTCTTATTACTATTTCCTGTTCCAGTCGGTGCAGAATTAATTTCTTAAGGGAGTAGGATGTTTAATGTCTCCCTCAGACTTTTGGCTCTTTTTCGCCTTTCTTCATCAATGCAAAACTTCCTTAATGATCTTTAGTATATTTTATATTACACATATTTTATATATTATACTATATTATATATTATACTGTATTATATTATATATCATATTATAATATATATATTCTATATATATTCACTAGGTCTCCCTGGGTCATTCCTAAAGTATATACTTTCCTCTGAGTTTTCTTTAGCTTGTTCTATTGCAGTGTTAAATCTCAGAAAATGGGATATAAATTTGTATTATATTTTGGTTACATTAATCAACTTCTGTTGATAACAACTGATTAGTTCCAACTGTTGGTTATACTAAACTTGCACTTCAAAAGTTGGGCAGGAACTGACAGCATCAGTTCTCCCACTGCTTTCACTAAGTGCAATACTTTTTTTTAAAAACATATGTGACAACAATTTCCCCAAAAAATAACAAAACTGTCCAGTTTTCCTTGCATTAAGTGGATCTGCAAGTAAGAAGTGTTTGCTCTTTTCTAGAGATGAGTTTATATTTTGATAGTCTAAGACATTTGTAGTTATCATATTTCTGCAAATATATCTTCGTTAAAAATGTCATTGCCACACCTGTAGTTAAGAGTCCTCAGATTTACAAAATATATTTACAAAATAATATGTAGAAAATAATTCAACTGAGTTATAATTCAAGGTAAATACGGCACCAATCTAAGCTTTTCTTTTTCAGAACAGCAACGTACCTTTCTTTTTCATTTTGTAAATCAGATCCCTTTCTAGAAATCTGTTTTCAAGCAAAATTTATGCCCTGACTTTAAAGCTTTGTAAGGATCCTCTTGACCTAAACAATAAATGGCTAGAGATCAGTGTTGACTGTTTCCTAGCAACAAATGAAATGTTAGTACATTGTTGATATTCACTCGGTCCCCTCACTTCAGAAAGCTGTTTATTAAGGTCAAGGTTAATTAACACTTCAGATAATAACAGAGACCCCTGGTCACAGTTAAGAGTTATTCCTGTAAATGTCACTGGATCAGTTACGGAAAACAGGGGTTATTTATGATCTCACTCACAACCACCCATCATATGGAGCTGTCTGTGTATAATCAAGTGAATCACAGTAGCTTTTCTTAGGGCAGTGCTCTAACCAGCAACTGCCAAATACTAATATAATATTTGGTATAGGGCCAAATGGGTAATTCTTCCTTCTCTTTTATATCTATCTATATATGAAGCATTCTATGTGGTGAAACCAAGCATAATAAAATCTACTTGGAAAAAAAAAACACTTCAGACAGAAAACTGGAAGTGGTATCTCATGAGTAAAATATGTGTGCTAAAACTGAAACATCTTTTGTTAAGTCAAGCATGGACTTCCTTCAAGGGTCTTTGTGTGATCAATTAGTTCCCAAATTTCAGTTCAACTGAATGGCAATGTACTGAAAACAGCTTGCAATTTCCTAGGCCCCAAAATAAAGTGAAATCTAACAACTCAATTTTGATAATGGAAAAACACTTTCTTGCTCCTAAGTAATGAGTCAAATGAACTGTTACAAGAAATCCATTGTGTGTCTATCTAGTCTCCAATGAACCATATATAGAAAAATATATCAACCAATCACCTTTGCATGCATTGAAGCCCATTGTACTAGAATTAATGTGCTGTCCAAAAACTGCCAAAGATAAAAGTAATTTCTGACATTGTTTATCACAAATGAAAATGATAGAAGTCTAAGGTAATCTTAAAGAATAAAACAATGCTAAGCTTAAGGGGAAGGGTAACATAACATGGGGTACATACTATTTTCATATCTAAATTGGGCCCCAGAGGAAGTGAAGATGAAAACAGAGACTCATGGCTAACTGTAAACAATTAATGTTTAAACCCCTATTCAATCTGATGAAATGCTTCCACATGTCAACTCCTGGTAACAGTAAATGGTAATACAACTGATAGTTTATTTTGCTTGTATCCAAAATTTCCCACAAAAACTTTTGGTTGTTTCCCTTAATGAGAATTTTTTCCTTTAAAAAATATAAATGGACATAAGTGGACTGATGATTTTCACCAAAAAAGACCCACAGATACTTATACCCAACGGTTATATTTTCTTTCATCAACAATAATAAAAGTAATGTGGTCTCTAATAAGTATAGGATCTAACGTGTTGTTCTTTTAAACAATTCTTTCCTCTGTATATTAAGGTATTTCTCAACATTTAGAGGATTAATTATTAATATGGTGGTGTTCTAATCTTTAATAGGGAATGCCTTTTCTTATTCAAGTCAAACATTTTTTTTTTTTAATTTTTTTTTTTCAACGTTTATTTATTTTTGGGACAGAGAGAGACAGAGTATGAACGGGGGAGGGGCAGAGAGAGAGGGAGACACAGAATCGGAAGCAGGCTCCAGGCTCTGAGCCATCAGCCCAGAGCCTGACGCGGGGCTCGAACTCACGGACCGCGAGATCGTGACCTGGCTGAAGTCGGACGCTTAACCGACTGCGCCACCCAGGCGCCCCAAGTCAAACATTTTTGTACACATAATAGTTGCAGCAATTAGGGATGCTTCTAACCATTTATTTGACTTAATAATTATAGCTAAAATTATCAATGGACTAGTTTCATTTGTAGGTGGGAATCTCTATCTAACCTCTATATAAAATCCCTACGTAATATCTCTGTAACTATTGTACAAAAATAACATTTCTAAGCACTGCAATAAAATTCAAATGATACACACCAAAGACGAACTACTATAAATAAATTATATACCATGTTTCTCTGAATCATATGAGAATGTTCTATTAAAAGTTTAACAAAAATATCTGCATGGAGGCATCTTTAGGACAAACAGAATGTATAATTAATAGGTTCAGAGGAATAAATGTCAGTTTAAAAAATCAAGAATATGTCTTAGATGGGATATTCACCTTATAAAGTGATGATACCCTTTCAGTGTTTCAATCATAAAAGTAATGAAAAAGAAATAATGATGACACTATTCCAGCCAAATACTTATGCTACTTAGTGACCACTGTTAACATATAAAGCATTTTAGGTTCATAAAAGTGAAAGCTATCCCCTCTCCCCCCAAAAAGGTATTTGCTATGAAAGAAAGACATATTACCCTTTATTTCATGTTGGCTTGCTTCTCGTCTTCTTTCTAGTTCTTTTCTGTCATAATTTAACCTCTTTAAACACATAATTCCATATTGTAAACTTGTTCTGTTATTTTTTTTAAAAAAGAAGAGAAAACACATTGAATTTACTCAGCAGATAATGCATGTTCTTTGATTAAGCATAGTTAACATTTTGCACTACTTCTCAGGGCAACAGAATAATAAATTACGTTTGTAATTAAATCCTTAAGTACTGGAGGGAAATAAACTGCAGTTATTCTAAGCACACAGTGTTTCTGAAGAGTAAAAATATTAATTTCAAAATAAGAAAACCACCCTCCTTAAAATGATTATGGATTACGTTGTTCATCCATATGTCTTTGTCTTCCATCAGGCCGTCTTGACATTATTTGCTGACAAATGAACATTTCACTCATTTGGAAAAAAAATTAAAGTCGCTAATATGAAAATAGGAAGTAATTTATGAGAAATGAATACTTTCTTCTTAAGCTGCTAAGAAAAATAATATCGAAACATGAATAAGTTAAAATAAGATAGAGAACCACATACCAAAATGAATAGCCACCACCTCTCAGTGATACAGAAGTATGTGAAAGAAATAGGTCACCAGACATGAAACTCCCTGTGGAAAGGATATCGTGGAAGAACAGAAAACTGACTGTCCTTAAACGATCACGTGGGAGAGAAAGAGTCAATAAAGAAAATGGAGCACCATGAACACAGGGTTGCCAATGAAATTTTAAATGTGTGGTGATAGTGAGACATACTGTACAGTGTTGGGAATCCATGATAGGAAGTAAGGAGGAATATGGGGACATATATACGGGGTAACATAACGGGGTAACATTAAGGAAAGCTTGCATTCAGCGAAAGCGCGGGACACATGAAGGTGATTGAGAAGCACTGAATGGTTTCACAGGGAAAGAGATGATCATAATAACATTTGCTATCAGGTTAGTCTTCCTTAGACCAAAATGATCATTTAGTTTAAGAAGGCTAACCTGGTAGCAAAATCAGAGAGAGAGAAAATAGGTAAACCTAGGAACAGGGCAACCAATTAAGGGGTCAATGCTGTGAAAATAAAGGGCAGAAAAAGGACAACTGCCATGAACATATGAAGCAAATCCAGAAACTAGAGATGTTCAGAGAGAAGAAAGGGGAAGACATGGTGATATTAGATATAAAGGATGTGACAGAGTGCAATAGGAAAAGAAAACTATCTAGGCTTATTAGTGATTTCTGGTTTAGAAATACACACAAATTTAGACATACACACTGGCCAGGTAATGCCGAAGCACTGTATGCATTTCTAAGCCTTTCATTTTAATAAGGACAATGTTGAGTTAAAATATTTCAGAATCGGAGGAAACTGGAAAAAAATTCCAAGTGTTATGGGCTGAATTATGTTCAAACGTGAACATATTTGAAGATAGGGTTTTTAAAAAGGTAATTAAGTTAAAATAAAGCCCATAGGGTGGGTATTATTCCAGTCTCACTGGTGGGTGTTTTCACAAGAAGAGGAAAGTTGGACATGCAGAGAAATCAGGGTGCACACACAGAGGAAACACCATGTTAAGGATGCAACAAGAAGGCAGCCATTTGCAAGCCAAGAAGAAACCAATTGTGCTGACGCCTTTGTCTTGGATCTCTAGATTCCAGAACTGTGAGAAAATACATTTCTGTGGTTTACGCTACCCAGTCTGTGGTATTTTGTTATGGTAGCCCCAGCAAACTAATTCAGCGGAAAAACAGAAAATACTAATGTAATAACAGTCATAGACATTAGGCAGCTTGAGGTTAAACCAATGGCTTTTGGCTAATTTCTGCCAAGTTTTTACAGGTAATATAAAACAGTACCAGAAAGATACATATTATTATTACTTTAGCATCTGTGAGATGAAAAACTGGGCCATAAAGACAGCGGGATGCACTGTGTAGTCAGTACTACCTGCTTTAAGTCTGAATTAGGCATGGTGCAGAGATGAAGCTTGTATATTTCCCAGAACAAAAAGAACCCTGCTGTTTCAGTATTTTTTATTAAAAAAAAAAACAACTTGGGGCGTCAGAGTGGCTCAGTCGGTTAAGTGTCCGACTTTGACTCACGATCTCACAGTTTGTGAGCTGGAGCCCCACACTGGGCTCTCTACTGTCAATGCAGAGAAACTTCCAAGCTCTGTCTCCCTCTCTCTGCCCCTCTCCCACTTGCATTCGTTGTGTGCTTTCTCTCTCTCTCAAAAATAAATACACATTAAAAAATTTAACCATTGTAATAATCATTTTTACCACAATGTAAAGCAATTAAAAGTCAATCTAGTGGGATGCCTGGGTGGCTCAGTCAGTTAAGCATCTGACTTTTGATTTTGGCTCAGACAGTGATCTCACAGTTCCTGAGTTTGAGCCCTGCATGAGGTTCTGTGCTGACAGTGTGGAGCCTGCTTGGGATTCTCTCTCCCTCTCTCTCTGCCTCTCCTCCCCAACTCAAAATAAATAAATAAGCTTAAAAAAACCCCATAGATTTAAAAAAAAAGTCAATCTAGTGAAGAATGGGAAATAGGCACAAATATGCCATCAAAGATATTAGTATTCAAATATCTAATACAACCACACAAAATTTGAGGGCCTAAATGTTCAGTGACAAGGAACTCACTACCTAACAATGTGTATACTATATGGCAAATGAGAGTTATACAGAGCTCTCTTTTGGACAGAAATCATTCACCCTACTACCTACACATCTGAACTAGAAAAGTACATGTTCAACAGAGCAAATATTATTCTTCCAACATGTAATAATATCAAAACATGGGAAAACATATAAAGTCTACCCTTATTCAAGCTAAATGTCTTCAATTTTTTCAACTTTTCCACCGGGATTTTACCAATCAGTAACAATTTAATGCCCATAAATTAATACAGTTTCTTGTTGTCATTTCACCACATGATAGACTTTTATTGTATCTGCCAAAAACCACAATCTAAATATGCCCTGTGAATCCATTAAACAAAACTGAGATTTTAGTGTCATCTATATATTGTATCTTTTTTCACTTGATCTACTTTTAAATCATGGATTCCCCATCTAGCATTTTAATGGTATTTAAATTTATACCATATTTATCTCTACTAAATTTAACCCAACAGTATCAACAACTGTGTTAAGATTCAAAACATCTCCATAAGTTTAATCAAAGAGGTCCGATTGTTATCTCTTTATCCTATCTTTATGTCATCAACATATCTGATATTTATAACTTTTTTATTTCAGTCACTAATTAAATGTTGGATAGGATGTAATCAAATAGGGTTTTATAAGCCAAATAACCTAGATTTATATGTATTAATTTACCATCATAATAATCTATATATGAAACCATAAAACAAACTCTTAACTACAGAGAACAAACTGAAGATTGCTGGAAGGGAGTTGGGTAGGGATGGGCTATATGGGAGATGGACATTAAGGAGGGTACTTGTGATGAGCACTGGGTGTTAAACGTAAGTGATGAATCACTACATTCTACTCCTGAAACTAATATTACACTATATGTTAACTAACTGGAATTTAAATAAAAAAATTGAAACAAAAAAGAATCATAATCCAGCTGACAATTTTTCACATAACCTACAAAGATATCAGCATGACATTTATGACATGATATTATAACAAGCTTCTTTTTACCCCCCTAGATGGTAAACTACCTGAAAAGAGAGGTTGCATTTTATTCATCTGTGTGCTTATAGCTGTCTCACAATCCATTCAGTATTTTTTTCTGAGAATTAATACACAAAGAAGCAAAAATATATTAAAAGCTTCTTATGAGAACAAAAGAATTTGTCTTCAGAGAATTCCTTCTCAAATTTTTTCTAGTATATATCTAAATTATATAATTGGTAACCACATATATTAATAGAGTTGCAACTGACTTAATTTTAAAATTCTTATTAAATAATTTTCTAATATAAAAACATACATAGATACAAATCACAAACATGGAATTTCTTAAAGAAAAAAAGATTTATGTTGAATGAGAATTGTGTATATGTGCAGTTCCATAAACTTTGGGCTCGTAGTACGTACACAGCTCTACATTAGATAGTCCCTGCAATTTGCTGCATGAAAATATTTTGCCAAGTATATGTACACAGATGTCTTGAATAGCACACATTCTCTATTTCCTAGACATCTCTTTTTGTTTTAGTAAGGTATACATTATTTGTTTCATTTTAATTACTGTTTGAAAAAAAAACCTACCGATGGAAACTATCCACCATTTTTAAATGGACACGGAGATCTTTTTTTGTTAGGTGATCTAACATTCTTGCATCTACCAAGCATTCCATAAAATAACTTCTGTATTGAGGTAACCCCAGGCTGGGAAGCCATTCGTTTCCAATCCACTCGTGGTTCATATCTCCATATGCCAGAGTCTGCAGAAAAACCGGACACTAGAATTGTTTTATAGCAGTCAAGTTTCTTAGCCAAAAAAATGAGATGGTAATAGGAGGATACTGTATATTATTATAACTGACATTTAATTACTATGATATATAGGACAAAAGCAAAAATAATACTTAGACTCTAAGTATTTGATTTAATTTGGTATCAAATGGAACTCTGGGTACATGTATCATGGTACCCACCTCTAGAAAATAACTGTGTTCACTTTATATTCTCAAAAGGAATTACATTCTATACAAACATGCATTTTTAAATTAAAAAATCAAATTAAGGGTATAATATAAATGCTTAGCTTAAAAATTCTTTGTATAGATAGGTTTATTTAATTTATTTTTATCTGTCAGCTAATACTCCACCATTTCCTTCTCTTCGAGGATACTACTACCATTGTTATGGTATAATGGCAAATCTCAATGTGAAAACAGAAATCTCGGTCAACAAATAAAGAAAGGAGCAACAAGGCTAGAGAGACAGAATGCTGAAGCTTTGTGTGGACCATGTTGTTATCTGGTCAGGCATGCAGCCAGTATTCCAGAAAGATCATTGGAAAGAATCAGTCTCTTTTTAGAAATCAATCAGTATAGGTTCTGTATTTTAGAAGCAGGATATGATAAAAAAATAAAGACAAATAATCTAATTCTTTAATATAACAATATGAACAAAGTCATCTAACCAAACATTGCTCATAACAGCCAAAATAAAAACTAAAGTCAACCATCCTCTCTAAACCTATTTTTAAAAAGGACTACTACTATCTATTAATTTTACTATGTCTTTGATTCAGTTTTTTATGGTACAACAAATTCACAATTGCGACCATAACATGTATTTCTACTGAAAATCTTAGGTGCTCCCTTTCTTTTGTGTATTCTTGAAAATGATGAAATTCGAAGCAAAATCAAAACCAAATACCACCCTAATTTACGGAATGTTTAAATACAGGTCCTAGCAATCAATACTGCCAAAATTCTCCTTCCAGCCAGAGGTCTGAATCACATGCGCTAGTCCACGCATTAATTCTTTTCAGTTGTGCGTCACGTGGAAATGCTGACAAATGTTTAGCTCCCTTGCAAACGTACAGACTTGTTCAAAGTCCATATGCTTGCGTCATAGCGCCGTCTCAATTAACGGACGTCAGTTCTGACTTGCAGTCACAATTCTGACACATGTTCCTCCGACCCCAGTCCTCCCACACTTTCCGTTATACTTTAAAGCAGATGTTTAATAAGGTTTTTTTTTTTAATGCCTCCCCCCTTTTATATATCCAACTTGAATGACTCCTGATTAAATATATTCAGGGGCGATTTCAGAGACATTTAAATTATAGTTCATTCTTTGGAAAAGAGAGAGATAATTTCCCTTTCCGAAAGAGGCCACATATGAAATGATAATCATTTTCTTTGCAAAATATGGTGATTTTAAGAAGGCATATATAGTATTACACATAATAAATTCAAATATACCTATTAGCCTAATCCTAAGCTAAGTGAAGGTTTATAATATTAGGACATACTACAGTTTCTTACTTTATATCCTCATAGCGTACAAAATGGTATTTAAAGCATTTGAATTTCCTACCTGGGCCCAGCTTCCTTCCTCAGATTCTTTCTGTGTTAGCAGCAGAAAATGATTAATAAAGCAGATAAATATAAATTAATCTCAAATGAAGACAGTAAAATTTATCTAGCAGAAGCAAACTTGTTATTGAAAATGTTAATTATGACATAAATAGATAAATACATGGATCCTTATTCAAATCCACAGCAATCAGTTTAGCAGTTCAAGGGCAACTACAAGGACAACTACATGGTTTCTAGTTAATTCCAGTTAAATATACACACATATGACATATGGGGTTTTCATGGTACATTAGATCTGGTCATTCCAAAACTTTTCATTCTTAAAAGTGTGTAGTTTTCCAAATGTAATGAGCTATAATAAAAATTTCTGATTATATGTATACAAATATACAATACACATATATGCATATATACATACACATATACACACATACATTTAAAATAAAGAAATCTTATATAAAGTAAATTCATGTGCAAAAAGTAACTTTTTCCCTCTAACAAAGCTTTGTGGTAATCCAGTAGATTTCAGCAACAGTCAACAACAAACAAAATTAAACAACAATAAAACCAAACACAACAAATTCAACTAGAAATGTAGTTAGGAAACATTGGCATTTTTACCCTTCATAAAGTAGATAGTTGATTTTTTGAATGTGGATAAAACCAAAAGGACATTAAATTAAAAGAAGCTGCTAAGAATAAAATATATGACATACTTAACTTTGTTACTTTAAATGAAAAATGACTACATATAACATTATAGTGTTAAAAGCTGACAATTAACCAAAGTCACAAAAAAAACTTTTCAAGCCTGTATTTGAAAATCAAATGAACAGAACATTTTGCGGAGGGGCTGGTTTAAGCTCTGTATTGGTAAAGTACAAGAAACTAAATTATTCCATTAAAAATGAGTATTCAGGGGCACCTGGGTGGCTCAGTCAGGTAAGCATCCAACTCTTGATTTTGGCTCACGGTTTGTGAGATTAAGCCCTGTGTCTGGCTCTGTGCTGACAGTGCAGAGCCTGCTTGGGGTTTTCTCTTTCCCCGTCTCTCTGTGGCTCCCTCACTCACACTCTTTTAATTGGGTAGGGTAACATGTACTACCTGTGAATATGCCCAATACTAAGTGATATCTGTTACTAAAAAATTCCCAATGTCGCAAAATGGATAAAAAAGTGTTTTTAAATTCTTGGGGTGCCTGGGTGGCTCAGCTGGTTGAGTGACCGACTTCGGCTCAGGTCATGATCTCATGGTCGGTGAGTTCGAGCCCCGCCGTCGGGCTCTGTGCTGACAGCTCAGAGCCGGGAGCCTGCTTCAGATTCCTTGCCTCCTTCTTTCTCTGCCCCTCCCCCACTCACACTCTGTCTCTGTCTCTCTCTCTCTCTCAAAAATAAACATTAAAGTTCTTTTTTTTTTAATATCCAAGTGCAGTAAAATAAAACCTTCATGAAAAATGTTGGTTTTCATGCATATCACTATGTCAACATTACCCATTACTCTGATCTGTCACAAACAAGATAGTCTTTCACCCAAACAGCAGCAAAATAACGTTTCTTCATGTTCAACAAAGGCGTAAGACTAACCGTTTTCGCTGGAGCGGCGAGATTTTCCATTTCTTCATGGGTGACCCAAACGTTGCCTGAAGGCTAGTGAGGCGGTTCAGGGGAAGCGGCGGGGTCCACAGGAGGGAAGCAGTGGTAAAGAAGAAAGGCAGCAGGACTGTAAGTTAACAGCAACACGACATGCTCTTGCCTCTATGGCATGCACAGGAGAGACAGCATTGCTGGTTTGCTCAGAGCTCCCTTTTTCTTCTACTTAAAAAAGATTAGATAGAAAGAGGCATGCTGTGAAGCTCATGTGGGATAGATTTAAGATGATACTCCTGCAATTATTAATCGGGAAAAAGGCTAAATCACAATTTGCATTGCAAAGGTATGTAGCTATTGGATCCATTTTTTTTTTTTCAATCATGAAGAACTGATTACATTTGATCTGTGGAGGAACGTATTTGTTTTTTCTTCAGAAAACAAAGGCACAGGTACTTTGCTGTGTGATTACCAATATTTCATTCACAAAGGTTTGATTCTTCAATGTCCTTGAAAAAAGAAAATTTGTTGTCAATACAAAGCTGAAAGCACTATCATCACGTGTCTGGAAAGTAATATCAGCTTTTCCCAAATGATTTCTTCCTTTTACAATTCAGTAGGTATGTTGTGTTCTTATATTCTTATAGAGAAAAAAGAAGTGAAATGCTATTTTTAATTTAATAAAGGGTATTTTTTCAACCTTGCTAAATATTGTTAGAAATTAAAAAAGCTAGGCTTCCTAATTTCTCAGCAGCGTGCTATACGATTACAGAGAAGAACATGATATATATATATATACAAAAAATTCCCTCCAGCAGGCACTGTTCTTTTATAAAGTCTCATTTGCTTTCTAAATAAGATAACCCATGATACTTGTTCTAGACACTGAATGATGTACAATTTCTAAACTAAAGTCCAGTCAGTAACATACAGATCAGACATTTTGTTGATGATAATGGCCCCTGGGAACCACTTCCTATTAAATTCCACTATTTCACTGGGAAATCCTTATGAACATAGCAAGCTTCTGCAAATATGTCCATCCTATAGTTACAATGGAATTAATATTCTATGCATTGCTTACTACTTGTTTTGGAAGGGGTCTAGAATCTGAAGTAGCTAAGTTGATGCACCAACATAAGCCTCCACCATAAATCACTCTGGTCTCTTCTACCAACACATATAGTATACATGTTAATTTTCCTTCTCTTACAAATTATGTAATTCAGTATAATTTGAAAAATAATTACATATAAACTAAACTGATGAGTATAAATCAATAAAAGAGAAATTTCATTAGAGAATTATATATATGAGTAATGAGTAATATAGAATGAGCATTTATATATATAGTTGAGTAACAAAGGGGAGTTAAGTAGTGCCCCACATTGGGTGTAGAGCTTAAATCCCAGAGGAGAGTCATCATATGTGCAAAATTTGTATGGTAAAAAAAATTCTCACTTTCCTACCGTTTTGGAATTTAGAGCATATCTGAATTTTTCCCCTATAAGATAAAACTATGCACACCTATAAACTGTATTTAGAATACAGAGGTCATCCATGTTACTAAGAGCCCCTCCCCTCTACTCCCAGCTTTTGGGAATGGTGCTCATTATAAACAAAGAGGCACATGAGTGTATGAATCATTAAATCACTTGGAATAAATAGCTTTTATTAACTTTGTGTGTGAGGAGTGTACTGTACTAAAAAACTCATGTGTCATACTCATGTGTCACATGCCCTTTATACCCAGTGACCACAGTGCTTTGCCTGAGTGGCTGTGCTGTTTGTTCAAAATGAGCTATTTTAAATGAATTTCCTCTCAGGTGGTAAGTACCTGAGAGGAAATTCATTTAAGCCAGTCTCCTTTTACAATGATTTCTGTAGCTTCTATCTTAACTGTGAATCCAAATAATTAAGAGCTTCCTCCTTCTACAAGAAACTTGACCAGTATTATCTCATACTGGAATTCATACCTGTATAATCTCTTTCACGGTTTATCTTAAAGTGTATATTTACCAGTTTATCATCATATTGTGGAATAGGCAAGATGCTGGAAGCCATTGGTTTTATCTTTAGCTTTACATGCAAAGTAAGTATATATGCAGGGCAATCTTCTAAAGTATGGTTGGCAACCTTTCCTAAGTTGTATGTTAGTCGTTCTCCTTTGATCTTCAAGTTTTACTTGTGAGGCACACTGCCTGCTCCAGAATCTGGTGAAGGAACTCACAAAATAGCTTCTGCACAACCCAAACATTTAGACATTAGTGTAGGTTTCAACAAGTCGATTTTACAAGCAAGCCCATGCACAGAGGGCCAAGTATTCAGATTCCTTTCTCTTCAGCACCAGTTAAAGGTATGAAGCTTTCACCTGGGTGAGTCATAAAGTGGTGCTTCGGAGCAGAAGCATTTCAGTGAAGGGTGCATCTTAGATAAGAGCTGGAGTGGGAGACTTTGAGCAGCCAAAGGACGGAGGATACTGTGTCAGGGGCCAAAGATAAAGAGTGTGAAAAAATAGCTTGGAAAAGCAGAAAGGACACGGATCATGTAATTTGGGTGTAGCTCTCTGAGAACCGTTGAGAATTACTCATTCCTTGGCAGTCCATGCTGTAACCCCTAATATCTTAGCTGGAGAATGCAAATCTGTAGTCATTTGTGCATGTATGTGTGTGTGTGTGTGTGTGTGTGTGTGTGTGGTTCATAGTCTGCATCTAAAAGGTGATTTCTAAAATTTCAACTCTCTGAAAATTTACTAAATTATAATCAAGAGGCTTGAGGTCTACTATGCCACTTTTTAATAACTACCCTAGGACTTTCCCTAACCTCTCTAAATTTTAGATTCAACATCTGGTAAGTGGGCTAAAAATATACTTCATCCTAGAAAAAAAATATTGAAAAGTTTAAGCTATGACATTGCAAATTCTGATACAGGCCTGAGACTAGGATAAGGCGGATGGGATGCCAAGGGAACTCCATTCAAGGATGCTCTCACTTTCCTGGCAGTGCAAATGCAAGGTCATACCCGACAGTGCGTGCCTCCCTCAGTTTTGTGTTTGACATGCCTCGATTGCCTCACCTTTGTCCAACTAGAGTAGAATATGGATATAGTATTATCAAATGAGAACTGGGAGGAAAATTCCTAAAGGATGTTCAGTATTAAAGCACTTACCTAATTAAATCATTCAGGAGAGATTTACGACATGAAAATAAATATTAAAATGAGTTTAAAGGATAAACCATGAAAATTAATTGTGGGAAAATAATTAATTCTCTTGCCGTCAGAAATATAAAATAAGTAAAGCAGTCAGACCTCAGAATGATCCTAAACCTTACCTGCCTGGTAGTAACTTCTGTTACTTCCTAGGTCATTTTGCAGTATTTTTCTACTTTATAATTGAGTTACAAAGTAAATAAGCTTGAAATTTACTTTTTACAACCAAAATGGCCTAGATTCACATGTCTCCCTTATCTGAATTTATGTTTCTCAGTATGAGAAGATAAATACTTCTCATTAAAATAAGACTAGTATTTGCACACTGATCCCTCACTTTATTATGAGGTTACTAATAAAGAAAGGAGGAACCAAAGCAGGCTGGAAGAATGCTGTAAAAGAGAAGAAAACAGAGTGCAGGAAGGAGTGTGTACTTATTATTAGCAGCATAAACTTGGGTAAACCACACAGCAGCTTGACCTTAGACAATTCACTTAACCTCTCTGTATATCAGTTCTTCCCATCTATAAAACAGATGTGATAAAAGTACTTATCTCATAGGGTTGGGCTTATATGAGTTATTACATGTAAACAGCATGTGACACTTAGACATCCAATGATGTCGGATATTACCACAATTTCTTTAGAAAAATACTACAGTTTCATCAGCAATTTTGTTAAGCAATCTCCACTCAAGTAAGTCTTTCATTTAATAAATGCTGTTTCTCCTGTACATTATACCGACTGATTCCTATTTTATGCCTTACATTCCTGCTCAAATTTGCTGAATTCTATGTTCCCAAACCTATTTATTTCTACTGCACTATTTTTTAATTAGGCAATTGAAATATATACTACATAAAACAAAAATGAATTTGGCTCATATATGAACACTAAGTTGAATTATTTGGAAAGACCAGTATAGGCAAACCTTAACACATTGCTATCAACGAGATACAACTTAATCAGTCTGGGGGAAAAAACTGTAAATGTTCAGGAGAATCTTGCACTCCAACAGAGCTTTTTAAGTATCTTAAAGTTATCACATTAAAAAGACACTCAAACTAGAAAAATTCAAGATGTTTTATAGATGAAGTTATAAAAGAAAGATAATGTCGAACTCCAGGCACTGGAATTGTACTCAAAGAAAAGCCCTAAGTGTTTCATCTAAATTTGCAAGTGCCTGAATATTTACATATTTTATCAAAGATAAAGTATTTAAAGCATGTACTTATTCTTTATGACATCCCCCTATAACCAAATATTTCATTGGACTGATATCTCCATCCCTATTCTATGAGGTAAGAGACCTTCCATTGTAACAGCAGCTCAGAAGAAGAAACAGAAAGCTGGAAGATTAGGGTTGGCCCAAGAAAATAATAAATGTGAACATTAGATTTTCCTTTTGGTGGTTCAGCCCATTTCATGTAGACAAGAAAGGAGGCAGAATTAGAATTTCTTTTTGGGTAGAAAATTAAAAAAAAAAAACCCAAGTGAAGTAATTTGTCTTTTTCTCTTAAGAATTTGAGGAAATAAGCAAGATACACCTGACTGAGGAACTCAAACCCAAACCTAAACACACAGAAACACCTGTATGACCTGAACTAGTCACAGTGTTCTGGGAGACATAATACCATTTCCTTAAAAAAAAAAAAAAAAAAAAAAAGACAACCTGCTTTTTTATGTTTTTAAAATGTGAATCCTAATATATAATTTTATGTGATGACTTTAGTCTTCACTTTATATGGTGTATTCATTAATAACAATTTATAATCACCTTTTTTGCAAAGCAAATAGTATTTAAAATATATTAGAAAATGAATAAATACTTCCATGTAGGTGGAGTAAAAGGAAGAAAACCTACTCAGTAGATCATTTTTAAGACAAATAGATACAACTTATCTTTTATGTAATTTGTATTAATATTTGGTAAAGGTATATATCCTCTCTGAATAAAGAATTTTTACACATTAATAAAAAGAGGTATAGTCCTAGAATTCTTTAGAAAAATTGAAGAGATTACTAAAGGTAATTCATTTAAATACCAAATCAATAAGCATATGAAAAAATTTTAACAGTAGTAGCATTTTTAAAAATATAAATTTAAGCAGCATGATAATGCTGATGAAAGGATGAAGAAAAGGCTACCCAATATAATTTAACAAGATTGAAAAGTAATAAGAATATAAAAACCCTATATACAAATATTGCTATGGAAGTAATCAGTTTATGCAACAATATAACTTCATGTGTATCCACTACGGTATTGTGAATAACAATGAAAATTGTCAAATAGGCAAGATGTCCAACATTAGGGATTTGGTTAAATACGTTATGGTATTTCCATGAAGCAGTTATTCAGCAATTAAACCTGATATTACAATTGCATATTTAATAAAGTGAGGAAAATGCTCATGCTATATTATGAAGTTTTAAAAAGAAAAATATAAAATATGATATGAAATAATTCATATTTCATATAAACAGATGAAGAAAATAGACTGAAAGTTAATCTGTCCAAAAGTGAATATTGAAAAAAATAATTTTTAATAATTAATAATATATTACCTGGCTTTGAAATGTTAAATCCTCTTTGAAGCCTTATTAGGCCAGAAATGGTTTCCCCTTCTTTGGAATTCCACAACTCTTTGCTTCTACCTAACACTGAGGAATTAAACTATATCATCTCCTACTTAATCTAGTGGTGAACAAGGCTCACCTTCTCTACCATAGTTATCCTTTCTGAAGTCAGGATATTTTATATCCTCTGTAATGGTTGGTAGAGCGACTTAACTTATACAATCACCACTTTTAAGATGAATTTTACTGACCACTCTCTACAATTTTCCAGGCACTGAATTAAGGCTTGGGGACTATGGAAAACTGATAATATCTTTGGTTGGCTTAGCACAGGATAAATTAAGAAGAGAAAATTATAAAATGGCTTTTGTAAGCACACAGAGTAGTAATTCGGGAAGGGAAGCAAACCAGATTTTGGCGTCTGGTGAAAGATTTCTCAAGGAAAAACATTCAAGATTCATTCAATGAAGGATGAGTTGGGGAAGGACAGTGATCCTGGAGTGGGGAAAATGTTTCAGTCCCAGCACAGAGCAACTACAAAAGCTTGTAATTACCCAAGAGCATAAAAGTTTAGCAAAGTGAAATTAGTTCTGTGTCGCTGAGG
The DNA here is from genome assembly GCF_007474595.2 of Lynx canadensis. Lineage (NCBI taxonomy): Eukaryota > Metazoa > Chordata > Mammalia > Carnivora > Felidae > Lynx > Lynx canadensis. Next base: position 103,840,093 of record NC_044309.1, read on the forward strand.
TCCTGACCTGAGCAGGTGAAGTTGAGGCTAGATCGTGAAGTCTCATAAATCCTCTTCACATTTGACTGTCCTTTAAACAACTGAATATGCTTTTACTTTTAATAGTTTGTGATTTAAATTTCTTAAGTTCACTTACACATTTTTAGAAAAACAGTGCTCAATTATTCTATTTTCCAGTAAGAAATAAATGGATTAGGATGCTAAATAAAAATATAAAGCATATGCTACTTTTCATCTTGAAATTGTGACTTCAAATGTTCTTAATTTTGCATTTTTAGCAATTATGCATGCATTTGCTCTTAGGAAAAGAGTGCTGATATAAGCCAGTTGTGATGCTTCTCTGTCAGTTGGAAATTATGCAGGAAACTCTATCAGATCTGAATTCAGCTTACAATACCTATTTTAATGGCCTACTCAGCTTTTATTTTAAACATATTCTGTATTATTTTTTAGCTTGAGTAGTATTTTAGCTATAGTATACAACATTATTTACATTTAAAAATAATGTTATACATAAGAGTTTGTTACATTATAGATTTTTTTCTACATCTTATTTAGAAAGAAGTTAAAATGGAATTATACAAGAAAGATAAAACCTTTTTAAAGTTGACCTGGTATTTCTGGCATTAGAATCTGGAATACTGGGAAGGAATGTAAAGATAGATACAATAAACATGAAGCTAGTTCTTTAAAGCTGTTTAAGACCACATAGAAAAAGTAAACTCAAGTTAGTTTTGTTCCTGAAAATTGCAATAAAGTAATACCACTTTTCTCTTACTTGCTACTCAAATTTCCCTCATTCTTCCATATTTTATTATTCTGCATTAAGAATAATAAATTTCCCAATCTCTTTGAGATCAGAGAAATTCAGTTAACATCAGAAATCATATCCTTTATCAGCAAAAGATATAATTCAGAAATGGACTAAAGAAAGAATGAATATTATTTGGAGTTGTTCTTTCTATATGAATTTGTCATTTGGCATGCATTTTTTAGACATTTTGTTCTTTCCTAACATTAGGATAGGAACAAAATTACAGAAGAATAGGGATTTATAAATGAGAAACAAATAGAATTTGAAGGAAGGTATTCCACTTGGTATCTATAAAATATCAAATATGTGCATACTTTCATAATTATGGAAACTGCTTAAGCTAAGCACTGTATCTTCCAAAAGCACTAACGCCAACAACTCATCTCCTGAGATACTGGATGTTGCATTTTTTTTTAAAAAGGGGAACATCCTAAAAAAGAGTAAAATTGGGGTCTTCTTGCCTGGGAGAAAAACCTAGACTTCGTTAGAGACTAGCTCAAAAGCCTATCTTGGTTTCAGCCTTCAAGTCTGATAGGAATCACAGCTCCTCACTTGAAAACCTATTAAAAGTAGCAGCAAGGTTAATGAAGAGCAAGTGAAATCTCTTCAGAATAATTCATGATGACATTGAAATGTGTGCTGCCACAGTCTCGCTCTGTGGACTTAGAGAGGCTGCTACTTGCCCAGCACTGGGAGAGGGAAGGAGCTTAGCTTGACTCACAGTTCGGGATGTCGGAGGAGCTGAAGGACTCGTTAGGGAAACCATCTCCTGGATTGCTAATCGCAGCTTTAAGCGATGCAGGGGATTGCTGATTCCAATTTCTCTCTGGATCTCAGTGTCTGATAAAGCAGACATGATGGCACCACTTTTCACGTTGGCTCGGCAGGCTGCTACATACCAAGCGGGCATTCCCAACCAGAGCTGTTGGATAGGGAACAAATACATACACAGGTTAATCCAATAGTTACACAGTTTAGTGTCTTATGTGCCAGGCATTTTCCTAAGTACCTTACATGTGTGAACTGTTTTGTTGCCCACACCCCAAAAGATAGATGCTATTATTATTTCCCCCAGATGACACAGAGCCACAGAGACATTAAGCAATTTATTTAAAAATATCAGCTAGGCAGTGATGGAAAGGAAGATTTGAAATCGAGTCTCCAGGGTGTCCAATTTAACAACTAATTTATATTATTAGGCTAAACATAATAGGTGCACATCACCAAATCCAGCCCTGCCTGCCCCCCACCCCCCCCACCCGCCGTGGGTTAAAGGGCAAGAACAGCCACAAGCTGCATTTGGTGAAGACTGAATCGACGTTTGTTTAATGCGTGGTTTCAATTTATAATTCTCCTTCGGAATTCTGAGGGCAAAGAAATCCAGCTGCCCTGGAAAGAGACTGAAGCCTGTATTGCATGTAGCTAGACCCCTTTCTCATGTGATAGTTGTGTGAACTTAATTTGATGCCCTGCACGAACAAAGTTTTGGAGAACAAAATGATGTGCTAAAGGAAGAGGCTAAAGCTATAAACATCTGGAAAACTTTAGGCAAAGAGAGTAACTAAATGAATAATGCATTAGAAATTAGGGATTCCAATTTTTCAACTTTGTTAAGATGCTCTTGAAAGACAATTGAATCAGTAGTGCAAGGAGCACAGCACAGTGTCTGCACACACCTTAAGCACCGGGTGAATGCCAACTCACATGGATTGTGTTGCAGCATTTGAATTACACACACTTAAAAATGGAATATTCTCTCCATTCTCCCTCCCCACCATCACTAGATAGGAGTAAGAAGCAAGGCACATGCGAGTAAGCAGTTTAAATCTTGGTGTTTAAGTGTCCAAAATATTGATTTTTTGGACTATTTTATTTGTTGACGTGAATAGACTGAGCAAAAGGGAGAGAACATGAGTAAGAAGAGTGACAGTAAGAGAAAGAAGAAAAGGTATAAACCAGCAAAAGCCAACGCCAAGAGCTCTGGACTGGAAGGCTGGGCTCTAATTCCTTCAGTGTCACTGGTGAGTCCTGTAACTTCTCTAAGCCTCAGTTTTACTTTCCTCATTTGTAAAACAAAGAAATTCAGCTTTATTATTTCCAGGGCATTTTGGTAGTGAGCTTCTAAGAGGATCTTTGGGATTTCCTCTTCCTGATATTGCTTTTTCTTTTTAAGATTTTTAAAAAAATGTTTATTTTTATTTTGAGAGAGAGAGAGAGAGAGAGAGAATGAGAGCACACCAGTGGGGGGAGGGGCACAGAGAGAGGTAGAGAGAGAATCCCAAGCAGGCTCTGCACTGTCAGCGCAGAGCCCCACACGGGACTCGATCCCATGAACCGTGAGATCATGACCTGAGCTGAAATCAAGAGTCGGACGCTTAACCAACTAAGCCACCCGGGGGCCCCTCCTGACATTTTTGCCTTTGTGTAATTCTTTGCTCTTCAGTTTGGGCTGAAATCAGTGACTTATATCTAATGGATTATGAAAATGACAGGATGCCACTTTCCAGATTAGGTTACAAAGAGACTCTGGCTTCACTCCTGCTAGTCCTCTCTACTTCCCTCCTCTCAGAGCTCTAGCTTGGGGAATCCAGCTGCCATGTTGTGCACAGCCCTGTGAAGATGCCCACATGGCAAGGAACAGATGTTTCTAGCCAACCACTGGCAAGGAACCCAATCATGACTGTGAAAACAGGAGTCAGCTTGGAAGTGGATTCTCCCCACGTTGATCCTTGAGATGTCTGCCACCCTGGCTGACACCTTGGATGCAGCCTTGTGAAAGACTTTGATCAAAGCCCCAAGCTAAGTCAGACTCCTGACCCACAGAAGCTATGAGGAAAATAAATGCTGAGTTTTGGTGTAATTTGTTACATGGTAATAGGGGACTAACCTAGACATCCTTCTATTTAAAAAATTCTGTCATATTAGAAGGCTACTTGTTTCTATAGGGGAGACAAACAAACAAACCAAAAGCCAACTTTGAGTCATTGTGGCCTGGGCTGTGACTGAGGTAAAAGACAGGAGAGAGGGGAATCTAACTAAGGCACATGACTGAATAGTTCATACTGTGTTCCAGCAGGTGAGACACAAGGAATTGGCCTTACCTTGACAGGTACCATTAAATACCATTAGGTACCACTGATGGAAGATGGGACTTAATGTCTTAGTTCATCAACTCAACTTGTTCAAAAATAAGTAAACATCTAAACATACCTTCGCTGGACCCTAATGATTTTTCACTCCCTCTTTTTAAAGATATTTTTATTCCCATACTGAGTGATATTACCCAAATGTTTGCCAATACATTGTTATCAGTATCAACTCTAATTAGACTTTCAAAAAGGTTTTGGTGTGATAAATGGTGTGTGAAGCATCAGACTTCCTTCTGCTCATCATTCTGAGCAGGCTGTGCACATGAGGAGGTGCTAAAGGAGGTGAGAGTTAAGAGCTCTCATTCACTGGATCACCCCACTCATTCATCTTGTTTATTCCATTTTACAATTTGAGTCACTTTAGGAAGCACATTATGAGCAATTTCTGTGTGCTCAGGATAGGTTTAATTAGCACAAAACTTCACTGCTTGTCATTTCCTAGCCCCTTAATGTCAGTAAATCTTTTTTTTTCTTTTTTTAATCTAAGGGTTTGTTCATCATTTGCCAAAATAGGAGCTAACTCTCTGTCACTGCAGCTCATTTCACTGGAGTGACACTGAACAAAGAGCTGCTATTAATTTCGAGGTGTGTTTTCTTCAGCATTTTGACTCATAATTGATTTTTAAAGTATAGTAATTTTAAAGGCACGTTTGGAAGAAGCAGTTCTGATCATTAATATGCTAAAAATTCCCTGACTGCTACGAGAGAATAAAATAAAGCAAGACATAGGCCTCTTTTACTCAGTCCAAGAAAAAAAAAAGGCAAAGCATATTATTACATCTATCTATTAAAGGCTGTTTTTTTAAACTAAAAAAGGGTTTTATAACGTTTCATCATTGATTATTTGTTAGCCCTGGATATGATATGAAAGTGAGTGATTTTATAATCCCCAACCAGTTAAAACAATGGGTTCGAATTGCCTCTGCCAGGCAAGGAAAGCATATTTTCTTCTTTGCCCCGACATTGGCATATCCTGGTAGCTGCCGGCAGCCCACATTAGAGGACTGAATGGAACAGGCAAGTGAACACTACTAATAAGTTGTATGAACTGGTCCTTTGTGGTCAAATGCGTTTCTTTCACTGTTGCAGTCTGCTTCTACTGGCCTCCACTGTGCTCAGGTACTGTTTTTATTTTTCCTGGCCCCTGTGTTACATAGAAAATGCTGAATTACATTCAATTTAGACCCAGAAGAGAACAAGGGGATAAGTATTCTCTTGCTTAGTTCCAAGTGTCTAAACCTAGCTGGCCTCTGGGCGTTAGAGAATTAGGTTCAGGAATCATTTTACAGGCAAAGAAACGGCTCTCTGCGCAAATAGGTGACAGTGATATCACGGATAACATGTTGAATATAGAGATGGTTCTTGTTTGTAACCTGCTGATGAGAAAGAACTCTAGACTGATAGACTAGGGCAGATGTTTTCTTGCAACATGAGAAATGTGGCTCAATACCTGCCTTCCCTTCTTCTAAAGATGAAGACAGTGAAATTTAGAGAAACTTCCTTTTATCCTACTGGGTGCTTCCTTCGGCCACAATCACAAGAATGCATCACAACAATGCTCACAGCCCCCTGGATAAAGCAAATATTCCCTCAATAAGCTACTCCAGGCTAGTGGAAAGCTGTGACTTCAGGAACCCATCTTCACCTGTTTCTAGAAAAACTATCAAATTGAAGTCATTAATTTAAGAGCTTTCTGGTTTAATTCTCTTACCTCCAGCCATGCAACGACAGTGGGCCCATCCCACTGAGCAAAAGGTAATCCCTTCCTCCGAGCTTCTTCTAGAAGTTCATGCCTGAAGTACACAGCAAAGATCATTAGTCAGGTAACATGGAAAAAGATGGTAGTGATTAATTTAAATGCCAATATTTTTAAAAAACAAATAATCCTTCACAAGCTTTTTCTGAGTTAATATAGAATAACAGAATTCTTTCTTCCTCTTAGAAATACATGGAAATCAGCCATTGATTTTATGAGTAAAACAATGACATCTAAAAATAATTTCTCCCAACATTTATTCACAAAATTGAAACATTAAATGTTAATGGACTAAGAAGCTGAATTATATTATCAGCAAATATCTTAGCTCTTTAACAAGAAAATGGCGCACATGTGCATTTTCAAGCATACATTATGGGATCTAAATGAGGCTTCTTTCAACCTACTTACTTTCCCTTACTATTTCAATGATAGAGAAAATGTCTGAATATAGAGGCAGTGGATAAATTTGGTTATTTTATCCCCATTTAAGAGATGTGCCTCATTTTAGTATGCTCTCCAGGTCAAGGTAGCTACATTAGGAATTTTTTTTTTAATCTAGACGATGAAATTGCCTCTCATTTAAAGAAAACTCAGAGAGAAATTAACTTCTATTACTAGAAAGCAATGTAAGGTGTGAAATTCAATAGTACATTCATTTTCATTTATAATCACTCCTGTTTTTAATGAAAGTGAAACATTTCAATGAAAACAAATGGTTGTTTCTGGTAGCAAAATGTAAAAAGCCTTGACAGATGCATTATTAATCATTGTCCCTACAACTGAGCCTTATAACTGACATCCATTTACAAAGCCAATTTGAGTCATTTATTGTTAAAATATCAAATATGTGTTTTTACTGAAACTCAAATTGATATATACCTGTCCAGGGCTATATTGGAAAATATATTCTGTTCCTTAGTATACTTTGATCTTACACACAAATGATAAAAATGTAGTGTATATTCACTCTTTTGAATGTGTGTCTTTCATGGTTAGGAATCTATCAATAACATCATATATGAACTCCAAAATGAAACATTTGATTATTTCCTACTATCAATCAATCAACTGATTTTTATAATTTGTTAAGATACAGTTGACCTTTGAACAACATGGCAGCTAGGAGCGCCAACTCCCTGCATAGTTAAAAACCTGCATTTAGCTCTTGACTCCCTCCAAACTTTACTAATGGCCTTGACTGGAAGCCTTACTGGCAACATAAACAGTCAATTAACACATATTTTGTATGTTATACATGTTTCATTCTGTATTTTTACAATAAATATAGAGAAAAACTATTAAGAAAATAACAGGGGCGCCTGGGTGGCTCAGTCGGTTAAGAGGCCGACTTCGGCTCAGGTCACGATCTCGTGATCCATGAGTTCGAGCCCCGCGTCGGGCTCTGTGCTGACAGCTCAGAGCCTGGAGCCCGTTTCAGATTCTGTGTCTCCCTCTCTCTCTGCCCCTCCCCTGTTCATGCTCTGTCTCTCTCTGTCTCAAAAATAAATAAACGTTAAAAAAAATTAAAAAAAGAAAATGTGCGGATAAGTCGGCCCCAGCAGTTCAAGCCTATGGTGTTCAATGATCAACTGTACATAACCAAAAATGCTTTTCAGCGAGAACTTTCCATATTTGCAGTGGATGCTACCAACAAAAGTTCAGTGTGACAAAGAAACAAAGAGGCAAAACAAAAACTGAAGTTATAGCTGCTGAAGAGACACATAAATCAACTGCTGTTTTATCTGAATAGCAAGGAAAGCATAGGTGAATTCTGCAAGTAACTTTTTCAGCACCGAGGACAGGGAAAAGTGATCTCAGCACCCCTGAATACGAAGTGAAAATTAGAGGGGCTTCCTCACCTGCCTTCCCATTCCCTTGCACTTCCCAATGACATTCCTTCAATGAAAACCTGACTTGAATAGCCTACTCTCACTGTTACTGGTATTGACAGAAATGGGTTGAAGGGTCAAACAACCAACCATCAGGTACTCATTGTGCATCTGTTGTGACCTTAGATCTGTGCTCAATGTGGAAGACATGGGCTCAGTTTTTCACAAGGTCCCTAGTTAGATAGAAAAAGCAAACACACAAACTGTCCAAAAACACAATACAATACACAAATAGATGCTAAAACTCAGTGATGCACATTCTGGGCGTGAGGATTTTGAAAATGGGTTAACAGCAATGGAAACGATTGGTGAAGGCATTTGGTAACTGAGCTGGCTTTGAAGGGCGTGTGGGAAGGCTAGGTTCTAAGCAGGATATGCAGTAAGGTTGAGCCTGGACTATGTGCAAGACAATTGAGATTAGGCCTCCACAGAGCTGAGGATTATTATTAAGAGTTGTAATGTTATACCCAATAGGGAAGAAACACTTCCAGTTATGTAACAGCTGAGTGGCATTAAAGGAGAAGAAACAAATATACATTTACAGCTGGGGGGTTTTTTTGGCCACATTTAGTAAAAAGGCAAGTAAATATGCACTCAGCACCTAGGAAGTACATAACATTTAACAAGTGAATTATATGAGCTGTACAAAAGACATTTTTAAAAGTTAGAACATTTTAATTGTGAGACTTCTCACTAGTTCTCTAAAAATATTCTACCACACAAGCGAGAGTGAACTTGTTAAAACTTAAGTCAGATAATGTAACTTCTCTGCTCATAACCTTCAATCACTCCTTGTCTCACTCAGAATAAAAGCCAAAGCAGCAGTTAGGATCGGCCTCTACCCTCTCTGATTCAGTTGCTACCTCACACAGCAACACTGGCCTCCTCACTGATCCTGGAAATAGCTCAGGCTTCTTTCTGCCTCAAGACCTTTGTACTCGCTATTGTCTCTGTATAGAATGCATATGCCTCCATCTCCACATGGCTCACTCCCTCTCCTACTTTTAATCTTTACTCAAATGTCACCTTCTCTGAATGTCTTCTTCCCTACCTCCTTCAACCCTCACTAGACATTCTTTATCCCTGTTCCTTGATTTATTTTTCTCCACAGTACTTACCTTCTAACACAGAGTATCATTTACACCTCCGTCTATTACATCCCACTCAAGTATAAGCTCAAGGAGGACTGATGTTTTCACATATTCTGTTTAGAGATAATTAGAAGAATCTAGAGCAAAGTCAGGCACTGACAAGGTGCTCAATAAATATCTGTGAATGTTGAACATGTTTGCCAGGGTTCACATTTAGGTACTTCTTTTTTTCAGTAAATTGAGTCTCTCTCTCTCTCTCTATATATATGCCCCCATAATTGTATGGAGGCAATGCATATATATATATATAGTCCAAATATCCTTTTATATTTTGGCTTACAACGCCATTCAAATGTTTATGTTTCAAAGAGTAAAAAAAAAAATCCTTCAATTTTGCTTCCTCTTGAGCCAGTTTGTCAGAATAACACCCATTCCAGTTGATGCCAAGAATCTGATCTGGCCTGGAATCCCTGACAGGAGTCTGGTTAAGAGGCAATCCAATGTGCTCAGATAGTTCTATTCTTCATCTGAATAGAAATTTAACTGCACAGTTGTTTGTGAAATCTTTGCGTGATCTTGTTCTTGAAAAAGTTTTCTTTGTTTTTGCTTTGTTTAATCACAAACTCTTGTAACATAATAACTTTAGTAAGAGTATGCTAATAAGAAAAATAATTCTAGTCAAGTGGATGCTATTCTTTGGTCCCCAGCTGGCAGGGCTGAATCCCCAGCCTTTGAACTGACACACTTGAAACTGGGGAGGAACTGCCGGGTTAGGGGTAGATGGCTGGGTTTTGCAGCAGGACTGCATGTCACATGACTTTGACTCCAGATGTGCTTTCCCTTTATCTGAGGGCAGTATCAACTGTGTAAGAAAGGCATTGAAATTCTCAGAGCAATATTACATTTAATTCTTCTCAATTAAAAAAAAAACTCTCACCATATTTATAAGAGACATATTTATAAGAGACATATATCTGGGTGTATTCCATGAGAAAGAAGCAATGTTAAAAAAATAAAATAATATGGGCAATGCTATAATAATTGGAAATCACTGAGTTTAACACATGAAGATTTCCTAACAGATTATTAAAGGTAGCATTAATTGTATGGGGGCATGCTTCTTCCCACCAGATATTTTGACAGAGAAACAGTGATCTGAATTGTTTAGGAAATATAAAATAAAAAACTGATTTGCCACAAATAGGCATTTTGAATATGCTGGTGTTCTCTGTTCAACCACCCTATGTGTGAAAAGGTATGTATTTATTCTGTACCTGAGATTCAACCTTTTCAAAGGTCAGAAGACAGTTCTTCCAGAGCAAGGCTAGGATCAACTTTCCCTAGTATAAGTGTGAGTCTGGAAAGTGCTGTTTTTCTATCTAGACCTGAAGAAATATTTTTGTTTTTCTTTCTTTTTTTCCTCCAGATGATCTAATATTTAATCATCCTTTCCCAAAGGATCACTTATATATCACTATAGTTAAGGATATGCATTTTTGTTTTAAGATTTAGACTAGATTTTAGAGAATACCAGTAGCACTTCCTTTTAGAAATTCTATCTGACATAGGGTTGTCATCACCTGTGTGAAAACCCAAAAAAGAAAAGTACTAATTGTAAAGGAATGTCATTTTGAGTAAGAAAAATTTTTGAATTGTTGACTATTTTCAAGAAACACATTCTCATCTCTAATAAAGAATGCCATTAGACTCTCTTGAAATAGGTGTCAATGAGTTACTGTGACTGGAAAGTGACACCTTAGGAAGGCCCACCAGGTGCATGAGTCATTTGCATGCTCAGATATAACTGTGCACAGGGAAGCCTGTGCATGCTATGCCTGGTCTGAGATAGGAACAAGGTTGGGCACCCTAGTAATAACTAGATCCAAGGATTTCTGAATAAAAATCGAGAGTGTCTAAAAAATGTACATGAATCAAAGGCAGTTGCCAGGCTTGTAGTTTCTTACTCCTAATGCACACTAATTTAAGCAAGTTTGACTTTGCTTAAATGACTCAAACCAAATGGAAATGTCTGGCTTCTACTTTTTTTTTGGTTTTATGTCTCTGCTCAACTATTCCAGTTTTAACCTAATTGGTACAGTATGCTTGCATTTGTAAGCTACGTTTCTATCACACTAAACAATGTCCTCATGTCTCCATGCCTTGTCTCCCCAGTCACTTTGTCTTGATTTTTAAGACATACTAAAATACTTCCCTGAAGCCATCTTTTCTCGCCCCTGAGGCAATATCCACTACATCTTTTTATAAGCCCCCTAGTATACCAAGCATTCTTACCTAGAGTACCTTTAACATTTTATTGACTCAGAGATTCAGTTGGTCTTATTCTTTGCTGAACACAAAACCTGGTACGCGGTAGATCATAAAAATGAGATGACTGACTACCTAACAAATTTGGTTCATCCTGGAGTAGGAAAAGTCCCTGTATTCATGCCCTCACAGTAGGGGAACCAACTTATAAATCAAAAAAATTCAATCAAGTGTTAAACTCTGAGAAATAAAATTCATTAATTACTCAAAAAAGTCACAGACCATAGGGCCAGTAAAGTCTCTTTTCTCATATTCTTCCCAACATGAATGGTTCATCACTGTCAGTGAAAATAGACTTTATTCTCAGACCACTTAGCCTCCAGTGCTATTTTGGGATTGCCAATTTGTGATATGACTGTCTGAATACTATACAGTACCCTTTCCTCTGTCACTCGGGATGGCCATTTCAGTCACTTTCCATTTAATGCCTGCCAATTTCCCCCTTCATATTTTCTATTTCATCTTCCTTTACTTTCTATTTTTGTCACCACCATACTCCTTTTTTTTCACCCCTTTAATTGGCCCCTATCTCTAGTCCTCTAACCCTCTTAATACACTGGCATAAGAAGAAAATCTGCCATGATAGCAAAAGAGGTAAGAAAGCAGCCTCTAAAGTCTGATGGTTTGGGCCTGATTCTTGGTGCCTCCTCTTCTTAGCTGTGCATCCACAGACAAGTCACTTTACCTCTTTGTACCTCAGTTTCCTCATCTGTAAAATAAAGCTGACAATACTAGTCCCTACCTCAGGAGGTTGCAATGCAAGTTAAATGAGAGAAAACATATGGTAATGTGATTACAACAGTGCCTCACACAAAGGAAGCAGCTAATAAATGTGAGGTGTTACTTTTGTCATAGTGTTGTCCTCTGAAAACCTGCCAACAGCTTCTTAAATGCCTAAAGTATAACCCTCAACCTGCATTACGAATACTAAAATAGGTTTAGTCTTGACTTACCTTTCTAACCATCTTCATTCACTTCTAAACAGAACTGAAAAACTACTTTTGCATATAATTTGCGCATTCTAATTTCTCATTGCAAGCACCATTTTCCAGGGCTGGTAAGTTCTTTCCCTTCTTCAACTATCAAAATCTTTCTGTTTGCCTAAATTACGACCCTAGCTTTCATTTTGTGATAATCCCATTCCATAAAGACTCTTTATCCTTCAAAGTCTGGAAACTTCTAGTGTGTCAGTATCACTCATACAGATTGTTGATTAGCACCACATGTGTGTGCCTCATATCCTACCCCCAACTCTAAAGTCCTAGAGATGAGAGCTTGTCCTTCCACTGCATCATGCTTTTCATCATCTGCTCTAGCCAAGAAAATCTTTCGAATGACTGTTATACTGTAATCCACAAAACTCTCAATGTTGACAACCACCTGGGATCTTTGATCATAGGATGAATTGTAAGTATTTTGTTTTTGTTAACATCAAACTATGCATTGCATCTTAAAAAGGAGTAAGCATTTTGTTTAGCAGTTACCTATACTGGCTGCTCAGAAAGAGAAAAACATGCACTCTCTAACATTAAATAAGATATTTTGCAAATTGACTACTACCAAAGCTTCTGTTCAAATCCTCATCATTTGCGGATCATGGCAAAGGACTCCCAGAGTCTCTCTGTCTCTGGTACCCCTCTGCCCATGCTTTTTCCAACTCCCAGTGAGAACTTCCTAAACGCAAATTTTTTGTTAAGACTTGCCTACTTAAAAACCTCCCCGTTGTCCTAAAAATAACAGTCAGATATCTTAGCATGATGAAAAAGACCCTTAGTAATCTAGCCTCAGCTCTCTCCAGACTCTTCTGCTCAATCAGTACTGAAACACTTGCCATTCCCCCATACCACATTTTACTTGACCCTCTGTGACTTTTATCTCCCTTTTTCTTCTGATTGAAACATCCTTCTTTGCATCATAATCATGGCAAATTCATACTTGTCCTTCAGGCATAGCTCATGCTTTATCCTTCCTGTTAAGATTCCAAGACCTCTCCCAGGCAGAATTAATTTTCTCTTCTACACAAATATTATGACTTGTGCATACTCCACTGATTGCACTTATTATACCTCTCATTTAAAATTTAAAAATATATTTAAATGTAATTTTTTAGATTTTACTACAATTCAATATAGTACATACTGTAATAGAGATTTTTCTAATGTGACTTCTTGTTTCATTTAAACCACTTTCTATTCTTCTGAGATATGATATCATGGTTTGAAAGAGCAAAGGTTCTGGATGTAGACAAATTAGGGTTTAGATCCCCGATAACAACAGCTAACACGCATTGCCACAAATTCTGTGTGAAACACTATCCTAAGAGCTTTGTATGGATAATTTCTTTAAGCGTCACAACAATAAGATACATATTGATACTCATTTGCAGATGAGGACACTGAAGAACACAAACCACTTGGAGCATAGAGTGAGCAGTGGTAGAGCCAGAATTTGAGCCCCAAGACCTTGGCCACAGAGTTAACTTTCTTAACCCCCATTCTATCCTTTAGCTAATTAATCTCTTGAACTTTTTGTAACTGAAAAAGGAGGATAAATTGATTGCAATAATTTGATTATATTAAAAGCAACTTCCTTGTTAGTATTAAATAAAATGGTATTCTCCCCCTTTTCTTTCTTTTCTTGTGGTTCATTTATATTCAGAAGTGGCACATATTTATTTGACCTCCTGGGTAATATGTATAATCTTTACCCGCTTACTATCACACCCTTTAATTCTTAACATTATCAGATAAATAAGGAGCTTTGCCTTTTCTTTTCTTCTTCCTCCCTAATATCAGGTTCTGCATCTCTGCCAGAGGAATCAAGATTGGTCTTGATTATCTCATTGGGATGGACAAACTGGATTGCTTGCACTTTGTGTCAGTTCAATTGATTTTGTATAATTGCAATATAAAGGAATTCTCTGATTGAAAAATATACCTTAAGGGCCTATTAATTTACTGTGGCACATGACAAGTAATTAGTTATTGATATAACCAGAAAAAATAAATATGTGGCTTGATAAGAACCAAGAATAAAACATAAGTCAAAATAATTTGACAGTTGAATCTACTTCTTAACAGTATAGTCCAGAGAATAAATCTCTCTCACATAACGTAGCCAGTAAATTTACTTATACTTCATTTCACACCGTTATTAATTGTTCCATTAAAATTCAGTAGTCAGGAGGGTAAGTAGGATATGATCTCAAATTCCCAACAGATGATGAGCTATACATCTATCATTCAGAAATATAGACTTGTTGATCAATGCTATGAAAATCAACATTACATATTTGAGAAACTATTTGAAATTCTGGTCAGCAAGTATGAACAAAATGTGCCACCCACATTTTTTCTAACATGTGCAAGCTGAAAATGTATATCTTAATTAACACAATTTTTCTAAACAGAAATGTCACAAATCCCAATCAGCTGCTTCAGAACATTGATTGCCTAAATATACATGTTTAGCTCCATAAAATTAAGAGTTTTGAATTCAACATTAACAAGGTTGACTTGATTTTAAAAAGCATAGCATACTGTGATTTTGTGTGTGTGTGCAAGTGTATGTGTGTTTGTATATCCTATAATGGCACATTTTCACATGAAGTGCATATAAAATCCATTACACTTCTAAGTACTATTTTATTTGGATTCCAAGAACACATGCTAGGTTGTTTGGAAATGAAATAGTTTGACGACATTAAAACCAAAGTTTATTCATACTGAAACCTTTTTTCTTCAAGCTGCTCTGAAATGGAGGGCACAGTCTCAGAAACAAAATGTAATTTATTTGTGAATTTGAGTTGGGATTTACAGAATTTCTTTCCTCACTTTATTTTGAATTTAATCAGTTTCAAAGCCATTAAAAAGGTATAAACACACACACACACATGCACACACAGAAATGTGATGAAGCAATACAATTACTCATGCTGTTACTGAAAACTAAAGGGATTTGTATTACTTTCCATTAAACAATTTCATTTTTGAAAGATTCTGTGGTCTGTTCTCCCTAGTCATCTCCTGATAGTAAATTGGGGACTTATTGGAGGAACAGTGGTAATTTTCAGGTTATTTGGATACCATTTAAACTAGATTACCTTAG
This sequence comes from Lynx canadensis, assembly GCF_007474595.2. Classification (NCBI taxonomy): domain Eukaryota; kingdom Metazoa; phylum Chordata; class Mammalia; order Carnivora; family Felidae; genus Lynx; species Lynx canadensis. The sequence continues at coordinate 103,855,227 of NC_044309.1, forward strand.
TGCCTCATCTAATTTTCGCCCTCTTTAACTCAGATTTTGAAGTTTATAGTTTTCATGCTTCTTGAGGTTATAGATATTTTCTCATCCTCTTGTGAGGTTCAGGAAGTTGATAGTAGTGTCAGTAAGTACAGAGAACATGTCAGTCACTCAAGGGTACGCAAAACAAATGGGAAAGCTGGGGCTTACATTCTTACCTTCTCATCCCTAATTCAGGGAATGATCTTTCCACCTCCAATCTCCTATCTTCACTAAGTTTGTACTATCTTCTCCTGACACTTTAACCTCCTAAGCTTTCTTTTAGCAATTCTACCGGGGAAATGATTTTAAAGTCCTAAAATGTTAAATTCCAGGAGCTTGTACAAGACGGCAAGAATCTCAATTTTAGAATGAAGACAATTCCATCAGTTTCTTAAAGTACATAAATGACAATGCAACATGCATTTATTATTTTTCAATATTTAATTCAAAAAGTGAAGGGAAAATGAATGGGATTATTCATTCATGGGATTGAATATTTTCAATATTCAATGGGATTATTTTCCTTATGAAACTTAAAATGGGATTATTTTCCTTATGAAACTTAAAAACCATGAGAAGACAGACCACTGATATTACATGATAACATGAAAACAATGTTTTAAATCTAATATCTAGAATATTCATTATATTTAAAAAGAGCTTACAAATTTGGCTATCATAGTTGAATAGTACCCTAACCACGGCTTGCCTTGCATTTTTAAGAACACTTACTAGGCTTTCCTTAATATCATAAATTATCCTAACTGAAGTAAATTCTGCATTACTAAATAATTAGTAGTACTAACTAGAACTTAAAATTAGAGTAGAAAAATATAACAAATATAAACCATACTAATGAACTAAGCAATACTACAAATATAAATATGTTATATATTATATATTATATATATTATATATTATATATATATATATATATATTTGGTTTTCAATTTAAAAGCAATACCTTTCCCAAACAGAAGTGTTTTTAAAAGCTCACCATGTTACCAATGTAAAAGTTGAAACCAATGTAAGTATTTTATAAACGTTATGCATAATTTGTTTTACTTTGAAGCCCCATTTGTCTTAGGAATAGATAATTAACATGTTTTCATTTTAGTTCAAAGAGAAGGATTTAAAATTTTGTACTGTAATCTGAGATGTTTAGATTTTTAAATCTTTGAAAATTAACCTGTAGTACAGGAAATAATGGGAAGCACACACAAAACCAAAGGAATAAACCAAAACCAAGGATTACTTTGGAATCTAAGTGTAAAAGTCCTACTGGGGAAGATCCAACATTTATCCTCTTCATTTAAGTGCAGTTCTAATAATTAACAAAGAAGTTTGTCTCTGGAAGAGAATGTGGGTGGAGAGCCACTAAGCACTAAGGAGCACTCAGGCCAACCCAGCCATGCAGCACAGTCCAAAATAACAATGTGGCCTTCAACTATTACTTAAGCATCACCGAGTGCCACACTAACTCCTAAAGCATGACTTGAGAAGGAAGGAAATGACGTCTGGAATATCTTTTGACGTGTGTCTAATAGAACTGAATAAACAGAAGTGCCTGCAAGGCCAACATAATTAATTTGAGTGTGAACATTTCTCTGAACCAATGATTCCTTTTACAGTGTGGAAATGAATACACTTTGCAGTTTTCATTTTAGGTCAGAGGCAGTGCAGCTTGTGTTAAAACTGAAAAGAGAAATACTAAAGATAAAAGACAAAAAGGATGGTGCTGAAAATAAACATGTTCAGCAGCCATTGTCATTCAACTTACCCAGATGTGCTTTTCATGAGATGGAGAAGGATGGATGGAAAAGAAAAGCACACAAATGTTAATGGATACATTTTAGTCCAAAGAAAGCCATGGAATAAAACAAGAGCATCATTTCAGATGTGCAAAAGCTCAGATATGAGAAAGACATGGTGTCTTTTTTTATTTCACCGTGGCACACATACTCACTGCGTCCAAAAGCATGATCAGGTTGAGGGCAGGTCTAATTGTTGACTAGTAAGTCTGTCTCTTGAAAATGAGCCACTCTGAAACATGCATGACCACATTTTTCCCAGCCTCTAGTATACTCCAGGAAGAAATCAGGCATTTTATTAAAGAACATTCTTTACCTCAGGCCACTCCTGGGTTGTTTTACAAATAGAAGCAGGATTTACCAAATGGTGCTCAGATTCTCATACAGCCTTACATGTCTACTGTTCGACCTCAAGAAAAAGTACAAGAGACCCCTGGAGAGGCAGCAACTTAAGAGAGCACTGGTGTGAGCGTCAGAATATCGGGGTTCTAGTTTTTATACATGATTTGGTCAAAATTACCAGCAGGTTCTGATTTTCAATCTCCTTACCTTCATATGGGGCAAGAAGAAAATTATACATTCAGGCCCATAATTGTAATATTCTAACAAATGCCATAAGAATAATAATTTTTATAATATGCGTTTGCCAGTAATCAGAACATGAGAAGGATAAAAGAATCCCATGACTCTTTTCCCCTTGCTACAATAATTCCTTCTCCTCTGTTTGAAGTGGCAAAATAAATGTTGTTGGTGCCAACTGAGTCTCTTTCGACAGAAACATTTATTTGGACAGATGTTTATAAATGTTGCTCTGAGGAAAAAGGAAACTAGTTTGGTTCACCAATATTACCATAAATCATCGCAAAACAGCATTGATTTAAATATAATTTTTGAGGTAGCCCACTTGCTCCCTGGATATAGTAGTGGCACTGGGAAAATATGGAATTTAAATAATTCAACGAAAAGCCATGGTAATATTATTTAAAATTTTCTATACAAGCATAGTAGACTAATTCTTAGAAAAAATAAAACTTTTACTACAACTCATAAAATATATTAAATATAACAAAATATGAAGCAGAAATCCATATCTCAGATATTAGGCAACTTAGAGAGTTTCTTTTTTATTGCTCAGTCATTATAAAGAAAAGGTTGGCGTGCAATGAAAACACCCTGTACGTGCCTCATCTAAATGCATTCATTCAGAGAAACCATGTATTATTTTATTAAATAGGCCTTTTGGAGAAATGCGTATTCTTTGACCTTAGCTCCAGAACAGCTGTGGGAAGCTCTTTAAATATTCACATAAACAAAAACATAAATGTCCATACATATTGGCACCACAATGACCTAAGAAATTTAAGGCATTTTTTTTTACATCATACATGGAACAGAAAGAAAATTAAAACCAAAAAGAGACAGTTTCTAAATTGTTAAAATGGCTTTCCTGTCAACGTATCTGTGAACTCTTTGATGAGCTCTTAAAAAAGGCAATTTCTGAGCTTTCCAGGAAAATTGCCAAAAGCATTTGGGGCCAGTTATTCCCATGGACAAAATCATCTTTCTCAGCCTACCAGTTATCTAGTAATTGCTCTCCAATAAAACAAGTTGATTAAATATGTGCACAATGGAATATTAATAGTCCCCATGTATTCATTTAGCATTTTCAAAAATAGAAAACTAATATCAATAAAAATACCTTAAATATAAAATGTAAGAGAAATTATGAAACAAACAGGAAACACAAATATAAAAAACATTCAAAAAGTATTACTTAAATTTCTAATATATTTGTTATCAATTGTTATAAGGGTTCTGATTTTTCAGAGTTTTTATGAACTTTCTTATTCTCCAGAGTCAATTGAAAGCAATACTGAGCAGTTTACCTCACTTTAGAATATTAAGGATTTCAGCTCATGATGTAAAAAAAAAAAAAAAAAAAAAAAAAAAAAAAGGCCTGCAAAGGACAAAAAGCTAGTCATAAATGACTCTGACATTGGTAAATACTCTAAATTCATGTCAGAGGGAATATATATCTGCAGAGTTTTTTCATCTGGATAAAGTATTTAATTTTTCTTCTATGTTCTTTCCTACAAGCAGTTATTTACAATAACACATAACCTCATTATTCGTTTTCTCTTCACTCCAGATTGTCAAGATTATGATAACATCAAGACAGATTCTGTGAAAAATAAATGTTCTTCATGTAAAGATCACTGTGAGTAATAGGCAAATAACAAGTTTTAATTGACACAGAAAAAGAACAGGTTTTAAGTTACCATTTAATGAATATGATCAAATCCAATTATTGGCATGTTTTCCTTGGGAACATCAGCATACATCCAGACACAAGTAAACATTACCAGCGAACATCTGTCTTTTTTCCAAAATGGTGCCTGAAACTGTTCAGATGTCTCATTTTAGTCTTCTAGATCTCTTACTACATGAATGGGCCATTTCCTGTTTATAAACTAGTCAACTTTGAATGTTAAAACTTCACATGATACATAATTCACTACATGAGCTTCATATGTGAAATGTGATTGCTTTCTCTTCTTAAGGTTCAAATTGGTGACTCAGAAAGATTTTAAAATCAATTATTAATACCAGATTGAGGAGTGAATGGGTAGCAACTGATGTGAAAAAGTAGAATAAAGAAAGGATTTCCTTTAATAGGTGAAACCTGAGAATGTTTAAAGAAGAGAGCAGAATTTGAAAGTATAAGAGCAAATAAGAAGTCAGCACAACATGACTGAGAGACTGGGAAGAGATGAGCACTCAAGCAAGAGAGTATCCTAGTTTCCTGTAATAAAACAAAAGAGGGGCTAGTGTTAGTATGCATTTGGCAGCAAATAATTTAGGGCACTCAGATGGTTTCTTCCTTCTCTCCCTCTAAAGCAGAATGTGAGTTCATCTGCAGAGGATGCAGCTTTGAGAACAGTGGAGTTCTCTAACAAAAGTTTCAAGGAGTAGAAACAAGATTGGTAAGAGAAAAATACTGTAATTACAGGGCACTGATGAAATGCCAAAGGAAGCTGGCCCGAAGTCTTGTACTATCATGTTCTCCAGCAGCATAAAGGTGTTCAGTTGTAGACATAGAGAAAGAAAATTCATTGGTGGCAGCAATAGTGGCATGTGGATACAACCAAATGAAAGAAGAGCAAAAAAAAAAAAAATGAGGAATTTTTGAGTGTGTTGAAATCATGGACATGGAATCTAAGCTAAATAGGAAGCAAGGAGAGAACAGAAAGGGGCAACTGTGCTGGGAAAGGATAGAAGTTAAGAAGAATGATAGTTGACGAAAATGACAAAGCAAAGATGAGAGGAGAAGACTATGGTTAGGAAGGAATGATCTGTTTGAATTAGTAAGAATTAGTAATTTTGGAATAAGAGTGATTTGGAGGAGATGAGATGATATAGAATATGACCATGGAAGGTGTCTGACTTCAGTAGAGAATGGCATTGGAAGCCATGACACTTACAGATTAAATTGTGAGTGGGTGATCTATGTGGATGTTAGGGCACCACAGGGTGATGGAAAGGTCTACTTCATGTATAAAGACACGGGACACATTGAAAATAAATAGTCAAGCATATTTCTAGTGATCTTTATAAATGAAAGGAAATGGTTCAGAAGTTTTCAGTATGGTTCATCATCACGCTACTGCAGAAATAACTTTTCTTTAAAGTTAATACTGATTTCACTCTAGTTCCATCTGTGTCATTGCAATGGCAAGATTTCATTCTTTTTTGATGGCTGAGTAATATTCCATTGTACATATATACCACATCGTCTATATTCATTCATCAGTCGATGGAGTTAGAGTGTATTATGCTAAGTGAAATAAGTCAGTCAGAGAAAGACAAATACTCATATGTGGAATTCTGGAAACAAAACAGATGAACATATGGGAAAGGGGAAAAGAGAGACAGGGAAGCAAACCATAACAGATTCATTCCTATAGAGAACAAACTGAAGGTTGTTGGAGGGAGGTGGGTGGGGGAATGGGCTAGATGGGTGATGGGTACTAAGGAGGGCACATGTTGTGATGAGCACTGGGTATTGTATGTAAATGATGAATCACTAAATTCTGTTCCTGAAATCAATATTATACTATGTTAGCCTAAAATTTAAAGGAAAAATTAGAAGGAAAAAAAATCAAGTTAATACTGATTTCAAATAGTTAGCGATTTTTGAGACTCTTTTAAAGAGGTTAAGAAATCTTTATTCTTCTAAGAATTTTGTTCATTTGCCTAGCAAATCTAACCCAGTCAAACACAGTTGAAGTTGTAGTTCTGTAAAATCTGAAACAAAGACATTTCTTTGTATTTTTACATACATGTACATAAAATATACATATATCCATACATATGTTTTTAGGGGACATATAGAACTAGTTTTTAAAATAAAACTCTGGAAATAAGATACAGATAATCACTGCTCTCCTTAGAAATGTAGAAACAAAGAAGAGAATCTTATTTGATAGGTGGCTAATTTTAAATAACTGTGGGAAGAGAGAGCATCTTCAAAGACCTTATGAAAAACCTATGCAGAGCCAATATAAGATCCTATATTTGTGGAAAGAAATGTGGAGAATTCTTTCCAGATTAAGATGTCAGCAGTATATTTAAAGGTACCCTAATTAGTGACTTTTTTTCTTCTAAAAAAGGAGCTTAATTATCCTTGGTATTCGATACTAACTTTTTAAGTTTTATTGGAATGAATTGTGTAAGATTGATTCAAGCACACATTTAAATTTCTTACATAGCTTATTTGTAAGTGCTCATAACCATTCTTACATCAAACTTTGAGATATTATGTGTGGCTAATTATATGAAAAAAAGCAATTTTATAACACAGCTACATTTTGTGCGTTGAAACTATCTCCTCTTCCCAGTATTAAAAAAAATAGTTTGGCTTGAATATATTTATTGCTCATGTTGAAAGATGGGATAAGGTCAGATGACAAACTAATTATCCTCCAGAAAAAAAATATGCTACTCTTTTCGGAGTATAAAGAGGGTGAGGGATTCTCTTTTGACTCCCTATATAAACCATTCAAATATATAAGATATAAAGGTGCAGCTGACAAACAACTACATACTTTAAATTGCAGCTTTACCCTGAGATCCCAAATAATTTAGAAAAAGGCTGGACTCAAGAGATCCAGACTCTTGTATCGTACAGTGCCTGGAAAGCTATGTTTCCTCATAGGTGGAGGAAAATCTACCTCAAAGGCTTTGTGAAAATTAAAAGATAATACATGGAAAATATGTAGTATAGTACCTAGAATACTGTAACTGCTCAATGTGATTATCAAATTCTTATTACATATATAATAATTATCATTACTATACAAAGAATGAGGAGGAAAATGGAACGGGGTAATTACAAACAAGTATTAGATATTAAGTATATTAAGACAATAACATACAAGATGGGAAGTAGAGAGAGATAAGGCTGGAGAGATAAATAGGAACCAGATGATGCAGGGATTTATGGGCCATATAAAGTCATCTGGAATTTATCCTAGAGAAGCTAGATAACAACTGAGGGATTCTAGGCAAGTTCAGAAATATAATTTAGATAGATCTCTTTAGCTGAAGTACAAAGAACGGATTACAGGAAGGCAAGAATGTATCATGGTTTTAGTATGATGGTCTGAAAAAGGAAAGAAGAAAACCAATACATTTGAGAGATTTTAAAGAGATAGTATATGGAGCAAGAGTATACAGAAGTGCACAGAAGTACACAAAGGAAGAATAAGGACAAGGACGACCAAGGGCAAAGATGAAGCCTAGTTTTCTGGTTTGGTCATCTGAGTAGAAGTCACTGCCCTAGTTCCTATTATTTTCTTAGGATTTCTTCTCTACTTGAGAGCTCTTTCTCTTGGCAGAATCTGGATCTCTGTTGTTTATACCCCACACATTCCTAATTATTTCTAGCATACCTTGAAGACATGTTTGATATAATCTTGCTATACTGGTCATGTTCCTTGGAACATATGCTGGTTTGAATATATCCACTTAAAGTATATTTCCCAGAAATTAACACAATATCCAACTATAATCTGAGCAGTACATAGAATTTTGGCCCTATCCATTGCTTTTATCGATATTGAAAATCATTAACCCCCTTGCTAGACATTGCTAACTTGTCTTTTTTGTAGAAACAGAGATCTTAGGAGTTGCAGTTAAGATCCCTCTATACCTACAGGCATACCATATCCCCCATACACAAGTAACCAGTAAGTAGAGTCGTAAAATTGGATGTAGAATTATATAAACACCCCTATTAAACTTTATCTTGTTAGATTTGGACCTCTATGTAAAGGTCTTCCTTAAATAAAATAATTTATCTAAAAATTTAACTATGTCTTCCAGCTTCATTCTTCCACAAATCTGATACTCTTATTTAAGTCACCTGTGAAAGAACTGAGTCTGTCACCTTCTATTTTACTTAGTCCTCACCAGTTCTTTTGTTCAGCCCCTTCGGTTACAATGGTTTCATCAGTTATAAACCCATTTTGTTAGTTTCAATCCAATCTTGTGTCTAGAAGTAAATTAAATACCTTGCTGAACTCAATAAATGGTGTTCCTACAGTATTTTTTCCTCCTCTACATGTCTAGAAAATGTTTGAAAAGTTTAAGGGCACAGTTTATTCTTAAAGGATTCCGTTTACTCTTGGTAATCAATAATCTCCTTTCTTACTGATCAAAAATAATCTAATAAATATTATAGATTTATTTTGACAACTAAGAATGAGGTGAGCAGTCCCTAGCTTGGAGAACAACTTTGAAATAAGAACATTAGGTAGCTTTAGGTTTGCGGCACTTTTTTTTTATTCTGTTCAAAGACTAGTGATTTAGAGAAAGGATCATGGCCTCTGAAATACCTAAGTGCAATTATTTGTTTTCACATCTGTATTTCTACAAGTGCTCTGAAAAATGGAACTGTGCAATTTGAATATCAGTAGTTTCCAACACAGTTCTTGGGACATAATAGGCATTAAGGGAATGAGTAAAAAATGATCATTTGTGTATTCTATTAATCTAGGATATACTTCAGTAAAGACAAATGATATGGACTTATTTAGAAAAGGAGATCATTCTTCTAGTATATGTAGCTATCTTAAGTTTTAATTTCCTATTACTAATTTTTATTTTAATCATTCCATATCATAAATGTTTCCCCTGAGCAGAAAGTATAGGGACTATATAGCGCTTCTGTTCTACTTATTCTGATCTATGAACATTGCACTGTTGGCTCAAAACAGCAGCTCTACTCATTCTGAATTCTTTTCCTTCCTTCAAATAGATAAAATATATCTAAATATAGTTAGTTATAAAAACACTTGGATTTTCCTTAGCTTTATTTTTCCTAAAAAAAAAATCAATGCATTTTGGCCTTTAGCCTTCAGATATTATTATTTTCTTAGGTTTAGGGAATTTTTTACAATTGTCCATGGTTGGAGTCAGACGGCTACATAGGATCAGATGGCAAGGCAATGTTAGTGCTAGCTCAGTGCAGGTAGAGAAGACATACTTGTGAAGTTTCGAGTAAGAAATCGAGACACATTTCCCAGAGAAATATTGAGAACATTAGGTTTGGGTTCTGAAGTATTTTATTTTGTTAGATCCTTTTGAGTTGAGTCCCCAGATGTTCCCCTTGCAGTCATGTCTGTATAAAACAAACCTATGACTATAACTGATTGACCCAAGCACACATATCTGTTCCTCACTAAGCCAATCACATGCTTTCACCTAGGAATTTAAAATTTGGACTTAGGTGACACAGAAAATATGAGTTCTTGGGGTGCCTGTGCGGCTCAGTCGGTTAAGCTTCTGACTTTGGCTCAGGTCGTGATCTCACAGTTTGTGAGTTTGAGCTCCACACTGGTCTCTGAGCTAACAGCTCAGAGCCCACATCGGATCTGCTGTCTCCCTCTCTCTGCCCCTTCCCTGCTCATGCTCTCTCTCTATTGGAAATAGATAAATAAACATTAAAAGAAAGAAAGAAAATATGAATTCTTGATAACACTCTGCAGAAATATTTCATAATCTCTTACTGCTGAAATTTTGGAGGTGTGCTGGCTCTGTTGTTTCTGAAATCTCTGATACTCTAATAACCTACCATGAATTCTCGTTTTTGCTTTATCTAGTCAGATTCAATTCTTATAACAGGCTTACAAAATAGATTTTTGAGGAGGAAGCAAAGACATTTACCTTCAATATATATAGCACTACTTCGAAGGGAAAATGTATTCAAAGCTTCCAACACATGTCATACAAACTAACCTCTGGAATGCAATTCATTTATAAGTTTAACTTGGCACACAGACACTTAATAAATATTTATTAAATGAGAGAATGTAGTGGAATTTATGTGATACCTCTAATTATGAATATTTTCAGTGATATTTATTTTACTTAGAGATATGCAAACTCTGAACCTTCCAAATGCCAAAGATTAAAAGTGCCGAGTCTCAAAACACATTAAAGATTATGCACTGAGGAAGACCCTTAGGACTGCAATGGAAATAAATTAACTAAATCTATAGAGCTTCACTTTTATGTCTTTGAAGTTCTAACATAAAGATTCATTGGTAGTGATTAACTATGACTGCCATGCTTCAAGGATAAAACCGCTTCTCTGGAGGATGCTACTGATAGCTGAGTTGGAATGTTAATTTCATTTTAATGATGTTGAAAAATTGATTTCAAATCCATATTCATTTAGCAATGATATCCATTTGGAAGAATATAACATATCTAACACAATAATAATAATATATTACCTACATTATAGCTAAAGAGTGAAAATGATAAATTAGTGTATTAATATTTATATGGTACTTTTCAGTTTTAGTCTCAAGGTACAAAAGATTTCAGTATACATGCACGTTTCAAAAAAACATATACCGTGTAAAAGCATAGGAGGAAAATCAGCAGATAAAAATTAGGATAAAGACTTCAGAACATATATATCTGGAGATATGTATCCATTTACAGGGTATTCTGTCAATTTTAATATGTTCACTGACTATCAAAGACTGTCATGAGAATTAGGTACATTACTATTGAAACAAACAAGTTCATCTTTAATGTCACAAGTCTCTAAAAATAAGCTTCTTGGAAGTAAAGTTGAGCCTAAAAATGAAATTTTTAAAAGTCAGTACATGTAAAACAGTTCAGGTTAACAAGTCTCCAGATTGCAAGTATAAAGTAAAAATATGAAACAAAAAATATTTGAATGGAAACATGCTTATGATATTTCTGAACCCCGAAGAGAAAAATCTTAACATGTTCAGAGAGAGAGAGAAGAAGCCCTACATGTTATATACAAAAGTGACAACTAATTGACATTAGATATAACTAGAGGCAAGAAGAACAGTAGCTTTAAAGTTTTGAGAGAAATTACTTTCAACCAATAGTTGTACACTTCTGGCCATTATCAACGAATTTTAGATGTAAAATATATTTCCAGATCTCTAAGGACTCAGGAAGGTTGCCACACACCCAACATCATGTTTCTAGAAATGGTGATATGGGAAATTGTCTGCTAAATATATTCCAGGAAAATAAAGACAAGAAATATGATGAGATATTAATACAAATACACTAACATTGACACTTTAAAAATTCTTTTAGATGCTAATGACCTAAACTTTCATTTCTTTCCTTGTAAGTTTATAGTCCTTGATTCTAGAGAGACACATTTACAAAATCACAATATTGTAGATGCTATTTTCAAGGAGAAGTGGGGATTATATTTGTACACCTTGCAAGTCTGTGACAACCCAGCTTTTTCTGTGTCAGGTAAATTTGTTGAATTTTGGGGTTCAGTTTTAGGAAACCACCCCTTTTTTGCCATATACTTAAGTCATATTCTAACAATTTGATTGGTGATAAAGCTGACATTTTGATCTCTAATTGCCTGACTCCTTTGTTTATCATCAAATAGATTCTCAACTTGGAATATGTTGTACACCTGAAACTAATATAATATTTTATGTTAATTACACTTCAATAAAAATATTATGCTCAGAGAAAACAATAAAAAGAAATTCAGGTTTTTATGAGCCAGACCATGTAAGTTTGTGACCTTGCAATAGTTTCTATCATGCCACACAATTACCTTTTGTATTTGTGTGGCTGGCTTCAGTTGGCCACTTTGAGCAAGTAGCTGTAGGTCTTAGATTAAAACATTAGCTGGAGAGCTAAGAAAGGGAAATAAGTTCTTAAATATCAGGGTGACAGTTACAAAAGGGAAGAGGTGGAATTCTCAGGTCTAGTTGATCATAATGTGAATTTTAGAAATGGTAATGCCATTTAGTATGTGTTGAGTCAGAGAAGGTGCTTGGAGTCCACTGAAATCAAACAAAGGATGATGGACAAGATCTCAGAGAGTGACACTCCGGAAGCAGCCCACATCAAGAAAACTACAAGAATCACAATTTTAATATGAAGAGAACATACTGAGAGTACTAAGTGACTCAATGCTTAAAGATTAGGAGAGCTATACCATGAGGCTATGGAAAAACTGGTCAAATTTTAATGGAGAAGACCAGAAAAATTAATGTGAAGTACTCAAAGAATTACTAGATGAGTTTCAGCTTGACACAATCATTGTAGGTATTAACTGTACCCTCTATCAACCTGCTGGAACAATGGATGCAATTAAAGCTTTAAAGGAAAGTGTAGTAAAGATAAGGCATAGTAAAAGCAAACCAGGCAGAACAATAGTAGATCAACTTCAGGCCTAGGTGAGACTGTGTTCGATGGGATAGCACCTGAGTGATAACTCAGGTCACCCAACTCAGGAAGGGAAAGGTTGGCAAGATTTTCTTGAAAGTGGGTGCTTTCGCAGATCCAGTATTGTCCTATTCCTATTTCTGATCATAGGGAAATAACTAGAAATATAAGAAAAACAAATGCCTACAGCACAAAGCAGAGTAAAAGAATGAAGTAGGGACACAGAGCCAGTAAGCTGTCCTAACCTATGTATGTTGAATATACTGGATCGCAAATGTGCCTCAAATTAGACCTTTGTTTGAGAGTGCCAACATTACAAATTTCTGAACTTTGCAAGAATCTGGACTATCTTGCGTGCTGTTCTCTGTAAGTATCTCCCACATATGGGTTTTTTTAAAAAAATGTGTCATAACTAACTTCTTTAGATTTCTCTCAATTAAATTTAAATTCACAGATTGTCAACTGTAGATACCTGATACGCTAGTAAAGTTGAAAATAAGATTTTATTCAGCTCTGCTTATTACCATTGAGACTAAGGAAGCTCTGATAGGAATTTTGGGGCAGTGAACATAGGTCTAAGTTAATGCTAGACCTTCATGCTAGACTTCATGCTAGAAACATCATTTGGCTTGGTCAACGGATAGAATGTAGATAAACAATTGGCAGGAAGCCACAGTCATTGTGACTATGCACATAAACTATAATTGTTCAAAATTTTGAAAGAAATTACCTCATTTTTGCTTTTGTTTATTTTTCAATAAAATGTATTTGATTTTTTCCTCCATCTTGAAAGACTAATAAACATGAAATAATTTATTTTGTCTAGCTTATAAAACTCATTAGATGAGATTTTGGTAATCCAGAAACTAAGGCATAGTGTCATCCAAGTCCTGAGTAAGTATTAGCACTTACATACATCTCATAAATACTGGTTACATATTTATACACATGGAATAATCAATAATACCAGAAATACTCCTGTCCTTCCATTAATCAACTCTGCCTTGTCTTGTTGTATCCATTTTAACCCAAATACTATTATTCTATAAGAAATAATTGTACTGAGAAATGTTATTATTATATTATAGAATTTTCTTAATATTCTTCTTAATATTAAAGGCCAGTATTTTATTTAACACATTATAAAATTATATTTTGCCAAAACATATTGCAAAATAACACTCAAAAATCAAGTACAGTAAAATCTTCAAACTAAGTCCAGGATTAAAACTGGTTTCTGACTATGAGGGTAGTCAGGATTTGGGAAATAATTCCATAAAGTTAACATTAAGTCAATCCAACAGAAAGAGATAAAATGTAAATATATTATTGTTTAAATCCTGCATAATTGGAATGTTTAATTTTAGTGGCTGTTGAAAAGGACATTTAATTTGGTTCCATAAACAACCAACGAACTATGTTGTTTGCCTCAATATCATCCTTGCATGCAATGTGAAAACAGGCCAAATTGCCATTATATGTAAGTATTTCATTATAGGAGAAATGAAAATTAACCTTTAAGTGAAATAAAACAAGTTCATTAGCCAGGCTGGGCTTTAATCACTCTTATTCCTTTAGACTTAAAGTAATTTTGAATAAATAAAATTGAAAGTTCTTTACACTTGAAATAAATTGTAAAGACTTTATCAAAAGAAGATTTTTTAGAAGAATGGTTTCTCAATAAAGAGGCAAAAAATTGAATAAAAAATTCCTTGATAGTAATAAATAAAGGTAAGACATTTCAAACAGATTGTGATAATATTTAATTATACATTTAGTGATCACTAATGAAAAAAGAAATATCTACTAGTATTGAATAACACCGAGCAGTTGGCTATATTCAAGAAATAATCTTCTCAAGGTAATTTTTTTCTGCACAGTATTTCTATTAAATTTGGATATATATGTGTATATAAATATAATATATATATTGGATATATTTATACATTGGATATGTATTATGGACTATGTAGAAAATTAGTGAAATAATTAGGCTAGTGAGCTTTTCTACAACTTGCAAGTCTGTATTTCCTCATTATTAGTAAACATCTGTAAAGCAAATGAGAAGGCAAAATATGAAGTCAGTTGATTACACTGAATACTATAACCCCATGAGCATATCTGCTACAATAATGATGACTAGAGCAATGAATATTATTTCATAGGAAAGAAAGTAAACATAAAAACTACAAACACAACGTAATAAAATATATGAGAAGGAGGAGAGGAAAAGAAGTAACCCACCAATAGATTCTGGAAGAGAGAAATCCTTTGGCTTTTAAAGAACATGTTCTATAGGTACTAGTTCATCACTGAAAAATGTTACTTTGTATTTTAAAAATATGTTACTTATGGACCCCACTAGCTTTCTAACAGCTGCTGAGACTCAACATTTGCCAATTTTGCAAGTCATTTAAATGTTCCATATTATATATATGAATGAAAAGATACACTATAATTTCCTGCCAGATGCAAAACAATCTGCTCTGGGTCTAAAATAAATTTATGTTCAATCAGTCAGGGAAATATTCTTTTAAATACTCCTGTATAAGAGGAGATACTTTAATTGTCAGAAGAAACACGAAGTTGGATAGTATACATTCCCTTTTTATCATACCAATTCAGCCCTGAATTTCATATCAAATAGATTATCACATTACTTACAAGGCTACATTCAAATATTTTAAATATATATGATTTTTGCAATCAATGCATTGGTATCTTAGAGAAAGCTGTCGATTTCTACTACAGGTCAGAGATGTGTACATCTATTTCAAACCGTAGCTCAGCAGAACCAGAAAACTCCAGAATTGAATAGTTTTAGGGAATACTAGAACAACAATGGCCTTAGTCTATTGTTTCCAACGACTGTCTTTTTAACTCCCCCACAAATGATAAAGAGTAAGTGCAAGTTAGAAAATAGAGGAAGAAAATCTCCAAACCTACTTTTTCTTCAGTCTTCTATCCTTCTCAGCTTGAGTTCCAAGTTTGCCTAACCCCAGGGACTCCTGAGCAGCAGCTTCAGTCTCCATAAAGCCTCCTGTGAAAAAGTAACTATTCATGTTAGGTTGGATACACTGGGTCAATTCTGAAAATAATTTTTTAAAAGTTATTTGTTCAACTACTCAGTATCACAAATTCTTTTTCTTTTTTAGATCGTCCTTATACTGCCAAACCAACATGCATAAAATGGCATGGGTACATAAATGAACGTACACTGAGAGAATGAAAAGAAAAGGTAACGACTGACCTACTATTCATACCACCCTCGACATAATACATAATCTATGGAATATACACTCCATGGAATATACAAGCTTCAAGGTCTCTTTTTCTTCTTATGAAAAAGAAGAGCACATATCTGTGTAGTGCATGAAATTTGTTTTCAATATTTGAAATTTGACATATTTGATGTAAAATGGGATAAATGATAGCCCAATGAACACAATCGGGTGTATGTCTTCAATTCTAAGTCAAGAGACTATAGAAGTATTTGCTGACGTCTAAAGAGTTTGCATATCCTCCTTCTGGCACCCTCTTTTCCTTACCTGGCTGACTCCTTTATCCTTCAGTATATGCCTTACTTCCAGAACTTCATATGTTCTGGCAGGTTAGTTTTGTTTTGTAAATTTCATAATTATATCTGAAAAAAAAACCTATATCTTCAAAAAATCTTGGTAAGAATGGTTCTTATCCCAGCAAGCCACTAATTATTTGGTGTAGCGTCATTTTTATTGGTGCTGAAAAATACGCAATATACATAACCTTGAAAGGAAAGGAAGAGGAAAGAAAAGTATGTTGGGCATCAAATAGAATTACATATTTCACAATGCAATTATTTCATCCAGGATCCATAAACATATAGTTAATTCATAAATTCTTTGTTACACTTGAAAAATGAGAACTTAATCCTGGACTCTGTTTTCTTTTTGGTATTTACTATATGCAAAAAACATGAAGTCAAGGTAAGTGAAAAAATGTTCACTATTTTTAAGTGGGTTAAAGTACACATTTTCAAATTTTTTTTTATGTTTATTTATTTTTGAGACAGAGAGAGACAGAGTATGAATGGGGGAGGGTCAGAGAGAGGGAGACACAGAATCTGAAGCAGGCTCCAGCCTCCGAGCTGTCAGCACAGAGCCCGACACGGGGCTCAAACTCACGGGCTGTGAGATCATGACCTGAGCCAAAGTCGGACGCTTAACCGACTGAGCCACCCAGGCGCCCCAAAGTACACATATTTTTTAAATGGAAGGGATTTCAATTCCAGTTAAGCTCAATATTAGGTAGAAAGAATTAAGCTAATACCAACTCTTACAAAGACTACTACTACTACCCACACAAATGTCACCAATATGTCAATAAATAAAATTATTAAAGATAATTTTACTATTCTGCCACTGTAATTTCCTGACTTTACATTTGCAGGGCTTGACCAAGTTATGGTTTCTCTAGTGAAAAGTAATATCTTATTAAAGTGTCAGTGAAAAATTTTATTGTTACTGTTTTTCATAATTTATTTTAGCAAACAATGTATAATACTCAATGCTATTAATTCTGGAGCATTGGTATAAATGTTAATCTCATAGCCTAGTAACTCTGTTACTGAACTATATCATTGTAACACAATCCTCTTTAATTGAAAACACACTGACTGCTGTCTAGATCTAATCAATACTTTTGAGTTCAGGGACAAACATTTACTTCATTCAATTATGCACATGTGCAATTAATACTTAAAATTTTTTTTTTATTATGAAAGAATTTCATTGGTGGTACCATTAGGAAAGTCATCCACTAGCTGACTGAAGGACTCTTGGGGTTCATTTTTAAATGTGGGATTTTCCATTTATTCACGGTGTGTGAATATTTTATTTCTCTCATCGGTGTACTTGCCTTATTGTATATCTAGAAATTATTATTCACAGTCTGCAAGTAACAATAAAATTGTTTTCTTGAAGTGAAAACTAAAATTGAATGATTCACATAAAAGTTACGAAATTCTTGATCAGATGGGGACATAGAGATTGATGAAGTAGACCCATTAAGTAAACAATGATACACTTCATCCACCAAGTGGTTATATGAATCAGCCTTTTTATATTTTTCTGAGCAAAGAAGAATGTATAAATTATCATTTAAATGTTTTTAAGAACCCAACATTTTAATTAGCAAAAATAACATTAAAAAAATTAAAAGCTCTGGGAGAGAAACAAAGAAAGTTCTAGAAGAATACTGTGAGTCAAAGCTAGACCCAGGAAAATAGATATTAGAATTGTTTCCCATAAATAAAACCATAAAAATAAAAAGCACGAGGAGCTTGGAAATACTCTGAATACTTCAAAATCTAATATCCTTTGAATAGAGCACTTAATAGAGAATTATGGCTACACCCTACTTCAAAATGCCAATAGAAAATGAAACTTATTGCCATAGTAGGTACAATTATTTTTAAGCAACGCATGTAGGACAGTACCCTTAAGCAGGAGCAAAAGTCTAGTCATGTGCATTTGTTTTAGCCCAGCTAAAACATTTCTGGGTGAGAACCTTCTTTCATAGAAGAATTTTCAGGTTCTGTTAAGGATGATGTCAGCCAAACCAGCTTATGAACTCTTACTTTATGAATGATCATCCGAATCTGGAGAGAGTCTGCTTCATTTTTGCCCAGCTGGTAGTGGGTTCATATGGCTGTGTGGGTTTTAAGAATGTCTACCTATTCATCTATACCAATATTTTATTTACTAGTCACACAGGGCTATGAAGCACTTGAAATGTGGCTAGTCCAAATTAAGTGTTGCAAGTATGAAATACACATATGATTTTGAAAATGTAGTGTTAAAAGAAAGAATATAAGATATCTAATCAATAACTTTATATTGATTACATGTTGAAATACTTCTGATATATAGACAAATAATTATTGAAATTTATCTCACTGGTCTCCTTTTACTTTTCGTAATGTTATATATGGGATTCACATTTGTGGCTTGAGTTACATTTTTGTTGCACAGCTCTATATATTTCGGTGGTTGTAAACTGGAGACTGTACCAATCTCCATGAGAAATATGAGTATTTGTGTATGTTGGTTGGAGGAGAGAGGCGCATATTCAGATGTCACAGTGACTGCAAAGGGCAACTGATATATACTGGGCAGGGAACAAGGATTCTAACCATTCTTCAATGAGAAGAAATTAGAGACACACTCTAATGTGTCCTTAAAATGGCAGGAGTGCCCCTGATATGAAACATTAGCCTGTGGGAATCTGGGGGGTTGCTCACTCTCCAGGAGGTCTTTTAAGAATATGAAGAGAATATCATTAGCTCCACCCTCTCATGGCATGAGGTATTCAGGAATACAAGGCTTGAGTTTCATGATTCAGAGGATTACTCAGATAATAAACTGCTTATCACTTTTCAATGGCCACCTTGTAGTTGTGCATGCAAACACCAAGCCCAAATCCTCGCCTTCAATGAAGTTCTCTGGGCCATCACTATCACTCTTACTTTGGCAAGGTCTTTGAGGAGTTGGAATTGTTGGACACAGGACCACCAGTGGGATGTGAGTGTTCCACTAAAGTATTTTTTTTCTAGCTCCCTTTCTACATAAACATCTTGAGTAACCCCAAATCAGCAGGACAAGGATCTGGTGGTCCAATGTCATACAATATCATCCTAGAGAGCAGGAGTGAGTGGTTCACTTGTCAGATCACCTTCTTGGAAACAGAGTTAGGCCAGTGGCCCAGAACAACCTCATGGCTCTAAGTCTCTGGGCTCCCTGGGATATCTGGTTGACCCCAAGCATGAGGTAGAGAGCATACACTCTGAAGGGAAGCAACAGAGACTCAAATCCACATGGTTTGGTTGGATCAGACACCATGCCTGGATGGCACTGCCTCCCTTTTTTGTCCTAGGGTCTGAAAGGTTAAAGAAAAAAACCAAAAAACAAAAAACAGTGCTTTCAGTGATTGGACCCACACAGGTACGAATCTTGGCTAAGAGTCCTGCCCAGATAGCACTGCCAGCCCCAGTCTCTCCCAGGCAACAGAGAGGGATGATAGAAAATTCCAAGGAAAGTACTGCAAAGTATGAGGCTTCCTAAGACTCAGGTCAAGGAGTTCAGTAAAGGACTCTCTTATACCTGGTTCTATGAATGGTACTGGTTGGAGCCTTCTGTTCATCCAGACTGTGAGGGCAAATATCTCTATGTTGCTTGGTCCTTTGATTCCACTCAAAATAATTTATTTCATGTTGGCCCTTGAGGTACAAGTCTGTAGGAATTTCTAGCTAAAACCCACGTTGCAAAGTCTGTGCCTCTTCATTTGTCCAATAGACAAATGGACTTAAAAAGGGACTTCTCACTCTAGAGAGATTAAGACTGCAATCTGTTGCCCATTGGTGATTTCATCTTTTTCATCTGATCTCTCTTCAGTATTAAAGCCATAGAATTCAGTTGGATTTAAACACACTTTGAGTTTATAAATGGTTACTTCATTGCTCTATATCTGTTAGTCCATTAGCTCTCTAAAAAATGCACCTAGACACAGGGCCTGGCTCAAAAAGGGTATGTGATAAACGCTCTCATAATTGAAGCTAAATAGTGTTTTCTTCACAAAAGGCCCTTTCACCATGCAGAGTATGAGTCATCTTTAATAGATACTTTGTGGAATTTACATTGTATCTGTTGGCTCCATAGCATCTAGGAACAATCTAAATTTGGGAGTAAAGGCCAGCACAAGTCACGCAAATTTTATGTGTAGAAATATGCTTGCCAAATAATCCTGGTGCAATGTTGATGCTGTTTTCGTCATTATGAAGTTATTTTCTTTATTATGGTGATTATTGTCAAGGAGTTCAGGCAACTATAATACAATCTGTCAGATGACCATAAAGGAAACAGAATTACAATGTAGTAGGCAAAAAAAAATCTCTTGGAGATGTATAGCCTCTCATATTCATTTAAAGGAAATTCACAAGAGTACCTTTTATTTATTTATGTATTTAATTATGTATTTGTGTATTTTTACTTAGTGATACATGTATTTTATACAGCAATAACTGGGTACATTGCCTGTTCAAATTTAATCTATTTTTACTGTTTTGTTTTTCATAGATTTGTCTCATTTGGTTCTATTGGATCAAGTCTCCATTCTTGAAAATCTCTTTGTCTTTGATTTGTGTTGCCCTCTCTTACAATGCCTGTCAATGGCTTCTTTCCCTAAATTTTTTTAATGTTTATTTTATTTTTGAGAGGGAGGGACAGGCAGAGAGTGACGGAGTGACGGAGTGACGCAGTGACGGAGACACAGATTCCGAAGCAGTCTCCAGGCTCTGAGCACAGAGCCTGACGTGGGGCTTGAACTAACAAACTGTGAGATCATGACCAGAGCCGAAGTCAGACACTTAACCGACTGAGCCACCCAGGCACCCCAGTGGCCTCTTTTCTTTATATTTAACATTAATTGTTAACATCAGCTAGGATGGTCATGTGCATTCTGTTCTTTTTTTCTTTATAGTCATTATAATTGGAGTTCTCTGATGACCTAGGAAAGCTGGTGCTTACCACCAAAGAATGTGGTAAGATCACAGAGAGAGAGATTTTGGACCCTCCATAACTCAGTTTTTGAGACAGTCTTTAGAAATAACACCTTTTTTTTTTCCATTTGTGTTTCCTATCCATATCAATAATCCAAAAATCAGATACCTGTGCTATTGAAATATTCACATACAGTGACTAGGGATGTATTTACCAAGGACAGAGTGAGTCCTAATTAGGCCATTAGAAACCCTTGATCCAAGGTGTCATCATTCTACTTATTAGCACCGTAACAGGAGGACTATTCAACCAGTTACAAACCTCACTGCATTTTTCCATCACCTAGGCCTCATTCTGACATCTTGTCCACAGGGATGCCATGAGTCACAGCTCACCCACTGCCCTTCCTATTCTCTTCCAGAGTAACTTTGTCAAAGAAAAAAAAAATGAGTGTCATCTGATATAGTTATTTTTAACACAGTTTAATTTGTTTTGCTTCAAAATAGGTTAATGCCTTCAGATAAAATTAAAAGGCAAGCCCGTCAGGATTCCAATAACTGATGTATAATCATAGATTGTGGGGTTCAAACCCCTTTCCCTAGCTATGCTGGTAGGATAGACAATGTAGCAGGTAAACTTTTTCAGGGTCAGAAATACGTTGAAGTTTTGTTTTGTTTTAAATAAAAGGTTGTATATGCTTATGTACTCTCCTACTAATTTGAAAGCTCCTTGATGCCAACAGTTATGCTGTAGCCATTTTACTAAGGCTCATGGTTGGTACTCTAAACTTAAAAGTGTTTCAATATATGCTTATTCACTCAAAGTAAGAAGACATAAATGATTTTGGATTATCTGTGTGTTCTTTTTCTTCCCTCAAATTCCCAAGTCTGTTGGGTTTCTCCAGGAGCTTTGATTCACCTTCAATATAGCTTCTACATAGCTCCAGAGGAGTAGATATTTGTAACTGTCTTCCTCATCAGTATTGCAGTCCTTAGCGTGATTTCGACTCTGGTTTTGTTTATGTGGTAACTTTTTTGTTCTTCAGGGTAAAACAAAATCGCTCAGAGCTCAGAAATCTTCCCAGGGTGATGGTATGATCATGAATAACTATTGCTAGTTTCTGATTTGGATGGAGTTGATCACTGATTCACTTTATAACTGGTATGACATAGAGACACAAAGTTACTAAAAATGGGTAAGAAAGGCTAGGTTTCAAGAAGAATGTATATTTTTCTAGACTTTAAATTATATTTTGGATACCTTGATTTTGACAGAATATTGTTGGCAAAATTTCTAATGATTTAGTAACTCTTCATCAAAATTAAATTTAAAATAAAATAGAAAAAATCCAAAAGAGAAAGGCAATGGAATATATTTTAAAAGGGAAAAGTAAATTATAGATCCCAAAATGAATATATATGTTTAAATAGGAGTAAATAAAATGATTACTATGTTAGCAAAATAGTTTAAAATAACTACCTACATTATTGTTAATTACACTGTAATATATTGGAAATGACAAATAATTTGGTAAGAATATAAATAGTTATCAAACAAGAAATTAAAACAATGCCTTGACAGGCACATTTTATATCCAAAAAATAATCATCTTCTATATTCTTTCCTTATGCAATAATTTTTTTATAGCCTTAGGAGTTCCTTTCCTGAGAAACAGAAGTCCAAAGAGGATTTAATTCATCTGTTGAGTAACATTTAATCACACAGCTGTCTGGACATTACTTTTTCATGGCTTCTGATACTTTGTGTGGATTTTACAAAGGCACTTTTGAATATACTTCATTTGTACCTCTGCAAACATAAATATTGCTCTCAGAAATTCTTTCGGTGCCAGGACAGGAAAGTTAGCCAGGAAGTTGGAGCATTACTTGTAAGTAATCATTCCTTTATTTGGGAAACTAAAGAAAGTGCTAAGAGATTTGTATCATTCTGTTCAGCATTCACCATTGGAGGAAGGAGCTAAATATTTTTTTCAACAGATTAACTACATTTCTACGTTAAATAAGAAAAGATAGAAAAAAGAAGATGCAATCACAATAACCAATGTGATGAAAAGAGATTTCAGAAGAAAAAATATAGGAAGACACACACACACACACACACACACACACACAAGCCAAGTGTATATTTACCTAGGGTCATTTCAAATGTACTGATGTATGTATGTATGTATGTATGTATCTATCTCTTTTAAAGTTTATTTATTTATTTTGATAGAGAGAGAGAGAGAGAGAGCACACAAGTAGGGGAAGGGCCAAGAGAGGAAAAGAGAGAGAATCTGAAACAGGCTCTGCACTGTTAGTGCAGCCCCTGATGTGGGTCTCGAACCTATGAACCATGAGATCATGAATTGAGCCAAAATCAAGAGTTGGACACTTAATGAATTGAGCTACCCAGGTTCATATACATATATATGTATATACACACACACACACACACACATATACACACGTATGTATACACATGTGTGTATACATATATACATATGTGTGTATATACACATATATATAAAGTTTACTTATGTATTTTATATATAAAGTTTATTTATGTATTTTGAGAGAGAGAGAAAGCGTGAGCTATGGAGGGTCAGAGAGAGACAGGGAGAGAGAGAATCCCAAGCGCTGAGAGCACAGAGCCAGACACGGCCTCACTCTCACAAATCAAACTGTGAGATTCTGACCTGAGCAGAAATCAAGAGTCGGATGCTTAACCGACTGAGCCACCCAGGCGCCCCTGTACTGATCTATATTTTTATTCCATTAGTGTCCAACAATAACTAACACAATCCCTACTGCCCTATTCCTTCCTCTGTCCTCCCACTTACATACTGTAGAGTTTATTCTGTGCAAAGCTGTGATAGCTTTAAATAAAGAAACCTGTACTTTTTTGGCCTGAATATCACAATTCTTTATTTTGGTTAAAAAGTTATTATGGATTTTTTGTAGGCATCCCAATTTTTTCAACAGAAAAGCATTTATATACATCTGTGTTTTAAGTGGCAGTATACTCAGTGGTTTTAAACATTGACACTAAGATGAATATTTCAGTTCTGTAAATTACTAAGACATTGTTTACTCATCGATAAATAAGAACAACAGTAATAACACTTGTCTCGTAGGGATCTTGTGTCTATCAGAGTCAGTCCTAAATAATGTCTAGCTATTGTTATTCACAGAGGAATCAAAAGGATTGGATGTTTTATAATATTCTTCCCTTGTAAGTTTTGTCAAACATTATTCAGCTAAATTGAATTTACAGAGCTGACTGAAAAAGGAAGTGTGTCAGGTAGGCAAAAGAAAAATGCAGAGACGAGAAATGAAATGAAAACTAGACAGACCCTCACAAGTGACCAAAATGAGTCGCAGTGGAAGTTGTCAAATTCATGCACACTTACGGAGCTGCCCGAGTCGGGCTTTTTCCTTTTTACCAAACAGACGTCCTATTGAAGACTTGATTCCTTTCTTCTTGGGGGCTTTGTGAAGAGAGTCTTGGCTGCTATTGGAACTGCCAAGCCCAAGGCTTTCTGGCTCAAGGGAGGCAGATAAACTACTGCAAAACACAAAAGAGGGCAAACTGCTCATCCACAAGGTACACAGACTTGTTCCTTCATAAAGGGACAAACGAAAGAACACTTACTCTCTTCCTTTCCTCCCACATTTGCTCTTAAGCATATTGAAATTTGTTGTTGTTGTTTTTTTTCCTCAGCCTTAGGGCTCTGAGCCTCCAAATTTTGTCTAAGGAAAATGATTTTTGTTCTAAATGATTTTCCCCCTTATTTTAATACAACCAATGAACATAGGCCGGCTTATTAATTGCATGTTAAATGACCTTCCATTATTTAGCAAGTGACCCTTTACCTATTTCCACCTCAGAGTATGATTTTTTTAGTCTTAAACATAATGACCTATGATAAGACATTTACATTTAACTAACAGTGAAGTTTAAGTTGCTATTCCAGGTCACAGCTTTACCTGATTTTCTTCTAGCCATCTTTCTCTCTCTCAGTTTTGGAACGTAATTCATTTATTTTTTTTAATTTAAAAATGTTTATTTATTTAATTTATTTTTTTAAAAGCTTACTTATTTTGGGAGAGTGAGAGAGAGAGAAAACGTGAGCAGGGGAGGGGCAGGAGAGAGGGAGAGAGAGAATCCCAAGAGGGCTCCACACTCAGCTTGGAGCCTGACAGCAGGGCCCAATCCCAGGAGATCACAGCCTGAGCCAGTATCAAGAGTCAAATGCTTAACCACCTGAGCCACCCAGGCACTCAGTAGCTAACTATAGATGCACAGATTAACAAACAGGGCACTGGCAAATGAAGTAACTTGATCTCTTCCTTTAAGAGAGATTGGTGAACAGTCAGGAAACCAGAAAAGAGGCATTTTTAATGATTAAATTAGTTTGAGAAAGAAGAAAAATCTTAACCAGAAATAACTTCTAGTTGGTATTAGCAGATCATCACTGTTTTTATGAGATGACTATTTCTCTTGTGGATATTAAGTCTTCAATTTTAATTCTAACATAGTTAACATGCAGTGTTATATTAGTTTCAGGTGTACAATACAGTGATTCAACAACTCTATGCATTACTCAGTGCACCCTAAGTGTATTCTTCAATCCTTATCACCTATTTCACCCATCCTCCTACCCCTCCCCTCTGGTAACCATCAGTTTGTTCTCTACAATTAAGAGTCTGTTTCTTGATTTGTGTCTCTTTTTTTCCTTTGGTCATTTCAATGTGTGTGTGTGTGTGTACCACTTGTTCTTTTTTTAAAATTAAAAAAAAAACTTTTAAAATATTTATCTATTTTGAGAGAGAGAGGGAGAGAGTGAGTAGGGGAGGGGCAGAGAGAGAAGGAGAGAGAGAATCTTAAGAAGGCTCTACACTCACTGCAGAGCCCAATGGGGGCTTGATCCCACAACCCTGAGATCATGACCTGAGCCAAAATCAAGAGCCAATTTGACTCTGACTGAGCCCAAGGTGCCCAACTGGGCAATTTGACTCTGACTGAGCCCAAGGTGCCCAACTGACTGAGCGACCCAGGTGCCCGTTATTTATTTTAGAAAGAGAGAGAGAGAGAGAGAGAGAGAGAGAGAGAGAGAGAGAGTGAACGCTCGCATGCAAGTGGGTCAGGGCAGAGAGAGAGGGGGACCAAGTATCCTAAGTGGGATATGCACTGACAGCAGAGAGCCCAATTCAGGGCTCATACTCATGAACCCTGAGATCATGACCTGAGCTGAAGTCAGACTCTTAACTGACTGAACCACCCAGGCACCTCTGGTGCCTCATTCATTTAATTTTAAATCATCTAGGTGGGATTTAAAAGCAAATACTCATATGCTCTAGTGATCATTTTGTTTTTTCTTACAGTTCTCAGGTATTCTTTCAGGTACATGATAAACTGAAATGATTTCCAAGAAGTTGCTCTAGACTCCATTCCTGGTCAATGTAACTGACATAGTATTAATAGGAGAGGTACAACAGATACATTGCTATCTATTCTACAGCTGTCCATTTGACAACGCCATGATGAATTACTTAACTTTACTATTCATCCTCTTTAATGAGTTGACATTCTCTAAACTCCAAACCAATAGCTTTTCACATGTTAAAACAGGGGTGATTCTTTTCTTGGAGGATGAAAGCAGATAGTTTGAAGCTGGAGTAACTGGGGTTTTATACTCACGTTAGAAATTAAACATAAACAAAACAGAAAGGAGCAAATGTCTGCCAGCACAGAACCTCTGTTTTAAAGCATATTTGTTGTAAAACTCATACTATTTAGAAGATAAATTCTTACTTAAAGTGTTAATACTAAGCCATTATGCACAGCCATATCAATGATGTGTCTTGAGATGCTGCAATTGATAAGACTGTAAAAGCATATATATTTAAGATGTGAATTGCATGCTTAGATTTGTTTATGCTACTTATTATAGCGATGTGCTTACAATTTTGTAGGCAGATGGAAAGCACCACGGGATGAGTTGCTACAACAAATAGGGTATTTCCCCTTACCTCTTCTTTTAACATTTTGGCAGATATGCTTTTTCCCCCTCTAAGAACTTTCTGCTTATTAGCTGTTACAGCTGTCAGCACCAGACCCTGGGGGGTAGTATACATACCTGTTTGCTAAAAATAAATGAACTGCAATTATGGACTTTTCAGAACTTAATTACTTTTTAAAAAATATTTTACTTATTGGTGGGGGTGGGGGGGAGGAGCAGAGAGAAAGGGAGAGAGAGAATCCCAAGCAGGCTCCATGCTCAGTGCCGAGCCCTGTCTCACCACCGTGAGATCATGACCTGAGCTGAAATCAAGAGTCAGATGCTCAACCAACTGAACACCCAGACATCCCCAGACCTTACTTTTACACCTAAGCCTAAGCCAAATTTATAGTTTTGTCCTAGAGTCTGTTAAGTTTTTTGCTATTCTTCCTAGTGAGTCTTTCCATTAGCCTGACTTCATTTTACTACTAAATATCCACTAAAAATAGAAGAGATAATCTCATCAATATTGGCTAGTAATAAGACCACAAATACATAGTTAATTTTAAAACTAAAAATTTGATCTCAGAATGCATTTTTTTTTTCACAAGAGGAGAGGGGAGAGGGAGGAGGGCAATACTCTAATGGAGAGTTATAGCTCAAACCAAATTTCTCATATAAATTTTTAAGCAGTCTATTTGACAGCACTTAAAGAAAGAATATTTTCAGAAGGAGAGCATGCAAACCGTGAAGTGAGCTGAGACAATCATACCTTCGGGCATCATTGTGGTAGGAGGAGGGAAGGGTGTGAGTCATCCTGATGGCTCTAGGGGTAGGGGGAGGAGAAGTTTCACATTTTATAGTTGCTTTATCCTCCCGACCATCTTCTTCCACCACTGCAATCTAGAAATGAAAACAATTCATTCAGATGAATTCTTTCTAGATTTCAAATGAAATTGACAGAAATGGAGAGTCATTAGCAAAACTATTTGAGTAATTCTAATACAAACACAAAACAAAAAACTTGGGGCATATAGGTCTTAGACATATAAATTCTTATTACTGAAGCATGTGAGTTTAATAACTGTTTTAAAAGTGAAGGTATTCCAGTTTAATATATAACCTGGACACATTTCATAAAAAAACATTATTTAAGAGTGAATAAGCACCATAGATCAATATCCAGGAACTATGAAAAAGCTATCACGGACTCCGTTTCAACATATCAGAATGTAAAGGCTTACAAAAAAGTTACTGGGTACATATTTGAGTTAATTCATTAAGAAGGTATGCATAGTCAGGTTATCATAACATGGAAATCTTTTAAGTAGGAGATTTTTTTAATATTTATTTTTGAGACACAGAGCACAAGTGGGAGAGGGGCAGAGAGAGAAGGAGACACAAAATCCAAAGCACACCCCAGGCTCTGAGCTGTCAGCACAGAGCCCGACATGAGGATCAAACTCATAAAGCATGAGATCATGACCTGAGCCAAAGTTGGATGCTTAGCCGACTGACCACCCAGGCCCCCTTTAAATAGGAGATTTTTGAAATGAGAAGAGAAGATGGCAAAACTACAACTTTATCAGATAAAGTGTATTATTAACGCAGGCAAATGAAATGTGGTCCAGATGTTTAAAAAATGAGTTGTAGCTTATTAGAAAAAAATTCTTTTTAAAGTAAAGATTATAAAAGGTAAGAACATAATTCTTGCAAACAGTTTCATTTCACTATCTCCCATGGGAACACAGACAAAGGCATACAGAAACCAGAAGATGGATGGAAGGGCTTTCCTTAAAGAATTTAGTTCAGGAGCACCT
This sequence comes from Lynx canadensis, assembly GCF_007474595.2. Classification (NCBI taxonomy): domain Eukaryota; kingdom Metazoa; phylum Chordata; class Mammalia; order Carnivora; family Felidae; genus Lynx; species Lynx canadensis. Next base: position 103,884,169 of record NC_044309.1, read on the forward strand.
GAGTGGCTGAAGCATCCAACTTCGGCTCAGTCAATTGGTTAAGCATCCGACTTCAGCTCAGCTCATTATCTCCTGGTTTGTGAGTTTGAGCCCCATGTTGGGCTCTAAGCTGAGAGCTCAGAGCCTGAAGCCTGCTTCAGATTGTGTCCCCTTCTGTCTCTGCCCCCCACCCCCACCCCTCGTACTCTGCCTCTCTCTCTCTCTCTCTCTCTCTCTCTCAGAAAAAAATAAACATTGAGAAAAAGAAAGAATTTAGTTCAGAGTCCAGAACAATTCAAGATACCATAAATTTTGTCAGAGATAGACATATAAAACCGCATTACAGTAAAGATATTCAATGGTAAAGTTGACTGTGAAGAGATATTTTTTACAACAATCTTGCATTTCTTTTCATGGCATCATTGTGCATTAAAATACCTATACATAGAAAGATTGTGGAAAGCATAGCTAATAGATATGGCTCTGGAAGTTCTAATGACAAAGAGCAATATGGCTATAGCAAAAAATTTAAAGCTGTGTTCTCATCTTATGTCTACATAATGTCTTGCTTTGTTTCTATGTTAGGCTATTATGCATAAGTGTGTTTCTATATGATACATGATAAAGACTTCATGCATTGAAGAAACTGAATGAAGTTGTTTGTCTGGGCTCTTGTCATCCAAGCCTTGATTCCTTTTAACGATTTAAGTAGGCATCTATATAGGATTTCCTCTCTCCATTTCAACTAGCAAAGGGCCACCAGAAGAATCTTTTTCAAGAACTACTGCCAGCATGATGCTAATCCTACAGAAAACTCTTTCTAAACTCACATCTCATCTAAATTCATAAAGTGTGTTTCTAAACTCTTCCTGATATGTATTTATGTCTTCACAGTTCCATGATCTAGCCATAATTGTTTTCTGTGATTATTTCTGCCAAGCCTGACCTTTCTGCTTCCATTACTTTTTTTTCCTGAAACACCTCCTAAAATGCCTTCCTCTTTCTATTCTGCCAGTCAAACTATGCAAACTTTCCAAATATCAGCTCTTAAAAACATCATAGACACTCTTCCTCTGAATAATGCTTAGAGTTAACACTATATAAATAAAATAGAGGAGAAAGGATTTGGAATCAGAGATGGATTTGAATTCTGGTTTCTCTTATTTGTTGAATGACATATGCTCATTATTTACCTGCTCTAAGATTCAATTTCCTCATCAATAAAATGGAAACTAATAATACTTACCTTAATGTGTTCGTTTCAAGGGTAAATGGAATCACACTTGTAACTCCTTAACCTGATAAACAACAATTTTTAGTTTGTGGCCTTCTTTCCATGACCTACTTTTCTTATCAACTATTTCTTCATCCTATGAATTCCCTGAGCCTGCATTTCTGTATGGAACCTTCCTTGGTGACTTTTTTTCTTATATCCAGTAAACTTCTTTTATATCCATCATCTACTCAGATATCTTTCTATATTCCCAGTATAATTCTTTTCAGTGGCAGAGAAAGTCAAAGACAAACAATAAGAACATTATGATGGTAAATCTGATAGTTGAGAACCAAGTGTTAGTATCAAGGAGAAGATGCTATAGGAAGATAGATGATAACTCCGGAAAAGGAATTCCATCAATCTATGCCACACAAGTTAATATAGATTCCCTTAATTTAAAAAAGAAACAAAGAAAAAAATACTTTTATAGTTTTAGAAGTGGGCATAATCTGACTACCACATCTTTTTTGTTTTTAAGTTTATTCATTTTTGAGAGGGAGAGACAGAGCATGAACAGGGGAGGGGCAGAGAGAGAGAGGAGACACAGAATCCTAAGCAGGCTCCAGGCTCTGAGCTGTCAGCACAGAGCCTGATGTGGGGCTCAAACTCATAGACAGCGAGATCATGACCTGAGTGGAAGTTGGACGCTTAACCAACTGAGCCACCCAGGTGCCCCCTACCACATCTTGATGATGCTGAAAAATAGATTTACGCTCTGGAGAGTAGGTTCAACCTTTGAAATCTTTCCCATCTGATATCCCATGAGTCTGAATTCTGCTGCTATCAATTATCTAAGAAGATGTCATTTTGTGAATCAGGACTGGAGTCAATTTTGTTTCTCATTTCCAATATGTATTCTATTGATGTCACATTAAACAAGAAAGGAGCAGATTAATTATATTTTTGTAATTTCTATATTCTTGATGCTCTGGCGTCTGGCACCATGCTGACCCAGGACAGAATGCGCCTCTCAGGACTAGCTAATTCCTAGAGATTGCAAACTACTTCCCTGGAGTATGACTTCCATATGTACATCAATCTATCTAGACCAGTATCCCAAATCATATTCTTGATCTGGCTCTTGTAATACTCCAGGAGGCAATATTCCTCTGCCTTAATCATGCCAGGCCAGGAATCAGACAACTAGAGATAGCCCCTATACCCAGGGCCCACAGAAATGATTAAAACAGGCCAATCTTAAGCCTGCTCACCCTGCCTCGCCTTTCCAACAGAAACTACAATAAAACTCCTACCCATCCTTTCTCCTAGTTCTTTTTGCCTCATGACCTACTCAGGTGCTTTTGCCTTCGCAAAGGGAAGGGTGAGTAACAAGGTATCTTTTCATTGGCAGTAGTCTCCTGATCTGTTGGTCTCACATCCATGAATAATAGTAAAACTACATTTAAAAGTAAGCAGCATTCTTCTAGCATTGACAATAAATAATCTAATTCTAGGATATGTAGGCCTCATAATCTAATCATTACTCTAGAAAGCATAAACAATTTTATTTTGAGGCATTTGCTCTTATAATCATATTTAAACAATTTGATAATGCTTAAATACTTTTAATATTTCTGTTTATGTTAATAAAATGCTTCAAATAAAGGGAACGCAATTTTAAAACTTTCACAGAAAAAAAACAATATTCAACTAGTAATCACACAAAAGATATTTACGTTACCTTTCTCCGATGTTTCCTTAGATCACTTGGCTGTGATTGGCAGTAATAAAAGCAACATAAAACAGAACTAATTAATGAGTATCATTTGACCATGTTACAAGTTTTAATAGAATTCTATAACTTGTCTTGTTTTTTCATTCCATGGTTTTCGAAATAAATGTCTTTACCCATTATAAGAGGACTCCTCCTGAAAGTGACTTCAGAGAGGGAACTTCTTAGATGGAATGGTGGGGTGGCGGGGGGACAGGTCTACATGATGGGGTCAAGCATACATGCATGGGATCTGAGACATGGAACCCTAGGGAATATGAAGCACATGTAGTGAGCTAGTGAGAAATAAATATGGAACTTATCTTCTCCCCAAAATATAAATGGGAATGAAAGAGATTATCCATAAACAAAGATCCAATGCACATGTATGAGTTTGTAAGCATTCCCTCTTGCCTTATCTATGCAGAGCCTTGGTCCACCCTTGGACAGGCATACTGCTCCTGAGCTATCTCAAACTTCCTGGCTTCCTAACTAGTCTCCCATTCCCAAATGCTAAGAGCTCTGGCCTCAATAAAATATGTTTTTAGGGCTACTGTTTTCTTGTCAACGTTACAATGTTACAATATTATAGAATTTTTTAAAAAAATTAATTATGATTTAAGATAAATCTTGCTCACTTAATATCTTTGTTAATTTTTCTTATGTAAGTAAAACAATTTTATTCCATTATAGTTATATTTACATTTATATATTTTTGTTCCTGGAAAATGGGTTGATTTACTCCACACAATATTCTTACTAAATATTGGCAGGATGTTCCTTATGCTTATGGATTTGTGGTGAGGTAAAAGTAAATAAAAGTACATTTTATGATCAGGAAAAATAACAATCTTTGTAAAACATATACACACATACAGTACAAATGAAAACAATGTCTTTTCAATCTCTGCTTTTCTGTCTCCCAAATTTTTCATTTTCCTCTGAATATTCAAACATGGATTATATTCCCCCAAATTATGCCCTCACTCATATTTTCTACAGGTAAAAGAAAATCTACCTGCCTTTCACTATAACAGTGATGAATTTAATGACGAAGTTTTATTAGGTGATAAAGACTCCCTGAATTTCATTTATTGTTTTTCTTAATCAGATATGGGACATTTTAAGTACTTTTTTAACTCCAAGAAATGCTTTAAATATTTTTTAAGTACTGTAATTATAGTATAATAATGTTCATTTACTATTGATTTATTTATGACTAACTGCTAAAGAAAATGCATGAAAGCAGTGGCATGTTTTTCATACATATATATAAATCATGTCTAAATGATTATAAATATGTTATTTTGCTATTATAAAAATATTAACACTATCAAGGATTAGGATACTAATGTTTAAGAACATACTTAAAAAGCTAAATATATGTAGCAAATATAAACAGAAACTAAGCCAAAGATAGTATCGTGTCTAGTTAATAAAGTCAAATTGATGGTTCCTAGATTTCTAAAATCACCACATCATAATGTAGCTCAGTATATTGGGTTATTATATCTTAGTACATTGACTAAAAAGTTTGTGCTGTGTCTAGGTGGGGTCAGTTCTGATTACCCTCCTTTGTTCTGAACAGGCATTGTCTATGATGTCTATTTTAAGAATATTTTTAATATCAAGTCTGGAAATGAGCGCAGAATAGAGGACTCAATGGCTTAAGAAGGTAAATGTTTCCTTTTTTAAAAATATTGCCATTTCTCTTTTATGTTGACTTTATTGCATTGAAGTCCATAATTGCAAAGAGTCTGAATATGAAAAATGCTGCCATACCATACAGTTTTGTTTCAATTCACAATTGTAAAATTAAAGAAAAAAGATATTTATACATAATAAATTTTATAAAAATAAAAATTAAAAAAATATGTGTTAGTTTTCCCTAGACGTGAGAGCATGAAATATACATATATATGTATATGTGTATTATATATATACACATAGATATATATATATTAGGTACAGTACACATTTTTGCAACGTATTTATTTAAAGGTGCTATTTAGAAAATTAATTAAAATTTTTTGTTCAGATACTTTACACACATACATACACAGATACAGATATTGTGACACTTTTTATAGTAGCTCCACGGCTTTCTGAACATATGCAGAAACACTATATACACTTCATGTTCTTCTGTGGTAACATTAATTTACTCTCCATTTGTTATATTTGTGCTAGTTTTACAGTCTCTAAGCTATTATTTTATCTATTTATTTTTAATTAATTTCTACCCCCAAATTTATGTTTAATTGGAATTTTGTTTTAATAGTATAGTTTTAATATTCATTACAAAACCAGAATTTTACCTCCATAAATAGTTTAGAATGTTTAAATCTTCATTATTGTCATTTAAACACAGTTCCAGGTAATCACAGAAAAAAATAAATGGGCAGAATAGTATATGCTTTTGCGTCAGCAAATTTGAAAGACATACAGCTCCATTTACTGTGTTAAACGTGGGCAATTTACTCATGCTCTCGAACGCCTGTTACTTCTGCTTTCTATTAAAATGGTGTCCTCTGACGTGCAGATGTTATGATGGGAAGTAAAACATCACAGCATTCAGTAGTCATTCCTATCATTTTTTTTTTCCAGAGGTTTTTCTACCTTATTTTTAGCGAAGGGCACTTTGATTTTCTCTGTTATGTTCAGAGCACCTCCTAATAATTTAGGTTTCCAACTTTTAATTCCTAATAATTTAGGTTTCTGACTTTTAATTCTAAACATAAAAATAAATGAAACAAAGGATTAAAGAATAAAGAAGTGTAAAAATGTTGACATGAAATTCTAAAACAAAATTGGGATATTGTTGCTATTGGTTTTGGTGGTTCTTTTTATTAAAGTTATATTATTTATATTATAAAAATTTAACATTTTAGGTTCTTATATTGGAGCAATTAGAACCAGTATTTTCTGTTATTTATTGTGTTAAAAGTAAAATACTCACTCCCAACTACTTCACCAAGATATCATAAGGAAAAATTTACTTAATGGTTTCCGTCACTCAGATTTCTGATGTGACATTTAGATCGCTGCTCTTCTATTTCCTTATTACGTGACTTGAAAAATTACATCTTTGTAGGCTTCATTTCCTCCACTCATAATGGGATTAGTAGTTGCATCTACCACATATGGTTGTTGCGAAAAAAAGAAAAACAATAAAACACACAGAAAGTCCTTAGAACAAACACCCAATATGAACCAGTTAATGCACATGAGTCTTAATGGGGTCAAATGTTCTCTGTGCACATCATCATACCAGTGTCATGACTCCCATCCGATCCATTTCCCTGGCAGGGCTTCGCGGGGTAAGCTTTGGCGTTGAGTGTCCACTGGGGGGAGATGAACTGGCCAGCGAAGAAGCTGTAACCGAGGCAGTGATAGAGGTACCTGGGTGGACCCTTGCTAAATTCAGGCCTTCCAGGCTCACACTAGCCACCCTATTCTCAATTTCTTCAGCACGTAACTCTGTAGATTCTTTTTCTTCCTGAATTAGCCTAAAAGACACAGTTGAATTTGGATCCATTATATGCTGCTATAGTGGTAATGAGAATTCACATAATAAAAAGCAAATAAATACATAAACAAATAAATAAATCTGTGAGCATTTTATATCAAATCTAATGTTTTCATTACTCAAAGGCAATATAACTTTCAATAAATTTCAGACACTTTCTGGCTGAAATTTAGAACATCTTTCTTTTCAAATGATATACAGCTCCTCCCCACTTTGACCCTCTTTCTATCTATACTATCACCTGCTAAAACTTTTAAAACCTTGCCTGCCTAGATAATTTTGCCACTAATCCTAATCTTATTTTTGTTTGTTTTTTTTTCCTAATCTTATTTTTGAACCGAGGTGCCAATAAATGAGACTTTTAGAAACTCAGATCCTAACAAAGATGTTGAATCTTACCTCCCAACTGATTAAAAAATATACTTGATAGAATCTTCAATAAATGGTCATTCATAATTATCATTTGGTCAAATAAAACCCTTAGACTTTTTTTTAAACCAATACCTACTTAGCCATGTCAACTTTAAATAAGCACCACGTGGGATGCCTGGGTGGCTCAGCTGGTTGAGCATCCAACTCTGGTTCAGGTCATGATCTTATGGTTCATGAATTCGAGCCCCACATCCGTGCTCCACATCAGGCTCGCTGCTGTCAGCCCAAAGCCCACTTTGCATCCTCTCTCTCCCTCTCTTATCTGCCCCTTCCCCCACCTCTCAAAAATAAATAAACATTAAAAAAAATAAGCACCAGGCAATTTAATAATGTGGAGATGATCTATCTCTAGATAGATACATACATCATACTTACATACATAGTGAAAAAATGTTTTAACTGTTGATATAAATGCTTTTCAGAAGACAAAGCACTGATACTCCTTTTTTTTTAAATAAAGAGAAACTTCAAGAATATGTATAAATGAACTATTACAGAGATGCAAAGAACAAAGAATTTTAGCGGGGTTGCATAAATACCCTATTTAAGCTGTATCTATTTGTTATAATGAAACTGTACCAGTAGGTGATTTAAAAAATGGGGTTTAGAACTTCTAAGACATTTTCCTCTTAACTATAAATGGCTTATTGTGATCTCCTATGATATATAATCCTTAACTGTAAGGTTATAATCACCATAAAGTTTTATTTTTATATATTTATTTTGGAAAACTGTTTGGTGGTTTCTTATAGAACTAAACATACTCTTACCATATTATCCAGTAATTGTGTTCTTTGGTATTTAGCTAAATGAGTTAAAAACTATGTCCACCCAAAACCAGCACACTGATGTTTATAGCAGCTTTATTCATGACTGCCAAAACTTGAAAGCAACCAAGATCTTCTTCAATGGTGAATGGATAAATTGAGGTACATCCAGACAATCGAATATTATTCAGAGCTAAAAAAGAAGTGAGCTATCAAGCCATGAAAAGATATGGAAGGACATTAAATGCACACGACTAAGCAAAAGAAGCCCAATCTAAACAGACTACATATTATATGACTCCAATTACATGACACTCTAGGAAAGGCAAAAACTATGAGGACATTAACAAGATCGACGGTTGACAGAGGTTGGGAGGGGGAAGAGATGAATAGGCAGAGCACAGAGAATTTTTATGGCAGTGAAAATGTTCTGTATGAAACCATAATGATGGATACTTGTCATACATTTTGCAAACCCACAGAATGTACACCACTAAGAGTAACCTGTACTGTAAACAATGGAATCTGGGTGATTATTATGTGTCATATAGGTTCATCAATTGTAATATACTACTGTGGTGAAGGATGTTGATAATTGGGGAGGCTGTGCATGTGTGAGGCCAGGGCATATATGGGCGATCTCTGTACCTTCTTCCCCTCAACTTTGTGTGAACCTTAATCCACTCCAAACATTTAAGTAAAAAAAAAATATTGAGCAGACTTACTCTTTTTTTAATGAATATAATTTATTGTCAAATTGGCTTACATACAACACCCAGTGTTCATCCCAACAAGGAGGCATATTTACTCTTAATTATAATTTTTCAGTTCCACAAAGAATATGAATTCTGTTACTTTGAAGTTTATTTTCATGGATGCACTTTAAGTTCACCCAGAGGAAAGCTTAATCAAGTAACATAGCACAATATTATTAATTCTTTAAACACATCCCAAAGGAAACACTGTCTCCTCTTAAAAAAAAAAAAAAATTGTACTTTAAAATGATTGATGGGAGGGGCACCTGGGTGACTCAGTCTGTTAAGCGCCCTACTTCAGCTCAGGTCATGATCTAGTAATTCGTGTGTTCAAGCCCCATGTCCAAGCTGTGCTGACAGTTTGCAGCCTGGGGCCTGCTTAGGATTGTTGGTCTCCCCCTCTCTCTGCCCCTCCCCCACTCAAGTTCTGTCTTTCTCTCAAAAATAAACAAACATTTAAAAAAGTTTTTAAAAATGGTGGGAATAACTCTTCTAAAAAAGTTTTTTTCTAAAATTAACTGTAGTTATTAACTCTAGGCATTGTATTAATTGTAAAGGAAGAGTCACACCTAGAGGAAAAAGCTGAGTAAGAAGTAGACTGAAGTTTAATTAAATAGGAAATCGAATGTTACCTTAGATATTCAGTTCATTTGGAAAAATAAATGACAATCCATTTATCTTTAGAATCTGGATGTAGTTACAGAAAGTAAAAGAACTAACAAAACAGACACCCTTTGAAATGTCCCAGTGTGTTGGCGAGGGCGTACCATATACAAAAGGATGAAACAATAAGTAAGACCACAAAAGCAAGGGAGTCAAAATAGTAGCTAATTAGCTACTATATATATATTAATATATAATATTATATATATAATATGTATTTAATATAATATAATATAATATAATATAATATAGTATAATATAATATATATTAATGTTTATTTGCTTTGAGAGCAGGAAAGAGAGCATGCATGTGTCAGTGGGGGAGGGGGGAGAGAGAGAGAGAGAGAGAGAGAGAGAGAGAGAGAAGAGAGAGAATCCCAAGTGGATTCTACGCTCAGTGCAGAGCCTGATGGCAGGGGCCAGTCTCAGGAGATCACAGCCTGAGCCGATATCAAGACTTAGATGCTTAACCACCTGAGCCACCCAAGTGCCCAGTAGCTAACTACTGATGCACAGATTAACTAACAAACAGGGCACTGGCAAATGAAGTAACTTGATCTCTTCCTTTAAGAGAGATTAGTGAACAGTGAGGAAACCAGAAAAGAGGCATTTTTTAATGCTTAAATTAGTTTGTGAAAGAAGAAAAATCTTATCCAGAAATAGATTCTAGCTGGTATGAGCAACTGTTTTTATGAAGATGCCTATTTCTCTTTTTTTATTTTTTAAAAATAAACGGGGTTTATTCATTTTGAAACATTCAAAATGAATACATGCACTATTTATTCATCCAAAATTCAAATGTTTTAAAGAAAAATAGAAACATAACTTTTACATTTACACAATCATCAAACAAAATATTTGTATCACAGCACTTAAGTAGCAAAAATTTGCTAACGGTTGACACTATTTCTCTTTTTTATATTGTTTTTAATTTTAATTCCAATATAGTTAACATGTAGTGTTATTTTAGTTTCAAGTGCACAGTATAGTAGTTCAACAACTCTATGCGTTACTCAGTGCACTCTAAGTGTATTTATTCTTTAATCCTTATCACCTACTTCACCCCTCCCTTACACCCTCCCCCTCTGGTAATCATTAGTTTGTTCTCTACAATTAAGAGTCTGTCTCTTGATTTGTGTCTCTCTCTTTTTCCTCTGGTCATGTTTCTTAAATTCTACATATGAATGAAATCATACAGAATTTGTCTTTCTCTGACTGACATTTCATTTAGCATTATACTGTTTAGCTCTATCCATGTTATTGCAAATAGCAAGATTTCAGTCTATTTTTTATGGCTGAATAATTCTCCAGTGTGTATGCATGTGTGTATGCCATTTGTTCTTTTTTTAAAATAAAAAAAAAATCAAAGTTTATTTATCTATTTTGAGAGAGAGAGGGAGAGACAGTGAGTAGGGGAGGGGCAGAGAGAGAGGGAGAAGGAGAATCCTAAGCAGGCTCCACACTCACTGCAGAGCCCAATGCAGGGCTCGATCTCACAACCATGACATCAGGATCTGAGCCAAAATCAAGTACTGGCTGCTTAATCGACTGAGCCATCCAGGGACCCCTATACCACTTGTTCTTTATCCATTCATATATCTGTGGACTCTTGGAGTGCTTCCACACTTTGGCTACTGTAAATAATACTGCAATAAACACAGGGGTGCATTTATCCCTTTGAATTAGTATTTTTATATTTTTGGGTAAATACTTAGTAATGCAATTACTGGACCATAGGGTAGTTCTATTTATAACTTTTTGAGGAACTATTTTCCAAACTGCACTAGTTTGCATTCCCATCAACAGTGCCCAAGGGTTCCTTTTTCTCCACATCCTCACCAACTTTTGCTATTTCTTGTATATTTGATTTTAGGCATTCTGACAAGTGTGAAGTGGTATCTCTCTGTGGTTTTGATGTGTATTTCCCTGATGATTAGTGATGTTGAGCATCATTCCATGTGTCTGCTCGCCATCCTGCATGTCACCTTTGGACACCTGTCTGTTCACGTCTTCCGCCCATTTTTCAATTGGATTATTTGTGTTTTGCATGTTGAGCTTATAAAAGTTCTTTATATATTTTGGATACTAACCCTTTATTGGATATGTCATTTACAAATATATTCTCTCATTCAATAGGTTGTCTTTCAGTTTTGTTGATTGCTTCCTTCACCGTGCAGAAGCCTTTTATTTTACTGTAGATCCAGTAGTTCATTTTTGCTATTGCTTCCCTTGCTTCACGAGATATATCTAGAAAAACGCTGACATGACCAATGTCAGAAATTACTGCCTATGTTGTCTTACAGGATTTTTAGGGTTTCAGGTCTTACTTTAGATCTTTAATCCATTTTGAATTTATTTTTGTGTACAATATAAAGAAGTGGTCCAGTTTCTTTCTTTTTTTTTTTTTTTGCATGTAGTTCTCCAGTTTTCCCAGCACCATTTTGTTGTTTTTTTCCCCATTGTATATTCTTTCCTCCTTTTTCTAAGATTAATTGACCATATGCTTGTGAGTTTATTTCTGGGTTTTCTTTTCTGTTCCATTGACCTATGTGTCTATTTTTTGACAGTACCATACTGTTTTGATAACTACCTGCTTTATAATATAGCTTGAAGTCTGGAACTGTGATCCCTCCAGTTTTTTCTTTTTCAAGATTTCTTTGGCTATTTGGGGTCTATTGTGGTTCCATACAAACTTTAAGATTGTTGGGGCGCCTGGGTGGCTCAGTCGGTTAAGCATCCGACTTCGGCTCAGGTCATGATTTCATGGTCCGTGAGTTCAAGCCCCGCGTCGGGCTCTGTGCTGACAGCTTGGAGCCTGGAGCCTGCTTCGGATTCTGTGTCTCCCTCTCTCTCTGACCCTCCCCCATTCATGCTCTGTCTCTCTCTGTCTCAAAAATAAATAAAACATTAAAAAAATTAAAAAAAAACAACTTTAAGATTGTTTGTTCTAGTTTTGTGAAAAATTCCGTTGCTGTTTTGAGGGGGATTGCATTGAATTTGTAGACTGCTTTGCATAGTATAGACATTTTAACAATATTTGTTCTTCCAATCCATGAGCATGGAATGTATTTCCATTTCCTTTTTTTAAATTTTGTTATTTTTTTGTCTTTCCATTTCTTACTGTTGTCTTCAATTTCTTCACCATTGTTTTATAGTTTTCAGAGTAGCATCTTTCACCTCACTGGTTAAGTTTATTCCCAGATATTTTATTATTTTTAGTGCAATTGAACATGGGATTGTTTTCTTAGTTTTTCTTTCTGCCGCTTCATTATTAGTGTAAAGAAATGCAAGAGATTTCTGCACATTGATTTTGAATCCCACCACCACTTTAGTGAATTCATTTATCAGTTCCAGTAGTTTTTTGGTAGAGTCTTTAGGGTTTTATATATATAGTATTATGTCATCTGCAATTAGTGAAGGTTTTAGTTCTTCCTTACCAATTTGGATGTCTTTTCCTTCTTTTTGTTGTCTAACTGCTGTGGCTAGGACTTCCAGTACTATGTGGAATAAAAGTGGTGACAGTGGACATCCATGTCTTGTTCCTGACGGGGAAAGTTCTCAGTTTTTCCCCCATTGAGTGTGATGATTGTTGTGGGTTTTTCATATACACTGTTTAATATGTTGAGGTATGTTCCCTTTAGAAATACTTTGTTAAGGGTTTTTTTTTTAATTTTTTTTTAACGTTTTATTTATTTTTGAGACAGGGAGAAACACAGCATGAACAGGGAGGGTCAGAGAGAGGGAGACACAGAATCTGAAACAGGCTCCAGGCTCTGAGCTGTTAGCACAGAGCCCGACGCGGGGCTCGAACTCACGGACCGCGAGATCATGACCTGAGCTGAAGTCGGCCGCTTAACCGACAGAGCCACCCAGGCGCCCCTAAGGGTTTTTATCTTAAATGAATGTTGTACTTTGTCAAATGCTTTTTCTGGATCTATTGAAATGACCATATGGTTTTTATCCCATCTCTTATTGATGTGATATATCACATTGATTGATTTGTGAATATTGAGCCACCCTTACATACTGGGATGCATCCTGGGAATAAATCCCACTTGATTGTGGTGAATGATTTCTTTTAATGTATTGTTGGATTGAGTTTGCTAGTATTTTGTTGAGGATTTTTGCATCTTTGTTTATGAAAGATATTGCCCTCTAGTTCTCTCTCTCTTTTGTGTGTGTGTGTGTGTGTGTGTGTGTGTGTATACGCGCGTGCGTGTGTGTGTGTGTGTGTGTGTGTGTGATGTCTTTATCTGGTTTTGGTATCAAGGGGACACTGGATTTGGAAGTTTTCCTTCCTTTTGTATTTTTTGGAATAGTTTGAGAAAAACAGGTGTTACCTCTTCTTGAAATGTTTGGTAGAATTTGTCTGTGAAGCCACCTGGTCCTGGACTTTTGCTGGGAGTGTTTTGATTACTGATTCAATTTCATTGCTGGTAACTGGTCTGCTCAAATTTTCTATTTCTTTCTGCTTCATTTTTAGTAAGTTACATAGATTCCAGGAATCTATCAATTTCTTCTAGATTGTCCAATATATGGGCATATGATTTTTCAAAATAATTCCCTTACAATTGTTTGTATTTCTGTGTTGTTGGTTGTTGTTTCTTCTCTTTCTTTTGTGATTTTGTTTATTTGGGTCTTCTTTTGTTTTTATGAATCTGGCTAGAGCTTTACCAATTTTGTTGATCTTTCCAAAGAACAAGTTCCTGGTTTTACCGATCTGTTCTATTGTTTTTGTTTGTTTTTGTTTTTGTTTTTAGTTTCTATATCATGTATTTCTGCTCTAATCTTTATTATTCCCTTCCTTCTGCTAGTTTTGGGTTTTGTTTGCTCCTCTTTCTCTAGCTTCTTGAAGTATAAAGTTAGATTGCTTATTTGAGATTTTTCTTGCTTCTTAAGTTAAGCCTGTATTGTTAAAAACTTCTTTCTTAGAACTGCTTTTGCTGTATTCCAAAGATTTTGGACTACTGAATTTTCATTTTGATTTGTTTCCATGTAATTTTTTATTTCTTCTTTGATTTCTCCATTGACTCTTTCTTTGTTTAGTAGTATGTTATTTAGCCTACACATATTTGTGCTCTTTCTAGATGTTTCTTGTGGTTGATTTCTAGTTTCATAGTGTTATGGTCAGAAAAGATGCATGGTATGACTGGTTTTTCAAATTTGCTAAGACTTGTTTTGTGGCCTAATACGGGATCTATTCTGGAGAATGTTCTATGTGCACCTGAAAAGACTGTGTATTCTGCTGTTTTGGATGAAATGTTCTGAATATATCTTTAAATCCATCTGGTCTCATGTGTTATTCAAAGCCACTGTTTCCTTATTGATTTTCTGTTTGGATGATCTGTCTTTTGATGTAAGTTAAAGTCCTCTACCATTATTGTATTGCTACTGATTAGTTCCCTTACATTTGTTATTAAACCTTTTATGGATTTGAATGCTCCCATATTGGATGCATATTTACAATTGTTATGTCTTCTTGTTGGATTGTCCCCTTTATTTCTCATTTGGTGTCTTTCTTTGTCTCTTGTTACAGTCTTTGTTTTGAAGTCTATTTTCCTGATATAAGCATTGCTACAATGGTTTCTTTTGACATTCATTTGCATGATAAATATTCTTCCATCCCCTCACTTTCAATCTGTAGGTGTCTTTAGGTCTGAAATGTATCTTGTGTAGACAGCATATAGATGGGTCTTGATTTTTATCCAATCTGTCACTCCATGTCTTTTTATTGGAGTGTTTAGTCTATTTATATCCGAAGTAATTATTGATAGATATGTATTTATTGCCATTTTGTTACTTGTTTTGTAGTTGTTTTTGTAGTTTTTCTCTCATCCTTCTCTTTCTTTCATGTTTTGTTGGTTTTCTTTAGTGATATACTTGGATTCCTTCCTCTTTATTCTTTGCATATCCATTACTGGTTTTGGACTTGTGATTACCATTAGTAGTCAATATTAAGTTGATGGTCGCTTACATTTGAACCCATGCTTTAATCCTCTCCACACCACATTTTAGTCTATAGTGTCATATTTTACATCCTTTTATTTTGTGAATCCCTTGACTAATTTTTACAGATATCTTTTCTACCTTTAGTTATGGAGTTTTTTCTTCCAGTCTTCTAATCATCCTCTGGGTTATTTGCACTGACATGAGTGTTATCTAGTTGTTTATGGGATGAGGCAAGGTCCTCCTACTCCACAATGTTTCCGTGATTTCCAAGATTCCTGTGTCTTTTGAATGTTGCTATACACTTAAATTATATGTACTTCTTAATTTCTTACAAATTAGCAACTATATTAAATACATTACTAGGGTCAGCAAAGAAATATTTAAAAGGACAGTAATTTGAACATACTATTTATCAAACTTAATTAGCCTAGGTCAAGATTATAACTGGGCTTTACTATCTTAATGTAACAAAGCTGAGTTCCTGGAGGGACACAGGTTGTTATTGAGGGTGTGTGTATTTATTTTCAGAGAAAACAAATATCACAGAGATATATACTTGATTTCAAATCTATGCAGTGAGTTCAACCATTAACTGCAAAGCATCAAAAAGTGTTATTTAGTTTGAATTTACATTCTATATTCCTTCTTTTTCTTTTTTTAAGTTTATTTATATATTTTGAGAGAGAAAGAGAGAGAGACAAGCACATGAGCAAGAGAGGGGCAGAGAGAGAGAGAGAGAGAGAGAGAGCACATGAGCAGGGGAGGGGCAGAGAGAGAGAGAAGGAGACAGAGAGAATCCAAGCAGAGCCTGATACAGGGTTCAAACTCATGAACCATGAGATCATGCCCTGAGCCAAGATCAAGAGTCAGACACTTAGCTGACTGAGCCACCCAAGCACCCCTATATTATTTTTTCTATTTATGCTAATCTATCATTATGAAGCACTTTCTATTTATCAAGAAAAGTGCCAAGATCTGGACATAAAACAGTGAGCAAAGCAAGATCCATTTCTTGTTTTTATATAATTTACAATCTAATAAAGGTAAGGAACTGAAGGACAGTAAAACAAACTGAAGGTCAGAAGAAGGAATGGTGGAGATGTTCATGGTGAGTAAGGGTAAAGAGGGTGAAATGTTAGGGCACAAGGGTGTGGAATGAGGATAATGTTCCAGAAGAAAGGAACAGCAACGACAAAGGAGAGACCATGGAACATTCAAAGAACTGGAAGTCATGTTTAATGGGATATAGAATAAGGTAGGTGAGAAAGTTGAGGCAGATGGGACATTGTAGACCATATGAAGTATTTTGTTCTTTACCTTAAAAGCAACTGAAGGGGTTGAAAAAGGGTGACCTTACATAAGCAAACTGGGTTTTAAAAAGTCAGTTGGGGAACCTGTATATCATGAAGAAACCAGGCAGAAACTATTATTGTCATCTAGATGAAAACTTATTATAATGCCCAATAGGGTGATGATAGTAGAGAACTGGATAGATTTGAATCATATTAGGAAGCCAACAGATTTAGCTAGAGCCAGAAAAACAAAAACATTGTTCAAAATAGTAAAATACTGTTCATTTGTTGAAAAAAAAAACAAGTTAAGAATAGTTTCTCAATGTTCAAAAGAATATAAATCCCCTTGACACAGCTGGGTTCTTCACTGAGGTTAGTTAAGTCAATGATAAAAAAAAGAAACTATGACCCTTCCACACAGTCACGCTGATCTAGTACCCTCGCCTGGAATCAGGCTGAAATCTTAGCCTTGCCACTGCCTGGACCATCGACCCCCACAAAGTGAGTGAGCGTCAGGCCTTCATAAAAATGAGTAAGCACTATCTGAGTGTGCTGCACACTGAGAAAAATGTGCTTCCTGCGGGAGTGGGCGGAGAGCATGGGGGGGTAAAAATACCACCTTCTACTCATAAAACTAAATCAGAAGACAATAAATATCAAGGAAGAAAAAACAGATAGTAAGAAGGTGGAGGAAAGAAAAATACGAAGACAGACCATCAAGTGAGGAGAGTGATCTAGAAATTAACAATGAAGGTATGATTGAACCAGATACTGATGCCCCTCAAGAAATGGGAGATGAAAATGTGGAGATAACCCAGGAAATGATGGATCAGGCAAATGATAAAAAAGTGGCTGCCACTGATGCCCTAAATGATGGTGAACTACGGAAAACCACTGACTTGTTCACACATGCCATTAAGCTGAATCCTCGCTTGGCCATTCTGTATGCCACGAGAGCCGGGGTCTTCATCAAATTATAGAAGCCAAATACTGCCATTTGAGACTGTGACAGACCTATTGAAATAAATCCTGACTCAGCTCAGCCTTACAAGTGTAAAGGAAAAGGACACAGACTTCTGGGCCATTGGGAAGAAGCAGCACATGATCTTGGTCTTGCTTGTAAATTGGATTATGATGAAGATGCTAGTGCAATGTTGAAAGAAGTTCAACTGAGGGCCCAGAAAATTGCTAAACATTGGAGAAAGTATGAGCAAAAATGTGAAGAGCGAAACATCAAAGAAAGAATGGAAAGGGCTAAGAAGGTTTGGGAAGAGCACGAGAGAGCTCAGAGGGAGGAAGAAGCCAGAGGACAATCAGGAGCTCAGTATGGCTCTTTTCCAGGTGGCTTTCCTGGGGGAATGTGTGGTAATTTTCTTGGAGGCATGCCTGGAATGGCAGGGGGAATGCTTGGAATGGCAGGAATGCCTGGGCTCAATGAAATTCTTAGTGACCCAGAGGTTCTCGCAGCCATGCAGGATCCAAAAGTTATGGTGGCCTTCCAGGATATGGCCCAGAACTCAGCAAATAGGTCAAAATATCAGAGCAGCACAAAAGTAATGAATCTCATCAGTAAATCGTCAGCCAAATTTGGAGGTCAAGCATAACGCCCTTCTGACAAATAAAGCCCTTGCTGAAGGAAAAGCAACTTAGATCACCTATTGGATGTCGCAGTAACACAAACCACTGTACCTGTGACCTCCTCGTGGAGAAAGCTGGAGTGCTGTGAAGATAATCCCCACCCCTCTGCCCCACATGCAACTGAAACATTTTATAGTGGTTTTCCATTAGGGTATTCATTCAGATAATGTTCAGATAATGTTTTCCTCCTAAGAACTACAAACTGTAAGCATTTTTTAAACCTTAAAAATATTTAAAACATATTCAAAGGGTGTGTTAATCCTTACATTTTTCTTTACTAAAAAAAAAAAAAAGAGAGAGACTATGATCATCATTGGGACTCAAGAAAGTATATATTGTTAAAGTTGAAATTATCCAAAAAAAGAGAGATTATCTTAGTGACAATATTTCTCAGTGTTTGAATTGTTAACTTATACAACTTAATTCCATAATTAATCTACTCTTTGGAAGCCATCTAATTATCAGTGTGGTGACAGTGCGTTTTTTTTTTTTTCATATCTAGTATACAATAATTCAGTCATAGTTAGTTTCACTCTGATGTCTATACACTTTTAAGGAGCTGGCTGCACATTAATTGCATGCTATTTAGTACCTTTACTGTAGTGTTAAATGTACCTTCAAAATGTACCTTATTACCACAAAATATCATTTAAATAGATTTTAATTTAAAAGGCGACTTAAAATTCATCAGAGAATATTTTATCTTTACCTTATGCTTTTATATTGCCCTAAAATCATTAGTTTACTTATGTTTCATATATGTTCCTTATAAAGATCGTCCTAATTTTACACAGGACATGTATAGATATCCTAAGAATCTTGTGAAAATGCACATTCTGATTCAGTGTAGTGTGAGGTCTCAGAGTCTGCAGCTCCCAAGTGATGCCAGTGCTTCTGATCTAATCATGATATTTTTAGGATCAAGGTCTTCTAATCCCTTAAAACCATCAGTGATAATTGAACTCACCTGATTTCTTTGTTGATGGCATCCAACTGTTCTTGAAGCATCATGGCTAGAGTCTGGGCATCAGAATGACCACTTGGTGAGAGAAGATCCATTGAGCTAAAAATAGTTTCTCGGTCATCATCATCAATATCAGACATTTCAGTGTCACTTTCAAAAGGGTGGCTGCTTAGCACTCCAATTTGCTGAGTTCTATTCCACTCATGATCCCCAAGAGATTTCACCTGAATGGTAAATGAGTAATTATTGTACATATCTTATTGCTCATTATCAAAGCTCTAGTCTGAAAAAATCAACTTGCACACACTCTTTTGTAGCTTACTTAGGAAAAGCAGAACTGATTATTAAAATTTTAACGTATTGTTTTAATAAAATATTTCTTTGACATCTTAAGTAATGGCACGTACTAATTGTCAGCATAAATATCAAGATTTTAATAGGAATAATTATGATAAACTTACACATGATTTCTGGTTCAATGTGAGGTATCAATTACTTTAAAGCATCTATGTTTGAAACATTTTCCTTCTTTTTTTTTTTTTTTTTTTCAACGTTTATTTTATTTTTGGGACAGAGAGAGACAGAGCATGAACGGGGGAGGGGCAGAGAGAGAGGGAGACACAGAATGGGAAACAGGCTCCAGGCTCTGAGCCATCAGCCCAGAGCCCGACGCGGGGCTCGAACTCACGGACCGCAAGATCGTGACCTGGCTGAAGTGGGACGCTTAACCGACTGCGCCACCCAGGCGCCCCTGAAACGTTTTCCTTCTTTCTAAATATAACACCTCTATTCACTTGTACTGATGCATTTCCATCTCTTATACTAATTAGTCTTACTTACACTTTCTTGTTACAGGCTGACTACAAATATTGCCACACAAATTATATAATAATTCTCTCCCCAACATTCATTTACATAGGTTCTAACAACATATTATTAAAAAAATATTAATTTCATCCCTACTGTTCTGATCACTCAAATGCTTCATTTATTTTTTTTTTAAGCCCAAGGCACACTAATTTACATGGCTATGTTTTTTTTTTATTTGATATAATAAATCCCTCACGTGAATGAAAAAATAATTTTGTAAATAATCTGAAACACCCAATGTGGGGCTCCAACTCATGATCCCAAGATCAAGAGTCGCATGCTTTATTGACTGAGCCAGCCAGGTGCCCCAGTGAAAATCTTGAGTAAGCAACAGACCAGCATTTTTCAAGCTGTGATCTGAAGGTAGGAGAGGAAGGAAAGTAAGAAAGAATTTTTTGCATTTAAAAAAATGTTTTTCATTTTTGTGATGATGTAAAATGATTTTTTTGGCGGGGGGGGGGGGCGGAGGGGGACCACATGATTTTGCCCTGAGTATTTATTTAAGATTGATGACCTGAATTAGTATTTGTATCACAAATTGGTTTGGTACAAGTGGCACTAGTTTATTTGGCATATGAAAAGAACCAAGATGGATTTGATTTAGTCTTCCTCTGTTCACTTCTTTATTCATTCATTTAACAGATACTGAATGCCTACTATGAGGGATTAAATTATGCATGACATGGGTACCAATTAAAAACCATGGGCATCCAAGAACCTGTGTACAAATAAGGACAAGTAGGTTATGTAGTATTTGACACATAAAAGTGGTTGGGGAGAAAAAGCTATACTTAGGGCACAAAGGAACTATATCACTTCAGTATAAAATGCAATGATAAACTTACAATATACATAGCTTGCAAGTTAACTGACTGAATGAAAGACAGCCCTGCAATTTATCAGGAGAAGTTCTCCATAAACACTTGCAATAGTGTGTGTACATTTTTCTTGAAGTTTTATTAAAATAGTAATTCTACTTAAAATATTTAATTAATTTTAATTGACAATATGAATGCCAATGCATAAGTGCCCAAGCAAACCAAAAGTCCATTTGTGTGGCAATACAGCATACTGGATAAAAGCATGGAATTTGAAACAAATAGAGGTTCAAGTTTGGATCCTCTCACTTTGCTGGCTGTGTAATTAATGTTGAGCACTTAAAATTTCTGAGCTTCAATCTTTTTATGTCTGCAGTTGACATAAAAATAGTACCAAATTCATAAGGTTATGTGGATACACACACGGGAAGTGTATAGTTCAACTTCTGGCACATAGTGGTCGTTTTACATTAGTTATAGTTTAAAAAAATATGTCATGCTTGAAACTAAAAATGCTAGCATTTTAAATTCTCTCAGTATTAAAATTCTATCCAAAATGGAACAGTATATTTACTGAGAATCATCAAAGACTTGAAATAAAAAAAATTAACCTTTGGCTCATCTCGTCGTACACCCATGCGGCCTCTCCTGGGTCTTCTTATTACTTTAGTTGTTCTGTAATCAGTCTGGCTGTCCACTAGGGATCCAACAGAATACCGCAACTCAGCTGAGGTGTCTAGATGAGTTCTGGAAAAGGGAAAAATATGACATATGCTCAATCTCAAAAGTTAAACTTTCCAGCAAATCACTATGAACTGCTCAATTTTCAATAAAGAATAAAGTATAAAAAAAAAGGAATAAAACATAAATGCTCAAGAAAAAAGAAAAAAAAATCACAGAAGAAAACTGGTGAATTGTCATGACTCTTTGGGGTCTCTTCTGAGGCTTAGGTCAGAAATTGGTTTCAGGTCCATTCTTGAAGGTCAAGTGACCTTGTCTGTTTAAACAGAATATAAAACATCTGTCTGTTAATTATCATTTTCAAATGTGGTAGTAAAATAAAACAGTTAAGATTGACAACCAAGATCCACTGGCTTAAATTCTGGCAAATAGGATAAACAAAACTAAATAGAATTGTAGTTGAATTATTTAGTGTACATACCAATATATGTTATTTATTGCTGTGTCTGTTTTAAATATTTCCCACTAATCTAACAGTAAAATGTGTAAACTTTTGGGGTCCCAGAATTCTCTCTCAAGGTGTTCTATTTTTCAATTTAGGAAATTAACAAAATACTTAAAATTAAATGGACCCAAGGTTAATAATCTTATTTTTTAAATATAATGGGACCTACCACCAGGACAATTTTTCAGCTTTTGATA
The DNA here is from genome assembly GCF_007474595.2 of Lynx canadensis. Classification (NCBI taxonomy): domain Eukaryota; kingdom Metazoa; phylum Chordata; class Mammalia; order Carnivora; family Felidae; genus Lynx; species Lynx canadensis. The sequence continues at coordinate 103,906,195 of NC_044309.1, forward strand.
AGACATTGTTTCAAAAATATAAAGAAAAATCTTTTGATAAGCACATTTGATTCTGAAATATGGTTAGAGATGAAATAGTTGCAAAATTCCGGTTGAAAAATATCATCACACTGGTTTTCAATAAACACTGTAATCAAAGTGTAATAAATATTTTGCTACACATGTTATTTATATATAGATTTATAGCAGGTTCAGTTTTTTGCTATAATAATGATGATAATAGTGACAGCATGCTGTCCTATAAAATGATCCATCATCAGTAGGAAATATGTTTAACACTGTATTTTCTCTTGAACTTGGGGCTCCTACTGATCTACTGTGCTCTGTTAGTTCCTTTTGTGAAAAAAAAAGAAAACCCTAGCATTTCCAAACTATTGGCAAGATCAGAAAAGGTTACGTGAGGTCTAGATTTTTGCAACAATAGAAGACACTGACCTAACTAATGCAAATCCCTGTTTTGTCAAGCAGAAATTTAAAGCAAATGAACTAAGGAATCATCCTCCAAGTGGAGGGCAGCTATTGTTTTTATAGCAGTGAACTTGAAACTCAATCAAGGAAACTGGTTTTATTATGGAATAGCCACATATAAAAACTAACGAACCAGGTCACATTCATAAATAGGACCTCTCTCAGGACCTATTTATAACAGGGTATATGTTTCATGAAGACAAAGGTCAGATTTTAGTTACCATTGTATGCGAAAGGAGGCATTCCTAGCATATAATAAACACTTCATAAATGTCTGGTAAGCTCATAAATGAATGAAATTAATCATAATACAGTCTAAACTGTCTACCTTAGAACATTCTAGGTATCTTGTCTGTCACTGTTTGGGTAACGTCTCTTTGGTCATTGGAGGGGCGATTCTAAAATTATAACTCATCTTCCTAGGAGTATTGTTTTCTTGTTGTCTTATCTCTCAACTCCAGGTCATTTATAAAAATGTGAACCAAAACACAGATCTGCTACTATTGATGCCCTGCTTAAAACCCTTCGATGGCCTTACAAGGCCCTCTACAATCTGGAACCCTGCTTTCTAGCTTCACTTCTAGTTACTATCTGCCTTCTCTCTCTCCATCCAGCTGTACTGACTTTCTTTCAATTTCTTGAGTAACTCACACTTTCCTTTGATCCTGAGCCTTCGAACATGATGTTCTTTCTGCTAGAAATAGTCTCTTCCCACACTTATGTGGTTGACATTTTTAAAGTCAGCTTAAAACTCCCATTGTCTTATACTATTGTAGCCCCTTGTATTCCCTTTATTGTAATAGTCCTCAGAGTATCCCTGTGTTTCCCATTTGAAACAGGTATTATTCATTCATCTGTAAGATCAGTGAAGTTCCTATGCATTTTCTGTTTTCTTATTGCTGTTTAAATTGTGCATTCAGAAGCATGTTTGTTCAATAAGTAATTGCCATTCAACACATATTGTTATCCTATAACATATTATAAATTCCATCAGTTTGTCTAATCAGTAATTCCTATAATACTTTGTACTTTTTGATTTACTGTTTACAAAACCCCCTTTGCTCACTAGTCTCATTTTATCTACAAAGTAAGCTTGTGAGATAATCATAAAAATATTATTTTATATATAATTCATGTAAAATACACATAAAATTTGAACTTCTTAAGGTAAATGGGTTTTCCAAAATGAAACAGCTAATAATTGTATGTATTAGACCTAGAAATGTCAATCTTCTTATTCTTGGTCTAGTTTTGTTTCTACTACAATCTCGTATATCAAAGAAGAATTGTTCTGTATGTAGTTCCCAAGCTTTCAGAATGATCCTTCATGGTGGATAAATGTCATATTATTAGGCTGTCCATGATGACTCAGTGTAGTGATGAACTTTTAGAACTTTTAGATAACACTTCTACAACTCTCTATTTTTTAAGGATATTATATACATATATGTATGTGTATATATATATATATATATTTAATTTCAGTAATGTACAGTGTTTTATTAGTTTCAGGTGTAAAATACAGTGATTCCACAGTTCTATACATTACTCAGTACTCATCATGATAAGTGTATTCTTAATCCCCTTCACCTATTTTACCCTTCTCCCTACCGAGCTTCCCTCTCTTGTAACCACTAGTTTGTTCTCTATATTTAAGAGTCTCTCTCTTTCTCTCTCTCTCTTTTTATACAACTCTGAGATCAAATTTCTGAGACCAAAGGTCAAAAAGCCAACAAAATGACCATTTGGTTCTGTTAAAAAACTACTAAATTTGTTGACTGGATGATGGTCATTCTTTGTATTTATTCTGTTGCTATTTTATCAGCTCTTTTTCTCCTTCATCAATACCATCATCATCACCCTACCTTGTGAACATATATCACTGAATTAATAATTTCAGTTCAGATACATAAATCATAATAAAGCATTTAGAAAAATAAACACAATTTTCTAAATTAAAGACCTACATGTTTAAAAGTTCTTTGGATGTTTGTTTGTTTGTTTGTTTGCTTTGCCTGCAGAACTGTGTTTCTTATATTAAACTGAAGGTAAAAATACTCAAAATACTGAACTTCATTTTTACTAATACTTACATTCAAGAGAATATAAGCACCTTTAGGATTTTTTAACTTGGATTTTTGATCTGAATATCTCAAAAATGCTTTATTACACATATTCATTTGTTCAATGATATCTATTGAGAGTATACTATATACCAGGTTTGGTTTGTTTCTTTGTTTTAGGTACTGAGATTACAGTAACCAAAACAAACATAAATTCCAGCGCCCATGGAATGAACATTCTTAGAATAACTATAAGACCAAGAAAAATGAACTTCTCAAAGTCTGTGGTGGTCAAATGTTTCAAATAATTGATACGATTGTGTTGTTTAATAAATAAATGATCAAATGAGTAAATCCTTGTAGGGCTTCTCATTAACTTTAAATAAAAGGCCCTAAGCACAAAAGAAAATTACATGTGAATTATCAAGATCAATGTATTTATCTAAAGAGTAAATAATTATGTCATTGCTTCTTTTTTTCAAGATGAGGCACTGAGTCAAAGCAGATGAGTATGGCTAAATTTACTTGTTTTCAAAACATGTATAATTTCTCCTTCACTTTGTATTTGCAATTAATTTAACAAGATAGGTGGATGCTAAGTGACCATAATCAATGATACTTCTTCAGTAACATTATACATTGAAAGCATTTCTGCATGTAGAGAAAAAGAGGTGTTGCCTCTTCCTGGAATGAGAAGTAATCTCCTCACATACAGTTCTATTCCTTCATTTAAGACTCTTTTTACGTTATTTATAGCTGTGTAATTAAATGCAGAATACAAATGTAATATTCAAAATTTTTATTGCATATTTGCAGAACAGATTACTAAGTTAGAGAATTATTTTTGAATATAGAAATAGTAAATCAGTAAGGAGTAAGGAGTGAACATAGGGTAATGCCTGCTGGGCAGTAAGAGGCCTGTTTAATTTTATTTGAGGTAATACGGGACCATAAAAAAAATCATATTGATTTTTGGCAAACTATAAATAAGATTTTAATTTAATGTTACCTTGATATTGTGGGTTCAATTAAAGAGCCAGTTCTCATTTTCAATTGGTCAAGTTCAGATCTCAGCTTTTCAATTTCTTCTGCTAATCTTTCCTAAAAATCAAAGATGTTTGACTCAGAAGATATGCATATGCCAAGAATACCAACATTCAATTATGATAAACCAAGCTATCAATCTTAGTGGTTTTTTAAAAATGGAAAACTGATGGATATATTTTTATTACAGGTCATTAGACATGACAGCAAAATATGCCTCATTTTCCCCTTGTAATGAAAATGTGAAAAGCACAAATCAATAGAAAGTTATCTAAACATTAGTGCCTTGAAGATGTTTTATAGAGTAGTACTTTAGATTGTTGAGACAAAAATAAACACAGAATAACATGCTATGCTTAAAACTTCACCATCAATGAACTGAACTCAATATATGAATGGTCATATTTCCTAGTACAACTAATATCAATTCTTTTGATCTTTATTTCTTGGCAATCACTTTCATGGTCATCAGTTAGTTCATTTCTGATGAAAAGATGTGTCAAAAACTCCTAAAGTTTGTTTTGCCATTAGTTAGTTTGGGTTAAAAATAAAAAATACAAATTTTACTTCCCTAAAAAAAATTATCTACATTGTCTTGCATTCATTAATCCTAAATTTTTGCAAACATATAGGAATACTAAGATCATGACTAGCTATGTATACACCACTTCAAAATGCAAAGTCATAATCAGCAGATTAAAAAAATAAAGAAAAGGACTTCGATTATTCTAGAAGGGTTGTAATACACATGATGAAGGAGAAAGAAAAATGGATTAAAAAGATGAGGAAAAGTGGGCAACTGGGTGGCTCAGTCAGTTAAGCATCCAACTTCAGCTCAGGTCATGATCTCACGACTTGTGAGTTGAAGCCTCACATTGGGCTCTGTCCTGATAGCTCAGAGCCTGAAGCCTACTTTGGATTCTGTGTCTCTGTCTCTCACTCTCTGCCTCTCCTTCACTTGCGTTCTCTCTCTCTCAAAATAAAGATTAAACAAAAAAAAGATGAGGAAAAGAGTCATTACGTGATACAAGTTAAAACTGTGAGCTTGATATTGGTAGAATTATTTGTACACCTGAAAATTTTCTCAGATTGTCATTACCAGTTTCTGTCCATAAATCTTCAATGTAAGGGTCACCTAATAGTCCTTAATTAAATGCATATGTAAGGATTTACTTTGTTTTCATGATTATAACATTTTATAATGTTGTGAAAGTTTAAATATGTCCTTCTAGATTTCCTCTTACTGTTTTTTTCCGGTCCCAGCAGCCAATGCTTGACATTTTACTTGACTCATACTTCGTTTCTCACCATACTTTGTTGTTAATGTGGCTTTCCCAATATTTCTCTTATCTGCCCTTTTTATTCTTACTAACATCATCCTACTCGACACCTTTTTAAGTTTTTTCCTGAATTACTTCACCAGCTTCCACAGAGGCGGTGCTCCCTTCAATCTCTTCCCTACACAGTTCTCTTTTAGATGTATCATTTAAAAAAACACATATGATCAAATAAATTATTTGCCTAAAATGTTAAATGATTTCTTATTGCATTCATTAATCCCTTTGTTTGTTATTTCCACATACACACATAGGGCACCTCTATTGTGCTATGCCCTAAGATAAAGTAGTAAGATAAAAAATTCCCTGCCCTCCTATAATTTATAATCTAGTAAACAAGACAATAAACAGAGTCTATAGGATGTTGATAGGAAAAAGAAAATAAGAGAAGCATGGAAGATCTCTCCAATAAAGTGCTATTTGAGCAAAAACCTAAAGAAAGGAAGGGAGTTAAAAAAAATAGGGATGTCTTAGGAAAAGGTTTAGCAGATACAAATGCGCCCTAGTGAGAAGGAGTATATTTGTTGAAGGAGAGGGCAAGGAGGTCATTGTGGCTGGGTTGGACAGTAAAGAGAAAGACAGATAGGGAATAGACTTAGAAATGTTTTGGTTGCAGGGCTTGGGAAGGGTAGTCCTAAAAGGCCTTGTCAACCATTTTTAAGTCTTTGGTTTTTACTCTGAGTGAGGTAGAAAATGACTGGAGGATTTTTGAGCAAAATGGTGACATGATCACTCCTGATGAACGAGACTGGGAGGGAGGGAAGAAAGATAATTAATACTGTCTTTCCAAAAACATAGGCAAGAAAATTGTGGCTTGGACAATAGCAGTGTTAGAAAGAGACTGGATGGATTTGGGTTATATCTTGAAGACAGAACTAACTGAATTTGCTATTGGACTGAATGTGGAGTGTGAGATAAAGGGGTCAAGAATAACTCCAAGGTTAACCTGGCTAAGAGGAGAAGTTGTAATTTACTGAGAGGACTACTGCTGGTGGTGGTTGAGGTTGGTGGTGCTGGTTTTGGGGGTGGGGGGATTGAACCTGTGAACATTTGAGTTGCCCAAGTGTCCAAATAGAGATATTGAGTTGGCTCTTAAATACATGAACTCTCTCAGGAGAGAGGACCCAGTCGGTGATCTAAATTTGGAGGTGCTCAATTTATAGATGGTTTTAAATCCATGAGATCAGAAGAGCCTCAACTCAATGGGTGAACATGAGAAGAAATTCAAAACCAGTCCTAGGAATTTCAAATTTTAGAGATCAAGATGATGAGAAACAAGAAGAGGTTGAGTACACAGGAGATTTGGCTAATGAATGACTGTCAGTTATAGAGAACTGAGTGGAAATTTCAGAAGTTATAGGAGATGTGGTTAGATTAGGAAAATGTTTAGCTGTGTGGGATGATATTCAGAAATGAGGTATGACCTGGGATTTGCTTCCTCTAGTTACTGGCGTGAACAAGGGTGCAAAGCATGGAGTGATTAGTACTGTTAGTTGCTTAGGCAGATTGTTGAAGCTACAAGGTTTGGGTAGGTGGTGGGGGAGTGGGTTCTGGGGATCTTGCCAGGAGCACACAGAGTTTTGGAAAACATAACATTGCATAATAGGATGAAGTCCAAAATCCACAATCTGGGCGCAACCTAGTTCTTTAAACACATACCAGTCACAGCAAACTTCTGGTAAATCAGCAAATCAACCATCTTTGTTTTCTCTGTGCTCTCACATAGGCTCTGTCCTCTGCCCTACCCTTGCGTATTTGGCAAGATCTTTTGTGCCTTCAAGAGCCTGATGAAATGGCATCTCCACTCTGTAGACTTCTTTTAAAACTACTTCAGAAAGAATTAGATGCTATCTTCTAGGGACCATATTGTATTGCCACAGAGAGATCTATCTTTCAGATCATATATACGCTGACTGTGGGGCCACATAGTTTTAAATTAACATCATAATATGTAGAATTTAGTGGGGCTAAATGTACAGTTTTCCTTTTTTTTAAATCTTTCTTCTCTCATCTTTTCCAATACTTTCCATATACCATACTGTTCCCAGATATTCCCTCCTCTCCCTCCGTCTCTTCTGTCCCTTGCTTCTTCTCTCTCTCTCTTCTCTTTTGTTCCACACACATTTGTAGGTCACTTTTTAAGTCAATAATTTTATATTACATTATTTTCCTGTGCTAAACAAAATGAAATCAGACAAAATTGCTAACAAAAATTTATAGGTGGGGCACCTGGGTGGCTCAGTCAGTTAAGTGTCTGACTCTTGATTTTGGCTCAAGTCATGATCTCATAGTTGTTGGGAACGAGCCCTCCATCCGGCTCTGTACTGATGGCATGGAGCCTGCTTGGGATTCTCTCTGTCCTCTCTCTGCCCCGCCCCTGCTCTCATGCTCTCTCTCTTTCAAAATAACTAATAGACTTAAAAAATATATAGGCTAATGAAGAAGGAGAAGATATATTAGCAATTACAGCTTTTAACATTTCATAATTTGGTCCTTAACTGCCTCTTATATAATATGTCCTATAACAGGAATAACTGATTCCAGCCAAACTGTTATGCTATTATTTTTTTAAAAAATTAAGAAAATTTTATTTTAGAGAGAGAGAGAGAGAGAGAGAGCAGGGGGAGGGGCACAGGGAGAGAAAGAGAATCTGAAGCAGGTCCTGCTCCCAATGCAGGGCTTGATCCCATAACTCTGGGGTCATGACCTGAACAGAAATCAAGTCGGACGCTTAACTGACTGAGCTACCCACGTGCCCCAGGTTATGCCCATCATTATTTAAGAAATGAAACTCCCTACCACTCCTGCCTCACACAAAGCACTGGCAATCATGCCACATGCACTGTATTTGAAAGGCTTGTAACATATTTCTTCCCTTTCCATAGAGCTTTGTCAAGTGACACCTCCCTGAAGCCTTATTTATAGCAGCACTATATGGTAGTCTCTCCTACCTGTAGCTCTTACTACGTATTTCACTCCTTCGACACTTGGCATCTGTTCCTCTGCAACTTGCTGCTTTGTCAAAGGTGTGTTCTCTCTTAATTACATTTTTCAGCTACTTTGGAACCAGGATCATGTATGCAAACAAATTCAGCACAATCATTGTGCATGATATTTAATACATGTCTGCTTAAATGATATCTCAAACTAAATACAAATTAGTTTACTCCACTTGTGTAAAGCACAAAAAGTCAAAAGCATTTTTTTTTTTTTAGAAATAAGACAGTGATTATCGTTTAGGATAAGAGTAGTAATTGTATTTGAACAAGAAGGGGGCTACAAGACTTGATTTTCAGTGTGTTTGGTTTGTAAAAATTTATCAAGCTCTCTAGATATGTACACTTTTCTGGACGTATAATACAAAAGTTAAAATTGTTTTAAAAAGGTAGCATCCTAAATTTATTTCTTATCAAATTTATTTTACAGTAACACATTTGTCAGTCTAAAATAGAAAAAATGGGTAAAGTGTAAGTTTCCATTATACCTTGTCATGTAAAGATTCTTCCAGATTCTTTCTGAAAGTTTCTGATTCTTGAATTAAAACATTCTAAAGAAAATAAAGAAAAATAATTAACTAAAGAGAAAATAATTGAATATGGAGATTAATGTTTTATTGCTCAAGAATCTTCTTTGATTCCTTCTCTTTGATTCCTTCCTTGGTGCATCTATTTCTTGGTTTCCATGGAAACCACATTTAAATAGAATCCTTAAACATAATACCTTAACATTTAGAAAAATACATAATTTAAATGGGAAATGTTATTTTGTAACACTTGGACTGGCAAATGGAATAAATATTATCTTCTAAGCTATATTTTCTTCTTCTCAGTGTTTTAAAATTTGAAATAATTAGGTTACTTTTAAAATGAGAAAATGTGAGTAATAAACTCAATATTAGCCAAAGGTATTACAGATAAAGGATTCAGATGAACTCATTTTTATCATCTGAGGAAAAAAATAAATGATCAGATCCTATTTCTGGAAAGTTTAATTTCTGGCCTTCTATTTCAAATACAGAATAAATAATTTCCAATAAAGGTTAAATCATTAGAGAAATCTAAGTGAAATTTTAGCTATTTACAAAACTGTTACATCTCATGACATGTAGAAATAAGCTGCATCATAGAAATTATTTTTAAAATTTTGTCATGAAGTGATTACTATCATAAAAGCTTTATGTTTTTTTATATTACCACAAAGCATGATTTTTAAAAATGTATTTTTTCAAATTTAATTTTAGTAAAACTAAACTAAGAGTGTAGTGATTGGTAAAGTGGCCATGCATTTGGAGTTGAATGGGAAGAAGGCATGCCTTATCACTTTGTAATGAAAGTTAGCCAGTCTACTTTAACAATTTCAGGGGAGTATTTTTTTCTATTTTGGTTTATTGTCTGGATCAGGGGAAAATGTCTAGCTTAAGTAGTGACTGGCATTCATTCTCAATTTCCAAAATGATTTGTCCACCTGGGTTTTAGCCCCTACCTTTGTATCTGCTCTGAAATCGGCAACCAGCTCATGTAACTCGTGCTGGTGTGGTAGTTGCCAACTATCAACAAGACACATAGCATTGTGAATGACATTGCACACTGTAAAGAGGCAATTTTTGGAAATGATGCAGCTGAAATTATTGCGTTCCTAAACTGTAGTAGGATTAGTTCTATTGGTAATATAAATTCAGTTACTCATTTTGGCTTTTAGACAAGCAGTAGATTTAGTTACTCGAAACATGTGAATAGTTCAATGCAAGACATCCCCAAAATAATCGATTTTTGTCTCATTGCTCTTTTTTTGCACACCAGGTGAAGAATAACTAAGTATTTTCACCACAAAATACATTTCAATACATTTATCTATATGATCATGAGAATATGCAAGATTTACATACCATGCAGCACTTTTACTCATTTAAAAATTTATCTTACACATTTTTACAGAAACTACTCGTTCACTTCTAAGACTATGTCATATATACTTAAGGAAAATAAATGGATCATCCGACCAATACAATAATTACAGCAGGGTATAAAACAACCATGCTCTTAAGAACATTGATAAATATTCATGTGATTCTACTCTTCTGTCATTTTACCTTCTCCTCTAGGGCAGCCATTCTTTCCTTTAAATGTAGTTGTAAGCGTTCATTAGATTCAGTCAGAAGTCTGTCCACCGTATCAGATAATCTTTTGTTGTGCTCCTCATTCATTTTCTCTCTTTGCCTAGCCTTATATTCAAGAAAAAATAAATAAACTTGACATAACAATCATTTAAAAAGCACTGGGTTTGTTTTTATATTTTTCTAGTTTAAAATTGGATTCCATTTTATGTCTGGTGTGATTAAATTGGCAGAACCTTTTCTTTTTTCCTTTAAAATGCACAGAGCATATTCATAAGATTTTAAATATAACCTATCATCAAGAAAGACATTCATTTCTCACATGCCCATGGACTGATGATTGAGGGGAGTGGTTCTTAATATACATACTCTTTGAAGTTCTTGATTTTTCTCTTCAAGTTGACCTTCTAGATGTCTCATGCGTTCTTCAATGTTTCCATGTCTCTCTTCAGCCTGTTAAGAAATATGAAATATGTACCTGACATGTAAGATTTGATTAATACTTTACCTCTAAATAAATTGAAATAAAATGTAAAGCAAGCTACTACCAACCGCAAATGTAATTTTCAAAAAATAAACTTTTTTTAAACAGGCAGCTGAACAGCATTGCTTGAAATGTGTCAGCTACAAAGGCCTGTTACATCCAAGCATCAGCAAAACATTGGACTTATTTATGAGCAATGAAATCAGCCAAATGTAACATGCAGACTGTGCATGGTTTGAACACAAACCTGCCATTGTCCAATCTTAAGCTCCTGAAGCACTGAACTGCACAGATGGTTGATTATCAATAAATAAAAATAACATAATTTTTATAAATGAAAAGAAAAACTTAGATGGATTCTATTTAGCAATAGAAAGTAAAGTCCAGTAGGACTACCTTCCTACGTATGGAGATCATTTCTTGTAGTTTAGCTTCCATAACATATTGATAATCATCAGATGAGGTAGAAGAGGTTGGATCAGACTAACAAGTCAAGGAAAAGGAGAGGGACAAAATTGAAAAATCAGAACTAAAGACACTGACACTGAACAGAACATAGCACAGAATGCTTAAAAGAAAAATGTGACAGCAAATTTAATACTTTAATAGACAGAATTTTACATGGAAAGAACTACACTGATATCTGGTGAACACGATGCAGTCAATGGTTATAAATGAAAAACAATGATACGCCCAAATAAAAAGCTACCAACCTAAGGTATGGAAGGTTAGTGACGGCTGGCGATGAAAGACTACTACAGAATGAATTAAAGCAACTCTGAAAGAGTCATGTAATAGTTGGAAAAATGGGAAACCAAACACTAGAATATGTCTCTGATAGATTGTTAAATGTTTTGTATTTTGGTTTGTTTGTTTACCATATTACTAAAAAATAATGCAAACTGTGTGTCTCAGCGTTGAAGTGTATGCTAGGACAACGACCCAGGTGAAATAAATTTGGAAAAAAATTTATTACAAACCTAACACTGTAGACATCAAGACAAACTAAGCCACAGGATTAATTATTATGGGTATTCTCCAATTCCAGGGTGGAGTTTCCTCAGCAACAGTGACGAGCTGACAAACTGACTTCTGGTCTCTGAATACAAGTGTGTAGTACCTGGTCTAGTACCCTGGCACCTATTCTCAGATGTAGTCTTAATTTGACATTGTAAATGAAAGCGATTAGAAGTCCTCAAATTATCAAGGTGACAATATATTGTGAGGACAAGAATATTTATTTACAAAGTCTCCTGAATGACACTAGGAACCACTCAGAAACTGTTTCTACATTGATTTGTTGCCATGGGAACAAAATAGCGCCTTAAAGTGAACAGGCAGCATGGTGCCTTTGTCAGCTAATATTTGCCCAGTGCCAGGATTCGTTACATGTCTTGGAGGTGATTGTCAGGTTATCACAGACACAGAGTGTTAACACATGTGACATTGCTGATAGCTGAATTGTATTAGTATGTTATGCACAGATTACATGTAAAGTTAAATCAACATTTTGATCATAATTACAAGTATATATAACATCAAAATTGTTCTATGTTAGATCTATAAGATTTAACTCCAGAGCATATTCCATTACATTCTCTAAGTTTATTCTAAAACAGTGAAACTTACTTTATGCAAATATAGGACTATATATAAATATGTCATGCAGTACCTGAAAAGAAATAGTAGCCTATTCATGTATTGGCTCACACACATATGTACTATTTTATGCAACAAATTCCAACTAATCTATAAAATAAACATTTAACATTTAACTGGTGTACTTATATAGATTACAACTCAATATTTACATTTGTAAGATTTTCCTTTTGAGATTCTTGTTTCATAAATGGGGAAAATAATGAAGAAATAACAAATAACCAATTTCTCTCCCCAAATTTCCAAGCAGAAGAAACACAGAAAGCTACCATAGTTCCCAAATGTCACAAAATGGTTTTCTAATATCACTTAAAACCTAGAATTCAAATAGGAATATAGTAAATGGGTCAAAATGTTGTTGAAATGATATCATCTAAACTCATTTAGATATCTGTAATCTCTCAAAAGTACATTTTAACATGCAGTTGGTGGTGTAAAAATTAATCAGGTGACTGATTCAAGGTAGTCAAAGCATGAACATTTCAATTTCCAAAGCTGTCTCTTTAAAAACACAAGCCCAGTAGGTCTTCCCAAAGGTCCTTAAAACTTCTACCTCTTTCCATCTTAACTATTGAAAACATACTAAACATTGTAAAAATTCACTTAAAGATTGAGCAAGAATTCTGTCAAGTTTAAATTACTTTGTTATTGTTGATATGTTTTACTGGTACTAAAAATGAATGAAATACCTTATGGAATTCAATACGAATTATGTCCTTGCTGAGGGAATATGCACTTTAATTAAAGAAGTAAACATAATAAATCATAAAATTGGGATCCCAAAGTCTTTATTGGTTCATTTTGTGTATACTTGCCATAGCCAATGTTAACATTTATCTGTAGCCACTCCTCAATATTTCTGACTTTCTAAAGCCTTCAATGAGCTTTCCTTACCTATCTACACACACACACACACACACACACACACACACACACACACACACATCTTATCAACCACAGAATAGATTCAGACATCATTTCTAAACAAAAACTGGGATCAATTTATTTATTTTTTTTAAATTTTTTTTTCAACGTTTATAGGGATCAATTTCAATAGTATTGATTTATGTTCATCTTAGCCTTGTGAAGACTGTAGTTTAAGTAATTAGTGTAAATACAAAAGTCACACAAAAACAATCTATTTTTTGTACTCCTTGATGGGATACAGGGCTTATGTTCATTTCACTCTTTAATATGACATAGGAAAATTTCAAATGAGCTACAGTTTAGAGGAAATTATAGGCAGAAATGGCTTTGAGAAAAACATGAGTAGATTTTGAAATGGGGAAGAAATAAAAGTCAGATGGGGTGGGGCAAAGAGAAGAAAACAATAGGTAGCAGATAATAAAAGCAGAAAAAAATATATAGGCCAAATAAAATGCCTGAAACATTATTTAGAATGCCATTCATAATATAGGAGAGGGAAGCCTAGGTTTAAGCTAAGCAGAAATCTTTTTACTTTAGTATCAAAAATAGTAAGAAGTAGAAAAAGATTATGATGATCAATAACAGTGAGATACTGAAAATATGGAAGTGATAAAAATATATAAATAAAACTGGTTCTAGAGATAGTCCCTAAAAGTGTCTGAACAGAGGAGAAGAAAAAGTACAAGATCATTGTAGCCATAAAACTTGGGAAAACAAATGAAAGAGCATCTTCAAAAGTTATAAAAACGTTACAAGCATAGGGAGTGTGCTGAGGATAAAACCTCTTCTCTAGACAAGTGTATATTAAATATGGCAATAATCTAGAAACTCTGTAGTTGAAATAATGGTGTTGATATAAAGTCAGCCTGAAGAGAAAGCAGTAAAAAAGAGAAACACAGTGAACTCTAGCATTTTTAACACTTCTTAAGAAAGATGAAACTCTACTGAAAAAGGAGGAAATCAAAAGGATTCAGATGAAGTGAAATTTTAGCAATATATTATTAGTTAGATGTAAACTGAAGAAATTATTTTGGGTACATGAATGAAAATATGTATCAAAAACAAGTAAGAGCCCCAGAGAAAAAATGAGGGGAAAAAAGATAAGACACCTATTTCAAGTTATTTTTTTATATTCTAAATTAAGGATGCTTAGGGATATATACTTTGAAGCCTCGTAAGTCAAGTATTATATTTTAAAGTATGTTTTGTCCTCAGTCCATTAGAAGTTAATTAGGAGCAATTATTTGGTGAATTTTAAATTGTATTATTTTGGAAGAGATTCCAGACATTCTCGTATTTTACTCAGGATAGTATTGATGATTATTTTACACTAAAGTTTTACAAAATTATTTTTATTATTTAGTCACTCACTTAAAGCTCCAGAAAATAGTTCAGTTCAATAACTCTATATAAGGTCATGTTCTTCAAATGAAGAGCCTTAGTGTGTGTGTGTGTGTATATACGTGCACACACACACATGCACACACACACACACAGACACATCCTTATCAATATTTGATTAATTTTAAATGTGTTTGCAAGAAAAAATAGAATATTACCACTATATTTGCACATTTTTATATAATTTAGAGATTATTTCTCAAATCAAATGATAAATTTATCTTTATTTGAGAAAGCACACATTTCTAAAATTGCCAGAAGGGTTTATGGTATGTCTATGACTATAGAAGGATCCAGATTGTGACATTATCCTAATCACACTAATGTTTTATTCAGCTGGTTATTCCAATACTCTGTAGACAAGCAATTACTCCAAAACTTTCTAACCCTGCTTTACTTTGCAAATATTTGTCTTTTCACTACCTGACTAATTATCTTATTTTAACCAATAGGCATCAGTCTACTTTTCCTCTTTAATTATTTACTTTTTTGGGAAAGCAAATGTGTGTGCCTACTTTTGTATTGCTGTATTGACTGTTTTGGATAGTCCTAATGCCAGAATTTGTAACCTGTAGTTCATATATCTGTCTTACCCATTTATTAGGTGCATGGAAAATGTAGCACTGAGCAATGATTGCGTGAATATCTAAAATGTTTGTACATTTTTGAACTGATATTAAAAGTAAAACATGCCTTTAGTGAGCAAAGCTGAAGTTTTGTTGTACATATACACTTTGAAGCACTGTCCTTTCCATTTCACTGTGAATGATAAGTCATTTTTAACATTATAATGGTTGCAAAATTTACAATATGTGTATAATTGTAGAATTTGACAGCCATAACATAGCAGATACTTTTGAATATTCCTCAGATTATTATTGAATTTAATTGGTTCAGAAGAAACTGTAACTATTAAAACCACTTTCTATTTAGTAACTTTAGAATTTAGACTTTTGCAAATCTAACTTCCAACTGCTAACAAATGTTTTCATATATAGTCAGAAAGGAACCGCTTATGATATTTCCTACATTTTTAATACCAAACAACTTCTGTTAAGGCTATTAAGTTATTGCAACTTATCTATATACATATTAAATTTCATCATTATTTGTTTATATTCAGTGATTATTCCAGTGTTCAAATATTATCATGGAAAATCAACCATCAGGATACAAAATTTTGTTTTTGCTAACGTTTACACAGGCAAAGGTATCATCACATTCATATGTAAATCATTCATGTCAGCATAAATAAGATCTATAATATGAAAAACTCATCTAAGCAACAAACCAGTATAATAAAGACGAAATAAACTTAAATTTCATGAAACCTAAAGACAATCTATAGATTCCATTTGGATCACTACTCCTTTCTATGAGTGTATCTAGACTGACTAATTGTTTTATGGCAATACCTTTGTCAGAGCTGCAATTCTCTGAGCCAGTTCAGCCTCTACTTCAGGTAAGGTCTCAGCTTTCCTCATAGTCTGCTGCAACTTTTGCTCAGCCAGCTCAAGACGCTCTTGTAACTGCCTGTTCTTCTCTTCCATCTGAAACAGGGATGGAAAAAGAGACACTTAAAGAGTCCCAGTAAGGATAACTAACACCAGACACTAGGGTTTCTGCCATTATTCTAGATTTAAAATCAACCACACTTACTGTGCAAAGAGATGACTGTACTCATGTTTTTATATGTTACTTACTCACATTCCTTAATAAAATTCAGCACATTAAAAAAATAGAAAAACTCTTACCAATGGCAACAAAAAGAAATAAAAGTTACTAGTGAATGTAAATGTGGACATGTGCAGTATAACTCAACGCTAAGGTTTCAGACGTACCATGAGAGCATATTATTGAAAATTATAGTATTAACTGGAGTGAGAGATGAAATGTAGCACAATGACTAACAGCCCAAGCTCTAGAGATAGGGTTAACAGAACTTTTTTCTCTGAAGGGCCAGATAATAAATATTTAAGATTTTGTGTATCATTTAGTCTCTGTTCCAACTATTCAGTTCTACTGTTGTAGCACAAAAACAGTCATAGAAAATGATTAAATAAATGAGTATGGCTATGTTTCAATAAAACTTTATTTATAAAACAGCTATAGTTTTGGCACATGGGCCATAGTTTGTCCAAATATGGAGCTCTGGAGCCAAATAGACTCTGCTCTGGAGCCAAACAGACTTGGGCTTCCATTAAGAACTGGCATTTTCCAGATGTGTGTCATTGGTAAAGTTTTTATGTCTCTGAACCTTGATGCCTCGGTATAATAATTGTGCTTACTTCACAGGTGGTGGTTAGATTTAAGTGAGGTAATTGTTAACTGCTTAGCAGTGTCTGATTCATGTCTAGACCCAAAGTAAATATTAGTAATTATTTTTATTATTATTAAGACATATTTGTGAATTACATGCTAGAAATCACATCTGTTGAGTCAGTTCCATTCTAAATTTTAGAGAACAGTTGAATGCCAAGAAATACTGTATTTTATTTACTCCGTATTTTGTTAGAATGGTGAGAGCACACATGGATGAGAACAAAACCAAGATAAGATACTCAACCTGCCGTAGGATGGCCTCTTTATTTGCTAACTCATTTTCTAATTTATCATTCATGTCATGTATGGAGGTAGATTCTCTCTGAGCACTGAGGTAACGTTTCTCAAGGGTTGTGATTCTTTCTTCCATATCTTCCTTCTGTGCCATGGCCTACAATTAAAATAATAAATTAATTAAAATCAGATTTTCACATAGTTTACTGTATTGTCTTGTTATTTAAATAAAATAGTAAGATACAAAGGCTACCGTTTTCTTGAAGCAATATTCATTCCTTTCTTTTTATGGAAAGCATGCCAAATTTCATGTGAATTTTCCCAATTTACCTGTCAGAATTCTTTTTACATCTTGGGTTAACAAAAAGTTCCTCTCTCTGAGAATGGAATGGAGTACAAGAAACTGCCTACTGTAGAACTGGCATTAGAAAAGAAGTGGCAGATAAATTAGCTCATTATACAGTAGAGATAAGTACAATTATGGGTACAGTTGTAAACCATAAAATCAGTAAAATGGTGGCTACCATTCCAAACTGCAAATCAATCTTCA
Organism: Lynx canadensis; assembly: GCF_007474595.2. Taxonomy (NCBI): domain Eukaryota; kingdom Metazoa; phylum Chordata; class Mammalia; order Carnivora; family Felidae; genus Lynx; species Lynx canadensis. Next base: position 103,923,797 of record NC_044309.1, read on the forward strand.
AATAAGGATAACCAATATCACCAGTATCCTCATCTACATATATAAGTAAGAGTAACCCAGTGTTTAAAAAAGGAGGCCAGGGGTGCCTCTGTGGCTCAGTAGGTTGAGTGTATGACTTCAGCTCAGGTCATGATCTCAAGGTTAGTGAGTCTGAGCCCGCATCAGGCTTGCTGCTGTCAGCACAGAGCCTGCTTTGGATCCTCTATCCCCTCCTCCTCTGCTCCTCCCCCACTCACGCTCTCTCTCTCAAAAATGAATAAACATTTGTAAAAAAAGGAGGCCCCAGAAAAGTAAATTAGAGTCATATTCACAAATGAATTGACCAATTGACTTGGGAACTTAACCATTTTCCTTGTTACATATATTCCAATTAAAAAAAGATTTTTTTAATGTTTTTATTTATTTTTGAGAGAGAGACAGAGCACAAGGGGGGAGGGGCAGAGAGAGAGGGAGACACAGAATCAGAAGCAGGCTCCAGGCTCTGAGCTGTCAGCACAGAGCCCGATGCGAGGCTTGAACTCATGAATCGTGAGATCTTGACCTGAGCTGAAGTTGGGTGCGTAACTGACTGAGCCACCCAGGTGCCCCAAGAATTTAGAAAACTCAAAGAATACACAACTCTATGGAAAAATCAGCTATCAGTGTGAATGTAATAACCATGGCATTAATATTATTCTCAACTATAATTTTTAAACCACCTAATTCATAGATAATATGGAGATGATTTTATCTTCCTAACAGCTTACATGAACATTTACTAGTAGGTGGATAACCTACTTTTTAAAAAAAGATATTAAGAAAAGTCAGCTGCAGAAGCAAGCCTCATGGGCCTGTGGCGGTTTCCTTTGATAATGTGGGGAGCTCCTTTGCGTAAGGAGCCTAAAATTGAGTTGGTAGTGGTGGTTTCCATATGTTGCTATCCAAATTCCTTTGGTCAATGTTCCTAAGCAGCCCTTCTGGTCCTCTCCTTCAGGATCTGGAGCCAGTCCTGCCACATGCACAGAGCAGATACATTTTCTTCCATTTTTTTCCAAAAGAAATAGAAGTCCTTAAATGAATAGTCCTTCATTTCCCGATTTTCCCTCATCACCACCTGGAAATAACCATATGCACGAATCTTTAACTTCGAGCTTTTACTTTTACAACAGGTGTTCGCCTTCTCTCAAAGTTTTAATCATTATCTGTGCTCTAGTTTTTATGCCTTTTCTGCTTTAGGGACCTTGATCACTTTTCTGTCCTGGATTTTCAAGATGATAGCAGAAGTAAATCCCACAACTACAGCTAAAACAATGAAGCAGGCCTTGTACAGCTTGTACAGATGACACGTGGAGGGAAGAGGAAAAAGGAATGATTTAAAGAAAATAAAAAATAAAAATGATAAATTATCTGCTTGATCACTGACCATAACTGAATTGAAATTATGCAATTTTACTACTCTGCTGGAGCGGCTGCGAAGATACACCACCGTTTTAAAAACAAGCAAGGAAATAAATGTAACAAGTAATTAATAAAATCCTTGAAAAACAAAAAGCTGTACAACAAAAGGAAATGCTATCAGAGGAAATTACTACTTGGATCAGTTGTGGAAATGATCTACACAGCCATAATAATGGTGACACTAAATGTGATTTGGGGGTAATTGTAGTGGAAGGATGGGTGGGAGAGAAAAGTAGAGAAGAAAAAAGCTAAAATCCTCTGGGTGCCTGGGTGACTCACTGGGTTAAGCATCAGACTCTTGATTTTGGCTCAGGTCATGATCTCAAGGTTTGTGAGTTTGAGCCCCGCATTGGGCTCTGTGCTGACAGTGTGGAGCCTTCTGAGATTCTCCCTCTTTCTCTGCCCCTCCCCCACTTGCACACTCTCTGTCTCTCTCAAAATAAATAAGTAAACTTAAAAGAACTAAAATCCTCATATAATAGCAAGGCATCAATTAAATAAGAGAGAAAATAGCACAACTAACAGTGAAAGGATTGAAATTAAGAATCTCAGGCAAGTGAGATGGAAAGTAGGTGGGCACTCTGTGTGTGTATGTGTGTGTGTGTGTGTGTGTGCGCATGTATTTAGATGTGTACCCTCTTGACATTATTTGTCTTTGAAAAATTATGTATTGTTAAACTGTATACTGTTAATTTCATTTTCATATAGAACTCTGGGAATATTGTGTCAATTTTGTAACCAAAAAAGAGAATTCTGAATCTAGCCTACATATATAACTTCTTATAAAATTATAATAGTGATAAACTCAGTTAAAGACATATACATGTTTCTTCATAACATGAGCATTGGAGTAACACTTACTAGCTCCAAATCCCAGTTTTTGCTACTTATTAACTCAGTTATCATGGGTGAATGCTGATTACCTTTTCTATAACTCATCCTCTTTTCTTTTCTTTTTTGGTTTCTCTGCTTGCTTGTCTATTTTGTTTTCTGTTTTAGGTTGGGATACTAGTATCTACCATATAACATTGTTGCGATACAGTATTTTAAGTGCCTTGTGTAGTCTTATGCATAATACACACTCCATAAATAATAGCTTTTTGATTATTACTTACTATTGTGCCTATAATTAGCTGATCTGACTCTATGGCATACATTGCATGCAGAAGTCACTGTACAGACTTTGGTACTGCATTTTTGATTCAGTGATTCATGTGGGAGATTCAATTTTTAACTGCAAGCTGTGTTGCCAAAAATAAATTTTGAATTTACAAGTTGGAGAAATATCTTTTCCCTGTGTGTCACTTAGAAATTCTAAAATGGGAAGCTTTTTCTAGTCTCTAAAAACTGTTCCCTAAAGAAAGAGGAAAACAGTATAAAGATTCAATTATCTCTTGACCTATGGTTTGTTTACAAAATAGACTTTATTATAGCAAATAAATATAACTCTATAGTAACTCAGACATAGTAAACTAAAAAATAAAACTCCATGTTTCAGATAATGGAAAAGACAAAACTGATATGTATTCATTTAATTACTTAGGCATTTTTTAAGAACTCTTAATAGGAAGTTAGAAAGATAAGCTGGTTTTATTCACAAAACAATATAGAATTTAAATTCTAATTCTTTGTTGGGGTGGTTCAGTCGGTTGAGCATCCGACTATGGCTCAGGTCATGATCTTATGGTACGTGAGTTCGAGCCCTGCATCAGGCTCTGTGCTGACAGCTCAGAGACTGGAGCCTGCTTCAGATTCTGTGTCTCCCTCTCTCTGTGCCCCTCCCCCACTCACACTCTGTCCCTCTCTCTCTCAAAAATAAATAAACATTTAAAGAAAAATTCTAATTCTTTGCACATCAAAATTTGCATAATATTTGCATATTTGCATAATATTTAATAAAGTATTATTCAATACTCCATTAGTAGCTTTTTTTTAAGTTTATTTATTTATTTATTTGAGAGAGAGAGAGAGAGACACAAAGCGCAAATGACAGAGAGGCAGAGAGAGGGAGAGAGAAACCCAAGCAGGCTCTGCACTGTCAGTGCAGAACCAATTAGGGGTTCAAACTCATGAACCATGAGATCATGACCTGAGCCGAAACCAACAGTCATACATGTAACTGACTGAGTCACCTAGGCACTCCCCCAATTAGTAGCTTTCTTAATTATAAAGTGGAGAGCTAAGCATGTTATAAGATTGTCTATGTTTTTAATATGTGTACTGTTCTTTGCTTTACTCCAGCCCCCAACTACATATAGGTCACAGTCAATTTAAGGAGCAACTAAAACAAACCTTCAAAGAAAGTAAATTTTAGAAAGACAAATACCATACGATATCACTCATATGTGGAATTTAATAAACAAAATAGATGAACATATGGAAGGGAGGAAAAAAAGAGAGAGAAACAAACCATAGGAGACTCTTATTGACAGAGAAAAAAACTGAGGGAAGATGGAGGGAGGTGAGTGGGAGATGGGCCAGATGGGTGATGGGTATTGAGGAGGGCACTTGTTATGATGAGCACTGGGTGTTGTATGTAAGTGATGAATTATTGAAGTCTACTCCCAAAACCAATATTGCATTATATGTTAGTTAATGATAATCTAAATAAAAATTTGAAAAAGAAAAAAAATCATAAAAAATAAAGTATATCTCTTATAGTCATCAAAAAAGTAAATTTAAATAGATTTACTTATTGACGAGGAATAATGACAAAAATGTATTCTAAAAGCATTAATGAAATATACTTACATAATTCATTTTAGATATACTAGACAGTCCTCACACGTAAAGCAAAATGCATTGAAGCTTTTTATTATATGGTTTTTCCTACTCTCTCCTTTTTTCCTTAATCAACAAATATGTAGTGCTAATACAATACATAAATCATACTGTGCTAGCAATGTTACACATTGGGTAGCAAGAAGAATCACTTTTTTTAAAGTTTACTTATTTATGTTGACAGAGCACATGGTGGGAGGGGCAAAGAGAGAGAGAGAAAGAGAGAATCCCAAGCAGGCTCCACACTCAACACAGAGCCCTAGGTGGGGCTCCATCCCACAACCACAAGATCACAACCTAAGCTGATACTGAGAGTCAAGAGTCGGAAGCTTAACTGACCAAGCCACCCAGGTGCCCCCACTGTTTTTTTCCCCTTATACATACTTGCAATCTAGTAGACCTTGTGTGTCCACAGACCACAGTCTGGATTATAAAAGCGGAAGCTGGAGTTTTGAGTGTAAGTGATACCTTTTTAAAGTCCATGGTTTTCTTCTTATTGGAAACAGAGAGCACAAGATTATTTCAGTGGTGGTTACAGTGCAGCTGCATTTTTTATGCCAGTGCTATCACTGGTAAATGATTCTGTTTTGTTGATTTTAGAAGTTGCTCATAGTGGAAGAAGCACAGGTTTTGGAGCTGGGCTGATCCTGTGTCTTCCTGGTGCTGAGGGTTTGGAAGGAGTGCAATGCTCGGAGGGCAGTGCATATGCCTTTGACAAGTCACTTTACCTCAATTGAGAAAAATGGGCATAATGATGAGTACCTTCTGGATAGGACAGATGTAAGAAATTAGACAAATTAAATATAATACACCTGTAATAGTTTTCATGGTTGGTCTTTAAGAATTTCCTAGAAGTAAACCAGGGCCTCTGGCAATCGGACCTTTTTGGAAACATTTTATTTGGCCTTTCATGGTGTTCTTAACACACACGCGTGCACACACACACAGCACACATGATGTATACAGAAAGTCGGGCAGTGTATAGGTTTCTTGCCCAGGTCTCATTAATTTCTAGTGCTTCCTACGTTATACCTTTACTGCCGAATGTGTCATACATTTATATTGCCTGACTGGCTCTTGAAGCATCTGTATTTGCAACCTCCCTTTAGAAGTGAATGATGAGAGATATTCTTCACAAATCTCTTCTAAAATATAACTACATAAAATTTTAGAGATGATAATAGTTATATTTAAATTTTTTAAAATGTTTTTATTTATTTTGAGAGAGAGAGAGACAGTGAACAGGGGAGGGGCAAAGAGAGAGAGAGAGAGAGGGAGACAAAGAATCCGAAGCAGGCTCCAGGCTCTGAACAGTCAGCTCACGGGGCTCGAACTCATGAGCTATGAGATCATAACCTGAGCCAAAGTCAGACACTCGACCAACTGAGCCATCCAGATGCCCCAAGAATAGTTATATTTTATTTTACTTTAAAAAAAATTTTTAACGTTTATTTATTTTTGAAAGAGAGAGTAAGTGGGGTGGGGGGGCAGAGAGAGAGAGGGAGAGAATCCAAAGCAGACTCCAGGCTCCGAGCTGTCAGCTGAGAGTCCGACATGGCTTGAACCCATGAACGGCAAGATCATGACCTGAGCTGAAGTTGGATGCTTAACTGACTGAGCTACCCAGGTGCCCCAAGAATAGTTATATTTTAAAAGAATTCCACATGAAAGCAGAATACCTTACCTATTCGAAGAGATTTCCTCATTAAAGAAAAAAACAAAAAACACACCTGGCATCAGATGATTGATATTTTCCATCTGAATTAGCTTTTTGTCACCTACACCTGAAGACGATTAGAATTAAGGAATTATTTTTACATAGTCAATAAGAAAGGGGGAGCTGGAGATACTGGGCTCTACCTGTGACACTGCATTAAATAAACATGAAGAGAGGAAGCAAGAGAGGAGTGCTAAATGAAAGGAAAATTGCTAAATCTCTGGGACTAAGAGAATGAAGAAACTGGGATAAGCAAGGCCTCAACAAATAGCTTTACAGCCAGAAATTGTAGTGTTTCTTAACAGTGATATAGAAGAGTGGCAAACCTTCAGCTAAGGAGTGAAAATGACAGACGTGTCTTTGAACGATCAATTCATATAAAGAAGTAGAGAGCACAGTATCATCATTTGCATGGTAGCAGAGCAACCTGCCACTTCATGGATCATCTACATTTTTTCTGAGATAGTAGGTATTGTTCTAACCCACATTCTAATCTCATCCATGCCTTTTGACATTTACATCAAATACCTATAAATATCCATTCTTTCAACAAAGTTTTCTTGAATGCCTATTATAAGCTCAATAGTTGTGTTGGTGATTAGAATAGAGAAGTGAACAAAACACAACAAGACAAAACTCCCAGCCATTATGAATCTTTATGTATAGGGGAGAGGGAGGTATATGACAAACAGGTAAATCGGTAAAGTATATATTATGTCAGATGGCAGTAAATACTGTGAGATAAAACAAAGAAAATGAAAGAAGAGGAAGAGTGTACATGTGCAAATAACAAGGTTAGGGAACACTTCACTGAGAAGAAAACATTTGAGCAAAAGGAAGAGGGAAAAGAAAACCCAACAGAATAGGTCTGGCTAGTTTAAGAGGCCATCCATCTTAACTGAACAGAGTGGACTAAAATGAAACAGCAAGAGATGAGTTCCCAGAAGTCAGAAAGGTGGTAGTGGAGATTGTACACGGCTTGTAGTCCACTGTAAGGACTTGGATTTTCCTGTAAGTAGGACAGGTAGCCATTGAAGCAGAATGGTAACTTGAGCTGACTTAACATTGTAACAGGTCACTCAGGTTGCTATGTTGAGTATAGACTGAAGCGAGTAAAACGCAGAGGAAGGAAGACTAGTCACAAGAGTACTGTAATAATTCAGAGAGAGATGGTGGTTGTGTGGAATAAGGAAGAGCCATAAAGATTGTGAGAAGAGGTCACATTATTGATAAGTTTTGAAGTTGGAAATAATGGGTTTATGGCTGAATCGTATGCAGTGTGTGAGTGAAACAGGTACCAAGGACAGCTCCAAGGCTTCTGTTCGGAACAATACTGGCATTGAGGACAGGTGGGCTGTGTAAGAAGACAAGAAACTCTGGTTCCTTGGGGGTGGGAGAATAACAGGAAAACACTCTTGAATACGTTAATTTTGAGAATATGTTAATTTTACAGGCAACTGGGAAACAGGACACAGGATAAGCCGGAGATATAAACTGGGAGTCATAAGGCAGTAGGTGTTTTTTGGAGCCATGAGACTGCATGTACTTAGCAGGGAAGTGAAAGTAGATTGAGAAGGAAAGTCACTACAAGTCTAGGGAGACATTGATCAAATAAAGAAGCCCGAGATAAGGGCAGGAAGTAAAGACGGATGAAAATCAGAAGCGTATAGGGCGCTACTACCCAACTGAAGACGTACTTCAGGGAGTAATGATTGGATCCAGTGCTGGGTTCAACAACATGGAGGTCAGCAATCTGTTCTTATCAAAGAAGGGGATGTTGGAGGCAAAAGTAAGTAAAATGGGCTCAACAGGGAATGGGAAAAAAATAATTGAATACATGGAGTGGAGTCAACTCCAATAACAATTAGTTAATTATATACAAAAATGTAAATAAGATAAAATATGTAATTTAAACAAATATGTAAACATGACAAAAGGTGAAAGGTCACCAAATAAATTTTTTAACAATTATGAATAATTTTCTTTTTAATTGAATAGAATGAGAAAGTGAAAGGTTCTAAACATTTCACCTTAGTTGGTAAGATGATTAGGCAGTGTTACAAAAAAAATCTCGTATTTTTTGCAGTAACTTTCAAGTACTCTATTAAACAGATGAAGTGATGTTACATCTAAGAAGAACCGAATACATGGAGAAAGAAAGGTGCACACATTCCCAAATATATATTCACACTCACAGACACAACACCAAAATAAGAGGGGGAAAATTTAAAGTAATGATTTTGAGTATTCCCATTTGCTAAGAGTGTAGCAATTTCATTATTCATACCCACATCTAAAGCTATTTAAAATTAGCAGCTTAAATTTTTTAAAAATTCATTAAAAACTATAGAAAGTTTTTACTCTACCCAAGACTTGATATGAAATTCCGTACATATTTAAAGGGTCGATAAGTAAATAAACTATTTTTGTCTTAGTGGACATGTTTCATAACTAATATCATGCATCCCAAATTTTGGCTTTCTGAATAGATGTAAAGATTATATGCCATTAGGGGAGATTTGCAAAAAGCATCTCAGAAGCAGCATTCAGAAAGCAAAGACTGAAACCGTTATGAATCACTTACCTCCCTAATGTCCCTTTGATATTTAGTGTTCATTTCTTCTGTTTTAATGAGATCCTTTCTTGCTGTCTCTGCTTCCTGTTCCACCTCTCCCACTCGGGAAGAGAGTGCTGCTAAACGTTCCTTCATTTGAGCCATTTCATAGTTTTGCTTTTCAAGCAATTCTTGTAGTTCGACTATTTGGCTAGTTTCATCAGTTGAGTCTATAGAACCGTTGGACAAACGCTGCAGGAAAAGAACAAGAAATGGCACTTAGGATTCTCTTCACCTTTAATTTAAAATCCATGAACTTAAAGAAATGAAACTGATGGAGCTTTCACACTGAGAAATAAGAACCCTAACTAGTTTTGAAAAAAAACTAAGTTTTTGAGAAAAGTCTTAATGGACATTAAAATATAAAGGTAGGTCAGTAATTTTAAAACAGTTTAACAGATGCATTTGAACAGATGCAACTTAGCATGAAACACTCGTGTATCCCAAACATTTAACAAATGGCAGTTATTATTTTGCCAGTTATATCCAAAGTTTATTGTAAACAATATTTATATAAGCAGCATATTATTAAATGATAAGAAGGAGCACAGAAACTGTATAATTTTATTTATTTATTTATTTATTTATTTATTTATTTATTTATTTATTTTTGAGAGGGATATCATGCAAGCGGGGGGGGGCACAGAGGGGAAGAGCAAATTTTTTTAAAGTTTTTTATTTTGAGAGACAGAGAGCAAGGGAGGGGCAGAGAGAGAGGGAGAGAAGGTGAGAAAGGGAGAGAGAGAATCCCAAGTAGGCCCTGTGTTTTCGGCGCAGAGCCTGACATGGGGCTCGATATCATGAAATGTGAGATTATGATCCAAGCCAAACTAAGGAGCTGGATGCTCAACTGACTGAGCCACTCAGGCATCCTGGGAGAGAAAGAATCTTTTTTTTTTTCAATATACGAAATTTATTGTCAAATTGGAGAAAGAATCTTAAACAAGCTCTCTTCCCAGCACAGAGCCCAACATGGGGCTCGATCTCAGGACCATAAGATCATGACCTGAGTCGAAATCAAGAGTCGGATGCTTAACTGACCGAGCCACTGAGGTGCTCCATATTTTCTATTTTTATTCAAGATCCTGGTGCATTTGCAAGTTTCATTTTCAATGACTCTCAGAGAAAGAACTTACACACATTTTTCTTTTAACGAAGGTTATTCCTGGCGTGAATGTGACCTAGCTAGAATAAAGGTATAGCATAAAAAAAGCCTTTATTTCTATATTGTTAAGAACATAAAAGTCATGAATGCACACAACCCACAGGAAGGAGGCTTAAAAGGATTAAATACTTTGAGACTGATTTCTCCCCTTGCTGCTTAGAAACCAGGGTGACCCATGTCTTCAGAAGCGTGTCCTACAACCTAACTGTACTGGAGAAGTTCTGTGGTGGAGACAGGGCCACAACTGGAGGAACAGCACTAAAAGAAAAAGGGCACAGCCAGGCTGAAATAAGAAAATGATGATGCACTTTGCCTTAACATAAATGCAAATAACAGATGCCCAAATTAAAAGGGCAAATTAAATTTTCCCAAATTAAAACCCAAATTAAAAAAGATAAACATGAAAAAAGAATGAGAAAATGAGAAAAAGCAAAGAAAGTACCGTTAATTTTAGTACAGTGCTTGTTTGGAAAACACGAATCTGTGTTAATACAATAGACACATGAAGAAACTATTTGAATGTTACATAAATATTGCGTTTTCCTTTTTTCAATATATTGAAGTCGAGCTGACCTACAATGTTCCATCAGTTTTAGGTGCACAGAACAATGATCCGGCGGTTCTATATGTTATGCTGTGCTCTAAATTTTGTGTTTTCTTACGCGCGACTTCATTCCTGAGAATCACTGGTTAAACACAGAATCCCATACCCAGCTGAACTGAGCTGTGTAGGAACACACAAAATGAACTCGTGCACGCTCCTCAGACATCTAACATCGCCTCAGTGTATCTCAGGCTTTGAGTCACACCACCCCCATCGTGTTACAATTTTCTGTCTGATTTCAGATACCCCACTTTCTATCACTTCACAGTAATGCACAAACCCCCAAACCCATCTGACATCCATTTCTGCAAGCAAAATTCAGGTCTTCTTCAAGTCCAAGAGTCATATTTACAGTATTTATGCAATTCTTGACTATTTAACGTGTAAAACGTGCTACAATTTTCATTGGTTTTCTATCTCTTTGTTTTATGCCATTGATAAAGTTGTGACACAAACCCCTCTTCTTCCACAAGCCCTGTGTTTTGCATTGTGCAGTTTTGCAGAGCTCAGAACTTTGAGGGATGCAAATGACACATTAGAGCAGCACTGACTGTAGGAGAAAAGAGGGAGAACAGAAAGCACCACAAAAGCAGTGAGAAAGAGAAAATAGAGAGCAAACAGGGAGCACAGACCAATGGCAAGGGGTGTTTACTAAGTCCAGGAACTAACACATGAAGAAGCAGCCTGGAAAATCTAAATTAAAATAGCAGAAAAGATAGAGTTAATCTTAAAATGGTATCTAAAGATGCCAGATCCACAGACCTAATACCTTGAAGGTATTACTGAACTCTTAAATTGCAGATACTGAACATCTGATAATCTAGTAAAAGAAGGAAGAGATTTTACAAATATGTAGGAATGTCAGAGATGCTGCTGAGATCCAGCAACTCTATTTCCCCGACTGCTGAGATGGCTGCTTGCTGAGGGATAAGAGTCCCTCAGGGTCTTTCCAAAGATCCCTGAGGTGTGCAATGCCACACACAATGAAGAGGTACTGGGAAGCTAATGCAAAACCAACTTTCTAGACAGTTTTTATGGATACAAAATGCAAACACATTGATGGTGACCCTTATACAGGACACAACTATGTGTACATGGAGCTGAGATAAGCCAGTGATAATCATTAGGCAACAACTGAGAACTGGTTTAGGGAAGAAGGCTAGAGCCAATTGCCAGTCAGTTATGCCCAAATTTGGTATAACTGAGGTATGATATTACAGGGCTTTTTTCATAATAGGAAATATCTTTGAGCTCTGTATACTACTTACAGGTAACTAAGCGATCTTAAGCTTTAATAGAACTTCTACTTCCTCACATTGAGGACTTTCTTCAGTCAACTAAAAAAAAAGGCAATTTTTTAGAAGCTACACAAATCACTAGAAAACAAATTTTTGCTTTGAAAAATGTTTTATGTAACTGGAGAAAATACACTTAGGTTTCTGGAACCCTAAAGAACTTGGGAGAACTGAGACTCACGTAATCACACAGAGCTGATTTGAATTAAAATGCAGAACTTTTCTTTTCAAGTTTATTTATTTTGAGAGAGAGAGGGGGAGAATTAGAGCATGCATGTGGGAGGGGTAGAGACAGAGGAGAGAGAGACTCCCAATTAGGCTCTGTGCTGTCAGCGCAGAGCCTGACTTTGGACTTGATCCCATGATCCGTGAGATCATGACCTGAGCCCAAATCAAGAGTCAGATGCTCAACAGACTGAGCCACCCAGGCACCCCTAAAATGCAGAACGTTTAATTCCCAGTTAAGTTTATCTACCCTTTACCATATTGCCTTTACTCAGAATATAAAGATCAACAGATACAAATTATGCATGGTATATGGTATAGACAAGTACCAAGAATGTAGTGTGTATTCATACACACACACATAGGCATTCAGTAAATATTTGTTAAGTCAACGGAATCATGTTAATTTTCTAATTAGAAAAATGATTAGTCCAATTCTGTGCACCTGAAGTCCATTAAAATCTTGTTTAAAAATTGCATATTTTGAACGGGCTCAAGGTAAGAAAATTTTAATTAAGTATAAACAGTAATCAGGCAACTAAAAAAAAACACTTAAAATGCTAACCTTTTTAATTCCTTTAGTAACAGATGTATAACATAAGGTCTTTACACTACTTTGAAATTTGGGACTATCCATGGAAAATTTCTGAACTCTCAATTTTTTTCTGAAGTGTTTTTAAATCTTTTATTTTTTTAAAAAAAAATTTTAATGTTTTATTTATTTTTGAGAAAGAGAGATAGAGTATAAGTGGGGGAGGGGCAGAGAGAGGGAAACAGAATCCAAAGCAGGCTCCAGGCTCTGAGCTGTCAGCACAGAGCCTGACGCAGTGCTCGAACTCACGCACTGTGAGATCATGACCTGAGCCAAAGTCGGACACTTAACCGACTGAGCCACCCAGGTGCCCCTTAAATCTTTTATTATTTAAAAAATGTGTAACATTTCATGTATTCAAATCACTTTAAATATATTTTATGGTGAGGTTAATATATTTTCTCATAATTCCATAGTAAAAGTTCATTTAAAAACTGTGATTTATATCTTAGAAAAAGAATACATAACTTTTGTTCGAAATCATTTAACAGTGATTTGTAGATTTATCTTTAAAATAAATTGTGGCACTTTAACTGAAATGACCTATTATTGAATTAAAAGAAAATCCAGTGGTTCTTTTAAACAGCTTTATTGAGATAGAATTTATAACCATAAAATTTGCCCACTTACAGCATAAATGTCAATGGTGTCTAATATACTTAAAGAGTTGTACTATCAACATAATCTAATTTGAGAACATTTCGTCACCCCAAATAGAAACCTCTTGCCCATTAACAATCATTTGCAGCTGACCCCCACCTCCAGCCCTAGGCACGATTTATCTACTGCTGCCACTGTAAATCTGCCTATTTGGTACTTTTCACATAAACTGAATCAGAATAGATAGTCTTTTGTGACTGGCTTTATTCGCTGAACAAAATGTGTTTGAGTTTCATTCATGTTGTAGTATCAGATTTTTTTTGATTGCTGAATACTATTCCATCATGTGGATATACTACATGTTATTTATATATTCATGTGGTAATAGACATTTAGATTGTTTTCACCTTTGGGCTAATGTAAATAATGCTGTTATAAACATCTGTGTACAAGTCTTTGTGTGGACATGTGTTTTATATTCTTGTGGATAGATTCCTAGGAGTAGAATAGCTGAATCACATGGAAATTCTACATTAACATTTTGAAGTACTATTTCCCCAAATGGCTGCACCACTTTACATTCCCACTGGCAACCATGTGACTTCCAATTTATCACATTCTCACCAAACCTTGTTATTGCCTTTTTATTACAGCTACTCTAGTGTGTATGAAGTGGTATCTCCTTGTGATTTTGATTTGCATTTTGATTTGCATTTGATTTGATTTGATTTGATTTTGATTTTGATTTGCACTTCCTAATGGCTAATGATATGGAGCCTCTTTTCACGTCTTTATTGTCAGTTATGTATCTTCTCTGTCTATTCAAATTCTTTACTCATTTACTAATTGACTTATTTGTCTTTTTATTAATGAGTTACAATAATTATTTATATATAGATGTGTGTGTGTGTACACACACACACACACACACACACACACATATATATACAATTCCTTTATCAGTTATATGATTTCCAAATAGTTCTTCTCAGTCTATAGATTATCTTTTCACTTCGACAGTGCCGTGTGAAATGCAAGTGTTTTTAATTTAAATGAAGTCCAATTTATCATTTTCCCCTTTATATGTTGCACTTTGGTGTTGTATCAAGAAATTATTTCCTAACACAAGGTTATGAAGAGTTTCAATGTTTTTCTCTTAAACATTGTACCAGGAAGAAAGAACTAGGTGTTGGGATTTTGTTAAATGTGCTGATACATTCCTGACATCAAGGAAAGTCTCGTCAAGCAGAGGAATAGCACATAAATAAGCAATTATTAAGTATGACAATGAATGTTATCATAAAGTTTTATGATAAACATCCTAAATATTTTTGACATGGGAGCAGAGAGACGATACTATTTGTGATACTCTTTGACTTTGATCTTTAAATATGAGTAATTACATTTAAAGTAAAATAAGGAGGGTATTTATTTCAGAAAGGTAAAGCATGAGCACAGGCAGGGAGGTAGTTTCTGCAGGGCAATTACAGGTTGTACTGTGTGGAGAGCCAGAGACGAGTGCTGTAGACGAGTGCAAGAGACTGGGAAAAAAGGCCACCATAGATTAAGATGGCTTTAGCTTTTTGTATGAAATACAATGCACTTTGAGTACTAAATAGAATGACAGAGAGTCATCAAAGGTTTTTGAAGAGGGAAATAACACGTGAAAACCTGCTGTCAAACTGTTCATCTCTCTTCATGACCTGGTAACCTATTTAAAGCCTTAACTACCAGTAACTTTCTCTTTCCCTTTCACTTTCTCTTTCCCTGCCCCCATGGCTAGAGTTGATGGATAAAATACAGGATGTCCAGTTATATTTAAATTTCAGATAAACAACGAAAAATTTTTAGAGTAAGATATCACATGCAGTATTTGGATTAAGCTTATACTAGAGGAATTGATGATGCAAAGAAAACACTGAGCCCAAATCCAGAATAAGAGCACATCATGTATTTATCTGGCAGAGGAAATAGAAAATCAAAGGCTGGGAGACACAAGCGGGTTTAGGATTTTCAAGGGGGACCAGTATAACTAGAATGGAATAGGCTATAGCAAGAAGATGGGAGTGAGCATACATGGGCAGATGATGTTGATTCTTGAGATGCCAGGGGTTCCTGAGTTCATTGTAAGACACTGACTTTTACTCTGGGTTAGATGGGCCCCATAGGAAGGTACTGAGCAGAGGAGTGACAGTCTTTTAGAAAAAATGTCTGCTTTACCTTGTGACATATTTGAATTAGACCCATTTCTATGACCTCTTTATGTGTCAAGGAACACCTTGTGTGTTCAATCCTCTTTGATGACTCTGAACCCTTAGAAGATGCAGTAGGCCAAGGTCTGTGGGCTCCTACTTCTGGCAGTTGGTATTGTTACAATCTTTGCCATCCTCCACACCAATCCTCACCTGGGATTTGTAGCTGGATTTTCCTGTTCAACACATGATGTCTGGGTCATCTACTCCCACCTGAATTACTATAATAACCTTCTAACTGGTCTCTTTGTTTCTAACCTTATCCTCTTACTCCTATTTTTTAAAACAGTCAGAGTGGTCCATGGTAATCTTGTTACATGGTAGTCAGATCAAGTCACTCCTCTGCTCAAAACACTCCAGTGGTTTTCCATCCTACCCAGTACAAAAGCAAAAATCTTGTAATAAGCAATAACCACCGCCCCTGACTCCCTACTCCACGGTCCTTCCCTCCATGCCACAGCCTCCCTGACCTCTCTCCTACTATTTTCCCACTGGCTCTCTCAATTCAGCCACACTGGCAACCTCACTGCTCCTCTAAGTCCATTACACTTCCACATTGCAGCCTTGCCTTTAGATTGTCCTTTTTTTTTTTAATTTTGTTTTTAATGTTTATTTATTTTTGAGAGAGAGAGAGTCAGAGCATGAGCGGGTGAGGGGCAGAGAGAGAGGGAGACACAGATTCCAAAGCAGGCTCCAGACTCCGAGTTGTCAGCACAGAACCTGATGTGGGGCTCGAACTCACAAACCACGAGATCATGACCTGAGCAAAGTTGGGTGCCCAACTGACTGAGCCACCCAGGTGCCCCTAAATTGTCCTTCTGACTGAAATGTTCTTCCTTAGTGTTCCAAGTGGCTAACAACCTCAACCACTTCAAGGAAGCCGATCCTGACCACCTTATTTAAAACAGAAAACTGCCCTTACCTCCACATCTCAGGACTCCTGATTTTGTGTGTGTGTGTGTGTGTGTTTATCTACTTTTTCTTTTCTTCAGTATCAGCTTCTAACATACTAAATGACTTACTTATTTGTATTTATTGTCTATTGTCTGTTAACCTCTTCCAACTTGCTAGATTGTAAGCTCCAGCCAGGAAAAGAGCCTTTATATGTTTTCTTTTTTGTGTATCACAAGTGCATAGAATGATGCCTGGCATGTGATGGTAACGAGATAGAATTTGGCTGACTGAATAAATGTTTTGATTACTTGTGTCTCTAGTGAATAGAACAGCACCTTCCACAAAAATATATTTGTTAAATGAATGAATGAATGCATGAATGAGTGAAAGAAAATTTCTGGTAATAAGTAAGATGAGTTTTAGGAAAAGCAGTACGGATTCAAAGAAAAACAAAATATGGAGACAATATTTTCAGCCATCGGTGTGCAAAGTTGATGAAAAAATATTTTCATAAAATGCAAATATAGGGGCACCTGGGTGGCTCAGTTGGTTAAGCGTCTGACTCTTGGTTTCAGCTACAGGTCGTGATCTTGCAGTTGGTGAAATTGAGCCCTGCATTGGGCTCCACACTGACAGCGCAGAGCCTGCTTGGAATTCTTTCCTTCCCTGTCTCTCTGCCTCTCCCTTGCTCACTCTCTCTCTCTCAAACTAATTACACAAATTTAAAAATATAAGCAAATAGGAAAGAGAACTTACTCATTTTTCTCCTGTTTTAAAGCAGGAGAATTATCTTTATGGTAGAAAAATCTGAAATAAACTGAAGAAATATTATAAATGTACATTAAAGTAAATGATATGGTAGAAATATACAGCCTACATCTAAGACCAAATGAAGCGAATGAAGCTGAAGCCCCAGATGTCGTACCATGTCATGGCCATAGTGCTTCTAAAGTTAATCCTGAGATAAAGCCAGAAATATAAACATGTTCTTCCATTTTCTATCAGGTAAATACTAGAAATATGTCTCTCTTTGTATTTGATAATCTTCAACAAAATGACTTCACCATTAATATGTTTTCCTTCCTACTTCTGGCTTTAATATTGAGTTAAAAAATAGTATAACATGTTAAAAAAAAACCCAGTTGTCTTGTTAAATTACTAATTGCCCATTTTCATTCTGCATTTTATCTTGGTTTAATGGTTGTTCCTTATTTTGAGCATATTTTAGTGACTACATAGTGCTCCTCTACCCCACTAAAGAATAGTAGTTTAGGAAACATAATAGTGAATAATTTTCACATTTCTTTTAAATGGTAAAATAATGCCTGTTGAATGTACAGAACATTTAAAGTGCTATATTAGTATAACAATAATTAAGTTCCCCTTGGACAGTTTTTTTGTTTTGTTTTTTTGTTTTGTTTTGTTTTGTTTTGTTTTGTTTTGTTTTGTTTTAAGAGAGAGAGAGAATAAGAGTGCAAGCAAGTGGGGAAGGGGTACAGGGAAAGAGAAAGAGAATCTTAAGCAGGTCCCATGCCCAGAGCAGAGTCTGACATAGGACACAATCTCACAACCATGAGATCATGACCTGAGCCAAAATCAAGAGTCATACAGTTAACCAACTGAGCCACCCAGGTGCCCCTTTATAAGATCTCTGAGGTGGATGGACACTGACTGTGCAGAACAAAATACTTGCTTGACCTCTGCCTACACCAAGAAGCCATTATTTTTGAGAGCTGATACCTTTTCCTCAGATTTATTGAGATATACTTGATATGTAACACTTTGTAACTTTAAGATGTACAACATGATAATCATTACATGTAAATGTCATGAAATGATCACAATAAGGTTAGCTAACACACATCCATCATCTCATGTAGTTACCATTTCTTTTCTGTAGTGACAACAGTTAAGACCTACTCTTAGCAACTTTCAAATATGTAATATAGTACTCTTAACTGTAGTCCCCATGGCAGCTGATAATTTAATCTTATTATGAACATATTTCCACATGTGATTTGCACATTTTGACACCTCTTTTCTAATGTTTTTCATGCCTAACACATAAGTCCTTGATTCTCTCCTAATGAATTTCAAGTAAATCTCTTTCTCTTATGCATTTTATTTCTTATGGTTTATTAATCTCTCTAGAGAAAATAAAAAAGGTGGGGCCAAAGAGTAGAAAGTAGGAATTTATTTTACTATCAGTTAAATCCAGATATTAAAGACACAGATACACTTAAGACTTAGCATTGAAGGGGTCACACCAAGCCCTTCCATTCCATTTTTGAAAATAGTTCTATGAATATTATGGTTAGAAATAAATTATTGTTTGGTCAGAAAAATACACTAAGATTTGCAATCATTACCATAAGCAATCTATTTCTAATAATTCTGTGGAGGATTGGGGAGAATCTATAAAATGGCAAAGTCTTATAAGATATATTTCAGTCTGTGAGAGGAAAAATATAGTATTATTGAAATATAGAGCCAAAAATAATGAAATAACACAAATCTAGAGGAAAAGCATTCATAAGCACAAAAATAATAGAGAAAAAAAACCTAGAACCAGTTCATTGGAAATTTCCTAAGTGAGTCAGCAATGTTGGGGTGAAAAAAATGTATATAACAGAAAAAAGACTGAATCAATCAGGGATTCCATGGGCTGTTAGTGAAGTCTCTTTGTGAACTCTATGAGTAAATCC
Organism: Lynx canadensis; assembly: GCF_007474595.2. Classification (NCBI taxonomy): domain Eukaryota; kingdom Metazoa; phylum Chordata; class Mammalia; order Carnivora; family Felidae; genus Lynx; species Lynx canadensis. The sequence continues at coordinate 103,942,678 of NC_044309.1, forward strand.
TAGACCAAGCATTGACTCAAGGAGGGACTTTGGAAGACTTCAGCCAATCTGATGTCCCAGTAAATATTTCCTTTCATTCCAAGAGACCATTATACTCTTCATTTTACTTTAAATCCGCAAATTTGGATTTGCCTCCAAATCCTCAAGGATTTGTATATAGGATTGTATCTTTCATTAGAATAATGACAACTAATAATAATAGCTATCATTTACTGAGTACTTACTTACCCTGACATATTCATAAGATGTCTGGCTCTATGCATGGGTTTCTAATAATTATTCTACTTCACTAATATTTGTTAAGTTCTGACGATGTGTTAGGCACTGTTACAGAGCATGACGTGCCTAAACCCTATAAGGAACTATTGTATACAGAAAAGGAAACTGAAGCAAGGAACACAGGTATTTTGTTTACGGTCACACTACTAAAAAGTGATGAGGTTCAAACATGAGCATAGGTATTCCAGTGTCATATTTCTAGGAATTTTTTTTCCTTTCTCCTCTCTCTCTTCTTTTATTCTTTCTTTATTTCATTCTCTCACTTTCTCACTCTCTCTGCTTACTTTTGTTTCTTTACTCTTTGATTTACGAATTTATTCAATCTCTACTTGTTATTTCATTCATCCATTCATTCAATCACTAAAACTCTGTTTAGCCTTTACCATATGCCAGACAGTAGGTTGGGGGCTCAGAATATGAGGATTCCTACCTGAGTGTAACATAATATAGGAAAAAAGAGTAAACCAAATCAAGCAACTAAACAATTAACAAAATTCGTAAGACCAAAAAGTATTTAAGCATTGAGGAGTCCAAATGCTTCACAGCTATGATTCTGGGCATTTTGTGTCAGCCTAGACTGTTTCTGTTAATTTCCATACTGCTTTTTAGCTCCCAGAAATCAGACCTGAACTCAGATTTCAAATCTTCTCCTATATGTACACACATTTTGTCTTTGTTCTGAAATTCTCCAGCACAGAATTCACAGCTATTATTTCCAATTCCACATTGACTCTTTAAATCTGTTTAATCATATGTAAACCCTCTACTTATAAACCTTACAAATCTAGAACCTAGAATAAAGCAGACATAATATCTGTACTCCATATCAGTTATTCTCAACCACGACCACACATTAGAAACTTTGGGAGGGTTGAATAAAAATATAAAGTGAATTCCACTCTAAATGTGATACACATAAGGCTCCTAGAAGAAAACATAGGCAGGAATTTCTTTGATATTGGCTGTAGAAATACTTTATGAGATATCTCTCTTCAGACAAGGGAAACAAAAGCAAAATTAAAGTATTGGGACTACATCAAACTAAAAGGCGTTTGCACAGCGAAGGAAACCATAAATAAAACAAAAAGGCAACCTACTGAATGGGAGAAGATATTTGCAAATGACATATCAGATAAGGGGTTAATATCCAAAATATTTAAAGAACTTATATAACTCAACATTAAAAATACAAACCATCCAATTAAAAAAATGGGCAGAGGATCTGAATAGACATGTTTCCAAAGAAGACACACAGATGGTCAACAGACACATGAAAAGATGCTCAACATCACTAATCATCAGAGAAATGCAACCCAAAACCACAAGGAGATATCACCTTACATGTGTCAGAATGGCTAAACTGAAAAACACAAGACAGAACAAGTGTTGGTGAGAAAGTGGAGAAGGAACCCTCACACACTACTGGTGAGAGCATGAATTGGTACAGCTACTGTGGAAAACAGTATGGAGGTTTATCAAAAAGTTAAAAATAGAATTACCATGTAATTCACTAATTCTACTACTGGGTATTTACCCAAAGAAAATAAAAACACTAATCCAAAAAGATATATGCACCCCTGTATTTATTGCAGCATTATTTACAATAGCCAAAATATGGAAGCAGTCCAAGTGTCCATCCATAGATGAATGGATAAAGAAGATGTGGTATATACATAAATATATATTTATGTATATATATGTGTATATATACATATACACACACACACATATGTATAATGGTATAATACTCAGACATAAAAAAGAATGACATCTTGCCATTTTCCAACAGCATGGATGGACCGAGAGGGTATAATGCTAAGTGAAATAAGTCAGGCAGAGAAAGACAAATACCATATGATTTCACTCATATGTAGAATTTAAGAAACAAATGAACAAATAAAGAATAAAAAAAGAGACAACAATCAGACTCTTAAATACAGAGAACAAACTGGTGGTTGCAGGAGGGGAGGTGGATGAAGGGAGGAGTGAAATAGATAAAGGAGATCAAAAGTACACCTAACTGGATGAACACTGAGTAATGTAGAAAATTGTTCAGTCATTATATACATTTGAAGCTAATATAACACTGTATGTTAATTATACTTCAATTAAAAAAATGATCCCACTCTAAACCATATCCAATAGTGGAGTCTGGGTATATAATTGTTTTTAAATCTCCCTAAGTAATTGTAATGTTTAGTTGTGTTAAGAACCATAGATCCATATTATCCAGGTACTTTACTAATTACTGTATCCAATTTAGTCATCAAACCTAAAAAATTGGCATAAAGAGGGAAAGAATTTAAAGTAATAAAATAATACAATGACTGGTGAAATGAATGTAATAAAAGATGTAATAACAGATCTGAGAAATTAGTGTTCTTTATTGTAGTATCAACAAATTGTTTTAAAATATATTTAATGGTTCAAATGGAAAGATGTGACTATCTCTTATTTTTGAAAGATGGAAAGAAATAAACCTCTATATAGAGTTGACTGAAAATTGCCCTACTTGGAAAATTTCTAGATCAGATGATTTCTTATAGTTACTTCCCCATTAATGATTTTATTATTCCACATTGAGAATTACAAAGTTATTATGATACCATAAATTCCTAGAAATTTTATTTAGTTAGAATATCTAGCTGATGGACTTTCACTTGTCAGTTCTTTAATGTGGTCAATCATTTCATTAATAACTATAAAATATATTTATTATTTTCTCAGACGTTTAAGTCATTCTTAATTTCCACCAAATTTAAAAGCAAGGATATTTTAATCTGAGGAATATCTGTTACTTTGAAGTTCTAATATTTTCATAATGTTTAAAGTAGAATATAATTTATTCACTGTATCTGGTAAATGTAGCTTGATAGAAATATACTTCATTCTGTAGTGTCTTGAATCTAGATGAAACATGAAGAATTTCTATTCAATAGTCCCATGATTGATATTAATAATACTCAGAAATGTAAAGAGTAGTTATTTCCCATATTACCACATGAAATAAACATACCGAATGATTAATGTGGAAAAACATTCATCTATAAAATTCTTAAATGTTCTAAAAAAAGAAGATATAAGGAGGTATATGTATAGCGGAGAATTTTTGGTTTTTGTTTTTCATTTTTGCTTATAACTGAAAATCTTGAATTCCTTCTTTGTTTAGCTATAGAATAAAGAAGTAACATTGGAGAAAATCTTTTTTCTTCTAGGAAGAATCACTCAGCACTCCTTTTAGATATGTAAATATAAGGCTAGTAGGCACCCCTGCCCTAGAAGAATATTTAATGAAACCTTGACAAACTGTCTCTTCCAGTGTTTCTTGATATAAGAGAGGATAGCAGGAGGGTAATTTGCATAATTACTAGGAAACCTCAGGGGAGAAAGGAAAAACAAGACTTCTTTCCTTTCAGTTTTGAAGTTCAGAGTTATTCCAAATTATCCTACAAACTAAGACAATTGACTGAATCATTATAGTTTCCAAGAGCTAGTGAAAAGAATGTAGGAAGTGGGAGTAGGCACTGGGAGCTGAGTCCAATATCCAACATCAGTTATGGTTCCAGCTCAGTGGGTAGCTGGCTCTGGAGGACATTCCTGACTCAGTCATCTTGATGAGTTTGGTAGCCTAACTGTGAAACTAAGCCCTCAAGGTGGTATAACTTGAAGAAGGGGGAATCCTCACTGAAGAACCACTCTGCCACGGGATGTCACTACTCCTGGCGGAACTTCTCACCAGGCCAGTGACTGGTATGGAAGGATTTCACTTAGCCTGTATGTCAGTGGGCTATTGCAATGGTACATGGATGACATTTGACTTTGAGGAGCCACCTATTTTTAAAAGTGATAATTTGAAAACTCAAAAGAGGCAATGGCAATTAAAAAAAAATTGTTGCTCACTTGTTACCTTATCACATTTTCTAGTTCTCTTTTTACAAAATGTTAAAAAAAAAAAATGCTTCTTTTGACCTGATTAAGTTTTAGAGGTTCTTAGATAATTCAGGCAGAGCAAGAATGGTCCCAAGAGAGAGCTACCAGGTTTACTGTTCATTGGGTCACGTGAGTCCTCTTGTATTTAAGTTAAATAGTCAAAAGAGGGCTCAACTTATTTGTAGCCCAATCAGATCATAACTGCTATATATGTAAAGAACTAATAATGGACATAAGAATAATAAATGTGAATCAAACACTTTTATTTTAAGTTTTTAAATTTAAAATTTCTATGTTTTTACATTAAAAACTTTTTTAATTTAAAATTTAATTTCTGTTAGAGAAGCATGCAGATGGTTAAAAAACAAACATTTAATCCCCAGGTTAAAAAAAAAACAAAAAACAGTTTACCATTGGAATACCTATCAATGAAATTCATCACTCTAAGAGATGTCTTAGTCTTGATAATAATTCTTAGAAAACTTGTAATAGAAGAGCAATTCCAAATCTGAAAAATGGTTACTATGGAAAGCATCATAATTAATGTTATCATTACAGTCTAGAACATTATAAAGTTGCATAAAACATGACTTTATAAAATCAAGTATACCATTCTGACCCATGCTACTCTTTGGTGTACTGAAGTCTTAAACATTGTATTGAACATTGAAGTCTTGGGCAATATATTAGAAATAAAGAAATAAAAATTGGGAGGGAAGAGAAAAAAGAATAAAATACTTCTAAATTTCTTAAACTCTTAGAAAAGTCTAAGACCACAACATACTCTTTTTTTTTTTTTTTTTTTTTTTTTTTTTTCACAACATACTCTTGAAATCAATGTCAGACAGCTTTTTAAAAAAAATTTAACTTTTATTCATTTTTGAGAGAGAGAGAGAGAGAGAGAGAGAGAGAGAGAGAGAGAGAGACGGAGCATGAATGTGGGAGGGGCAGAGAGAGGGGGAGACACAGAATCTGAAACAGGCTGTAGGTTCTGAGTCGTCAGCACAGAGCCCAACATGGGGCTCGAACCACAAACTGCGAGATCATGACCTGAGCTGAAGTCAGATGCTTAACAGACTGAGCCACCCAGGTGCCCCAATACGTTAGCAAGTTTGATGGATGTCATATCAATATTGAAAAATCAATAGAACTTTTTATGCCAGCATTAATTTATTAGAAAAAATATGAAAATAATCAAAATAGCAACAAAACTATAGATGTCTAGAAACAAATAACAATCTTTAAGACCTCTATTTGACAGATTAACAATTTTATTGAAGAACATAAAATAATTCATAAAAAAATGGAGACAGAAGCCTCGTTACAGATGGCAAGACAGCACATCATAGAGGTGATTATTCTCCCCAAATTAATATATTAACTTAAGTAATTCCAAAATAATCTCCCCAGGGGTTTTAAATGGGATCTGAAAAGTAGATATTATAATTAAGCTCTAAGAATTAAGATTTAAAAACTAACAATAGTTAAAATAGCATGGTACTCATTTATTTATGTACTGAACATATACTTATTAAGAGCTTACCATGTGCCAGGAGCTGTTCTAGACACCTGAGCCTCATAATGAATATAACAAAGATCCCAACATTCATGAAGCTTATTCTTTAGCTGGAGTAACAGACAATAGATTACAGACAACATAAATAAATAAATTACATGCCATTTAGAATATGTTATGGCATTTGAACAAAGGCTTGATGAAGGTGACAGAAACAGCCATGTAGATATCTTGAAGAAGGTCATTCTAGACAGAAGAAAGAGCAAGTCAACAGGAGGCCAGTGCAGCTGGAGTGGAGACAGAGGTCAAAGTCAGGAGACCAAAGAGGAAAAAAAAAAAAAAGGCAAATCATTTAAAGCCTCGTATAAATGGGAAGCATTTGTACAGAGCATTTGCTCAGACTTTTGAGCAGACTGAGATGTTGAAAATAAGACTGTGAAGGCTGCACTGGAGAAGCAGAGAGACGGGGCAGGAAATAATTACAATAATTCAGGTGACAGATGATTGGAAGTGGTTCAGAGTGGAGAGATTAATAGAGATGATGAGAAGTGGACAGATTCTAGGTATAATCTGAAGGCAGGGCAAATCTAGTTCTTTACAGTTTGATGTGCGGTGTGAGACATAGGGAGGACTTGAGGGTGACTCAATATTTTTCAACTTGAGCAACTGGAAAGGCAAAGTTTCCGTGATTTGAGATGGAAAAGATGCAATTTGTTTGGGTGGGGGGATACAAGAGGTGGGTTTTTGACATTTTAAGTGTGCAATATCTTTTAGATGAACAAGTGGCAACGTTGAATAGGCCGTTGGATAAATGTTTGGTTGTAGAGTCTGAACTAGAGGTAAAGATTTGTAAACTATTAGCATATGGATACTAGTTAAGACTGACTGGCAATGATTGAGAGAAGAAATGGAGGACTGAGCCCTGGATCACATCAAGAAGTCCGAAAGAAGAATATGGTCCAACAAGATAGGAGACTGTGACGGAGCCACTGGTGAAGTAAGAGAAAAACAAAAATAGTGTGGTTTCCTGTAATGCAAGTTAAAAAAAAAAAAAAAAAAAAAAGGAATCAAGGAGGAGTGATCTACTATGACATCAACTACAACAAAGGTTGAGAATTGGCCTTTGTATTTACCAATATAAAATTAGAGGTGATGGTAACAGGAGACGTTTCTGTGGAATGGTGGGGCAAAGACTCTATTGGAACAGATTTATAAAAAATGCAAAGAAAGCAATCGGGGAAAGTGAGCCGACAACCCTGTTGAACAGCTTTGTGGCAAAAGGGAGCCAAAAATAGAGAAATAGCTCATTGTAGAATTAAGGTAAAGAAAGAATTTTTTTTTTTTTGAGTTGCAAGAAGTTTCTTTGTTCTAGGAATGGAATAAAGAAGAAAAATGACAAAAGAGAGAGAGACCAGTAAGAATTGCCAGAGAAGTATAATTGACTAGGTGATTGCTGAAGACACCAACATAGGAGGTAACAAAGTTTTCTTTGTCTAAGGTTTATTTTTGAATTTTTTAAAGATTCATGCTCGTCTAATAAGCTCTTTCATCCTCTTAGACACGTGGGCAAATTTAAGTAAACACTCTTGCTCAAAGTAAATACTCTTATATTTGGAAATCCATGAAATCAGGTAGTTGACATGTTGCCTTTCTTCACTCTTGTTCATTTTTAATATGTGCATGCTTGTTATACTATTTCCATCCACTCCTCCTATTGATAAGCTATAGGACTTTGAGCCAGTAATTCCTGCTCTGTAAACCTCACAGGGTTATTACAGGGATCCAATAAAACAGCTGCATGAAAGCACTTTTGGAAAGCTGTGAAGAGCTTTACACAAGTTATTTATCCTGTTCATACTTGGGGTGTAGCCTTTGCTAATAATATTTCCAGACAGGTTTGAAGAATAGTTTGCCTATCTTTAAAAGGCCAGAGGGGTGCCTAGGTGGCTCAGTCAGTTAAGCATCCTACTTCAGCTCAGGTCATGATCTCACAGTCCATGTGTTCAAGTCCCACGTTGGGGCTCTGTGCTGACAGCTCAGAGCCTGGAGCCTGCTTCAGATTCCGTGTCTCCCCCTCTTTCTGCCCCTCCCCTGCTCATGCTCTGTCTCTCCCTGTCTCTCAATAATAAACATTAAAAAAAATTAAAAGGCCAGAGCCAGCATTAAGAAATATTCTTCAGAACACTCATCCTGGCATGTGTAATTTTCCTGCAGATAAAGGGGATTTCTGGTCATACAAATTTCGGAAAAACTGAATACTGTTCCCCTTGGAACTTGACAATATTAAAAAAATAAAAAAAATTCTAATGAGTACTAGAGTAAAGACATCAATTCAAAAATATACAGCACAGTATGTCCTAATATTCTTGTCCTAGGAAATCTCTTTTTAGGGGAGTGGGTTCTGTAAAACACCCATCAAATTCCTGGCAAACTAGTGCTTTATGAGAATTTTAAGATGGGTAAACTCCACAAAAATGAAAAATAAAAGTAGAATCAATTGCAGAGTGTCTGAATAATAGACTTAAACATTTTCCTGGATTGGCTTGGCAGATCAGAGAAGACAATACACAGGGAAGGAAAAACACTTGTTCTTCTCTATATCACTTTAAGGGAGCAAATTCATGGCATAAAATTTAAATTATATCAATAAAATAGAGATAAATGAACACACTTTCTGTCAAGGTCTGTGAATCAGCCTTTTAAAATCTTAAGATCTCTGACTTTAGCAAAGGTGTGTTTATTCTTCTGTCCTCAGATCTAGACAGATAATATAACGGATACTGAATCTGCTTATAGAGATAAACAAGTCAATTCCCCTTTCTCTTCCCATTTAGTAAGGGTGTAGTTAAAGCACAAAAACCCAGTCACTGAAATCAGAAAGAGATTTATTTTGAGCTTAATGAGTTCCCACACAACATTAGAACATTTTTCTTATTCTTGCCACTGCATAAAGAAGATGCCTAACTTGTGGTCATAAGCTTTCTCTCCAATTCGGCTCCTATAAAATTGATATGGGATAACTTCATGTACATATGAATGAACCATGGAACATCCCACACTTGCCTCTGCTGGGCCCTTTCCTAGCCACAGACCTCTAAGCCACTCAGCCACAGGTATCTACAGACCTTTTCTTTCCTGAGAGGTGTGCCAACTCCAAGATGGCAAATCCATACATCCCATCCTTTTGTTTGGTTTTACTGCTTGAAAACTCAGTTGAAGAATGAAAGAGACGTGTACACATTATTATCATGTTACTATGAGGAATTAGATCACAATATATGGGATTCATGCACAGAAGAAAATATTCTGTTAGGGCTATTCAGATGCAAATAAATCCAATTATTGTGCATAATAGAACACAATAGCATGATGAAATAAAATCCTTCTGTCATCATTAAGGATCATGCTGCTAATATAGCTTTATGAACTTTTCCTAAATGCCTATATTTTTGTCATTGGTAGTTCAGTCTAAAACATAGCATGCATTGCTAGAAATCCACAAAACCCTTAATTTTGGTAAAGCACGTGCCGTATCTCAATTTTTATAACACATTAGCTCAGTGTCCTTCATGACCAAAGTTCTACAATGCAAGTATTACACATGCAGTTACTAGATCTGATCTGAGGATTATTCTTGCCACTGGTTCTTCATTTTGATCTGTAAATTTTTTGGCTTAAATTTTCCTGCCTATCTGGCAGGAACTAAAGAACTGAAAAAAAATGCAAACAAAAACCCATTTCTGAGTTTGCATTTACACAGCTTTTACATTTACATATCACTGTTGCTTAAATTGCTATGTTACATTTTATTTTAATTTAAAAACAGTCAGGAAGTAATGTCAGATTTCAAGAGAGAATAACAGAGCAACAGTTTTGAAAAGGGAAGATGCAGCTTGGATCATCCAGAGTACCTAGGTTCAAAGTGAGGATGACAAGGGAAGGAAGAAGCTTCAGAGGGTAGCAGATAGCCACCAGCCTGGAAAGGGTCTCACACGTCCAGATATGCCTCAGGTGTTGGATGGTCACTGATAAATCAGCCACCTCCTTACTCTAACCTCTGTGAAGAACTAAAGTTTCAGTCACTGATGAATAAGAAGTAACAAGATGTATGGCCCATCGAAAAATGTAACTATTGTTTGGTGAGACTTTACTTTCAGTTTTACACATACAGGCAAACAGATGTAATACATATATTACAGAGTAAAAGGTTGAAATTAAATTGTATTTCTTACAGCGTGTAGTAGACAGGTAGGTCCCTATTATTTGTGGGGCCCAGGGCAAAACAACAAAGCGCGGTCCATATACCATAAATCTAAATATTTAACAATTATAAATCAAGTTAGCAAACTGTTAAGTAAAAATATGACCTATTATGTTTCATGAAAATATACCTTTCACAATGACTGTTGGACCAGATTCTAAACAATAATTCTCAGTGTCCTGGAAGTCCTACACCAAGACTTAGCCAGATATGATCCCTGAACTACAGCCTGCTCCCCTTCTCTTCCTGGTTTCATCTCCTTCCAGAACACTGATCTGGTTTTGCCTGAATGGATCCCTTAGCCAACACTTTCAAATTTTGTGTAACCCCAGCAAACAGGCTTCCTTGGCCACTCCTTCAGTCTAGGAACGAGTGCATGAGAATGCAAGCCGACTATAGACATTGCTTCTGGGAAGAAGTCAATAAAGGCCCTGGAGGCAGGCTAAGGTCCCTTTGGTCAGAAAGTCCTGGCTATCAAGTACCAGGCATGTGGTCAAGAAGGGGTGGTGGTGTGGCTTACAGGTGTGCAATTTCCCCTGGCCCCGTAAACTTCTCATCCTGTAGAGGGGCACAGAGGGCCACAGCAAGGCCCACTAAATCACGGCCCCCTCTTGCCTCAGTTTAAGAGCCACACTTGGAGTGATCAAAACTTGTGAATGCCATTGCCTCGGAGGAAGGATCTGTTCAGAGTAAAAAAATAACTGGGAGAAGTTGAGGGAATGATGAAAAAAGAATTCTTTTAAAACACACTCTTGAATAGAATAAAATAATCAACTCTAAAAAACAAATGAGTATGTGTAATAATAAAGGAAGAAAAGATCAGAAAAAAGTTTGGGTTAGAATGATTTTTTTTGAAAATCAACAGTAACACTTAAAGAAATCATGCTGGCATATGAGAAGAAATGTGAAGGCATAATATTGTCTGGAGGTGAGAAGACCAGGGTTGTGGCCCTCCTCTGGACAAATAAGTCATTTAATCTTTCTAAGTAAGCCTCAATTTCATTATCGGTAAAATTAAGAAAAGGAACATCTCTATCTACTTCAGAAGTCTGATGTGTGAGAAAATGACAAATGGATATAAAATTGTAGTGCAAACGATTTTTTAAAAAGGTATCTAATCAAGATGCTTCTAAGTTAAAACACTTCTATATCGTCCCATTGCTCTGAGAATAAACTTGGGCTCCTTGCCACAGCCTAGGAGAACTTACATGATCTGGCCCTGTTCACTGCTCAGTCCTGTTTCCTGCTGCTCTCTCCCCTGACCCCTAGGCTTCAGTCACCCTGTCATCCTTCCTTCCCAAGAATGTGCCAAAGAAGCTCTTTCCCACCCTTGGTGCATTTGCCCTTAGGATTTCCTTTGCCTCAAAAACTCTAATGGCATAGAGTTCTCCATATGGTTGAATCCCTGTCCTCTTTCAGGTTTCAGTTCAAACCTCACCTTCTAAAAAAAAATCCTTCAGTGCCATGTCTATTTAACATCTCCCCACCCACTTTGTACCTGCCCCTTCAGCACATCAGTCCCTCTGACATACAACTTGTTTATTGCCTGTGCCTTTATCTGCCTTGTTCGTTACCATGGTCCAACCACCTAGACCAGGACCTATATCCTAGCACTATCAATAAAGTTGCCACTAAATATTTATTGAAAAATGAATGAAAACACAGGATTAACAAATAATATAACCACACCACTTATTGCTTGTAATCAATGTGCCAAGAGTTTTGTTATTCATAGTCAGTGTCTCTACTCTTTACAACAAAGCTGTAAGCTGGGTATGACTATTTACTGGTAAGTGATGCTCAGGGAGGTAAAAGTGTAAGGTCACACAGCTAGTAATTGGCAGAGATGGAATTTGAATCCAGGTGTACTGACATCAAACAAATCACTACTCCATGCTGCCTCTCTACCACCTCCCATCACAATTAATTTATTTTCCTTCAAACTCTAAGATCATTTTTGACACTACTCATTTATCATGTTTTGCAACAGTAATTTGGGCATGCTTATTTTTCTCTCTAGTTTTGCAGCAAATTTAGTACCGGAGACTATGTCTTCTGAACCTCTACCAGTGTCTAACAGTCTGGTTATCCATATCACTTAGCAAATTTTGCAGCTGCAAAAAATAATTGGAATTTCAGAATATATATGTCAGGAGCATTGTTAACTCCTTTACAAGAGCAGTGTGTTTACTGCAAAAATTTCACAAATTCATTCCCTTCTAGAAAGCAACAGGAGTAAAGTTACTGAGCCCAGTTCTGAACTTATTATTAATGAGGTAAAACTTAGTATTCTGAACATTTTTATTACCCTGTGAGTATGTTCTTCTAGAACTGATTAAATTTATGTCCCACAGAGACATTTAAACTAATTCCAGTTAAGCTTATTTCTTTCTTTTAATTTTTTGTTTTTAAAATGTTGACAATAATTACACAGCTTTTCTGTGAGTAATAAGGCCTGTTATAGACTGTGCTTTTATGAGACTATTTTTATCAACTATTTTGTCAACAGAGTTCTCAAACCACTGACATAAAACATCTGTTGGCTAATTTACTACCCTAAACAAGGGGTAATCCTTGTGACTAGGATTTACAAGTCACTTTCTGACAGCTCCGTAGTATCTAACGATAGTTTTGTGTATTTCTCCCCAACAACCATTTTGTAATTTATACACTAATACTACAGTCATGCTATACTGATAATCGCATAGATACTACCCAAAATAATATTTTTTTTGTTTGAATATACTTTTTTAAACAATTCCCAACAAAAAATTAAGTGGTAGGATTTAAATTACAATCTTATAACACGTGTTATTCAATGCTATTGATAAGCTTTAAATAATCACGTTATAGAGGATAATAAAGGAAAGATGCTTTATAATGTTTATTGAAGTTAGGAGTATTTATATAAGGATGATAACTGTAATGATTAGGATATCATTTAATATTTTACCTATAAATGTCAGCAGTTAGAATATTGTGGGGAATCTAACAAAGCATGGTGACTATTATCAGCAATATTGTATTAAACACGTCAAAGTTGCTGAGAGTAATTCTAAAATGCTCTTAGCACACACACGCACACACACATACACACACACAAGGTAACTATGTGAGGTAATGTATATGTTAATTAACCTTATTGTGGTAATTATTTCACAATATATACATATGCTAAATCATCATCTTGTATACCTTAAACTTACACAATGTTATATGTCCGTTATATCTCAATAAAACTGGGAAAAAATGGTGGGCAAAGAAATGTGATATAAATGAATGAATAAATGAATGAATGAATGAATGAATGAATAAATGTAAAACTGATGGTTGCCAGGGGTGAAGGGGTTGGGAAATAGATGAAATAGATGAAGAAAATTAAGACATACAGTCAGTCTTCCAGTTGTAAAATAAACAAGACATGGGGATGTTATGTACAACATAGGGAATGTAGTTAATAATATTGTAAAAACTTTGTGTGGAGACAGATGTCACTAGATTTATCATGGTGATCATTTTGTAAGGTATATAAATATCAAATTACTGTGTTATACACCTGAAATTAATATAATATTGTATATCAATCATATTTCAATAAAAAAGAAAAAACCTCAAAATTCTTGTATCATCTCAGGAGAAATATGAATTGAAACAAGTTACTTATTTTTAAATTAGACACACACACACACACACACACATATATATATATATATATATATATATATATGCATGATATATATTTTAGGTTTACATTGGAAGAGGATAGGGGCATGATACTTTAAACAATACTAGTATATCATCATTTCAAAGCATTTGGAAATCACTCTTCCTGCAATTATGGGAAATTGAAAAAAAAGAATACTAATAATTACAATGTTTAAAAATCTTTAGTTACATCCATAAGGAAGAGTGAGTAAGTTAGCAATGGCACAGAATTTCCCTTCTATAGTGGCTGAAATGCCTTCTCCAAGAACTGGAAGGCAAGTTAGAGACAAGTACTTTATTTACATCACCAACTACTCAGAATCCTCCATGTATGCACGTTATCTGTGGAGTCCAAGAGAGACAAACATCTATTATACAGGGGTTCCTTGGTGGCTCTATTATACAGTTGGTTGAGCATCCAATCCTTGATTTCAGCTCAAGTCATGATCTTGCGGTTTCATGGGTTCAAACCCATGTCGGGCTTGGGAGGAGCCTGCTTGGGATTCTCTCTCTCTTTGTCCCTCCCCAGCTCACACTTTTTCTGTCTCTCTCAAAATACATAAATAAACTTTCAAACATCTATTATACATAGGTCCTCATCCTAATCTTGTAATCAGTTTCTGAAAGTTAATCTGACACAAATTGTCTTGCATTCTATTATGTCTGGATATTTAGGGGTTGCATGTTTATTTATTTATTTTTTTATTTTTTTTAAATTTTTTTTTTTTTTCCAACGTTTATTTATTTTTGGGACAGAGAGAGACAGAGCATGAACGGGGGAGGGGCAGAGAGAGAGGGAGACACAGAATGGGAAACAGGCTCCAGGCTCTGAGCCATCAGCCCAGAGCCTGACGCGGGGCTCGAACTCCCGGACCGCGAGATCGTGACCTGGCTGAAGTCGGACGCTTAACCGACTGCGCCACCCAGGCGCCCCAGGGGTTGTATGTTTAAAAAACAACACTTGAAAAAAATATGTGTGAGTACTCGCCCCTCCCCCAAAAGTACTAGAAGAATGTTTTTATATCAAATGGTTTGTTAGAGAATAGACAAAATCTCAGGTTCTTTATGCCTGTCAAAGACATATTTCTTTAATTATAGTCTGGATTAGTATAAATACAACACTGTTAAAAACACAATATTTTGTAGATTTCTATGAAAAGACTGCATGACCACAAAGTCCATTTTTATACCCAAACAAGTATACTTTAGAATTCTCTGGGAAAAGGTATAGTACTGTATAACTGATGACATAATTAAAATGAGACAATAATAGAAAATTACATTAGTTTCCCAAACTGAGTTTTGTGTGCAAACATTTTATTCTGAAGAGCTCAGTGGTTTGTTTACTGAATTAATGTCAGCTCATTTATCTGAAGGGAAGAGAAATAATTTTATTCAAATTTGAAATACAGCTCATGAAATCTAGCTTTCAGGTTTTAGTTTATTTTTAAAATCTCAACTTGAGATTTCTATAAAATACATGGATAAAGGCTAAAATAGTGAAGCCTTAAATTAAGAGCTATTTGCTTCTCAGCCACCAGAATTGATGGCAGTCTCAGGAAATTAGTCTGGATTACTTGGCTTCCTTTGCTTTTACACTTGAAGGAGGAGACATAAGAAGCCCCTCCATTTGTTTCAACTGGTAAGGAAGCAAGTGTTCAATTTCTTTTCTGGTAAGAAGTCTGGTGCTATTGTTTTGTGGTCCAGTCACTTGCTTCTTAATCTCTGTTTTAAAACCCCTCAACATTCACAATGACACCAATTTAGCTACTTAATTCATGTAGTCTTGATGATTAAAGAGCTTAACCACTGAAGATATAACTTGTAAAGGCAAATATTTAGCAGACTGTCTACTGTCATTGGATATGCAAATGCCTATATAATCTTATCTGATCCCTACCTACCAGCAACTGACCTTCTTCCTTTTGTGCTGGAAAAGATGGCTGAGCCCACAAAAGGTCCAAAAGACTGCTAGGTTTTCTTAGCCTGGGTCTAAGCCCTACCAAAAGGAAAATCATTCCCTTCTAAACAACAGTAAAAGTCCCAAGACTTCAGATTCTTTTATATAACTTTTCTTTAACAGGAGTACTGTTAGGACCTTCTTAAATACACAGAAAATACTAAATCAAATAGGAGATTACCAAAAAATTTTTGCTGTGATAAGCCACAGATTAGTCACCAACTATACATAATACCACTTGTAAATCAAAATTATTGTTATTGTACTTTAAAAAGTCTTAGATGTATATTATTGATATATCTAACTATACAAATATATTTATTTAATTATATATGTTCAATTTGATGCATAATTTAATTATATTTCAGAGGATCAAGTTAACAGCAAGTAATGAGAAATTCAAATCTATGCATATCTATGCATACACACACATATATTATTTTCAAGCAAATCAAATTAAAAGCAATACGTGAAAAGAAAAATCATGGACTTATGACCAACAAATCAAAAAATAATAAAGAATGTTTATCACATGGATTTCATGTTTCTGTCAAAAGATATATAGCAAGTGAACATTTCCATATAGGGCCATGTCATATGTGTCATACCTTTTCATGGACTTTCTGACCAGGTTCCATCCCTTCAAGGTGTTCTGATTCTGTGGACCCCTCACTTGATGCCATTTTTCTTTGTATATGAACATTTTGTTCACGCAAGGCAACAATCTGCAAAATAAAAGCACCATGCCTTAAAAATCTAAAATATAGTATAAAGTATAGAAAAACTGAATTTACCCAAATGTGGTTTAGAGCTAATGAATATAAACAAATAATCAGAAAATAAACATTAGATTTTACTCATATTATTACTTAAAAATATTTTTAAGATTTAAATTAGCATTTTGAATATTTATTGTACTTACAGGAATATGAAATTTATTGGAGAAAATATTTTCTAGTTGCAAATGTATCTATCTAGTTGGAAATGTGTCTAAATCAATGCCATGATCTGTGTGTTATTCATTCAAAAAGTACTCTTAAAATTAATCTGTGAAATGTGATAAAATTCATACTGAATTTTCAAAGTATAAAAGAAAGATAAATGAAAACATGCAGGCTGAAGGCTAGATATGAGCACATTCTTTTACCCTAAGAGGTAGCACATCTGTAATTTTAAAATAAACAAATATATAAACTGGACATAATTTTGTGGCACCATCATGAATACTTAGAATTAAATTGGTCTCATTATCAGTATTTTAATGGTGATTATCTTAGCACTGCTAGTTCAAATATAGTTAGTTTGCAAAATAATTCTCAGAAGGTAAAATTCTTGAAAATTTTCAGCTTAATATTCAGACATATATTTTAAACTACGAAAGATTCTCAGTTCTGGTTTAAGTAATCATAGTAATAAACAGGAAAAAAATAGCATTCTAGCATTTTAAATGATGTTTTAAAATAAAGTTGCTATTTATATATATTTTTAAGGTATTTTATGTTGTTACCATAACTTACTTATGTCATGGCAAATTTTATTATATTATCAACTCAGATATGGAATTAGTGCTTCTTGGGGAAATCAATGCCCATAGTATTTAATGCACAATAAATAGTCAATCACATACAATTTATGTTTAAATTATGAGACCAATAATATGTCACACAGATCAGTAATTAGCAAGTAAACATATAAAACATCAAGAGGTTGGGTTTTTTGCCATGATCACTGCCACTGCTTCAATGCCCAGATGCAATGATGTGCTTGTGAGATCGGGTATCTTGTGTATGACCTGCAGCATTTGAGCACACAACATATCTTTTTGTAAGGGCATATCACAAATAATGAAGAACAACTCTGTAAATGCTCTTCTTGGAGAAGTACAATCACCAAACAATTAGTTCCCTTGTTCCCATTCTTGCCTATCTACAATCATCCACAAAAGGGCCAGATGCATCTTTTAAACTTAAGTTACATTGTGTCCCTCCTTGCTTTCTAAAGAACCTCAACGTTTTCCCAACTGAAACTTCTTAACAAAGCCAATAATATCGTATATAATCCCTTCAGTCACAATGGCCTCATTTCTGTCTCTCAGATACACTGGGCTCTTTTTCACCCAGAATTTAGGAACTTAATCTTCATGCCTGAAACATTCTTCCCCAACTCAGACCACAGTTGACACAATCCCAGATTTCAAAATTCCACTGAAATATCATTCCCTCAGAGAAAACGTGCTTTGCCATTAATTACTTGTTACGATGTCCCTGTTTATTTTTGTGTGTATTTCATTGATTAAAATCTACTTTCGATTTCTTAATTTAATCACTTTGCTTATTTATTTAGCAAGCAGAAGTCCTAATATCTCAAGGGAAAATAATTTTCAAAGGAATACCTTATTGAAAACAACATTTTCATATGAAGTAACACATCATATTATTATGTGCAAGGTTTATTTTATTCAATAAAAATGTGTTGATTTAAATAATGAATGGATAGGGATAAACAAAGAGTGTAAACCTAATTCATTCAGAAATAACAAAAGGTAAAGATTTAGAGTGTGTGGAAACCTACAGAGACATTTCTCTGATGTTAGTTAACATAGAAATGAATTACATCAAAGGAACACATATAAAATAGTCCCTGGGTATATCATTTTTATCTTACATTCTTAACATCTTGTCTCCTGAATACAAGAATATTATATTACCACCAATACATAATGGAATTTTATTCTGAATTTTTAAAAATTCAAACATTGTACACGAACATTCCACTAACATAACATCCATGACTTAAATATGTTGTGGGATATCTGCGTGGCTCTGTCAGTTAATCATCTGACTTCAGCTCAGGTCATGAACTCACAGTTCATGAGTTCAAGCCCTGCACCAGGATCTATGCTGACAGCTCTGCTGCTTCAGATTCTGTGTCTCCCTCTCTTTCTGTTCCTCCCCTGCTTGCACTCTGTCTCTCTCTGTCTGTCTGTCTATCTCTCTCACTCCCTCTCAAAAATAAAAGATTAAAAAAATTAAAAAAAACACCAAGTATGTTGACAAAGGTAATAATAGATTTAAAAATGTTCTGCATTTTCTTCCATTAGTTACTTAGAAGTGAAGAGAGACTTTTTAAAAAACATTCAAACCAAATTTAACCCTGTTTACAGAGGAATTTCTATTTGTTTAATAATTCAGATAAATTTTAAATATGTCCTAGTGCCTAAAATAAAATAGGTGCTATACAAAGGTTTATTGAATGACTCAGTGAATTAATGCCTTTAATAATAATAAAAAAAGTCAAAATACCAAATTCATATTGAAAACACTCTTTGCAAATACAATTGTGCAGCCACGTTAAAAATATGACAAACTAAGTGTTTTGCAAAGTATACACATGACAGTTCCAAGAAAGACATCAATTTCAACCACTAACATGTAAACTGCACACTTCTGTTGCTTTAATCAAGACCCCAAATCATGTTTTTGAAACAGAAGAATAGATGCAGAATACTCTGTATTCTTTATCACTGTTAAATGATTTTATTCTGTTCTATTTTTGCCCAATAACAAATTATCCTGAGTAGTTATGAAAGCAAAGCTTCAGCATCTGATTTAATTGTAGGTGCTAATAATGTTGATTTCTTTCTTTCACACTGGAAAAAGTGAGAGGTTTTCTCCTGTGAATGCAACTTTGGGGGATGGCCCCCTCTTTAATGTGCTCAAGGGGCAGAGATGGTCACCTAGAAATTACAAGGGTTCCAACACAGGCCTCTGTAGGAAATTCTCCCAGCTGGCTTGAGAAACAAAGGCAGAAGATGGCTTCAGAACTAGCTTGCAAGCACAAGCATAATGAAAAGAAGCTGATGGCTCCCAAACATTCTCTGGCCTCTCAACTGACAGAAAATGCTGTAACAGGGAGGGGGCAGTGACCGGTCTAGGATACCAAAGCAGACCTGGATCCCTCATTGCTAAACAGCATGACCTACTACAACTGGAATGGCATGGCAGGCAGGAGGAATAACTTCTGAGTAGTCTCTGGGGCTTACTCCCTGTTACATTACTGCAGGAAAGTACTGGAAACTCAGCACGGGCCAAGGACTGTGCTAAAAAATATTTTAATCTGCAAATAGTTTTCATGATCCACACTTAACAAGTGATTAAACTGGGATAAGCAGAGTGTGATGAGAACTAAGTAGGAATCAAATTAAAGTTAACTCCTTGTCTACTCTGTCACATGGTCTCAGATGGCTTTGCATTTGCACTCTCTTAAGTCAGGGTTAATTAATTAGTAGTGGGTGAGGATGGGGAGAAAGCTTTTCCTTTCCAAGTACTGTTACCTTCCAACCCTGGAATCCTTTGTATATCATTAAGGCACGGACCCCTCCCTGGAGAGATTCACATACATCTTCAGGGTATCAATCCATTGAAGGCCAATGGAATTCCAGTTAAGAGGAACTGTCCACAATAATTTTAACTTAGCAACCATGGTTTGTCAACTGTTCATTGACATTTGTTTTTAAATGCCCAGCATCACTTTGATATTCCTTTTGTTAACAGCATCCTACATTTTCACTGGGGAATTATCCTTCCCTATTCTAATCCTAGAAAGACTACCAATTAGGGGGCCAGAGCTCAGGGCAAATCATGCGTACATGATCCAAGCCAGGGCAATCAGAATATTGCTTCAGATGTTTCTGGCAGAGATATGGGGGCGGGGAAGATTCTTTTTCTACTATGGGAGATAAGCTGACAGGATACAATCAGGATGGCTGTTTACCATCAGTTCTGCCTTATGGAGAAAAGCAAATGAAAAAGAGCCCTAATGAATCACTTCTGTTCCTAATTCTAGCCATTCTCAAATCATCTCTATCCTTGGCATTTCTTTAATATGAACTCCAAATTTCTCTTTTTTGCTCAAACTTGCTTTTCTGTCACTTACAACTAAAAGTGTCTTTGCAAGTGTAACAGGGGACGTGGAAGGCAACAAAGAGCATGGAATGTCTAAGTGGAGATTTTGAAGAGTGGCTAAGAATTTAGCAGGGAGACAATGGGAGAAAACTGTCCATGTGGATAGAAGAACACAAGCTGTTTGTGTTCCCAGTATTATAGGTTGTTCAGTATTCCTGTGGAAAATATTATGTGGATAAAGATAAAAGAATGACAGCAAACTAAAAAAAAATTAAAGTACCTCAACAAACACTCTGCTATCTCTGTGCTTCTTGCTGTATGGCTTATTGTTATTCTTTTAAATGTTTATTTTAAGAGAGAGAGAGAGAGAGAGAGAGAGAGAGAATGCGTGCGCGCATGAGCGGGGGAGGGGCAGAGTGAGAGAGGCACATAATCTGAAGCAGGCTCCAAGCTGTCAGCACAGAGCTGGACATGGGGCTCAAACTCACATACGGCGAGATCATGACCTGAGCTGAAGTCAGACGCTTCACTGACTGAGCCATCCAGGCGCCCCGGTATTATTATTGCTTTGCCTTGACCCTTATTTGCATTTCCAGGTTGCTCATCTAGCTTCTGAGAGCGTGACCCATTGTTTCTAGGCATTCCCAAACTATGGTATTTCCAAGCCAATCTTCCAAGTTTTGTTCTTGCCTTTGCCTCTGTCAGCTGCTTTTGGCTCTTCTCAATCTCTGACAAGCAGTGACCCCATAGAGTGGACTACTGGTGTCCTGTGTTCTCATGTGGAAAATACCCCAGCTCTCCATTCTTTTTTTTCTACCAGGCTATCTCTGGGATCCCACTATGTCTTCCCACAGACCCATTCTTATCCCCTTTCCTTTGAACAATTGTTTTCCTTAATGGCCTGGAGGAATTTATTCATTTTAATTAGGAATTAGGTAATTTCTACAAAAAGACCTGAAGATAAGAGGGAAGAATCAATGTGGATATCTAAGAGAAGAACTTTGTAGTCAGAGGGTGTGGGAAATGCAAATCATTATTAA
Source organism: Lynx canadensis (assembly GCF_007474595.2). Lineage (NCBI taxonomy): Eukaryota > Metazoa > Chordata > Mammalia > Carnivora > Felidae > Lynx > Lynx canadensis. Next base: position 103,964,273 of record NC_044309.1, read on the forward strand.
AAACAAAAGCTTGAGACTTATGCAAAGTTTCAGTGAGTTCTTCAAATGATGTAAATGTCCTCTTTAAAAGAAAGTTAAAACACAAGTAAAAGTTGAGAACTTGGATACTTAAGGTGTCAGAAAATACACAGAAACATGGATTCTTGGGAGAAATGTGACTTGGGAGAAAATAACAGTCTATTTAATATTTCTGTATTCTCAAATTTGGGGATTTCTCTAGTGTTTAAAATGTCTTAATCCATTTTTTCAACAAACTTTCATTGATTGCTGTTCTAAGTATCAGATGCCACGGGGGAAAATGCAGATAAAAGTCCTTCTCTCCAGGAGATTACATTCTAATAAAGGAAGGGAAAAAAAGAAAGAAGCAGTGAGAAGACAACAACAAAAGTCCTTCATTGAGCTCTTACGACGTACAAAAATTGTGCTAAGCACATTATATAAATTTGCTTCTTTGCATCAACTTTTCATCTATACCATCCTTTCTTTCCAAGTTTGAGATTTCTTGAAAGTAGAAACAAGTAATTGGTAACAAATAGTGTATTTGGGAGACAATTTCCAGAAGCATAGCATTCATTAAATATTTTTTTAAAAACCAGGTTGAGTCTTGGTCCTTCTAGATATTACTGGTTGTATGACTTTGTACAAGGTACTTAACCTCAAGTTCATGTTCCTCTGCTGAAAAATGAGGGACAATAATACCTACCTTTTAGTAAAGTACTTAGTCAAATATGATGTATACTAATCATTCATTATGTAGTGACGATAATGGAAACTCCACTCACCACTTCAACTTCATCTTCTTATTCATACTTTATGCTCTAGTTCATTGAAGACTTGTAGTCACATACAAAATGCCATCTTGACTGCAAGTTTTTATGTTCATGTGAGTTGCCCTTTGTGAGATAACAGAAAATATATACACATGTCTCTGCCCCCAGTTTCTGGCACAGAGCTCCTAAAACCCTTGCAAATTCCTAAGTGAGAAGAACACTTGGAGCATCTTTTGATCTAATGATGGGACTTTGGATGGGCTCCTAGATGGGGACTGGTCACCAGAAGGTGAAGCCATGATTAGAAACTTGGAATTTTTAACTCTACCTCCAATTAATCCAGAGAGGGGAGAGGGCCTGGAAATGGAGTTAATGACTGATCATGCCTATGTGAAGAAGCTTCCATAAAAATCCCAAGTATGGGGCTCAGGGAGCTTCCAGGTTAGTAAACACATCCATGTGCTGGAGGGGTGACGCACTCCCACTCCACAGGGACTGAAACTCCCAGGCTGGGGACCCTCTGAGGCCTTGCCTTACGTACCTCTTCATCTGGCTGTTCATCTGTATCCTTTAATAATGGTAAATGCAACTGTTTTCCTGAGTTCTTTGAGCTGCACCAGCAAATTAATAGAACCCAAAGAGGGGGTTATGGGAATCTCTGATTATAGCCAATCAGTCAGGAACACAGGTGACAACTTTACTCATAACTGGCATCTGAAATAGGGAGGGAATAGTCATGTGGGACTGAACCTTTAACTTGTGACACCATTTTCAGGGAGTGTCAGAATTAAGCTAAATTGTAGAACACATAGATGGGGTTTCAGTGAATGCTTGGTGGAAGAACACTCCCTACCACATCCATGCATGCATACATCTGATGTTAGAAGTGTTGTGAGTGTGGTAGTCATGTGAGAGCAAAGGAGAAACACAGGAGGTGGATTGGGGTTTTCCCCTACACATGCTCCTTCCTTCTCGACTGCTTTTGAGTCACCTTTTAGGTCTTCACTTATATGTCACCCACTCTGGGACAGGTTCTGGAACCATCCTCCTGCCAGGGATTTAAGTTATGTAATTCTTTAGCATTCTCCAATAACTCATGTCATACAAATTATTATTCTGTATCACAATTAGCTGTTGGTTTTCTGACTGCCCCTTTTGACACCGAGTGCCTTGAGACCAGAAACTATATCTGATTATTTATTCCCAGCTCTTAGGACACTGATAGACAAGTAGGAGACATTCTAGAAATACTACAGGTTGTTGAATGAAAGTAGATGATATGACTGGAAAAGACCTATAGAGAGTTGGAAAAATTGGATGGAAAATTTCTTGAAAATTTATACATGAAGAAGAAAGTTAGTCATCTGTGTGGAAGACTATGTGAACCTAACATCTCCCCAGTGTTCACACCACATGATTCAAGATTAGAAAGGAGTCATGAGAATGGAAGAACTCACTGAGAAAAAAATAGGAAGAAAAGAATGAGAAGTAGTGGCATAGCCTTGTGAGATATTCACAGCTCTAGTATTAGGAGGCGGACAGGATGGAAGGCATAGGCTATAAAGGAGGATGGGAATGGGATCACGGGAGGGAAGCTTCATGAAAGTCAGCCAGACTTTCTGTCTCATTGTGTCTTAAAATATTTACAAGTATACTGCAGCCTAAGTAATACTATTCAGGTGTACTGAAGTACATGCTATGTTTAAATGTTTTAGATTTACAACAGATCGACATTAGATGGAAAAATGGAATTCCAAGGGTATCTAGAAATTCATTTCTGCCAAAAGAATTCTTAAAATAAAAAAAGAAAAGCAACGTAAATTAAATTAAATTTTCACTTGGTTTTACTCTTCTTCATTTTTTGAAAATATTAGTGTATAGGACATTCCATGAAGTTATACAAGGAAGAAGAGAAATAAGAAAAAAAAATTTAGAAATTAAATTTCTAATTAAGAACTGCTAGCAATAATAATACTTGTATATGCTGAATATCTATTATATGCCACATACATGAAAAATAATTGACATGCATTATTTCTTTTCATCCTCCCAATAGTCTTATAAATTGGGTATTATTATTTTTATTTTACAAATGAGGAAACTAGCACAGAGGGAATAAATAATATACTTGAAATTGTACAGAAAAAGATGTGACACAGACAGTTTTCCAATCCAGGTTTGATAGCTTCAAAACTTGTTCAAGCATTATGCTATAATGACTTTTGAAAATTACTGAAGTGAGTCACTGCATACACAATCCAAACACTTATCTAGGTCAGGACTACAGTTCTATGGTCTGATAGCAAGGGAATTTACCTGTCCTGATTTGGCAAAACAATTTAGATACAGTTAGAAAATATCTTCAATTACTCTTAGGAATAAAAATCATGCTGCTTACATTTTTATTTATAACTCTTATGTGGCTCAAGCCTTTCAATTTACTTTGAAAATTGTCCAACTACTTTTTAAAATAAATCATGTCTATGCCTCATGCTAATTCTCCAAGGATCTTCATTGTGATATTTGTGAATTCATATTTGCCTTTACCTACTTAACAACAACTTCCAGACAGTGCCCATGTCTAATTAACAAAGATTCTTTTCATCTATTTTTACCCCAAACTCAATTAACAATTCCAAGAGTGAGACTTACAGAAGTCTCACTACACTAACACATAATTTGCTTCTACACATATACTTATTCTAATTTAGCTGAACTCCATGCTTAGATTCCACTGACGTTGCAACATGAAAAAGCAAAAAAAAAAGGCAACTAGTAGAACACTAGAAATTTACAATTTACACTTAAGCAACTCTCTAGTCGCAATAGTTTGGATTTGTGTTTTTATATGGGTTTGTGTTGATTGGGAAACTATAAAGATTTAGATATTTATTCAAAGAAGCCAATAGCTATTTCACTTTCTAGCTTTGGCTCTTGGCCACTGATCTGTAAGCACCACTGAAGTATATTAAAACCAGAGTAAAACACCTTCATGTAGTCTAATGCATTTTGGTCAGCTCACATGTAATATTCATTTTCACTATTTTTCAGTGAGCATGGATAACCTGAAAACTTGTGAAACTGAGCAGATTCGATGAATGATCAAATTGTTTTGAGATAAGAATCAGACGTTTGCACTGTGAGATTCTGCCTTTTTCAGGTTCAGAAAATATTTAAACAATAGTTTAATAAATGAATCCATATATCCTAGTGAAAAATCAAATAGCTTGGAGGTAAAAAAAGATTCACTTCGTGGTTGTTTAGAATTTTTACCATCTGCTACCTCTATTCTGTCAACAAATATTTATTGAATAAATGAGAACACACTATGTACCTTTATGTTTAACCTGCTCCTCTTTGGCTAACCAGCCTTTCCAATCCCCATTAGATGAATTGACTGGGTGCTCAAATTTAAATGCAAGTCACAAGTAAGTTTCTGGGGATTTTTTGATGGAAAACACAGTACATGAACAGTACATGAACTTTGGCTATTTCCAAATTTTACATATGAAATGGTTTTGCTTATATCTAAAAACGTAAGGATTCCTTATATACTTTTTAATGGTGAAAAAAATCCTTTTAACAATTAAAAAATTTTAAGGCCCATTTTTAAAACAATAACTGGCATGCAAAACATTTTTAAAGTTTATTTTTATTTATTTTTGAAAGAGAGAGAGAGAGAGAGAGAGAGAGAGAGAAAGAGCAAGTGGGGGAGGGGCAGAGAGAGAGGGAAACAGAATCCCAAGCAGACTCTACTCTGTTAGCATAGAGCCCAAAGCGGGGCTTGAACTCATGAACCATGAGATCATGACCTGAGCCGAAGAGTTGGATGCTTAACTGACTGAGCCATACAGGTGCCCCTAAACTCTTATTTTTAGTTTTAAGTTTAAGACAATGGAATAGATAGATAGATAGACAATAAAATAGATAACAACAGTATTTCAAATGTTTGCTTGGATAGATTTGTTTTTGCATAGAATGCTTATGGTGTTCATTTTCAATTTAATTATAATATTCAACAACAGTAATTTCAATAGCTATATATTTAATATAGTTACTAATACCTAGTTCTAATATGAATTACAATTCTTTACCAAACTGTCTATTCTGTTCATCTAATTGATATTTCAGTCATTCTATTTTTGATACTTGGTTACTCTGTAATTTATTTCCATTATTCAAATATTTCTCTAATCTTCAAAATTATAATAAAGTCAAATGCTGGTATTTTCATTAGGGGCATATACATGACTACAGAAAATGCAAAACAATTTAAAATGGACAGGATTAGTGAACATTGTTAAGGTACAGGACTGCTGTTATAGCAGGTTAGCAGCTAAGAGTGTCATAAAATCGAAGAATAGTAATAAAAACGACCAAGGAAGCTGCTTTGTGGTAAAGTATAATAATTAGTCAAGAGAACAAAAAGCAAAAACAAAGTCCTAAAGAGTTTTCCAAAAGTGTCACTAACAGGAAAACACATTCTGAACAAAATATACTTATCACTGCAAGAAAGCAAGCCACCATTTAAAATATATATAAGGAGCACCTGGGGTGGGTCAGTTGTTTAAGCGTCTGACTTAAATTTTATTAAATTTCAAGAAAAAATACATTGCAATATCCATCACCCAGGATGATGCCAGTTGCTAATAACTTGTCCCCCAACCCCGAAGACAGTAGAATCTTATTTTAAAAATAAACTGTTAAATTAATTAAACAAAGGGGCCATTAGACTGAGGTGGCTTTAATGCCATGGCACCCTATATAAGCAAACCAAAATAAGACTCTATAAATGCCACAGGGTTAAGCAATCAAAATGTTAAGGACTGCCAATCACAAATATCCCACTAGACTTTACAATAGCCAATCAAATAATATCCTTCTTTGTGTTGGCACTCTCTCTACACAGTCTGTCTCTACCCCTGTCTTGTCAGGGAGGGTTCCCAAACATTTCCAGTTTGACCCTGCTGCTCAATTCGAATGCATTTTTGCTTAAAGAAACTCAGAATTTTTAATATGTTTCAGTTTACCTTTTAACATGTCTCACAGTGAAAAAAGCAAATAGGAGTTACTACTAAAGGTATTGATTATCATAAAAGACATTTTGGCTTTGAACAGAGGCTTCCCTTCAAGATACTTCCCACAATCATTTACTCGACCCTTTACTTAAAACCAGAAGCAATGAAACAAAACAAAACGAAACAAAACAAAACAAAACAAAAAGAAACATGCTAAGTTCACATGGCCTTCAGCAGAGGGCAGGACAACTGACTGTAGTAATTATCCCATACCCTCCAAATTAAAAAAAAAAAAAAAAAAAAAAAAGCAAAAATGAGGAGACCAAGACTTGCGGAGAAGAGAGTCACAGCAAACTACATGGTCCAATGGGTCTAGACGTGATTAGTTTACAGAGTAGCAAGTAGGCTCTGTGAGTAACAGCCTGTCTTTAAAAGTCTCAAGAAATGTTTATTTTTATGAACTATGTTAAGACATGAATAAAAGTTTCTGCTTTAGTTACCTTAGATACACTAAGAACTATTAAATGCCTTGAGTAAATATTGATTATTAAATTAATAAAGGTAAATCTACCTAATACTAATCAAATTTCTGTCATCTGTTTACTCAAGAGTGATTCATCTGCTGTCAGGAATTTTTGGGTGTTTTAGAATGAAATTTCCAGGGGCGTCTGGGTGGCTCAGTCGGTTAAGTGTCCTAGTGGCTCAGGTCATGATCTTGTGGTCTGTGAGTTCAAGCCCCGTGTTGGGCTCTATGCTGATGACTCAGAGTCTAGAGCCTGCTTCTGATTCTGTCTCTCTCTCTCTCTCCCCCTCTCTTCTGCTCACGCTGTCTCTCTGTCTCAAAAATAAATAAACATTAAAAAACATTTGGAATAAAATTTCCATCTTAATAATCCAAACACATTGTATTTCCATCAACAAATATTCGAATCTTTTAAAATGTCACGTTAAAATTAACCTCTCTGATTTGAGTACTAACCAGGCCCACACCCTGTTTAGCTTCTGAGATCAGAGAAGATATTTAGCACATTCAGAGGGTTGAGTTGAGGGGGAAATGTTGCTCAATGAATACAAACCGTCAGTGAATCAAGATGAACACATTCTAGAGACTCCCATACAACAGAATGCCCTTAGTTAACAGAATACAAACTGTCAGTGACTCAAGATGAATAAATTCTAGGGACTCCAATACGACAGAACGCCCTTAGTTAACAATATGGCATGGTGCACTTTAAAATAAGCTGAGAGGACAGATCTCATATTAAGTATTATTACCACAACAAAATAAAAACAAAAACAAACCAACAAGAGAGCATAAATATTTTTGGAGGCGATGAATATATTCAGTTCCCTGACTGTGGTGATGATATTAATGTGTGTACACATATGTCCAAATTCATCAAACTGTATACATTAAACATGTGCAACTTTTGTATATCAATTATACCTCAATAACACTTAAAAAAAGAGAGACGGCCAATAAACATATAAAAAATAATAAATGAAAGTAACCTTTTTGAAGATGGACTCTAATCCCTTTCAAGCACTATTAGATTTGATGTCCTCAGCCAGGCACAGCTAACACAGTGAATACGAACTTGAGTTTTTGGTTGCCCCTCCCTTTTTTTCCCTATCAGGGCACAAGTGACAAAATTATAGGCCTCGTCCTGGAAAAATTCTTTTTAGCTCTGTTAAGGTAAGGGAAAAAGTCTTGAGGGAAAGAAAAGCATTTCAAAGTGCTTGAAAAGTACTTGAGAAAATGTAAAAGCAGAAACAATACCCATTAGTCATTCGTGCATATAAAAAAGGAAGCCAGAGCAATACAAAGAGTTTATTCATTTAGTTCTTCCTTCGAAGGAGCAAAAGAAGCATACTAAACCCAGTATTCTGAATAACTCCTTTTAAAGTACCTATTTGCTTGGGTTCTAGTGGTAATAATCATGTGCTATGGTTCTTTTGCACACATTCCAATTTTATTTTTATGTGATTTTTAAATGTGTATACATCATAAGAGGTCAGAATGGAAAGGGACCAGAACTTATATAGTCTTTATACTTTATTTTCATAGATAAAAGATAAATAAATTTTACAGAGGATGAATGATAAACCTTATTCTGTCCCCACAACAAACTTTACCTAGTCAGTCCCACTGTGGGACACACACTCCATCTCTCGGGACCTCAGTTCAATCATCTTTAAAAGGAATTGGACAGTATCATGACTAAAAAGATCAATATCAACATTAAAAATATTTACTGGAAGGTACTTGGTGCCTTTAAGCACTTTACCTGTATTAACTTATTAAAACCTCACAACAACCTGATAAGTTCATTAGAAGGGTTGAGCTAATTGAGGCAAAGAGGATTCAGGAAATTGCCTACAGTCACAGAGCTAGCAGATGCCAGAATGGCTCAGGGAGAAAGTAAATTCCCATGCAGGCAGATTACAGCTCCCATTTGCGGTGTTTGCTCCTTTCCTCTCTTGCTCTCACCCTTCTTTTCTCAGTCAGGGCAGAATTTATTCACAGCACCCAATTAAGTATTCTATATAGAAGAGGGTTTTAAACTTGCCACTTTCTTCCCGCTTGTCCACACTAACTTCTAACTACTCCCTAGTATCCACTTTTCACAGAATATCTGGTATTCTTTGTTTGGCTCCTGCTGATTTCTACTGAGCTGCTTATCTCATTGTTTTGTAATCTCCAGTTTACGGGTTCTGTGTTCTATGTTTATGTTATATTTAGGTCCAGGTTCTTGTTAGCAGTTCAAACTCACATGCATCAAAATCTCCTATGATGCTTGTTAAAAATGTAGACTCCATTTTAAAGAATCTGAATTTGAATATACTTCCAGGTGACCATTCTACACCCTTCAGTTTGAGGATGAGTGCATATGAAGTCTTCAGTTCAGGGTTTTTGTCTCATCTCTTGCGCAGGTTGAGGCAGGCAGGTGCAGTGAAAAGCTGCTGAAGGCCTGTGACAGTGAACCTCCAGGACAGGCCCTAAGTGATCATCTAGTGCAAAGGTATTCAGTTACAGCCCTCAGGCTGCCTATTTTTGTCAGGACTGAAAGCTAAAAATGGTTTGTGCATTTTTGAATGGTTGAAAAATAATCAAAAGAAGGATAATACTTTGTGACACACAGAGTATAAGAAATTCAATTTCCAGTGTCCATAAATCAATTTTTATTGGAACATGGCCAAGTTCATTTGTTTACATGATTGTCCATGATTGCTTTCACTCTACAATGGTAGAGTAGTTGTGACAGAGACCATCTGGCCCACAGAGCCCAAAATATTTATTAGATGGTTCTTTACAGAAAAGTTTTGCTGATCCCTGATGTAGTAGATCATGCCTATCTCTTTTTTAAAAAGCTGCAATGGGTGGGGGGTGGCGGGGTGGGGCATGCCTGGGTGAGTCAGTTGCTTGAGCATCCAACCCTTGGTTTCCGCTCAGGTCATGATCTCGTGAGTTGGTGAGTTCGAGCTCTGCATTGTCAGTGTGGGCCTGCTTGGGATTCTCTATCTCCCTCCCTCTCTCTCTGCCCCTTCCCCACCCTCTCTCAAAATAAATAAATAAACTTAAAAATATTTTAAAAAACTAAAAATAAAAAACAGCATAGGGGATACAATCAATGATATTATGGTAGCGATACATGGGGACAGAGGGTAGCTACCCAAGTGGTGAACATAGCATAATGTGTAAACTCATCGAATCACTATGTTGTACACCTGAAACTAATGCAACATTGTGTGTCTACTATATTCAAATAAAAAAAAATAAGTGAAATAAAAAAAATTCAAAACCGTTCAAATGGACCCAGTGAAAGTCAGAACTGTAACTCCATTTCTTGAGTTTTTAGGCTTCCGTTCTCTACTCAGTTTCACACATTGTTTCTAATGCCATTTAAGTCAGTAGAAATATAGGATAAATTATCCTTGACAATGAAATTACTCAATGAAGTGAATGTGTTCTTATGTGCTCTTTGGTATTCTCTGGTCAGAATAGGAATTTTGGATGACATAATGACACTGATTAATAGTATTACAAAAGTAAGAACAGAGAACAAAGAAATATCTTAAAAATAATTGTAGATTAGAGTTGCAATATTGTCTATCCATAGCCCCATGTGATTTATTTCACAGAATTTATTACTGTCTGAAATTATTTTTAAATTTATATGTTTCTAACACAAGCTCTTTGAGGTAGGGATAATTTCTGATTTGATTACTGGTATGTCCTCAAGGGCCAAAACAGTGCTTGCTACTTGTCCAAGGGGATTATACAAAGTGCTGATCAAGAGCATGAGATATGAGACTCCTGGGTGGCTCAGTTGGTTAAGTGGCCAACTTTGGCTCAGGTCACGATACTGTAGTTCAGGAGTTCGAGCCCCGCGTCAGGCTCTGTGCTGATAGCTCAGAGCCTTCAGCCTGCTTTGGATTCTGTATCTCCTTCTCTCTCTGCCTCTCCTCTGTTTGTGCTCTCTCTCACTCTCAAAAATAAATAATAAAAAACATTAAAAAAAAAGCAGGAGATATGAAGTAGAGTTCTGGTTCTGCCACTTTCAACAGGATAAACTTACATGAATTATTTACCTTCTCTGGGCTTCAGTTTCCTTTTCTGTAAATAATGATGTTTGTAATAGCAGCCTCAAAGACTACTCATGTAAAGACACAATGAGTTAAAATGCATAAAACACTTAGAAGAGGGCCTCTCTAGGTACTCTATAATTGTTAGTTACAATTGTTATTTCAATGAATGTTGAGTGAATGTTGTTTCTGCTAAATATAAATAAGGTCTTAAATTGTTACCTTTGCATACATTTTTGATAAATCATTTTTGATGGTCTTCAATTTTTGTTATTTTGATTTTGCTACTTAAATTTTATTTATTTATTTTTTTTATTTTAGAGAGAAAGAGAGTGCATGAGTGGGGGATAGGGGCAGAGGGAGAGAGAGAAATAATCTTAAGCAGGCTCCACATTCAGCATGGAGCCAGATGCGGGGCTCAATCCCATGACCTTGGGATCATGACCTGAGCCAAAATCAAGAGTCTGAAGCTCATCTGACTGAGCCACCCAAGTGCCCCTTGATTTTATTACTTTTTATTTCTATTTATTTATTTACTGCTAGTGTGGGAATGCTACTGATATTTGTGTACATATTTTTATATGACTTTATTCAATTTACCAATGAATCTCAAGCATTCTTTATTTTTTGAAGTTTATTTTATTGATTTTGACAGAGAAAGAGAGAAAGAGAGAGAGAGCGAACACGGGAGGGGCAGAGACAGGGATAGAGAGAGAATCCCAAGCAGGCTCTGCACTATCAGCATGGAGCCCGATAAGAGGCTTGTTGACCTAAGTCGAAACAAGAGTTGGACACTTAACTGACTGAGCCACCCAGGTGCTCCCCGAGCATTCCTTATATTCCATGTGTTCTAGAGGCTCCTTGTTGCTCATTGATATCAATTCCCCCATTCTTTAGCAACAGAACTTCTGCACACAGCCATCTGACAAGAGAATGCACTTGTTGGTCTCCTTTACAGCTCAGAGTATTTGTTCAATGGCATGCAAACAAAAATCACGTGTGCTGCTTCCTTATCATGCCCCTAAAATTTATCTTTATATACATCTTCATCCCCTTCTTGCTGCCTAGAGTGATGACAACTATGGCAGGCACTTCAACCCAAAGTCATTGTGCGTGTGTGTATGTGTCGGTTGAGTCAATAAAAATTGTGATAAACTCTATCAGTAAGAAAGGATAAAAACAACTTGTAGAAATGGATGTTATGACTTAGAACCAGCTGTATATTTTAGAAGCACTATATTCAGTTTATATACAGATAAAATTAGTTACTTTGGTTGTTACAAGAAGTATGTCTAAAATGATGCACTCTCCTTGTGATGAGTCTAATTCTGACATAAATGGAAGGAGATTCTTTAAATTTCAAGGGAGCATGGCCCTGAGCAATGAATTTAATAACCATTAGGGTTTCTGTTACCATGGTCAGAAGTGTGAAAAGATAGTAGAGCACCTTGGTTGGAGCACCATGTTGGACTGGGGGCTTTGCTATAAAGTGGTCATATTGGACAGATGGACCCTACTTAATATTCTATCACTTGGGGCGCCTGGGTGGCTCAGTCGGTTAGGCGTCCAACTTCAGCTCAGGTCATGATCTCGCGGTCCGTGAGTTCTAGCCACGCGTTGGGCTCTGTGCTGACAGCTCAGAGCCTGGAGCCTGCTTCATATTCAGTGTCTCCCTCTCTCTGACCCTCCCCTGTTCATGCTCTGTCTCTCCCTGTCTCAAAAATAAATAAACGTTAATTTTTTTTTTTAAATATTCTATCACAAATAGCCAGTAAAGCAAGGTGACTCAGGGTTTGATGTTAGCTTAGTCATACATGTAAATCAGAATACATATTAGAGCTGGATTATGGTCTGAATGACTAGAGGTAAGTTGGTTCAAACATTTATCTCATCAGTGTCCTCTTGCAGCAAATCAGGACTTAGATCTGCACCCGTTAATACTTCCACATTGAGCCTATAGGTGTCATCCTTTGAACCTTATGTTTGATACCTGAAATAGTGTTTTGAGCATGTTAATTTCAAGAAAAGTTTTTGGTGAAATTTAATCATACTTTCCAAATCATATCCCTAGAGTTTCTAACTAGCTTTGGGAAGAATGGTCCTGAGCATTTGCATAGCATTTTAATCATCTCTTCATGGAACAAGTTTATATGTCTCCCAAATTATTCTCATTAGAGAAGTAAGAGCCATCACCATTTTGATTATCAGCATGATATTTATCATTTATTGAGTATTTTTATATTGTGCTAGATTTTTTTACTTTGTTATTTCATTCTTACAGTAGGTTTGTAAGTAGTTATTGATTTCATTCATATTTTACTGATAGACACTCACAGGTTTAAAAATGCTAACTGATTCATTAAAAAATATTTAGGGGCAATACTGGGTGGCTCAGTCAGTTAAGCGTCCGACTTCAGCTCATGTCATGATCTTACAGCTTATGAGTTCGAGCCTCGAGTCGGGCTCTGTGCTGACAGCTCAGAGCCTGGAGCCTGCTTTGGATTCTGTGTCTGCCTCTCTCTTTCTGCTCCTCCCTGCTCGCACTCTGTCTCCATCTCTCTCTCTCTCTCTCTCTCTCTCTCAAATATAAAAAAACATTAAAAAATGCTAACTAACTCAGGGAAAATCATATAGCTTATAAATGGCAGGCTAGAAAGTCAAACCTGTCTGCTTCAAAACCCATGGTTTTTCTCTACTATATCCTTACTCTAGTTCTAATCTTAGGCTAACGTAAGAATCAATTATAACACTTTTTCTCTTAAAGTGAATATAGCCAGGTCTCATGCTAACAATGGATAAGAATTTCTAGATATATTTATATTTTTAAAATGCTTTATAGGTGATGCTGGTTGAGAACTATTCAATTATGGTATATTTCCTCTCCATTTATTTACCTTTTTTAGTGACAGAATCCTATATATCAGAAATAACTGATTAAAAAAAAAAGGACCAGAGCTTCAGCAGACTGCTTTTCTTCTAACATTATAGTATTAACTTATTTTCTTCCTCTAACTGTTTTATTCAGCATACAAAAACATACAGAAACATTTGTGTGGGTACAAATCCATCCAATCATTTGGATAGAAATAGCTACGCTTCTGGAAATCAATGGGGAATAACCAAAACCTTATGAAGAGTTTTAAAAAGTAAGGATCTGAAGAAATGAATGGAGCCAAGAAAACTGTAGTGGCTCAGTAATTTACTAGTTGTATATTTCAGGTGAGTTACCTCTAGCTTTAGAACCATGTTTCTGCATCTCCAAAATGGCTGTACGGTGTTGAGGCAATAATAGGATCTCAATAAATTTTCACTGTTAATAGCAATTACCTCATGATGTAGAGATCCATAAACCTGAGGAGAGGAGAGGCAAGTGATTGAATCTGCCTAAAAGAGAGTATAAAAGCACCACTTTAGTGTTTGGCCCAGCCTAAAGCCTCCAAAACAGTAGGTGCCCCCAAATATTTCTAATGACACTATAATCTGTTTTGCAATTTTCTCTTAAAAGACTGTATTTTCCCCCTCTCCCTCTGTCATGCTTTTTCTGTTACAAAACTTTCTCAACAAATACTCTGATCCTGCTTATAAGTTACTATCCTCCTTATGTCCCACTGGCAGTGTTTTCTGGGTGAAAAATAACATATTTGCCTTATCAACACGTTACTAAATAAGGAGATATTATCAACACTTAGTGTTTGTAAAATCTTCAATTAAGATAGAAAGTTAAGATAATTTATTGTTGTATAGTAAAGATTTTGGCCCAACCCTTAGCTTTTAGGAGGTGATCTGTGCCATGACTTCTAGGAATGTCTTTGTTTAGGGCAAGGTCTGGACATTGTAGTCTTAAGTTGGGGGCCGTTTATCCCAGAAAGACCAACCATATGATTTAGGAGATTTTGTATCTTGACTTGGAGGCTGAGATCAGCCACATGGACAGTCATGTTTATGTAAGGAAATCGTAATAAAAATCTAAGCATCAAAGCTTTGGTGAGCTTCTCTGGTTGGTAGGCTCTGTGCATATTGTTATGAACCAATTCTAGGAAGGTAATGCATCCTGAGAACAACGGAAACAGCCTCTGGAGCCCTCCTAGACTTTGCCCTATGCATTTGTTTCCTTGGCTGATTTTGATCTATATACTTTCCCTGTAATAAAACATACCCTGAGTGTAACAGCTCTTAGTGAGATCTATGAGTCTTTCTAGTGAATTACTGAATCTGAGAGTGGATTTTCAAATCCCTTGAACTTGCAGTTAGGATCAGAAGTGAGGCTAGTCTTGTAGGGAACTGTACCTTCAAACTTTGCAGTTTGGCTTAGTGCTTTTCTAAACATGTTTCCCCTCAAAATTCATATGCTGAAATCCCTCTGTCCTCTATTCCCCTGTGAGATGGTATTAAGAGATGAGGCCTTTGAGAGTGATAAGTACATTAGGGCTCAGCCCTTATGATTGGGATTAGTGTCATTATAAAAGAGAACTCAGAGGGGCACCTGGGTTTCTCAGTTGGTTAAGTGTCTGATTTTGGCTCAGGTCGTAATCTTGTGGTTCATGAGTTCAAGCCCGTGTCAGGCTGTGTGCTGACAGCTCAGAGCCTGAAGCTTGCTTTAGATTCTGTGTCTCTCTCAAAATTAAACATTTAAAACAATTTTTAAAAAATAAATAAAAGCGAACCCAGAGAGCTCCCTTGCCCATTTAGCCATGTGAGTACACAGTGAGAAGACAGCCATCTTTGAACCAGGAGTGGTCTCTCACCAGGCACCAAATTTGCCAGCATCTTGACTCTGGACACCTTAGCTCCCAGAACTATGAGAAATGATGTTTGTTGTTTAAACCATCCAATGTTATGTTATAGCAGCCCAAATAGAGACAAACAGCATATGATAAATACTAGCTGATCAAATTTGTGATGTCTTCTGCTATTAAGTTTTTAAAAAGTATAATCATGAGCAGTCAAATTACTAATTACAAAAAAAAAGAAATTAAAGCAATTCATGCATCCTTTTTGTTCATCCATTTCCTTTCCCCCCTTAAAAAAATTTTTTTAATTTTTTTTTTGAGAGACAGAGACAGTACAAGTGGGCAAGGGGCAGAGAGACAGAGAATCCCAAGCAGGCTCTGCACTGTCAGCTTGGAGACTGATGTGGGGCTTGAACTCATGAAACCATGAGATCATGACCTCAGCTGAAACCAAGAATCCGACACTTAACCGACTGAGACACCCAGGCACCCCCATCCATTTCCTTTTAATATCTCAAAAGTTCACCTATTTGAAACTTCCAAATTTCTCAACACTAATTTTTTTTTTGTTTTTCCTTGACGAAAATGAAATGAGAATAAAGAAGTGCTATAAAAACTCTCTGATCTTCTTCAATATAATCTGAGGTCTCACATTTTCTACATTGAAAACATAGGGGCCAACACAACACTGCCATGCTATTTACTTCAGGACACTAGTCAGAGTCAATGACACTGAAGTCTACACCAAGAAAAAACACTTAGATGCAAAGTTTAAAATCCAGTAATCTTATTTTTCCAAACAACTGCAAATATCTAGATGTTTAAATCTTTTCTATGGAGTTAATTGTTTAATTTCAATCCAATATTCAATAGTTTAAAAATTGACTAACTAGTTGATTTAATGTATGTTTTATTAATTTAGTTAACGCCTATTTTTATCCCTGTCAATATAATGAAACTATGAATCTTGAACTCATCCATAAGAATATAACAAATATGAGGATGTCACGATGAATTTAGTTACTGGTAGAAGGCAAACTATTTATTTAAAAATACAGTTTTCATACATAAAGACATTTTGTTATTAAGAGAAAGGCCATGCAGCCTAGTGGCTACTGTTAAACACTCCAATTTCGAGTCAGATATCCTGGCTCTGGATTCTTACTGACTAGTGATAACTCTCAAAATAATTCTATTAATTTCTCTCAATTTCCTCATTTGCAAAATGCTAGTAATATTTCTATTTCTCTCATAAATTAATTGGGATGATTAACTGAAAACTGTATGCATGTGTTTGGGGACATATATAGTGCTCAGCAGGCACACAATCGTCTCTCAAAAAACTGTAGACTGCTGTTATTTTTACCAACTGCATAAATAAGTGAATTGCAAAGTAATTTATAAAATGCATGTTGTGCTACACAATCATCTTATGAATAAATGTTTATTTATCCAAGAAAAGGAGATTTAGTCCTGGGCATAAAAGAAAGTACTATTATTTTGTTTACCATAAAGTTGAAATTGTCAACAGAAAATATTTTTCATCTTCTCAACTAATAAGTAGCTGATATTGGCCTTTTGAGCCTTGTAATAGCAATACAAGTTTGGCACTTCAAGTTTACCAAGTACTCCCTTGTATATAATCTCATCCAAGTATCATGCCTTCTTTGAAAGATAGGCTGACCCCAAATTTATTAGTATTCTATTTCACAGATAAGAAAGCTGAGCTGCAGAGACAGTAAATAATTTGTCAGCAGTTACAAAATTAGAAAGTGATATTCTACGACTCAACTGGAATCTTTTTTTTTTCCTCTACCTTGTCGCCCACTAAATTTCAGTATTCCTTTTATATTTTTTAAAAGTAATCTTTTTCAAATTTGTCAGCTTTAAAATTAATAAGAATGCTATAGTAAACATATGGGTAAAATAAAATGGGTCAATTTATGATGCTTATGATCAAAGTATTAATGTCAAGCATGATCTTGCTGTTAAAAGATTAAAAAAAACAGTTCATAATCTCCATATGCAAAGATAAAAAAGTCATTCCTGCTATCTTAGAAAAACAAATCCTATGCTTTCATCAGGGAAAAGATTCTAACCAAAATGGGAAAAAGAGTAAAAAAAATTGGCAAACAGACTTCAAATGTTTCATACACAACAGGAGACAACTTTAACCTATATTTTAAACAATTGCTTCACACAGGTTTTGGAAATAGTAAAAACAGTGGGAGTAGCAAACAGCCATTTCTTTAGCTCTTTTCATTGTTGCGTTTTAACATATGTTGTCATAAGACATCTTGACTTCCTTTTTTTGGGGGAAAGATTCTTTGTGTTGGAACAGTACAATTATCAACAGCAAAGAAGACATTTCCTACTGATGATAATAACGTGAGCAATTTACAGTATCTACACTTATCTTTACAATACAGTATCATCATGAAGGATAATCTAGAAGTATAATAAGCAACTGTAGGCCTTTGTGAATAACAATTGGTTTGACAATGCTGAAGCTTTGAGTTTACCAAAGTAAAACAAAAAAAGGACATCATTCAACTATTATTAACCTCTTCCATGAAATAAAATCAATTAAGAACTACCCAATTTTCTAACCCAAAATGATACAACTCCAACAGGAATTATAGGTTTCCAATAAGTGAGTCTATCAGAAAGTCATAATAGTTTGCAGGCAAGCTAAAAATGTCACATTGGAGAGTTTTACATTGTCTTCAAGGGACAGCAGTTGGGAGCTGCAAGATGTCATTACTTTATGCAAACACTGCTGTCATTAAACAATATTTTCAGGTAAGTGTAGTGATAATGACTTGCTTCAAATGCTAATAAAACACAGAAAAACTTGTATTTGACTTTCTGTGAGAATGTTAATTCAAAATTGGTCATTGAATTTACTAATGATGAAAATAGTTTCATACATTTACTAATGGTGAAAATAAGCTAGTCACCTGAATTAGGCTATCTGGAATATGTAAACATGCAGGAAATTAGAAGGTTGTTGTACGATTAATCATTTTTATGAAGGCAGTAATAGACATTCATCTCATGGAACTGGGAAAGAGAATGAAAAGAACCAAAAAACAAGTAGTTGGCAGAGTCTATCGAGATAAATAATTATGAATTTTATGAATCTGAAATAACTCAAGAACTTTTGCAGTGGTCTCTTATTTCTACATCTGGAGCCTTCCACTCACAGAAATGGCAGCTTTAATTTGAAGAGGAAAATGGCTTGGTCATTTCATTAAGTCTGCAAATAAATGATCACATAAGTTTAGATGAGTATTGCTATCAGTTCCCCCAAAGCAAATTTCTTTACTAAAGCTCTCTCACTTTCCACATTTTTTCTGGATCATGTTCAGCTACTAAATTTCTTTCCAACTATGTAAATATAGCTAAGTTGCTCGTGGATTTTAGAACCTTCCTGATTTTTACCCCTGTCAAATTTTAGAAAAGCATTTCACTTCTGGATTTATTCAAAGTGGCCAAAGTCATCTGAAACAACTTCAATTTCATATTCCTATTTCTTTCTTTCAAATTGTGATGTATAACAAACCTTGATACATTTACATAAGGAAACATCATGGTAGAATCCATGTTGTTTCAGTTTGTAAGTGTTGTGGAAACCAGCCATTATAAGTTCACTGGGGAACTCAATGAGCATCTCCCCTGAGAGATTTTCCTTGTTTAATCTTTTTTTTAAAAATATGTTTATTTATTTATTTTGAGAGAGAGAGAGAATCCCACACAGGTTCTGTGTTGTCAGCCGGAGCCCAAGGCAAGGTTCAATTTCATCAACTGTGAGGTCATGACCTGAGCCAAAATCAAGAGTCAGATAGTTAACCAACCGAGCCACCCGGATGCCCCTTCATTGTTTGGTCCTACTGGCTCCTTGCCATATTCTACATTGTCTTATTTTAATTTTATTTAAGTTCATAAAAAGTATCTCTGTTCCCACCTCCCTTAGCAGAGGACCCTTATTTCCTTGGGAAAAATATTTCTGATAAAATCTCTATGCCTTCTTTTCCCTCCAAATCAAACTCCTCCTTCATCTCTACACTACATATTCCATTCTCCCTTCTCCATTTCTCAGAGGAAAGAGTTCTACTACCTACAATAGATCTTGAAACCATGCCCATCCTCTATTGTGGGTGCCCATCAAAAATCGCTTCTCCTTTGTTTTTTCCTTGGCTGAAAGCTTTTTCAATAGGCTATTTCTCAATATTGCCTACCTTTTCAGCTTTTAACCTCCTCTCTCCTTCTTTGCCAAACTTCTCAGAAGAATATTACTCATCATCTCCATTTCTAAACTTATAATTGACTCATAAATTCTTTCCATCACAGCTATTCTCCTTCCATTATATTTTATTGAAACTGTCCTTGCAAACATTTCCAGAAACCTAATTGTAAATCTAATCACCTCATATTAAACATAATCTTTTATGTCTTCATAAGACATTTGACACTGTTGGCCATCTCCAATCTCTACACTTAAAACTCTTTCTCACTTTCTCTTTTTCTTTTTGCTTCACTTAAAAAAAATAATATTTACTTATTTTTGAGAGACAGAGAGTGAGCAGGGGAGGGACAGAAAGAGAGGCAAACGTAGAATCGAAAGCAGGCTCCAGGCTCTGAGCTGTGAGCACAGAGCCTGAGGTGGGGCTTGAACTCACAAACTGTGAGATCATGACGTGAGCCAAAGTCCAATGCTTAACCGACTGAACCACCCAGGTGCCCTTCTTTTTGCTTCGTTAACTCTTGACTCAATTGAGTCTCACATCTCTCATTGCTCCTTCCCAGACTTTTATTTGCTTTTTAAGGTAGGTTCTCCCTTTACCTGTATCTATTCACTGTCTCCATTCATTTCCATGTATTCCACAGAGTACTGGGTCTTATCCAAACCCAATACATCATTTCGATGACTTAACGGTGTAATGTATTTAAAGCAATGGCCACAGTCCATGGTCCTACAAGTTTCCCAAACGTGAACTTGCTACCAGTAGCTCCTCTCACCATTCTGATCCAATATTCTGAATGCAAATGATACTTGATATACCCATGAAAGTTCTTTAATTTTTCCTTAGGAAATTAGACTCCCAGGATAAGGCTGGTTATAGAGGAAGTGAAATGAAATGCTAATTTCTTTAAGAAAATTCTAATTGAAAGTTGGTAAATTCACTGCTTGGAATAAACAACACAGAATGAAAGCAATATAAAAAAATTTATATAGTTCAGCCTACAATTCAATGTGCCAGTTCTTTTTACGTATAATGCAGCCATGTAGAAAAGCTTTTAAAATAAGCACACCTGTACATTCAGTGAAAATTAGTCTGTCAATTAAGTTTTCACTGTAACTTCTAAATACTCCATTTTGTCTCGTTTAATTAAATAATTTTAAGAGTATATGGGCTTCTGCTAAAAGAGAACACATTGTTAGGAAGTAATCTATTTATTCTTCTTTGCACTTCCCTTTATTGTACATTTTGTGTGTGTGTGTGTGTGTGTGTGTGTGTGGTTTTCCAATTTTAAGCAGTAACAAAAATACTCTGCAAGAAATAAAGGTTTTATTGTATTTTCTGTGTCTAAATAACCTGAATTCACTTTTGTAGGACAATGGCCTGGAAAAAGTATTCAACGTTAACAATACAATCTACCTAAGTGGGGTTATTCAAAGAGGCATAAAATGACAGCAAATTTTTATTATGTACATATATTTATTTACAATATTGTCTTGATTCTTTAATTTATATTATTTTCAATTACTAAAAGAACATAAAAAATGCCAGACTTGGGAATACCTCCATTCTACACAGTTCAGTATTTTCTGACACTAGTCCCTTATTTCTTTCAAAAAATCATAGTGAGTTTTCAAAATCTGAACTATAAACACGTACTTTGGCTATCATATACATTTTTTTACCTTTAACCTTTGGAGGTCCCACTGGTCTGCAAAATTGAAAATGTGATCACATTCCTTCCCTCCTTAATGACTCTTCATTGGCTCATTGTTGCCCAGGCTCCAGGCATCCCTACCCAGATCTGCTATTTTCTGCAGCCTTGTCCCCATCCCTCCTCCTGCCTGCTTCCCTTCTTTTCCTCCAAGTCCATCTGGTAAGCTCTTTAAAGTCATCCTTCAAATTCTAGGTAATTTTTTTTTCTCTAGGAAGATTCTGAAATATTTTTCCACCTTTAGTGAGATACGATTGATAAATACATTGTGTAAGTTTAAGGCATACAAAACAGTAATTTGATATATGTACATATTTTGGAATGTTTACTACAATAAGGTTAGTTAATACATCACCTCCATCATCTCACATAATTACCATTTTTTAGTTGTTGCTGGTGAAAACATTTAACATCTCCTGCTCGAGCAAATCTTAAAATTTGCTGTATACAATACAGTATCACTAACTACAGCCACCATGGTATATACATCAGATCCTCTAATCTTATTCCTTATAACAGAAAGTTTGTATCCTTGACAAACCTCTCCCATTTCTCCCACCCCTCCAGCCTGGGCAACCACCAAGCTACTCTATTTCTGTGAGTTCAACATTCTTAGATTCTACATATATAAGTAAGGTCTTACAGTATTTCTTTGTCTGACTTGTTTCACTTAGTGTAATTGTCTCAACATTCATCCATGTTATTGCAAATGGCAAAATTTCTCTAGGAAAACTTTTATAATACCATCTGCTTTTCCTCTTTTGTGCCCATACAACTGGTTACTCTGTTTTGTAATATTATAAAACCTTGTACTTACTCCCATTTTCACATTAGTCATATTGTATTATAATTAATTTCTCATTGTAGTAAGCTGTACCATTTACCATTTTAACAATTTTTAAGTGTAGAGGTTAGTGACATTAGGTATGATTACATTGTTATGCCATTGTTATACCACCATCCATCTTCAGAACTTTTTTCATATTCCCAAACTGAAACTCCATCCTCATAAATAATAACTTCCCACTATAATTTCTTTGTAACATGTCTATTTCTCATACTTGAGAGAACTACTGATTTATCAATGTCTGAGTTTTATTAATATTTTGATATCTAGTACTTAATTCATTGCCTGGGAAACAGAAGATGCCCATTAAATGTTTGTTGAATTGAGGTGTCATGATCAAAATCACATAGCAGATAATTACATCAGCCAGCCATGCCAATCATGTCAGCTTTCAAGCTCTACTCCACTCTAACCTAACACTTTACAAAAAAAAAATAATAATAATAAAATAAAATAAAAAAGGAACATACTTTCAGTGGTTTTCACTTTACCAAAACAAAACAAAACAGAAATAAAACAAAGCCTTCAACGCTTTCTCATTTCATTTCTTTATTCTCATAACGTATGAATTTTACACTTTGCGTATGGCATTTAGGGCCGTCTTGAAATTGAGTCCTCCCCACCACCCCACTTTCTACTGCCACATCTTTTCACACCCAAATCCTTACCAACACAACATCATCCTTTACTCTTGAAATGGCCAATTTCAGGTTTTGTTTTGTTTTTTCCATACGCTTTGCTCAGCCTGAAACATTTCCCCCCAGTTTTAAAGCCAAATCATAGTTTTCCTTCAAGGGTGAGCCTTCTCTGATCCTTTGGTTCAGAATAAATACCCTCCTCTCTCTGCTTTTTGGGCCTCTATTTTTCATTTATTTAGTTTTGCATGACATTATATCTTACTTATGTTTACATGTTCGTCTTCATCACTTGAGGGAAAATTGCATGAAAATTTGCATTATGATTCACTTATTTTATTTTTTTCCTATTCTTCCTGTCAGATACTTGGAATTTTCTGCACTTGGTGGTTACTCAATAATTGTATTTGGAAAGACATCTTGTTCATATAATCCATATAATCAATACATTGTGGTTTTTGAGCATGAAGTTTATTTAAACTTGAATATTAAGGAAACAGCAAAAGAACAATGTGACAACACTGGTTAGAACAAATCTATACAATGAAATTTGACAAATATATATTAATCATGAGGTTCATATCACTGTGGTGAATACAATAAATACAAATGAACAAGATGCAGTCCACTTTATCAGGGAACTAACCACTTAGGCTTAGACAGATATATAATCAACCCCAATAGTTGTTGAACAGTCATAATAAATGCTGAAGCAATGAGCTTTAGCAATTTAAACTAAGGAGTGATGACTGTTAGCAAGAAATCATAAAATATTTCATTAAAAAGGTAATGTCTGAACTTGAGTTTAAATGGGGAAATATGATTTCAGTGTGTGAATTGGGGTTGTGGAAGCATTCCAAGAGAGACATTAGCATAAGATGCAGGAAAAATGTTGGCTGATTTCAAAAATAGTGAATACTATATTTTAACAAGACCTTAGAATGACTCAGTCAGGGCAGTAAGGGGGTGGGAGTTAGAGCTAGATTTGTAAGTTAGGACCATTGAAGAGATTCTTGATATATCCCTATATTATTAACATATGATAATACAGTATATCGTTATGTTATTAATACACTAATATGCTATATATTACATATAAGTATATATTACACATTAGAATATGTTATTAAAAATAGTCACTATGATTAGAGCTTTGCTTAGCAAGTTTAACCTTGGAGAATTATATAGCAGAAAAGGATAGGAGACAAGAATAAATAAAAATCTATAGTAATATTCCAAGTGAGAATTTATGAAGACCTGAACTATAGTGGTTTTAATGTATATGTAAAAAGAAGGGAGTAAATGAGTAGCCACAGTTAAATGGAGGGATTGGCACTGCCTGAATACAGAGAGTTAAGACAAATTCAGAGATAACAACATTTTCTAGTAGGAGAGAATGGCATATTAGGAGACATAACCTCTCTAGGTTCATCTGTAAAATAATAGCAGTACCAAACTTCCAGGATTATTCTGCTGATATATATGTATAATATAACGATGACAGAATAAACTACATTCTATCATTTTCTCAGACTCTACAAATATCTATCTATCTATCTATCTATCTATCTATCTATCTATCTATCTCAAGGTATCACTTGCAGCCTTAACCTCTGCTCTCTGATTTCTCCTTTCTGAATTTTGGAACTGAAACAATTCAGGAAAATGTTTGGATAGATTCCTTGCTATCTGGATGGTTATTATCAGTACCAGAAACTCACGAATCAGATTCTGATAATGTGGTATCCTCACTTGTCAAGCTTGCTATATGAACTCAAGAAATGCATAGATTGAATTATAAGGGACACTTGTAAGTATTTTTAATTTTAATTTAAAATCTGAAGCAGCAAATGAAATTTTCCCCAACGCTTTGCTAATTTAGCCATATGCAGAATTTTGTTCTAGTACCTGGTTGTTTTTGGCTATGTTACATATTTTTGTTTGGTTCTTAAGAATGTGTTCTTCAATAGTTCTCTTTTTTTCTATAAAAAATTGTCCTTTGTTTTCTAAAATATTTTCAGTTACTTCCTCTAATAATCAAACTTTACCTAGTTCCCCTTTCTAAAGCTGCCAATAGTATACATTTTTTCTAAGCTTATTTTGTCAGATTTCTAAATGTTTCTCATCATCAATACATGATGCCTTACTTATAAGAGATTTCATGTACAACTGCTGTTCTAAGAACTCACACTGAAGGTGTCTTCTGATCAGAATTTCTCTCTCTCTTTCTATTTTTGATTTTCATAGTGAAATATAAATTTCATTATCAAGTAAAAGTTGGTTTTTCCCATGTACTCTCTCTTAAAATCATTAATTATTTATAAACAATTTATTGTTAGAAAACTAAGATAACTTTGCTACCCCTTTCCCCATCTGTGGATATGTGGCTTCCTAAGTAGGGAGTCTGGTTAAGCCACCTGGAAGTTAATAAAAATCAACAACAAAAAGAAAACATATTGAAGTTAATAATGACCACACAATTACTGTCCTCTTATACAAATTATTTAAAACAAAACAAAAAGCATTCAGAAGGACGGCAGTAATTGTAGAATGATGTTAATGATTTAAAATATATTTAATTTACATATAAGAATCAAATGGACCATGCTGCCTATAAGAGACTACAAAAAATTTGAGGCTAAAATGTTTAAGACAACCAGCAAAAGTCTTTCCTCTGCTTTGGTTCCCTCAAGTGTTGTTCTCCCATTTTATATCTAATTGAACTATTCAGTTGCCATTTCTGGAGCTAATTTTCAGCGCCTTACTTGAACTTGAGGGATATTTTTATCGCAGCATACATACTTTGGCCAAGGGGTCTCACCTCACCTTTGTTTATAACAGACAGAGGCTTTATTACTGTATGGTAAGCAAGGCTTTCATATTCGTAGTTGCCAAAGCTTTTCTTTCTCTACCCTTAATGATAAAATGTTTTGAGGGATGTACCCAAAATAAATGTACTTTTAAACATACATGAAAATCAAAATTAACAATGATAAAACACAAAATAAACAAACATTTAATATTTTCTTTCTGGACGTTCCAGGAATGCATATACCTGCTGTATAGGTAAAACCTATCCTTTCTCATAAAAAGACTGAGTTCTTCGTCATCATCCATTATCTCAGAGGTTCTTTTCTTCTGTGATGACTAAGATGTACCAATCTCTTATTTCCCTTTGTTTTATTTACTTATTTATTTTTATTTATTTGAAGCCATCCAGTTTATTAAGCTGAACTGAATGCTTTGTCTATTTATTTTTTAACTATTATGCCACCGTTTATGTTTTTAACACAGCTAGCATTTAGTTGACATGGAACTGATTGTCTCTGCAATTAAAAGTCCATTTTTTCTAAAGTTTAAGTTGTTAAACCCAGAACAAACAAAGCCAAACTTTAAACTTGTTTTTTTTTGGTTTAGCTTATTTTAAAGAACAAGGTGATTTGTACTAGATGAAATTTTTAACATGCTTTAAAAATGTGTATTTGTGTGTGTAATGTAAATGCAAATATTATTGTAGTAAGAATGCCCTGATAATACTTATAATTAATGACATTAACCGCCCACATATTTAAATATTTAAAATAAGAATATTTTGTAGAATTATTTTAGTATGTCCAACTAGCCAATGCCGATATTTACCTTACTGGAATACATTTCTGGAGGAAAAAGTAGCCTTACAAGTATTCTCTCTCTTAGAGACAGAGAAAGAGATGGGTCGATTTTAGTGGCCTATATAGATTATTGTTTATATATTTTAATATATTCTTTTACAGATATATATATATATATATATATATATATATATATATATATATATATATATATATATATCTGGTCTAGTGACCCAAGTTAATCTGTATACTAAAAACCAAAATAAGTCAATTTTTCTAAAGAAAAAAAAAACACAACTTTTTAAATCTCAGAGATGGTTATAATACCTTAGTCATGAATGAGAGCAAGAGAAGTGGATTTAATGGTGCCACTAAACACGGGCATGATGCTTTAGAAGATAAGAATAGTAAGAACCTTGAGGGAAGTATGTTTATATCTCCAAGGACTTAACTTCATTTGTGCCATTTTCTAAGTTTAGCAGATATTTGACATGCTTTCCAATTTTGGAGCTGTGTTTTACTCTGAAAGGACTGGCATTCTGACTGCAGTCTTTCTAAGCCACTTTGTCACTAGAGCTTGATAATTTTCTTTTCATCTTTAAGTGACTGATCTGAACCACCAGATATCAGGAAACATGACTCTGGCAACTGGTTTCAACACACCTTGTTCAGTGGCATATACAGAATGTAATTTATTTTTTGTGACAGTTTTAATCAAAGTGATGTGAAACACAAGGGCTATAATGCTAGTGATATCACACCTCAAAAGAGGAGAAAGTTTGGTATGTTACCTCCTGATTAGCAGCAGCTAGTTCTTCTTCCAGTGCAGAGACTCTTTCTAAAGAAACCCTCAGTCGCTCCCTTACCTAGAAGAAAAACCAAAATATGTGCAGTAATGTACATCCCATACATGTTAAACTGTGCTGAATCCATCATTAACATTATCCGAGACAGTCATATTTGGCGAATTTTTAACGTAGTTATAGCCCTAAGTGCTCATAAATTCTATGAATACATTGTCACCTTATAGCATCTCTCTATCACGGTATTTCCTTATAAGCAAGTCATTTTAGTCTCAATGACAGAATTTCTAACGGGAAAGAGACAGACCTGCTTATTCTTAATTCTGACTCACAGTAAGTGGAGGCAAAGTTCAAAAATATATTATGAATTCCCCTGAAAAAGACTCACTGATTAAGTATGAGACATAGGCAAAATCTTTCTTTCTACTTTTTAAAAAATAATATGTGAGCTTCATTTGGTATGAGTAACTTCATAAAAGGTTCTCAGAATCTGAAAAAATGTTGTCTATTGCTCATAATGTTGTATTAGTTAGAGGTCTACATTGCTACTGAGGGATTGAAAACTATTTGATTACTCTGGAATTCCTAACTAGCTTCCAGATACCAAAGGTTAAGCCATCATATTTTATAGAACCGAATATTCTGCACATTTAGTTTGAAAATATTTATGATTTGGAAATAATATGATTTACAAATGTTTCATAAATAAATGAAACTCAAAGAAGTGGTCTTTAATTCTTGCTTTCTTAGAACTTCTAAAATTGTTTTAGTTATTATATGTTCAGATCTTTAGATATGCTCTATATTACATATATGTAAAATATATATTATCATGTAAAAATTTAAGGAATTCAGAGAAAGGATTTTAACTGAATTTAATTTAATTTAATTTAATTTAATTTAATTCAAATTGGAATTAAAATTAATGTCTACAGTGACTTAATTTTCCTTAGAAAAGAATCAATAAAATACACAGTTCTTCAACTGAAGATGCAATTCATGGTGAATTTTTGAATATAAGCTAACATAGAATTTGCTCCATGGGAATGTTATAGTATTTGTACAGTTAATATGTATTTTAATATATATTTTTATTAGCTCTAATTTTATTAATGCATTGACAGTATATTTTAGTGTATCACATATTCCTATTTTAAAAAGATAAGATTTAAGTGAGAATATAGGTTAAATATATTTTAGAAATTCACATAATAAAGTTGATTTAACATTACTTTTCAATTAGTAAGCAGACAAAACCCCCCACTAATATCCTATTAATCTAGAATCTAACAAGAAATTTTAAAAAATATCAATTATATTTTTGTGCTGTATAATGATAACTGATTCATATTCAGGTGACTGGGTGCACTTCACTCCTGAAATGTATCTTGAGTTAGAAAGAATAACTATCTGAGAGGAGTTTAATATGAATTATACTTAGTTATGCTCAAATCCTCTGAAAATTAGTAGTATGTGCATGAATTGATATTTGATATCAAAGATAATTAATTACATAGGATCTTTCATGATATTTAGGTGTGCTAGATAGCCTGACACGTACCCATGCTGTTTGACAAATATCCAACTGTTCATTAAAATGCAAAAAACTAATAATGCTGATTAATAACTGAACAAGAACTACTTGAAAGGAAGTCTTTGATGATTTGACTTGGGGAATACTTTTTTTATGAGCAGCCTGGATAGATGTAAAAGAAGCAAATATCTGAAGGCTGAAAATAAGGAGGATTGCTGATACGTGGAATTCAGGTATCAACAAAAATCTTAGTAGATGTGCTTGATATTTAACAGGGTTGATTATAAAGTTTTACACCCACTTCCTAAAATACCAGCTATAAAATTCAGGTGTTCTGAGTGAGAAAGTTCTAAGAATCGTAGTTGATGAGAAGAGCAATATGAAATTGTCAAAATGTAAGTTAACAATCTCACTATAAGCAACATTGAATACTATCACATTAACACTGCTGTGAAGAGGTTAGGTGTCTTATTTTAAGATATACTGATACACTGGAATGTTTCTAAAAGAGTTCTTCAAATCATTTACAGAATGGCTGAAACCAGGCTATCCTGTAGGCTAAAGTATCTTCCTGACTTTCTTTGCTAAACTGATGATCACAAAAATTGTTCTAATATGATTCCTATTTACCACAAAGTTAAACATTTTTATTCTCATTATAGTGAGTCTTCAAAGGGTAAAAAATCATTAAGCTTATCAAACAACTTGAATATAGAATAACCCCTCAAATAAATTTAGAATGGTATCTACAGCTTGAGATTATATTACCCACAAAGTAATGAATCTAAAGGTGTCTCTACAAGAAAATAAAAACAATTTCTGAATATATTTTGAATTAGTTGTAAATCCAAAAACTGGGGTGGTAAATATCAATACATTATGAGATAAATGTATGATTCATGTTTTTATTAGGATAAATTATTCTCTGTATTTAATTCATATTGCACTAATTTCTGCTAAACTGAATAAGACAAACAAACAAACAAAAAAGGTGGGATGCAAAAAAGTAACTTTTCTAAGGCATAAGGAATCCCAAAATTTTACCTTGTCTATATAGCTTAAATTGCATTAGCAGTGAAAAAAATATTGTCTCTGACCAGCTTTTAGCTTTTTGCTCTGCTCTGCTAAGCACAGCACGAGCAGAAATGACATAATTACCTTTACTTTCCTATTTGGATTTGGTGTGCTGTGGAACTATCTAGACATGATTGATATGCCATGAAAAATTATAATTTTAACTTTTTTTTTCCTAAATATAAGTACACAGGTGATATCCTTAGCTCTATACGTAACCTTTTCTGATTTCTTTTGCTATTTAACCACGTTCAACGCATCCATTGTTTGTAGTCTCTTAGTTAATACATGTTAATGTTTTAATTTATACAACTATAGTATAACCTCTAAAATATTTATATACACCTAGAATTTTTTATTTATAGTTTCATCTACTATATTAATTTTCTTCATAAGGGTATAAAAAATAACTAAAGAATTTTTTCCCCAAAGGATGTTTCAAGGCTACATACATCCTATCCCTGAGAATTTAAAATAAAATAATTCCCTAAAAATAACAAATGTGTTTCAGGATGAAAAGAAACTTTGGTGGAAGAAGCATACATTCCAAATTAAAAGTAAGGTATGGCAGGGTTTCATTTTGGAATTATCAGTCCTATAACAGAAAACATTGTAAATGTTCTCTCCTTAGACCAGAAGTTCAAATCCAGTTTTGGCAATATGATATTAGATCACAGAAATATGTATGGAGTGCATATATATATTTACTATGAATTTTTACTTATACTTAAACATGTATATTTATCATTTCCTCCAGCCTCCAAAATTGGTTAACACATTGGAGAGTGATATTCAAAGTTACGGTCAGTCTTCGCTAATAAGGAAAATTCAAACTTACAACTCAGTGGATGTATAAATAAGGACATTAATAATGACAACTGCCAGTAATTGTAACCATCCATAGCTATGCTTAATTTTCTCTACTTTGATTAGCTCTTCGTGTGTAACTTTACCCTGTAAAGTCGGTAGTGTCTTGTCATTAAGAAATGGTTAATTGCATCTTCTTCTGATCATCTCTGTGTATTATAACATAGTATCCATAGTACTTATAGAATGTTGTAATTTGTTTCCCCACCCTTCCTAGCCTCTTGAGTAGCTGTGAGCTATTCCTAGGGGAACTGTCCATGAAAGCACAGATTAATCCTTCAATAACTAAATAAAATGCTACTTAAAACAAGCATGTGGATCAACAGTAACACCAACATCTTTACTTAGTTTGAAAGTTTTATCAAGTGCTGAAATTTATTCACATTAACAGTGATACTCACTAACATTCAATGAGCACTTGCCATATGCTAAGTACCATATAAGAGTTTTTTGCACATCAGATCACATTTAATCCTCATGGCAATTCTATGAGCTAAGTACTATTAGCTCTCCATTCAAAAGAGGAAAACAGATATTTAGAGAAGTCACTTGTCCATATCTGTCCAACTCCAGAATCCAAGCTCATAACACTTTTCCTTTAGACTGTTCAACAATACTTAGCTGATAATCAGTTCAGTTGCCTATGAACTAACCAATGTCCCTGGAACTTCTGGTGAGTTAGTACATACTATTACAGCTCCTAGCGCCATAGTATAAAATGCTTCATTTAGTTATGCTAAACTCACTGAATGTCTACATAGTAGATTATTTGTCTGGTCTAAGTTGTGCAACAACGATTTTCTTCTTAAATGTACTCACACCCATCAGGTTATTTGTCCTGAATACTGTTTACTGCCTTGCATGCATTCTTTCATAAGATACCGCTCAAGTGATGTGGGAGTGCATATAGGGAACTTCTAAGATCACACATTCTCAAGCACTTTCATTCAAGGCATTCAAAACTATTACATTTTCTCTGGATAGGCCATGCTCTTCTTATACATCTGGGTTCTTTTACATATTGATCCTGTTGCTCAGAGTATCTTCATTACTCTGCTTAAAAAACTCCTACACATTCTCTAATATTCAAGTCCAAATGTCATACCCTCTGTGAAGACATTCTTGAACTTTTTAAAATCACTTTCTCAAGTGGAATTAGTCACTTTTCCTGTGGCACTTTTCCTATTGCACTGTACATACTGTTTCTTAACATTACCCGTTATTGACACGTGAATCTCTAGCAATAACTTTGAACTCCTCAGTCGTAAGGACAATGTCTTATCTATTTTTGTTTGTCAAATATCTGTCTGACTTATAATAGACATTCCATAAGTATGAAGTCTTGCAAATTCTTAACAATGTATTTTTTTAATAATAAAGGGAATATGAACTTAAACATCAAACATATTAAGTATTTGATACTTGATAGTAGTGATATTATATTTATCAAGGATCTTTATATAATATCAATTTCTATCTTACTCAAAATTATTCATAAACTACTTTCCTCTCATGGCTAAAATGAAAAATAAGCTACAATTTCTTCTTAACAATCTAGAAGGTAGAATTATAGTTATCCTTATGCACATACTTCACATAATACCCTGGTCTAAGACCATCTGAAAGACCAGTGATAAAAGTATATATGTACATAAATTTTAACTAGAGCACAAGTGTCTGCATGCTTAAAACCTAGATATAACCGGGTAATAATCTCTCATTTGGATTTTAATACTCAGAACTTATCAGGTACTTTCTAATTGAAGTGCCCCAATTCCCACTCTACAAAATCCTAAAGCTTTATTAATTTTAAAAAGTTAATTCTGTAACATTTCACAAAATTAAAATCATGTCATAAGCCTTATTAATCTCCCAAGGATATTATCATCATATTGGCTTATTTATGTCAGTCGAAGTTTTTTGAGTAACAGCTAAAAGAAGCTTACTGCCACTTTTTTAAAAAGACCTAAAGTAGGTTTTCTCCACTGATACCTTATGCTGTTATATTCAGAGATTCCTCAAAATATATACTCAGAATATATACTCAGAAGGTATCAGAGATCAAATAAAATGTATGCTTCTAATATAAACCTCCAAAGGTTAGAGTATACATCCAATTTATACTTCAAGATATGTTGAATTTCCAGTTAGTGGTCTTCTGTGTTGGGATCTATAGACATGCATTTCAGAGAGGGACTGGGAGGAGAGAAAGAGGAGAGAGAGGGAGACTGAATGACAATATTAAATTTCAAATGGCCATCTGGACTAGGACCATAATGCACCACAATAAAAGTGTAACTTGATAAGCCATAGATTCGGTGGTATTAAAAAAACACAGGGTCATGAGCATCACCAATATACACACAATAATCCAGCTGCAGTTATAAAAATGATTTTCCTATAATTCAAACATGTTTCTCTGTACTCATTTACGTCAGGAGTCAGCTGAGTCATGGATGAAGACAAGGAACCTGATGCTCATGACGAAAGCACAGTGAAGCTTGAAATCTCCTGTCAATACTCTTTAAAATTGGTAGCTGAAGTTTATTTTATTTTTTTAAATTTCAGCTTCACTGAGGTATAATCGACACATAAAACTGTAATCAACCTTTCTAAATACTCTACCTTTTCATCCAAGGCCTTGTGGTGCTCAAACAAAGATTTCAGTGCCTTGAGAACCTCGACTTCACTGGACACTCCCGAGGGGGACTGGGCTTGCCGTTTTACCACCGTCATTCTTAGCGACCTTTCATGTCGTGACACCAGGCATTCCAAGTGCTCCAGTAACAGCTATTGGGCGTAACAGAAAATGTAATTACCCTAAATGCAATTATCTTATGAACACAAGTTACTAATACTTATGAATGACTTCTATCTGAAAAGACTGCAGGTTTACCTAGCATCTCATGATAACCTCAGAGTTTACCACAGGTAGCAGCAAAGAAGCACACACCTGAATCTAAGCCAGGGTCCATAAAAGGCATTAAAGGTCCATAAAACTGCATCTCTATCATATAATGGAATTACTCATTTAAAAAATGTAATGTAAATTCTTATTCATCCTTTTAGAAAATTTAGTAATTTCAGCATGAGCTCAGTAGAAATAGAACACAAAACAGATGTGATCAAATAGAGTACTTATTGAAGAACATTGCACAATGCATGATGATTTTGTTAGAAGAGTATTAAAAGTCACAACTAACTTCATACACATTTGGTCATTTAAAATTGTTGAATTGAAAGAAATGAGCATAATTATGTTGCTCTGAATGTGATTATAGTGATAATCACATTTGTATAGTGATTATAGTAACAGTTATAATCACATGTTGCTATAAAAATCACAGTGAAAATCACTAATAATTTTATTTACAATTAATTCTTAGGTTACATAATAAAAAAAGTAGATGCAACCAAGTGGAATATAGGAACTGAGGTTTTGCAATAGTCATTTGGGGAAAAGAGGTTTTTAAATAATGGTCTACTTGGGAACCTACACTCACCCAGAGTAGCCTCTGGGGCCATGAAAGTCCAGTGAACAGTGTCTCAGTCTGTTCCAGACCTAAAGAAATTTTACTTTCAAATGTTTTGTGTGGGGCGACTGGGTGGCTCAGTCGGTTAAGCATTCGACTCTTGGTTTTGGCTCAGGACATGATCTCACAGTTTTGTGAGTTCGAAAGCCTCACTGGGCTCTGTGCTGATGGTGCAGAGCCTGCTTGGGATTCTCTGTCTCCGTCTCACTCTGCCCCTCTCCCAGTCATGCTATCTCAGTCTCTCTCAGGATAAATAAATAAACTTAAAAAAATAAAAATGTTTTGTGAATTGGGGCTTCACCTTTGTTTAGTTTAATAAGGCAGTTCTGCTGCTAAAAACAAAGATACCTGAAAAAAAAAACTGCTGGGTTAACTTCTCAGTTATTAATATTTTGGTCAGGGAAGAATAATATATGAGCAGGAAGTTTTGTGGGAGAGATTTTCAGAAGGGTAGTGAAAAGTATAGGCTAACAAATGCCTATGTAAAATAAAGCAGAAGTTACTCAAACAAAAAAGGAAAAAGCAGATATAAGATACTGGGATGGAAAGAAATAAAGAAAACATATTTTTTTCAGGAGTTTTCCTAAAGCTTACATTTCCTAAAGTAGTAAAAATGCTTGGTTTTCACAATGTCATTGTTCGATTCAGTGTCACATATTAGTGTCACATTTCTTAGTTCTTAATAAATTAATTTCTCTACATTCACCATCAGTAATTATGGTTCGAAGTGTCAGAAAACTTTGCCATGCACTGGCACAGAAGAACACAAATAACTGAGACCCTAAATGTATAGATCAGTAGGTAGGGATCATATTTAAGGGTCAAAATAATATTAATAGTTTTTCCGTGTGAAATGACACAATGTTTTCAAAGAGCTTTCCTTTTATTTCTCAATCTTTGATTATATTCATGGTATTCTACTCTCTTGAAGTCTACAGATACGTGTGTGCACTGGCTAAATCCGAGCTGTTTCACGTAGGTTATGGGAGTTTGTACAAACTTAACCCTAAAACAGAAAGTTATGGGAGCTGAAAAGAGGAGAGACCTACTTTGCATAGAGCAGTAAACAGATGTTTCATTGAGAGGATGATATTGAAACTGAGACTTAAAAGATGAGAAAGAGCTGGCCAAATGAAGAGCCAGAGGAAGAAAACTCCTGGAAGAGGGCACAGCTGTGCATATCGAGGAACTGAAAATAGACTGGTGTGCTTAAAGCAAAGTTTGTCAGGGAAAGGCTAACATCAGATGATGTTGGAGAAATAAGCAGCGTTAAGTTCACACAGAGCCCTAGAACCTATGAGAAATAGGTTGCTCCCAAGCAGACTTTGCAGAGTCCAGATACTCGAGTTATCCGCCTCAAATGGTGTGCTGACACTGGCCCATACCAGCTTGTTAGAGGGGATTGTTAATTTTCAGGAATTCTGTGAGCCGGTGGTTAAACACAGTTATTGTTGAAGCTTAAATTATGTAAGCTTATAATTAAATAAACACTATTTGAAAAGATAATAAACACTCAAAATGTATTAACTCCTAATTATTTTACTAAATTCCAAGTTTTTAATAAAATTCCTAAGTATTTTACCATTATCTACACTCTTTGGGGTGTTTACGTCTATTGCATCTGAAGGTAGAAATACCACAGGTTGGTTCCCTATTGTGCATCATTTCACTTCTCAGCTTTCAGTGATATCATGTTGGTAGCCTGAATTCAGCCACCATGGGAGTATTAAAACCATGGGAATTCCAAATACTATAGGTTAGTGCTTTTTAAATTTTTTCTGGTAAAATAAATCATTTACCAGCATATCATTGTCACTAGCCATCAAGTCATCGGGTTGCGAGCCCAAACATTACAGAGCGGAGAAGGGCCATCATTACTGTGCCCTTTCTGAATCCCTGACCCATTGAATTGGTGAGTACAGTATAATGTTGTTTCTGAGGTTAAATTTTGGTGTGGTCTGTTATGAAGCAACAGCTAATCAAAAGATCTTCTCTAAAAGAACCCTCAACTATTTAGCATGGTAACAGTACTGAGGAAAAGAAAATACCAAATTTCTTGGATGTTACCTCTGAACTAGGACTAGTTAGTTCAACAATCTGCTAGACAAAAATTAATCACCTTGTGGATATCAGCCTATTTCTCTGGCCACCACAATATTTGTTCAATGGGTATAGAAAAGTGACCATGGTTTCAGGGATAGAGGTTATTCATTGACCTGGCAAAATGGGCTTCTCATCATTAAGGTTGATAGGGTTACCACCACAGCTGAATGGCCAAGTGACCAGCTGCAACCATCAATCTTGAACCCCTGACATGATAACAGTCCACCTAGAGGCCAGGCTAGTCACCTTGATGCAAGCAGATCACATCAAATCCCTTCCGTCAAGGAGGGGGTGTCTACCTTTTCTTAATGTAATAAATGTTTTGTTTTTTTTTTTCTGGATATGGATTTGCCTTCTCTAATGGCTATGCTTCTACTGGCAATACCATTTTATCAAGATTTTTGCTTACAGTCTTGTTATCATACACAACATTACTTCTGACCAAAAAAAAAACACATTTTAAAGTAAAGGGGGTAATGCAACTGACTGATGCCTCCAGCCTGGTTTCACTACACTATCACATCATTCAGAAGCAGGTGATTCTATAGAACGGTTAAAGGATCCAAAGAAGAGTCTGTCTTAATTCAATCTTGGAGATAACACAGTGCTAGGCTGGGAGGCTATCATCCTGAAATTATGTACTTAGAGCTGGTGATGAATATATATCAGTTCATCTACAGAAGTCCAAGAATTGAGGTTTAGAATTGGAATTTATAACTGCCATTAGGACTTTTTGACCAGCTGGAGAAAGGGGGATTTTTTTTTTTGTTATATTATATATACATAATGTATATTATTCTCCCTCTTTATTTTATATTGGATACTTGATTCTGATTAACACTTAAAGTAGTCAATAGGTTATAGAATATTAAGATATGATTGAGATTTAATAAGAGCAAGAGTATACATATGGATGAACCCTGGTTATGTAGCTACATTCATGGACTTTCTTTTTTGAGAAAAGGTGATTTTGTTTATGTTCAAGTATAGTTGTATTGCTGGATAGATACATGTCAGTATCGCTGCTGTTTAGAATTTTAATATGGAAGAGTACAACAAAAGTTGTAGCGGAGACGTATTTGTGGTTGCCCCCAATTTTTTGAACATATCCTCCATCTTTGATAGTTCTCTGCATTCTGAATGTCATCCTCCCATTACTGGATTCAAAACATTTCTCAGGCATGTTTAACCACTAGGTGGCAGACATGTGACTTAAGAGTCAGCCAACCAGAGTCACCCACATAGGGCAGATTCTGAAGGGAGCCAGATGAAGAAACTTGCTAGCATGGGGGTCCATTTTGTTGGCACAGGTGGTAGCAGAGGCTGCACGTTTCCGGGTCTGGGAATGTAAAGAAAACCCACAAGGCTAAGAAATATGGTCCTAAGACATTGTGCACAGAAGCTATGTTTAGAGATTTCTCATATTCCTTAATTAATGTCTTCTTGATTAATACAGTTAAGCTATACTGCTTTATGCAATTAGGAACTTTCATCTATCTAATAATAACACAAAATAATGTGTTCTTTAAAACAGACTTCTTAAGGGCTTAAGAATACTGAATACTCCTCAATACTTACTGAATACTAAGGGCTCCTGAATACTCCTCAATGCTTAGGAAAATATTCTATAGAATATGTGCTTAATACTCACTTGTTGAATTGAAGTAAGATAAATGTAACTTATCTAGCCTAGAGAATGTGGCCAAAAATGTTCAAATCTAGCATATACCTATAGCTTTGAAGCTTACAAATTTAAATAAATGAAAAATAAAGAGGAATTCAATAAGATACCACTAATAATCTACTAATTACACACCTTTGCTAGGAGCTACACTTTTATTTATTTATTTATTTTGAGAGAGAGAGAGAGAGAGAGAGAGAGAGCACATGAACAGGGGAGAGGGGACAAGGGAGAGAGAAGCCACGCTTAGCATGGAGCCCAAAACAGGGGGCTCAATCCCCATGACCCTGGGATCATGACCTGAGCCTGAATCAAGATTTGGACTCTCAGCCAACTGAACCACCCAGGCATTCTGCTAAGAACTACTCTTTTTCTAATATTCAATAAATCTTGCTGAAGGCACTCTCCCTGGTGTACTCAAAAGACTGCAGGGACTACATAAATGGCCACTAGTTCTACCGTGTAATTCATTTCAAATGACCACAGATTAGGGGCACCTGGGTAGCTCTCAGTTAAGCATCTGACTTCAGCTCAGGTCATGATCTCACAGTTTGTAGGTTCAAGACCCATGTTGGGCTCTGTGCTAACAGCTCAGAGCCTGGAGCCTGCTTCAGATTCTGTGTCACCCTCTGTCTCTGACCTACCTCCACTTGCGCTCTCTCTATCTCAAAGACGAATAAATGTTAAAAAAAAATTTTTAATGACCATGGTTTATATATATATATACACACATATACACAAACATATAATATATGCATATGTACATATTGCATCATTGGAAATTTTTGAACTAAATTTCTAAAATTATACAACTTATTATTACATTTAAATTCCACCTAACCTATGTGAAATAAATTCTTTTCTTTTTAAAAAAAATTTTTAATGTTTATTTATTTTTGAGAGAGAGAGACACACACAGAGCATGAGCAGGGGAGGGTCAGAGAGAGAGGGAGACACAGAATCTGAAGCAGGCTCCAGGCTCCAAGCTGTCAGCACAGAGCCTGGCACAGGGCTCGAACTCATGAACGTGAGATCATGACCTGAGCTGAAGTCGGATGATTAACCGACTGAGCCACCCAGGTGCCCTGAGTGTGAAATTATTTTCAATCACAAATGACATTCAAGTAGAAATACATTCTGGACTGTATACTAAATTTGGCTGCTGTAATACGGCCACATAATACATCACTAACATCTGAGAATGAGAAACTTCAAACTAGTTGCTTTTGTGCTCAGTGTACTTAACATCCTCTACCCTCAAATACTGTTTACCATCCCCTACAGTTCTATGTAAATGCTTAGGTCTCATGTTGCAAAAGTTGTGCTATTAGTTATGTCCTTAGTTATGTTATATGTTAGTTATGTGTCCTCTTCTGCTTATCATATCTTATCAGAGCACTTTCAGATACAAGCACATATGCACGCACATGTGTCTTCACCTGCCTTCAACTGCTAGGGTCTTCCTTTCAATTGGCCTGTACTTTCTACTCATTGAGGAAGTATGTTTGAAGGGATTTTATTAACTAGTGTAGACAGAAGTTTGTCAAAAATGGGAAGCTTCTCTTTAGTAATGGAAGGGGTCTCATTGTAATTAAGCGTTTATTTGTATAATTTCTTGGCTCAAAACAAAAGTAAGGGCATTTTCAGGAATGTTTCAAATTAGGTCTTTAATTTGAATTGAGGATAATTAAGTCTTTTAGTTGGTGACCTATAAGATAAAATTATAGCTTTACTATTTATAATTGACATTAAGAATGCCTCATAATTTCTTTTACAAAGTCATGCAATAGCTACTTTCTAAAACACTGCCAATAACATAAAACATTCTTTGAAATCTTCAGCCACAAAAACAGTTAAAATGGTTCCAAAACAATAAAAATTCTCCACTCTGATATTAAGAAACAATAACTGGTTTATTATTTCTGGTTTTCTTTTAGCTTTTTACTAATTAATTCTACTAAAACATGATAAGGTTTAGTAGTCGATCTGAGTTATGTTGAAATAATGGCAGGAATAAATTATTTTCTATAAATATAATTTGCCTAAGTATGGTCAGAAAAGTTTTATTTATTTTTTTTTTAAAGTCAACTTCTTTTTATTTGAGCAAAAATTAAACTTTTATTATGCGTAAGTCATTATCAATAGAGGATTTGTTATGTCCAGCCAAGCTGATATTTAACAGATACATTTACACTTTGTTATTTCATTTGAGACCATGGCTAGGAATACAACAGAGCAATTAAAAGCTGAAGATGTTTTGAAAAACTCCCGTGGTTGAGAACACCAGTTTAAACAAGCCAGTGTGAAGCATGCAGTCCTGGCCTATTTTGTACCTGAGATGTCACAAGTGTCTATTTGCAGATGCCACAGAAGCTCTGTATCCAGCTAGCCCTTCCTGACTGCTCAGCTCGTTTTCAGGGGACAGAGCTGGCTCCAGCGCCGGGTTCTGGTGTAGGCAGGTGGGGGCAGGCAGATGCTTCTGTCTGGAGGACGGGTTTGGTCACATGGCTGCCCCAGTGCCCTTGGCCTAGGGCCAGGTGGGGTGGAGCAGAGGCTGTGCCCTGGGAAAGCTGCCCTCCGTCTCCAAGGCTTCTCGGCCGTGTTTCCTGCCTTCACAAAAGGCTCTCAGGAAACCAGAAAAGTTTTAGAAACAACAAATTTTGGGGGTGCCTGGGTGGCTCAGTCAGATGAGTGTCCATTGGACTTTTGATTTCAGCTCCAGTCATGGTCCCAGGGTCGTGCGATTGAGCCCCACATCCTACTCTGATCTGAGTAGAGAGCCTGCTTAAGAGTCTCTCTCCCTCTCCCCCTCGGTCCCTCTCCCCTGCTTTCTTGCTCTTTCTAAAATAAAAATAAATAAATAAATAAATAAATAAATAAATAAATAAATAAATATAAATTTAAAAAAAGAAAAAATAACAAATTTTGCCTCATCATTTTTCTACACTTACAGTGTGATAATATTAAACAGTAAGGTTTTTTGAATGTTTTTATAAATATTCTCTACAATTTTTGAAATTTCTACTTTTGCATGGTAATTAATATTAGGATGACTTTATTTGGATGTACTAAATGTAATTACTTGAGGCAACTGAATTTACTGATTACTTTGATTTCTTTCATTCATTCATATTTTTGAGCTGGGGACCAGGTGTTACTATAGTGAGAAAATGATAAATGGCCACAACTTTCAGCTCCGACATCAGAATAAATACCTCATATTTATCAATTTGCACACAATTGATACAGAATAAATTACTGAACATTAGAACTGAACAATAGAAAAATCGACAAACTCTCCTTTTTTCCTAAACACAACCCTTGTATCATGTATGATTTGCAAGTGACATTAGGAATATGGTCTCTTAAATATATATCCTGTGGTTAAGCTGAGAAGTAGATACCCTAAATGTGTCACTTATAAGCTGGGTGGCCTGGGGCAAATTATTTATATGTTAGTTTTCCCATCAATTAAATGGGAATAATGAGATTTCTGTAAGGATAAAGGGAGTTAAACATACAAAACATTTAGAAAACAGTTCACATGTAATTAATGTTAGCTAGTATAATATGATCATTATTATTAATTGC
This sequence comes from Lynx canadensis, assembly GCF_007474595.2. Lineage (NCBI taxonomy): Eukaryota > Metazoa > Chordata > Mammalia > Carnivora > Felidae > Lynx > Lynx canadensis. The sequence goes on from NC_044309.1 coordinate 104,005,615, forward strand.
TATATCCAATAAATCATTTATTGAACTCCCTCTGACACATATATTCTATTTGGAGAAGATATAATTCATTCAAATATTATATAGTAGAGCCCTGTCTCATTTATTGTTTTGATGATACTCAAAATTAACACAAATACTCTATCCTTTTATGAGTTCTCTTTGCGGACTTTTTTTGTTGTTGTTATTTATCTCAATTCATGAGCAGATGTTAACTCGCCAACATGGAAAGAGAATGGTATCAGAATGCTGGAAATGGAGACACTCACTTCTACTTTAAACCGCCTCACAATATAACACCAAGAGCAAATTCTGTAGCTCTTTCTCTATGACTAAATAGTGGTGTTTACAGCAGGGAAAAACAAAACAAAACAAAAACCCCAACAACAACAAAAAACAGAACATGTAGACATGTAGAAGGAGAAATTATTACATAAATTTATAAAAAGTATTACATTCTACAACATTGAGAGGGCATTATGGGGGAAGGAAGAAGATATGTTTGATTTTTAGCCCTGGATATTTTTTGGGGGAGGGTGATAGGTGATTATGTAACTTAGGAAGTTGATATGTAATTGATACTTTGCACAAAGAAGGTTCCATAAATCTTTTTTCCTTGGTTTAATCAACAACAAAAGTCCTCCACACGACTGCTTTAAGGAATGTGGAAAAAGTGTTTTTCTGCTCTATTCATGGTTTCAAAGTAAATATCATTCATGTTTAAAGTCATGTTTAAAATCAATGGCTTCTGTTACCCTACTGGAATTTAATATTTCTATCTTTCTCACTTTGACCCCTGAAGAGGTATTTCAAGTGCAGCTTGCCTTACTTCCTGTATCCTCCAAGGTTCCTTTGCAGGTGTAACAGCTGCAGGTACTCCTGGACCTCGTGGAGTGTAATATGATGAATATTGTATGGATGCTGCTTCCTAGTTCTCTGAAATTAGTCACAATCAGGAAGGAATGAGGTACTCACTCCATATTGCAATGGTTTATTCTTAGGCAATGTCTTCTCTAAGCTGTTGTAAATCTTAGTTGTTGTTGTTTTTTTTTTTTTTTTCCATAGACCTAACTTGAGTAATTATGCCAATGGTCTCATGGCTAAAGGTACAGGCTCTGAAGTTAGACTGCCTTAGCTTTCAAATGCCTTCTCTTCTATCTATTCACTGTGTAAGTTCTGGCAAGTTATATGCCTTTTTCTGAGCAGTTGCCTCCTCTGTAAAGTGGGGGTGATTATAATGTGTCCCTCATAGGCATTAAGAAGGAGTAAAGGGTTGTAGGGAAAAAAAACTGTATAAAGAAGAAATACATAGCTAAAAGAAGAGTTTCTGGTGTATTTTAAATATGAGAATTAGTTGAAAGTCTACCAAGAAGTTTGCATTTCCCTCCATGTTCAGTTTCCGGATCCTACTTTTACATTTGGCTGTACTGTGCTACAGCAGGGAATGTAGCCTAAAGCATTAAAATGGAAAATAGTGAAATAGGGCAGAATAAATCTCATGGCAGAAATAAATTTTAAATTTGCATAAAAAATTATAACTTAAAAATCAAGGGTGAAAAAAATAGAAAAAATTCATCTGACACCCGATAACATGATCTAAACCGTCTTTGTTGTGTTCTCTTTGAGGCAGCCCATGTAACTGGCTCATCAAAGTCTCAATGAAAATCAATTCCTTGGGGGGCCTCGGTGGCTCAGTCGGTTAAGTTGTCTGAGTTCCATTCAGGTCATGATCTCACGGCTTTTGAGTTGGAGCCTGCATCAGGCTCTGTGCTGACAGCTCAGAGCCTGGAGCCTACTTCAGATTCTGTATCTCCCTCTTTCTCTGCTCCTCCTCTGCTTGTGCTCTCTGTCTCAAAAATAAATAAGCATTAAAAAACAATAATAAAAAATAGAAAACCAATTCCTTGTGTGTATGCTGTGTGAATTCTCTTTACCGTAAAATAAGACCCCTAAGAATAAGGAGATAAATCGAGTTTGATCATATAGCCATTATTCATACAATGCATACTTCTCATTAAAGGCACAAGCTCACTGTTTGTGGAGGTATTATTTTTATGTCACTTTCTAAGTCCAAGCATAAAATGAATACACTATTAACTATACCTCACTTTCTCATTTTATAGTATTAATCTGAGAGCGTTGTAACCCTGAAAATATTTTTCACCTACTTCATGTTGAAATTGAGTTATATATCCACACAGAAGTGGTTTTAGCAGAGAAATTTATAGGTAATCTGGTGATTTATATATTTTATGAAATTTAGTGACTTTTCCTTCTGAATAAGAAAATGCAGCATCTTTGATCAAATTCTGGACTTTAATGTCACAGGGCATAAGACTGAAAGAATATATGAGTTTCCAAGAACAGAATACAGTAAAGCCCATCAGTATTATGAAATCAGAACATCAGAACTGGAAATCTCAATCATCTTCTGAAATAGAAAAGGTATGCCTCTCTTAATTAGGAGAGTTCTGCTCCAGTGGTTTTATACATTCTCTCTTTTCTTTCTTTTTTAATAAATACTTTGCTGGAGTGAAGCGAGGACCAATGCCCAGCCACTCCCTCACATCACCCCACAATTGAAACTTACACCCTCTTAAGCCTCACCTCTTCTGCCTACTTCCAGCCTCTGGGGTATTGGCCCCTTACTCCAATACAACAGTTTGGAAGTTTGAAACTCACTACTGAAATCCAGCCCTTCTTTTTAAACTCAAAGCAAAAGAAAGAGGAATAAAAACATTTTCTAAGGCAACATAGTGATTTAGTAGCTGAGACTGTAATTTAGGTTTCCGGCCTTCCTGTTTTGAGTTTTATAGAATATTCTCCTTAACTTTAAATAACACACTATGAGTTAGTATCTGCTTAAAGTCTTCCTCAAGCTTTAAAATATTTTATTTGTATGAGTATACAAGAGATAAGGCACTGCATTGTATATGGAATTAATTCCAAGCAGAGGCAGTTTTATACTTACTCTTGTGTTGTTTCTTTCAGCTTTCAGTTCAGAAATTTCTTCTTCCTTTTCTAGAAGTTGTTCCCTACAAGCATTGAGTTCTTTTGTCAGTGCAGCAAATTCCTGAAAAGGGAATAAATACATTTGAAGACATATTTCAGATATAAAAAGAAATGTCCCACAGGGATAAAAAAAATCAAAATATAAACTTCTGAATGTAAAAAATGGAAATAATGACTTCAATGACAGGAATATGAATATATTGCTATTATTAAATTAATTTGGTTCCAATGGTCAGAGAATGCTAATCCATGATATTTAGCATTCACATTTTATTATAATATGTTGCTCAGATGAGTGTATAAAATATATTTCAAAATGTATCAGATACATCACATTGAAATTACTGGTTTAAATCTGGCCAATTTTGTGAACAACTCCAAAAATCTCACTTTAATCCCTATTTAGCAATGTTCAGACTGAGTATACTAAATCATCAAAAATCAAAACACAAAACAAAACAAAAACCATTACCGACAACAACAAAAATCCTACTAAATGCTATGCTATTTAGAGATTAAGATGTTCATTTATATGTTAACAAGATGAAAAAAGAGAATGTACCTCTTACAAAATAATAAATATTTAAGAGTTAATAAAATCATCTAGCAAATTATTAATTTATACATTATTCTGTTCTTCCCTTTGAAGCATAAGCACCTTGTGAACTGGGACTTTGTCTAGACTTCACTGCTACACTCTCAATGTCTAAGACATAGCGTGTACTCAGTATTTATTTTCAATAAAAAAATTAAGGGTTCTGGAGTAATCCTCTCTCCATGTGACAAATGACACTTTGGAGGAATCTTCAATGGCTTCCCCAAAATGGGATCAGAGATTGTATAATCTGGGTATTTTTACCATGAGGCAGAGAGTTTAGACACAGTAAAGATTACTTAAAAAGAAAATCAAGAAACTTAATTCAATTATTTGGCTATTCCAATGTGTAAACAAATATTGTTTTAAAATAATTTTGAAAAATAGTAAAGAGATCCATGTTATCATTACAATGATCATTAAATTATTTAAAAGTTATTCTCAGTAATAAAACTAAGAATTGTTAAATCTTTGCCAAATATTTAAATATTTGGGAAAACGGCCCTGTGCTCAGAAGTCACTGTCAGAGGATCAAACATAAAAATGAAAACCAGGGAGACAGTTTGGTTAACCTAACCTCTCTAAAGGCAAATATAGTCAAAAGTAAGTGAATATGATGATTATGCAAAGCTGGGAAAGATTTAGGGTTTATATTTTTGTTTGCTTCAAACCATTTATTTTGTTGAGTTTCTGAGTGGCTATAGCCCAAGTGGGTACTTCAAAGACCTCAGAGCAGACTTAGAGCTTAGAATCAAGATGAAAGAATTCATTGTTACACTTAGGCTAGCATTATAGATAAATGTTTTCTCCCCCCATTGCTGCCTGCTTAAATGCTGTTGATAGTCTCTGAGCATATTCTTTAAGTGGAGAATGGAAATAAGCAACAAGTAGAAAATAATAAACATTTCCATAAAAAAAAAAAAAACTTTTTAAGAACAGCATAATTTTGATGGAGAAAAGAAGAAAGTGACAACTCCGTATTATATATTGTTAACATAGGCATTTAAAAGTAATCTTTATGGATATTACTAGACAAAACATAAATCGAATCTATACTTAACATCATATCAATTTAAAAAATATATCTGGGTTTATCTTTCTAGAGATGCAGCTTACTATATATGTACAGAAAGACAAAATACCAGAAGGAAGAAATATTTCAGAATTTTAACATGATATATTTCCAGGTGGTAAAAAAATAAGTGAGGTTTGTTTGTTTTTTCTGCTTCCTCCTATGTATTTTTATCATCAAAACTCTCTACAATGAAGAAATATGCTTTTATGCTTAGAGAAGAGAAAAATACAAATTTATAAATGTACTGAAGCAATCACGTATTCAAAACCGAGGATGGCAATTGGTCAAGATGTTATTAGCGATAGATGACTTTGGATTTGATTTATTTTTTACCATGGAACTGAATCCGGGCATGCTATTTGGTGACTCCTTGTCTTAAGATTAATTTTACATTTATTAACTTCCTAGCAAATTGCAGGCACTGCTTGACATTCCTTATCTCTTCTTACTCTCTAAATAACCAGTTGGGTAGTCTCATTCCCATTTGATGGCTGAGAGAACTGAAATACTAAGACTCAAATCTTAAGTTCATGAAGCTCACAACCCATAGAAAGAGGGTTAGACTGTGAACATAGTTTTCTAGACCCCTTGTCTAGTGCTCTTCTACTATATCACTTCACCCTAGCTGTTTGTCAGGTTTATATGATTCAGATTTGAAGTGCATTTATCAGTAAGTTTCCCCCCCTTATCTGAAGAATTAGATAACCATTACGTAAATTATCCTTCTTACTCAGTCCAAAGGGAGTATGGGGAACTAGAAGGCCCAAGGCAAAGTATACCTTCCATGCAGAGTAACAAGAATTTGACAAGCACATTCTGTGTATCTGGGACTGCATTAGATGCAGACACCACATATAGAGTTAATCATCAAATGTTTTTATACTTTTCCTGTGACATTTGTCTCCTCTGTACCTACTTCTCCATCCTTACTGTGAAAATGAACTGAGTTTTATATATCTTTTATGAGATAATAATTACACCAAAAATAATTAACACTGATTCAGCCCTTACAATATGCCAGGTACTCTGCCAAGCAATTTGTATGATCTATAAATCATAATAAAACTCTGTAACAAAATGCTAGAATGTCACTAAATAAAACTAAACACTCTTACATGCAATCCAACAATACCACTCCTTAGCATTTACCCAAAGGAGTTAAAAAGTATGTCCACATAAAAATATGCACATAGATATTTATAAAAGTTTTATTCATAATTGCTAAAACTTTGAAAGCAACCAAGATGCCTTTCAATAGGTGAATGGATAAACTTTGGTACATTCAGACAATAGAATATTATTCAATGCTAAAAAGAAATGAGCTATCAAGACAGGAAGAGACGCGGAGGAAACTTAAATGCATGCTACTAAGTGAAAGAAGCCATTCTGAAAAGGCTATATATACACTGTATGATTCCAACTATGACAAAAGCAAAACTGTGGAGATCAGTGAATGACAGGGTTTGGGTTGGGGAAGAGCACAGAGGATTTTTAGGGCAGTGATAATACTCTGTAAGGAGAAATGTTAGATACATGTCATTATATACTTATCTAAACTCATAGAATCCACAACACCAAGAGTGAACAATTACCAAGAGTAATGTAAACTGTGGACTTTGGGTGATAATGATGTGTTAATGTAGGTTCATCAATTGTAATAGATGTACCATTTTGATGGGGGGTGTTGATAATAGGGGAGGCTGTTCATGTGTGGGGGTAGGAAATCTCTATACCTTCCCCTAAATTTTGCTGGGAACCTAAAACTGCTCTTAGAATATACAGTCTTAAAAACAAATCTCACTGAGGCCTAGTGAAAATAAGAAATTTGCCCAATGTTAGAGAGTCAGTCAGTGCTATAGATGATAACTTGTTTGTTTTTTCCTCCTGATCTTTCTAATTTGTCCTTCTTTCAGTCTTTGCAAAAAATTTATTGGTCTCAAGCTCACAAAACTTCTCAGAGCTTCCTACTTTCAAACACACCAAATGTAAACAGACTTTAACTTTTAAAATTGAAACCCTCTAAAACATGGCCCTTTCATAATTAATTCACTTTATCATTGAACAATAACTACCCTTTTGAGCAGGAGTCATTTTGCTCTGCCCTGACGTTAGCATTTCATATGAATTACTTAATCTCTTCCCTATTTTTCAGATGAGGATGCTGAGGCTTATTATGGATGAATAACTTGCTCAAGGTCACACAGCTACAAATAATCCACCCTGATTCCAAAACTCCTTAATTTCTGCAACACTGCCTTCTTTGGGCTGAAAATGAAAAATTATCAAATTTCTTAACAGTTTCAATTGATACAAACTTATCATCCTTCTTTTTTTTAAATTTTTTTTTTCAACGTTTATTTATTTTTGGGACAGAGAGAGACAGAGCATGAACGGGGGAGGGGCAGAGAGAGAGAGGGAGACACAGAGTCGGAAACAGGCTCCAGGCTCTGAGCCATCAGCCCAGAGCCCGACGCGGGGCTCGAACTCACGGACCGCGAGATCGTGACCTGGCTGAAGTCGGACGCTTAACCGACTGCGCCACCCAGGCGCCCCAAACTTATCATCCTTCTTATCCATCCACCCACACAACATTTATGGGGCACCTACTACATTTGAGACCCACTGCTAGGTGCAGAGGACACAGAGATAACTTAACACTAGCTGCACTGACCTCCTAGGTCTTTCAGAATTCACATTTGAGGGGCATTAGGGATTTCTGTCACTAAAAACCCATCACTAAAGTTACACACACTTAACTTCTTAATGTTAGTCTACATTCTTAGAGACATTGTTGATTTACAGGTGACTCTGAAATGTAAAGCCTCCTTCTTAGAAGGTCCGTCTTCTGCATCTACCACAGATTTTTCTTTCTTGTTTCTATTTCCACCTTTCCATTTCCTCATCTCTCTCTGTTTTTCGATTTCTTTCTTTCACATACTATCTCTTAAACATCCTCTTCTTATACTCCTTATATTTCCTTATACTCTTCCACATCCTCTCTGCCTAATTTATTTTTAAATTAGCAGTACACATTGTTAATGTTCTACAGTACCTTGTCCAAAATCTATCAATGCATTTACTAAATTGTTTTTAAAACAATTGAATTATGTGTTCATCTTCTCTAAGTAACAGTATGACCCTTTAATACAAGGTTGTTATCTTGCTTATTTTTATATTCTTAGGATTTAGCATAGTTCCTGACAAATTATAGACACTGATTCCTTGTTTTTACAATAAATGAATGGATCACTTTTGCCAAACTTTTTTACTATAATAGCCAAATGATTTTTAAAAGGTATCATTTGGTAGTTATTTCTTTTTCTGATATCTTTAGAATTTGCACAACATATAACATGTCTGATATCCTTTTTACTTTGTAGCAGTTGTTTTTGTCTACATCTGAAATATTATGCTGTGCTATATTCTACACAGCAATGGCATTATTGTCTACTATGTTTTATTGCATGTATATATAAAGTGATACTATTATCCCAATAATTCATGCATTCAGATGTATTATTTATCCATTGACTATATTTTTAAAAAATGTTTATTTTTGAGAGAGAGATAGAGTGCAAGCAGGGGAGGAGCAGAGAGAGAGGGAGACACAGAATCTGAAGCAGGCTCCAGGCTCTGAGCTGTCTGCACAGAGCCTGACATGGGGCTCGAACTCACGAACTGTGAGATCATGACCTGAGCCAAAGTCAGACGCCTAACCAACTGAGCCACCCAGGTGCCCCTGTTCATTGGCTATATTATATTGTCTTACTCATTCTCAGAGAAAAAAAAATACATATTTAATCCATGTTACTTCTCTAGCCTATTGTTTCCCAAAGTATAGTCTATAGAACTGTATTTCTGTAAGATTTTCAGAAAAAAAAATCCATAGTCAAATGAATTTAGGAAGTGATTTATATTACATATATTTGCTGTTGGAACAACATTATGGGCATCAGAATATTAGAGATTCTGAGGAAAGCTGGCTTTGTGGCCGAGAATTGGGAACAACCTGGATTTCCATTTACAGAAAATGGGTGAATTAAATATAGTAAGTGCACATGATGGAATACTGTACAAAGGGCAAAATGAATAGGCTACATCTTTTTATAGAAATATGGAATGATTTCAAAAATATAATTTTAAGTGAAAAAGTTAAGAAACAGAACACAGTGTTTAACAGCATTTTCAGAAGCTGAGGACAACAAAGATAAATGTTATAAGAAAACTTCATTCATAACTTCACTGTTTCTGAGTTCAAAGGAGTCTATAGGAAGAGCTCAGTTTGCTTTGAATCACTGAGACAGGACTAGTAGATTAGTTACCAACCATAGGCCATATTCAACAACTTTTCAGACTAATCATTTGTTTTCCCGATGATAGTCTGCCAAAATTCCTACTTTTCCCCAGGACCAAAATGACTTTCCGTACTCTATTTGTTTCTTGTAATTTTAAAGAGCGGTCAGGACACAAAGTGCCATGTAAGTACCCTCAAACCAAAGGGGATGTACTGTTCTTTGTTAACACATACTCATGCATCTGACACACACACACACACATGCGCACACACACGTGTACACACACACATTTCTATGAGCACTCCCTATGTACTGACACTATTCTAAGTGCTAGGTAGATGACAATAAAAGAGGCAACTTAAAATCTTTGCTCTCAACATGTTTATATACATTCAGGTATTCACCATTGAAGCAACTTTTACTCAAGAGTGAATCATTTCTAGCTATATCAATCACACTAAAAACTAATTCTTCACAATGTAGATTAATTCCTTTAAAATATAAAGCAAAAATTAACTCTTAGGACTGCATCAAAATCAAAAGCTTCTGCACAGCAAAAGAAACAAACAACAAAACTAAAAAATGGGAGAAGATATTTGCAAATGACATATCTGATAAAGGGTTAGTGTCCAAAGTATATAAAGAAATTATAAAATTCAACACCCAAAAGACAAGCGATCCAATTAAAATGGGCAGAAGACATGAACAGACATTTCTCCAATGAAGGCATACAAATGGCCAACAGACACATGCAAAGATGCTCAGCATCATTTGTCATCAAGGAAACATAAATCAAAACCACAATGAAATACTACATAACACCTGTTCAGAACGGCTAAAATAAAAAAAAAAAAAAAACTCAAGAAACAACAAATGTTGGTGAGGATATGGAGAAAAAGGAACCCTTGTGCACCGTTGGTAGGAAAGCAAACTGGTGTAGCTCTTGTGGACGGCAGTATAGAGGTTCCTCAAAAAAATTAAACATAGAACTATCCTACGACCCAGTATCACACTACTGGGTATTCACCCAGAGAATATAAAAACACTAATTTGAAGGGTTATATGTACCCTTATGCTTATTGCAGCATACAATAGTCAAACTATGGAAGCAGCCTAAGTGTCCACTGACAGATGAATGGATAAAGAAGTTGTGAGATACACACACACACACACACACACACACATATATACACACACACACATACATAATTCAGTCATAAAAAAGAATGAACTCTTGCATTTGCAACAACATGGGTGGTGCTGGAAAGTATAATGCTAAGGAAAATAAGCCAATTAGAGAAAGACTAATACCATATGATTTCACTCACATGTCGAATTTAAGAAACAGAACAGTGAACAAAAGGGGGAAGAAAAAGAGAGACCAACCAAAATACAGACTCTTAAGTACAGCAAACAGATGGTTACCAAAGGGGAGATTGGTGGGGGGGCGGGGGAGGGGATGGGTGAAATAGATGAAGAGGATTAAGAGTACACTTATCTTCATGAGCACTGAGTAATATATGCAACTGTGGAATCACTATATTGTACCCTTGAAACTAATACAACACTGTATGTTAATGACATTGGGATTTAAATAAATAAAGCCAGCCAAGTAGATAACTGTAAGAATTCTATTATATATGTATATACAGACAGAATTTTTTGTTTTTTTAAAAATTTAAAGTATCATTTCTTATACACAAACACAAGTCATCTAGTTTCTGTATACCCCTAATTGTAATTTACAAGTCTTATAAACTGTATGAAATCTAAAGTAGTCTATTTCAGCTGAGTTGCTAGTCTTACCTCTTTTCTCCTCTGCCCACATCATTCTCTTCTTAAGCTGTTATTTCTTGAGCATTTTATTATAGGCTTGGGATGTTGCTAGGAACTTTACATCTGTTACATCATTTATTCATCATGGCAGTCTTAGTCTCCCCAGAACACATATGAGAAAACTTGATTAAAAGAGATTAACTAACTCTAGCAAGGTCCATGCTAGTATATGGCAAAGCCCAGGCCTGTCAGATCCCCAGAGCAGAGGTAACCTGCTTTTGTATCTTAAAAGTGGTTTTGCCTGTGCTTGCTGGGATGAGCGCTAAGGATGAACTTGAGAAATTCAAGTGTCTGAGCTGCTAATATTTGAAATAATAGCCTTTAGGTCAGTGACTTGTTCTCAACAGGTTTCATGCAAAGAAGCTTCTCTTGTTTTGGTTCCCAGATGTGTTATTCTCAAAGCGAAAATTATGAGGTCAGAATACAGATTGACTCAGTTCCGGTGCCTAATTACGTTCTATAGGAGTAACCTGGACAGAGGAGTGTTTAGATCAGAACTTCCTCTAGTCATTGTTTCTCTTCCTTTCTCCTCATGTCTCTTTTCACCTGGTAATTCCCTGAAGCCCACTAGGCTATCCATCTTCAGACAGATGCAGAAATTTCTACTTTGATACATGTTCATTTTTAAGTGAGTTTTCTGTTATTTAATATTAAACATTGGACTGAAATAGACTACTAACACTCATTTCAGAATGTTGTGCTTACTCGAGGGGCTTTATTTTGGGGAAAAAAGACATATTTTCTATTCAAACAAATGGTTGAAAGGCTTTATTTAATAGGTGAATCCTCACCTCAGAAAAGGAGGTCAGGAGAAGCTGTGTGACAAGAGGGAAATTCAACCTTTTAATTTCAAGTTACTGACACCAGGCAGCAGTCTCCAGAGTAATCTCTGACAATCCATTCATCATAATTACAATTTTAACCCTCTTTACCTTCCAATTAAACCTGCATTCTCTACTCTTGGGTGCCACTTAATTAATTAGCTGGCAATGGCCTTATTTCTGCAATTTATCTGAGTATGTACTGGCTGAAGAAGCATAAGCGAAAATCAGTCTGAGAGAAAAGAGAAAAAGGGAGAGCTGGAATTCAGCTTCACTAAGCACCACCAACAACCTCACCAACCACAAAAAAAGCATCTTTTAAGTTTATTCTCCAACCATCTAACATTTGTGCAAATCAAAAATAGCTCTGAGGAAAGCATATGGCATGGAAGCATGCTGACTTGACCATCTAGCATTTAAATTAGACAAAATTAACGACTTCAAAATGTTTTTATAATGACTTCCTTAGGCACCATCTCCAATTTACTATATTTTGGTGTCTCATCTTCTGAAAATTGAAAATTCTTCTAAAAATTTTATTTGTAATGCTCAGTGGAAAGCTTTGGATTTTAAATCTACATTTCTTTGGATATAACTGCACATAAATTTACATGTATAAGGATACATATTTCCTTCCCTGCACCATAGGACATATTTTCTAGAACAAATTAATAGAAGAAATATCACATTGAAGAGATAAAAACAAAAAACAAAAAGTCTTAATAGAGTCATTACATTATCTACACACACACATACACACACACACACATATATCTCTCAGAATATCAGCTATAAATTCACAAGAGTCTGTAGATTTTCAGTATGAAAACAAAAAAGCATTTGTTTTAAAGAAATTTATATCCCATCTCTCTCTCCTTCTCTCTTTCTGTATGTATATATACATTTCTTTTTACTATTATTATTGCCGTATTATGTTATGCAATCAAATGCAGTGTTAATGACCTCTGGTCTCATAATTGCCTCCTAGACTTGCATGAGCTCAGGAAAAGCTGTCACCCAAAATTACTGTGCGGAACAGCCATATCTCATGGTCAGCCTTGGGCTAGATGGCTTGCAGGTAGGCTTGCCTGCATAACTAATACAATTTGACAGGCACAACTGGACTCTCAGAGTTTTCACAGAAATTGTTGAGTAAGGCTGCCCAATTTAAAAGGAAAATGAGATTTAAACTCCGTGCAAATAATATTTTGTGCCCCCTTGATTTTTATGTATCCATATTCCAACAAGAGAACTGTGTTGTCTTTTCCCTACAACTGCATAATAACAAATTCTATTAATGTATTACGGTCACCCGAGAGATGTGAGTCTGTTTAAAATCAATCAAGCTACAAGAGTCATTTTATGCTAGATGTGGACACAGGTACCAGGTAACTTTTGTTTTCAAAACTTTTCCAATCAAGGAAACTGGCATCATCTAAAAAGTGGATATTTGTTGAAATCAAGGATAGGTGCTGTCAGGCAGGCTCGGGCTGTCTGACCATGAAGCCATGTTCTTACCGTGCCTTGTTTACTACATTTCCACTGAAATGTTCCCATCTTCTATCTTATCTCTGCTCTTCTTTCTACTCTTTAATTTGTCAGTCTGTGTATAGAACTGCCCCAGGTATCAGATGCTCTTTAAAAGCAGCTGTTAGAAATAATTCAGTTTTGTTGTTGAATCCCAGAGGACAGGCAATGCTATCATAGATTGGCTGGGGACATATTTAGAGGGAAGCACATTTTTCAGCAACCCCAAAATTGACTACTCTGCATTATGACTTCTGTGGGCCTTAAGTACTTTTGACTTTGAGGGCCCCTTCACTCAAAAAAAGTGTTAAAAGCTGTATTTTGTGATTGTGTTGACATAAAGATTAATATAATCTAGACTGGACAATATTCATTTTCGCTTTTTAATTTTAAAAGTAATTGGAACATTTGCATGTGCCCCTAAGAATATCGTGAACCCTAAGCAGTGCTTTTACTGTGCCTAATGGGTAAATTGGGCTTATACTCTGCTTACTCCTAGAAGTCATATGTGGCTTTCGGAGTGAAACAGAGCTAGGTTCATATCTAAACCAATAGTAGTGAACTTTTTAAGCCACAGTTGTCTATGTAGGAAATGTAGGTAGCAGTGCTTTCTTATTTGATGAGTGTGGGTAAAAATGAGCTCATTAGTCCATATGATTCAGTGGTTGTGCTCCTTCACATTTATCCAAAGGAATTGAAAAACGTAAGTCTGCAAAAATCCCGGCACGTGGATGTTTATACTAGCTTGATTCACAATTGCCAAATCCTGGAAGCAACCAAAATGTCCTTCAATAGGTGAACGAATAATAAATTGTGGTTCATCCAGACAATGAAATATTACTCAGTGGTAAAAAGAAGTGAGCTCTTGAGCCATGAACAACATAGATGAACTTGAAATACATATTACGAAGTGAAAGAAGCCATTCTGAACAGGCTACATACTGCATGATTCCAGGTATAGTTTAAAGTTTAAACTATGGAAGACATTAAAAAAACAAAAAAAACAGCAGTTGCCAGGAGTTGAGTCAGAGGACGTTGGCATGAATAGATGGAGTACACAGGATTTTTAGGCCGTGAAAATACCCTGTATTATAATATAATGATAGATACATGTCATTATACATTCCCCCAAATCTACGGAATGTACAACACCAAGAGTGAGCTGTAATGTAAATTATGGGCTCGGATGACACTGATGTGTCAATGTAGATTCATCAATTATAGAAAATTCTTGATAATTGAGGTGGGGGCATGTGTGGGGGCAAGGAATACCTAGCAAATCTATGTACTTCCCACTTAATTTTGCTGTGAATCCAAAACTGCCCTACAAACATAAAATCTTAAAGTAAATACATAAATACGTAAATAAAATAATGAGATCATTAATATAAATGTGACTAGCATAGATCCTGGTTACAACAGATGTCCAATTAATGATATACACTCTGTTATTTTTTAGCTATGTGTGGTTATTCTATATACACTTTTATTTTCTTCTAAGACCCAGTTTTCCATATTAGTATTTTATATTTAATTATATGCTTTAGAATATCATGAATTTTCTTTTCCCATTCATGGCAACTGAAATGCAACTCAAGAGTCACATAACTGACTTAAATAAATCAGTTAAATAAATTTCATTGAGATCCCTACTCCCTGCCATGCACACGTACTTTTCTTTTGGAAGATCCTAATATTAAATCAGGGATGGCAGGAATGCTCTCAAGAGGAACAATAAAGAAAGGATCCCATTGGTTTATTAGTGGAATAGCATGGTAAAAATGATAGACATTAATGTGACAGAGTAAACATTTTTGTAAGAGAAAATGCCTTGTTATACCTGTTTCCTCCTTTGCACCTAGTATATTCTTTCTCTTCCATTAATTTGGATAATATTACCAAAAACACATCAAATAACACTCTCTGTTCTCTTAAGCATAATATTAATGTCTGTAAAGACAGAAACTATGAGGAAATTCTCTGGACATCATAAAACTGTTCTTAAAAGCCTCCTAAAATGCATGTGACCTTATCTGCTCTAATTCCCTCCACACCTCATTGTATCTTTTGATCCTCCCCTGGGGCTTACACAACTCTCAAGATGTGAAATTACAAATGTGAAATTACAAAATAATGTATATTTGAGGAGCTTTCAGTGAACCCCTGTGTTGGTTGCTATGAGCTGTTGTTTGAGAGCAGCCCAGCTGCCTGCAAGTCTGGCTGGAACCCAGGGTTACAGCCTAAAGCCTTTTATAGATTGCCTGACTCAGGTGAGTGGGATGGACCACACTGAATGAAGAGCCCTTCCTCTCGGGATCTGGCTCTAAGTTTGACTAGCTTTCCAAATCCTATCTTTGAGTTGCTTCTGTAACTTCCAAATCCTGTTGTGCCTCTGCATATTATTACTGAAATCACAAAGACAGACAAACTCAGTGGCCTAGAACTATGACTGACGTTACACACTCCAGGTATCTTTTTCCTTTAAAACTGCTCCAGCTCCCTCTTGTACTTTTACCCAAATGGGAATAGCCCTTGGGCCCGGGTTTTATTGTTTCAGATATATGAAAAAAGAGAGAAGATCCTCAGAGAGAAACCCTACCACAGGAACCAAGCCTTTTAGTTCTGTAACCCCGTTAACAAGCTTGTCCTTGGGCTTGACTCATTTTATGGAAAGAGAGGGAATGAATCTTTTATTCAAACCAATGTCCAAAAGATATTTTCTTTTCTTATTAGATGCTTGAAAATAATTAGAAAATTTATTAAAACTCAACATTCTAAGCACATTAGTAAAATCACCTGGCCCAGTAAGCATCGTAGCTAAAGCATGTCAGGGCTGAGTCATTGCCAACCGACAACTCTGTTGGCAGGAAAAGCCAATTTTCAACAGCTCTAACGGTGTAAAGCAGGAGGCATGTTTGACAAGATGCTGCGTATTAATTTAAAAGGCTTTAGCATCTGGTTAGGTAACACCTGCTGTGGCGAACATTCCCAGGCACACAAAATAGCATTCAAGCTGAATATTTAAATCTCCCCACACAGCCCAACAAGGCTCTAACTCTAAACAAAACAAAACTAAATCATGTCTCTAGTCAACAGAGTTATAATTATACAGCCAAAAATATTTGGGCTAGGACAGTGTTTGGTATCCACTGAGTTAAAATGTTCTAGTGGGTGCCCTGAAGTTAGAAAGGATATTAAAATATATTGTCCTGCCTTGGAGAATTTTACTGTATGCAGCATTTAGAATAAGAACACAGCTCAGAGAATAACACTTTGGGTCCTATTATGTTGTATTAACACAAAAATAGGCAGAATTTGTCAGTGAGAAGGGGGAGGGGGGTGGCAGCCAAAAAAAAAAAAAAAAAAAAAAAACAGAGAAAAACAATCCAAAGAAAAGAGCTGGCAGGGATCTTCTAAGCACACTGTCTCTGAAAGGGAGTCAAGGCTCAAGGGTTATAGTCATGTGAGATTAAGGGTTAAGACAAGTACATGTGTACTCTGGAATTATCAGGACACACTAACATGACCTGGTGCCATAAATGTTCAAATAATGTAACATGTTCTGAGCCCATGGACAGCAAGACATAGTCTTAGAATAACTGAATTTTCTGGGCAGTTTCCTGCAGAGAAGAGACTTGCCCTGGTTGGCCTAGTTTGGATACCAGGTCTGCTTGACAATTCTATCTCTCACCATGAGTTAATAAATTAACATTTTGATCATTTCTTTATTGGCCCCATAAAATATTCTTGAATGCCTAATATACAGGAGGTCCTGTCATCTTTTCAGACTTTATAATATGTACAGTGGAGAAAAAGACATAGTAAACAAAGGTGGCCGAAGCAATTACCATACAATGTGAGAAATGCTGTATTGGGGGCTGAATCCAGGGTGCTCAGCATACACAAGCACAGATCAACCAAGCCCTGCAGAAAGTATGTGTATGGAGGGAGCACCTGAGATGACAGGTGAAAAATGAGTAAGAATTAGCCAGGCAAAGTGTGTGTTGAGTAAAATATTTTCCAGATCAAAAAAACACCATGAACCACTTCCTGAAGTCAAAGCAAATGAACAAAGAAACAAAACACTTAAATATACAAAAACTGTAACACTCTTAGAACAAACCATAGGGGTAAACCATAATCTTGGATTAGACAATGGTTTCTGAGATACGACACTAAAAGCTCAAGCAACAAAGGAAAAATAGATAAAATGGACACCATCTGCTATGACCTGAATTGTGTTCCCCCAAATTCATATGTTTAAGCCCTGTTTGCCAATGTGATGGTATCTGGAATTGGGGACTTTGGGAAATAATTAAATTGAGATGAGGTCATGAGGGTGAGCCTCTCAGGATGGGATTTCTGCCCTTATAAGAAGGGGAAGAGACACCAGACCTCTCTCTCTATGATGTGAGGACATAGACAGAAAGCAACCAGCCGCGTGCAAGTCAGGAAGAGAACTTGGCTATCCTGGCACCCTGAACTCAGATTTCCAGCCTCCAGAACTGTGAGAAAATAAACTGGTTTCAGCCATCCAGTCTAAGGCAGACCAAGCTTACACCACCAGAATTTTGACATCATGAAAAGGAATAACTTTTGCACTTCAAATGAAATCCTGAAAATGAAAAGACAACCCACAGAATGAGAGAACATGTTCTGCAAATCATATATGTGATAGTAAGAACTTGTTTCTAGAATATATAGATAACTATTACGACTCAATAATAAATGACAAATAACCCAATTAAACAATGAAAAAAAGTCTGAATAGATAGTTCTCTAAAGATCTACAAATGGCCAGTAAATGAATGAAAAGACATCCAATATCATTAATCATCAGAAATACAAATTAAAACCACAACGGAATGCCATTTCACACCCACTAGGATGGCTATAATCAAAAGATAAATAATAACAAGTGTTGGCAAGAATGTGGAGAAGCCTCATACACTGCTAGCTGAAATGTAAAATGGTACAGCTGCTTTGAAAAAAGTCTGGCAGGGTCTCAAATGGTAAAACATAGTTACCAGATGATTCAGCAATTTCACTACTAGAGATATACTCAAGAAAATGAAAAACATATGTCCACACAGAAACTTACACATGGATGTTCACAGCAGCATTATTCTTTATAGCTAAAAAGTGGAAACAACCCAAATGTCAAATAATTGAAGAATGGATGGAAAAAAAATGTAACATATCAGAAAATGGAATATTATGTAGAAATAAACAAAATCCTGACACATGCTATAATATGAACACACCTTGAAAATGTTATGCTAAATTAAAGAAGTCAGCCCCAAGGGACCATGTATTGTATAATTCAATTAATCTGAAAGGTCCAAAACAGGCAAATCTATAGAAACCAATAAAGGCAGCAAGGAGATTGGAGGTGATAGTTAAGAGAAGCAGGATTTCTTTTCGGGGTAATGAAAATGTTCTAAAATTGACTGGGGTGATGGATGCTTAACTCTGTGAATCTAATAAAAGCCAATGAATTGCACTTTAAATGGGTTAATTACAATGCATACCACGTTTTTTCGTGCTTCATTTTATTGCTCTTCACAGAGAATTGTGTTTTCTTACAAATTGAAGGCGTGTGGTAACCCTGAGTGGAGCAAGTCTGTCAGTGCCATTTTTCAACAGCCTTTGCCTCAGTTTGTGTCTCTGTGTCACGTTTTGGCAATTTTCCCAATATTTCAAACTTTTTCATTATTATTATATTTGTTATGGTGATCTGTGATCAGTGATTATGACTCCCTGAAAGCTCAGCTGATGGTTAGTATTTTTTAGCAATAAAGTATTTTTAAATTATGTACACTGTTGTGGCAATGATGTGGAAACATTGGGGTTCAGAGAGAATGATCAAGAAGGAATTCTTGACATGTTTTTGGTGCAAAAAGGTGGTATTACTGAAGCGCAGGGACAGGACCCGTGGGCAGAAAGAGCCTCACTGAAGGTTTTCTTTTGCCTTTGTTTCCCGCATTAATGCTATTGTACATTATAGTATAGTGCAGACACGACTTTTATATGCATGAGCAAACCAAAAAAACCTCATTTGACTCTCACTTTATTGTGATATTCGCTCTACTGTAAGTGGTCTGGAACCAAACCCA
Source organism: Lynx canadensis (assembly GCF_007474595.2). NCBI lineage: Eukaryota > Metazoa > Chordata > Mammalia > Carnivora > Felidae > Lynx > Lynx canadensis. Next base: position 104,024,889 of record NC_044309.1, read on the forward strand.
CAATATCTCCAAGTTAGGCCTGTAAATGGTATGTGAATGATGTTTCAATAAAACATTTAAAAAAAATAGCAGTTCAGTATGGCTGCAGTGGAGTATAAGCTATGCTTGCTATTTGTTTTGGTCTTTGATGAAGAGAATGGGAGCGATGGAAGGGATTTAAGCAGGTAAATGACATTATTAAACCTCATCTTCCTTCATAGGAGTTTATCTGCCACTCACAGACATTTAAAAAAAAACAAACAAATTTCTGGACTTTCCCAGCAAAATGCCAGTTGTTGGACCTTGCTATGTTTATTAAGGTAATAATACCCTCGCACACTCTTTTTAATAACCATTTGGTCTTCTTCTGGACACCTAATTGTTTCAATTTCAAAAACATTTGCTTGTTGCTATTTGAAAATTTTCCATTCTTATCCTTTTGATCATCTTGGTATTCCTTCCCCAGCAACAAAAGTTATTAAAAACAACACTTTACATAAGAAATATGCCATTGTTCCTTCTTTTGCCAGGGGACTTCCTCTAACATCTGAATCTTTCTGGTCAGTAGAAGCAAAAAGAATCTCAGAATACTGCTTCCTTGGGAAGCAATTTGTAAGATACATTTGTCAAGAAGAACATATATGGAAAAGCACTCACCTATATTCTTAACCTTTCAACTGCTCATAAGAAATCTTTGGCAAAGAATTAGCCAAAGTTAGGAAAAACTCTTGACCTACCTGTATTGTACAGACATTTACTCATTTATAAAATAAGTCCCATCAATATTGAATTGCTACACAAACACACAGTGCATAAAATTGCATATGGATAGTAAAATGTACATTCAGCTACATAATTGATTTTTGCTATCTTACATCATCTTTCTATAGCGGTATCAAATAACCCACATGAGTATTGACATTCTATCCTCCCTTGCCTGGGACAACTTTAAATAACCATTTGTTTCTTGAAGCAGCCTCACAATATTCCTCTTGATGCAATTTTAAGCAGCAGCTATTTACTAACCCAAACTGGTACCCAAGATGAATCCTACTTGCCATTCTGTTCTGGAATTTACTTTTTTTTATATCTTCAAAAAATAATAATAATTTTTTTTTAATTTTTTTCCACGTTTTTTTATTTATTTTTGGGACAGAGAGAGACAGAGCATGAACGGGGGAGGGGCAGAGAGAGAGGGAGACACAGAATCGGAAACAGGCTCCAGGCTCCGAGCCATCAGCCCAGAGCTTGACGCGGGGCTCGAACTCACGGACCGCGAGATGGTGACCTGGCTGAAGTCGGACGCTTAACCGACTGCGCCACCCAGGCGCCCCAATAATAATAAATGTTTCAAGTAATCCGAGTTAGAAACTTCTATTATAGAAAGTTCTTCAACTGCAGAACCATGACTTAGATTATCATCATTTGTTTACATGTATAAATTATGCAGAGAACAACATGGAAAAGCTACTTTGACTGAGTGTCCATAATACTCCTTACTTGTTTTTTGTCTTGTTTTGTTTTGTTTCTTACGCTAATGTTGCTTGAGAGAATGAAAAATAGCTATGAGTCAATGTATATATTCAGATGTTCTTTTTTCCCAGTTTTATCTTTTGGTGTAAAAATAGTTTATTTAATAATATACTTCAAGAATAAGAACATATTCTATGAGTGAGAACTTTACACAGAAAGAAGTAAGAGGAAGTTATAAATCTTGGGGAAGAAAACATTTTTAATACTTCCTTCCATGTTGAGTTGTTACATTTTTTAAAACAATACCACACTTGTAAATATATACTAGCACCCACTCCCATTGTGTAATAGTTTAATTGCTCTGAAATACAATTATTGTCTTCTGATTATGTTATTTAAAAATCGTGCATCTGGGGCATCTGGGTGGCTCAGTCACTTGAGCATCTGATTCTTAATTTCAGCTCAGGTCATGATCCCAGGGTTGTGGGATCGAGTCCTGCGTGGGGCTCCGTGGTGAGCATGGAGCCTACTTAAGATTCTCTCTCTGTCTCTCTCTCTCTCTCTCTCTCTCTCTCTCCCCCTCTTCCCCTCTCCCCCGCACTCTCTCTCTCATTCTCTAAAATAGAAAGTAAATAAAAATAAAAAATAAAAACCCCGCTCTTCACAAGTAAGCAAAAATCACTTTGTGTTTCTAAGTCTCTGCCTCCAATGTATTAAAAAAAAAGCCTTTTAATTCCCTATAAGTTTGTTAATTTTGCTCTATTTGAATAGATCACTCTTAGAATCTGTGTGGTAAAGTCAATAGTACATAGAAAAGGGAGACCCTGACTGAAGAACTTTGACAGATGTTGAAATGTAAATTGTTCAGAACACAGTGATACGTAAAACATAAAAATAAAATGGTCTTTTAAAATTAATGAGAATTTTAGGAGAGTTATCTCTCATTTTAAATTACTCATGCCACTCTTTGTTTGACTTTAGTTAATCTAGAGTCTAAATCTTCAGATCCCAGTAAGACAGAAACTAGAAGGTTTAATTCTAATCCAAGATAAAAATTTCCTCTTACACATGGTAAATTATGAGGGCTAAGAACTAAGATTTTCTTGCCTCTGCAATATAGTCAGATCCTCACACTGGGCCTGTCATAGAAATTACATTTGTTAAATAAGAACAATTTTTAACTGTTCATATTTAGTAATGACAACTTTAATGCAAGTTGATAAGCATTTTTAAGAAAAACAACAGAAAATTTTGTTTCTGATAAAGCTATTGAGGAACGAATTTTAAAACAGGCATACTAGTTTCATTCTTTTTAATTTTTAGATGTTTATTTGTTATTTTGAGAGAAAGAGAGCAAGCAGGGGAGGGGCAGAGAGAGAGGGAGACAGAGAATCCCAAGCAGACTCTGCACTGCCAGAGTGGAGTCTGACGTGGGGCTCAAACCCATGAACCGCAAGAACATGACCTGACCTGAAACCGAGAGTCGGACACTTAACCAACTGAGTCACCCAGGTGCCTCTCATTCGTTTTAAAGTGTTATTCTTTAAATATTTTAAACTTATATTATGTGTATTATAATTCTAATATTCAATATCCTTGAGAATAGATTGGTATTTACTGTTTCTTCTGATTCTAGCACAAGGCAACTTAGTTCCTCTTACGACTTAAAACAGTGATTGCAAACTCATATTTGGTTTATCTTAACCTGTGGGAAGTCTGTAAGGTCTGGCTGATAGAACTTTCTTCATATCCTTCTGCTAAGCACAATGAAGCAGGGACTACTTTAAGTTTAAATAATTAATAAAAAGTATGAATTTCAACTCTTTTCAAGGGCAAGATTGTGTTGTTAATCATGGTTTTTGCTGTGGTTTTTCTAAACCTAGTTTCCTAACTCAAGTTTATACTGATAGTCTTCTTGACATTTTTTTGCTGATGCCGGATTTATTCTACACTACCCTATCTCTGAGGGGTTAGCCATTTACTAGTCCTGGATTCATACAGGGTTTTAGTATCAATTCCCTTTCTTCCTCCCCTGCTCCCAATTTACCCCATTGCAATTAAACCCAAGTTGCCAGTTCTTCAGATTAGGAAATGTCTTCAGGTTGCTCCCGTCTTCAGAAAACATTGTACTGGTATTTTAGTGTCCTTTTTGGTGCATGTTGGCTTTTGTACTGGGAAGCTCTTTCAGACGTCTATATTTACCACATTGGCAGAACATATAAGTTGAATAATATATTTATAGATATTTTATTAAATGATAAATACAAATCCCCATTTATTTATTCAACATTTGAAAAATGTCACATGTCAAAATTGTGCTGATATCACAAAGATGGCTTTTAAATTCTGCTTATAGTCTAAGGAGGTCACAGACATGTTCCAGATATACTGTGATATATATTATATTATGATAAAAATTAAATAAAAAAAAAGTTAGGGATGTTTGGGTGGTTCAGTTGGTTAAGTGTATGACTCTTGATTTCGGCTCAGGTCATGATCTCACACTTGGTGAGATGGAGCTCCTAAGCACAGAGCCTGCTTAGGATTCTGTCTCTCCCTCTCGCTCACCCCCTTCCCTGCTCACTCTCTCTCTCTCTCTCTCTCTCTCTCTCTCTCTCTCAATAAATAAATAAACTTTTTTTTAAGTTTCTTTCTCTGTCTGCTTCTGCCCTCTCCCTCGCTTATACTCTCGCTCTCAAACAAACAACAAAAAAAAATGGAAGTTATTACAAAAAGTAGAGATGGAATTTTTCTTTAATTCAACTGTATATCATAAAAACTTATTTAGAACATTCATTCATCATTGCTGGTGGGATTAAAAAATGGTGCATTCACTTTAGAAAGAAGTTTGGTACTTCCTCAAAATGTTGAACATCGAGTTACCACATAACCCAGAAATTCTACTCCTACTTATACATCCAAGAAAAATAAAAACACATAGTGTACACAAAAAATGTATATGATTGTTCATAGCAGCATTATTCATAATTGCCAAAAAATGAAAACAAACCAAATTTTCAGCAACTAATGAACAGATAAACAAAATTTTATCCAGAGTGACAGATCTATATTATGGAATATTATTTACCAATGAAAAGGAATGAAGTATACGAAAATATACTACTCCTTAAATGAATCTTGAAAATATGATAAGTGAAATAAGTCAGTCACAAAACACCACCTATTGAGTGAGGTCAATTAAATGAAATGTCCATAATAGACAAGTAGTAGACCAAGAAAATATTTCAGCAGTTGGCAGCGGTTTCTACAAGAAGGAATAGAGAATGATTATTAATGAATACAAGGTATTTGGGGGGAGGGGTTATAAAAATATTCTTAAATTAGATAGTCATAAAGGTTGTACAATTCTGTGAGTATGCTCAAGAACACTGAAATGTACACATTAAAGGGGTAAATTTTATGGTATGTAAATTATATCTTAGTAAAGTTGCTATAAAAACTATAAGGGAAATAAAGTTATATAAAACATTTAAAAATCAAAATGAAAAAGGACTTTCATAGAAGATAGTTTTCCAATTTCTGAAGTCTAGTATTTTCAGTTCTATAGGATATAGATTTCAAGTTTAATTAAATTCCTTTTTGCATACTTGGGAATTTTTAACATTATAGATGCATTCATTTCAAAGTACTTTATAGAATTACTCCCTGGTTTTTCTTTTGTTTTGTTTGTTCTGTTTGGTGAATATACAAAAGTAAAGTAGTTCTTGCCCTTGTGCAGAAAATTTAAGTATCTCTAGGGGAGGAATCACTGTTTAAATGCTCTACTCTTTCATTTGCGGTACTATATTCTTAAAGAACACTAAAAAAGAAGTGCGGTACTGCCTGGGTAAAGGTCATTTCCATATTAATAAATCCATTATATTCTAGTAATTTGAGTTTTTAAATAAGCCCAAATAAAAGGCCTGGAATATAATTAGTTTAAAAGTCAAAAGCTCTTGAGATAGGTATAATGAATAAATCTTAAAAATTACTCCGTAGTGTTTGGAGCCCAGCTCTCTGACAGACATGTTTAAATAAGACGTAGTTTCAAGTGATGCTGATTATCTGGTGGGGAAAACAAAGCAAATGAATAGTTATAGGCCAGGGCCTTATGATAAAAACATGTGCAGAGTGCTACAGAAATACTCCAGAGGAAGTGGGATTAATGGTGAATATGGAGCCAAGAAAGGCTTTCAAAGATAGTTGTTTTCCTATTGCCCAGCATATTCCAACACTCAAAGGCTTTATTTGCTGTCATGCTTCCATATTATTCAAATGCATATATTGTAATTTAATTATACCTTAATAAATTGAAATAATAGCAACATTTCTTATGGCACCTTGAAAATAACCATTAGAAATAAGAATACACATTTCATAGTAGGTCAGACCCTTATTTCAGCAAGAAATGCATTAGATTTTATTGAATCTTCTCAGCTTTCAAATCTCCATTCTAGGTTTCTGTGGGGTAAAATTTCATGGTTTTCTCTATTAAATATCTTCCATTAAAATACAAATATCATTGCTGATTTCAGGTGCTAATAATTTTATTAAGGGGCTAAGCTTTAATAATTACCTAATGTTTGGGGCACATTTGTGGGTCAGTTGGTTAAGCGTCTGACTTCGGCTCAGGTCATGATCTTGCAGTTCTTGAGTTCAAGCTCTGCGTTGGGCTCTAACAGCTCAGAGCCTGGAGCCTGCTTCAGACTTTGTGTCTCCCTTTCTCTCTGCCCTCCCCTGCTTGTGCTCTGTCTCTCTCTCAAAAATAAATAAACATTAAAAAAAATAATTTCCTAATGGCTGAAAATTCCATTTAAAATGTAATTATTTTGGGGACACTGATTTTTTTTTTTTTTTTGATTTTAGGTTTGTTCTGCTTGGGTGAAACTTGCTGCAATGAATTGAAGGAGTTGAGGCATTGGCCAAAGTGCTTCATTTACGGCCTCAATTTTTGTTTTCAGAAATAATTAATATATTAAACTAATTCAAATTTTATCCATTATTACTGTGAAAATTGGATCGACAGTGAATTAGTTATCTTTCAACATCAAGATTTCCTAGAGAAAAATTACCTTTCAATACCAAGCTTTTACTGAATGAAAAAATGGAAACTTCTGAAGAATATTTCCTCTTTTGACTTTGTATTTTATTTCAGTAGTTCATTGAACAGAATCTGTTGTATTGTCATACATTTTCAGCATTAGAAATTAATTTTTTTTTTTCAACGTTTATTTATTTTTGGGACAGAGAGAGGCAGAGCATGAACGGGGGAGGGGCAGAGAGAGAGGGAGACACAGAATCGGAAACAGGCTCCAGGCTCTGAGCCATCAGCCCAGAGCCCGACGCGGGGCTCGAACTCACGGACCGCGAGATCGTGACCTGGCTGAAGTCGGACGCTTAACCGACTGCGCCACCCAGGCGCCCCTAGAAATTAATTTTTAAACACAATGTAACTCAGGAGCAATAAAAATAACAGCAAACATATCTTGCACTATATTTCAAGCATTATCTTAGGTACCTTGTATGTATTGACTTACTTAATAATCACAATTTCATATGGTGTCACTACCAGGATTATCTCACTTTGCATGTGGAAAAATGGAGGCACAGAGAATTAAACAATTTTCCCAATGTCTGATATGTTTTAATGTCTTATATGGAGGAGTTAATACTTGAACCTAGTCACCTGGCATCAACTTTTTTAAGCATCACACTGTATGTCAATCTCCTTTGTTATAACATGAACAGTGGTAGCTCAGTCTAATATAAAAGGCAGAGAACTTCAGGATGTAAGCTCAGAGAAAGGGTAAATACCCATGGTAGCTCTAGAAATGATATTACCAATGCATTTTTCAGGCACAAATTGCTTTAGAAAAAGTATCATTTTACTATAAACATATACCAATATCTTGTTTTATTTTTTGTTTGTTTGTTTTGAGAGAGAGAGAGTATGTGTCTGGGCAGGGGAGGGGCAGAGGGAGAGGGAGAGAGAGAGACAGAGTCTTAAGCAGCCCCCATGCCCAGTTCAGAGCCTGACGCAAGGCTCCATCTCACAATCCTGAGATCCCGGACTGGACATTTAATGGGCTGAGCCATGCAGGAGCCCTGTATATGCTAATTTTAAGCTGCATAACTCTATTGAATAAACTTACACAAATATTTTCAAACTTGGTTGCTGAATCCTCAACTCAGCTAGTGATTACTTCTTAAAACTAACAGGTATGCCACGTTTCATTCACATAATTCACACTAGCAGTAATAGGAAATTAACTGTACATCTTTAGCTTAGAAGAGTCATGCTCATATCCACTCTTGGCTGGTAGGAATCATTATAATAATAGTAGATAACATTTTTAGTCAGTCTAAATATATTATTTTTACATAACTGTCAACTCCAATCTGTTGATGAGAGAATGCAGTCAAACTAAAAGAGAAATATGTTTTTTATGAAATATTAATTTTTACTTTTAAGTAAACCTAAAAAACATATGCCACTCACCTCATGTCCTTCTTATTTTTTTTAAACATTTTTAAAGTAATCTCTACACCTAACTTGGGGCTTGAACTCATGAACTTGAACTCATGAACCTGAACTTACATCCTCCTTATAGTCAAATAATGTATCATGTGAAATTCTGGGAACTTCTTTTTAAAATTTCTTTAAAAATGTATAAATATAGGGGCACCTGGGTGGCTCAGTCGGTTAGGCGTCCAACTTCAGCTCAGGTCACGATCTCACAGTCCGTGAGTTCGAGCCCCGCGTCGGGCTCTGGGCTGATGGCTCAGAGCCTGAAGCCTGTTTCCGATTCTGTATCTCCCTCTCTCTCTGCCCCTCCCCCATTCATGCTCTGTCTCTCTCTATTTCAAAAATAAATAAACGTTAAAAAAATAAAATAAAATAATGTATAAATATAAATATATATATGTATATATATATATATATAATTTTATTCAATGGATATTCCTGTTTTGCAAAACATAACGTGATCTCTACTTTTCTTTTTTTTTTTTCAATGTTTATTTATTTTTTGGGGACACAGAGAGACACAGCATGAACGGGGGAGGGGCAGAGAGAGAGGGAGACACAGAATCGGAAACAGGCTCCAGGCTCTGAGCCATCAGCCCAGAGCCTGACGCGGGGCTCGAACTCACGGACCGCGAGATCGTGACCTGGCTGAAGTCGGACGCCCAACCGACTGCGCCACCCAGGCGCCCCATCTACTTTTCACAATGAAAAGCATCTGAACATTCACAACACTGTGTGCTGAATTTGAAGCATCTGGAACCTCATCTGGCAATGGATAAACTAATCTATCAGGGGTCAATTTGTCACTGCCCTGTTTACTTGAAGGAGAAAGGTGACTTCTGGGAAGGTAAAGTAGCAGAGTGGTTAAAATTTTCAGCTCTGGAGGCAACTCTTTGTGTTAGAATCCTAGCTCCATCTTTTAGTAGTTGTATACCCTTGGGAAATTTGCTTTTATCTTTTTGTGCCTTACCTTATTACCTATCTGAAAAATAGGGATAAATCACAGAACCAAACACACACTGTCTCTGCAAGACAAGTGTAAGTACTTGCGAAGTATTAACTATTTATTATTGTTGGAACAAACTCATAGCTTATGGCTTTAAGGACAGGACACTCATGTCACAGGTCATTGTAGGAGTAAGCTATATGTCCCAAAACCCCACTTATGTATAGGGACTGACACTGTCACTTTATTATTTTTTAAATGTTTATTTTATTTTTGAGAGAGAAAGCATGAGTGGGGTAGGGGCAGAGAGAGAGGGAGACAAAGGATTCAAAGCAGGCTCTGCACTGACAGCAGAGAGCCTCGTATGGGGCTTGAATCCACAAACCATGTGATCATGACCTGAGATGATGTTGGCTGCTTAACCGACTGAGCCAACCAGGCACCCCTGACATTGTCACTTTGATCATCAGCTTCCGTGACTGGTATTTCATATCCACAGTCTCAGATCCACCCTCAGAATTTTATCCTAGCGATGTCCAGTTATTTCTGTTATGGCAAGAAAAACACCCAGTAATATTGGGCCTAATATCATGATAAAGACATCTGTTTGATGGCTAACCTGATGTATAAAGGATCTGGACAGAACTGAATAGAAAGAGTAATTAATATAAATGGCCATAGAAGACAAAAGATAAAGATTATACAAATAATTTGCAACGTGTGTGGGGGTAACAAATCTCAAAATATGATTTCATGATTAACATTTGCCCTTCCACTTAAGATTTGATACTTAAATCAGGGATTTAAAAGACATGTAACACAGTTAAATACTTTATTAAAACATTAATCATGGGGTGCCTGGGTGGCTCAGTCAGTTGAGCGTCCGACTTTGGCTCAGGTCATGATCTCATGGTTAGTAGGTTCAAGCCCCGTGTCAGTCTCTGCGCTGACAGCTCAGAACCAGGAGCCTGATTTGGATTCTGTGTCTCCCTCTCTCTCTGCCCCTCCCCTGCTCTCTCTCTCCCTCTCTCAAAAATAAATAAACATTTAAAAATTTAAAAAAATGCATCAGTGTCTGAAGTAAATGAGTTACAGCTATACTTTTATGTCATTTTATTTCAAAAGCAATAGAAATGTGAGTTCAAGCCCCGCATCAGGCTCTATGCTGACAGCTCAGAGCCTGCAGCCTGCTTCAGATTCTGTGTCTCCCTCTCTCTCTGCCCCTCCCCCACCTGTGCTCTGTCTCTGTCTCTCAAAAATAAATGTAAAAAAAAAATTAAAAAAAGTTAATCATTACTGAGAATTCCAGCATTTATATATGTATATGAACAATATAGTACAAAATAGAATTTTGATGGTCTTTCATTGTCTTTTCCCATTATTTTATTATTCCAGTTAAAAAAAATATTTGTATTTGGAAAATAGGATCAGACAGTTACATACAGAGCGTATGATTATAATGAAGCCAATTTTCGCTACTAAATGTGTAAAATGTGTAATAAGCACTTCTGTTATATATTTCCTCCCACCACCCCTATTTAAAATTTTCATCACCTAAAATTTTCATTTTGCCATTTTAGAATTTATTTATTTAATTGAGACATAACTGACATTATATTAGTTTCAGGTGTACAATATAATAATTTGATAACTGTATATATGATGAAATAATCACTGCAATAAGTCTAATCTACTATTTTAGCAACTTTCAAATATGCAACACAATATTACTAACCATAGGGTCCATGCTATGCATACCCGTGATTTACCTATTCTATAACTGAAAGATTGTATCTTTTGAGCCCCTTCAACTATTTGCTCACTCTCTAACCCATCTCTGGCAACCACCACCAATCTGTTTTCTGCACGGGTGAGCTTGTTTTTTTTTTTAAATTATTATTATTCCATATTTAATTTAATTTAGATTCTACATTTAAATGAGATCATAAGAGGGGCGCCTGGGTGGTGCAGTCGGTTAAGCGTCCGACTTCAACCAGGTCATGATCTCGCGGTCCGTGAGTTCGAGCCCTGCATCAGGCTCTAGGCTGATGGCTCAGAGCCTGGAGCCTGTTTCCGATTCTGTGTCTCCCTCTCTCTCTGCTCCTCCCCCGTTCATGCTCTGTCTCTCTCTGTCCCAAAAATAAATAAACGTTGAAAAAAAAAATTTTAAATGAGATCATAAGATATTTACCTTTCTCTGTCTGACTTATTTCACATAGCATAATGCCCTCAAGATCCATCCACGCTGTCACAAATAGCAAGATTTCCTTTTTATGGCTAAATAATACTCCATTGCATGTATGTATACACACACACACACACACACACACACACACACACACACACACTCTGCATTATCCATTGATCCATTGATGACACTTAGGCTGTTTCCACATCTTGGCTATTGTAAATAATGCTGAATGAACACAAGGGGTGCACATGTCCTTTTGTAGGATTCATTTTTAAAGACTGTGTGCTATACGTCCCTGTTCTATTATAATTGGAAATTTCACTGAAGTTACCAACAAACACAGATACAAACACACAAATTAAAAGGGATGGCAACAAATTAATACAAAAATTACTCCCTGTCTTTTGTCATAATATCCAACTGATTATCATGTTCTGTCATTCTGCTTTTTTGATAGCTCTTGTATATATCACCCTTTCCTTCTCGATTACTATTATCTTAGGTAACATCAAGATTATTTTTGGCCCAGACTCCTATCAACTCTTCGTGCACCCAGTGCCTTTTCTCTCCACATCAACACCAAAGTGATTTTTCAAAAACAAAATTATCATCCTGTGACTCCTCTGCTTTAAATTCCTGTGTAATCTGGTTCCTGACAACGTTTGAGTTTGGTCACTTAAAAGCTCAAGAACTTACAGCATTTGCCTAAGGCAATGGATCTCACTTATTTTGTTCTACCTGTTTCCTCTGCTCATGTTGACCTTGCTTGCCTTGTCTAACTGAACAACTCCTCTTTATTGTCTGAGACTTAGATGCCATACCCTTTATTCTAAGAACCCTGTCTTCAACAAAAAGAATTTAGAAATCTGTCCTGAGGTTTCCCCTAGACTAGGCAATCTATTTATGGTACTGTAATTATGTGTGCAGATGTCTAACTCCCACACAAGACCACATGACTCTGTAGGGCAGAAACTGTGGTCTTTTTATTGTTCTAACCTTCTCACATGAGGTGTTTGACCAGAACAGAATCTAATGTATTTGGATGAGTAATAAATAATGGAGTAGAGGTAAACTGAGCACAGTACAATGATTTTAAGTTCATAGAGATCAGTCATATAAATAAGACCCTGCTTTACTTTTACAAATTACTTAGACCAGATCACCAATATTCAATTTTTATTTGATAAGATATACTGTTTACCATATTCTCACTATATTTTAATTTGGTAATACTGAGAATTACAAAAATGATAAATAGTACAAATGGGCATTGTTAATTACTCAGGTAGTTCATGAATTTTCAGGTATTCAAAGTGGCAAAGTAGAGAAAAAGCTCAAAAATGGTTCTCTAGTAGCTCAGTATTCTAGGAATAATATATAAAGAAATTATTAATAGATCAAAATATTTATAGCATACATTTATTTTTTAAAGTATTTTACCAAATATTTTGAGGGTAGCAGAAAAGTTCAAGATATTTTTCCCACATTCAAGGACGTTATTTCTGATGAAATAAATATGTTTATTTGGATGTTTCCATGTGTATATGTTTCAAAGTACCATTTTAAAGCATTCAAAATAACACAGAGAAAAATTATTTGACAGTCTGGATCATGGAACAGGTGGTCAAAAATATACTTTAAAAAAGTCTTTTTCTTGCTTTTCTGCTAAATAATTACCATACCTCATTACCACACAATCCTGAAAAAACAATCCCCAAACTTGTCTTAGATAAAAGCTTAATTTTCACATAATTTAAAATAATTCAACTGTTAGTTGTTACTCCCTATATAGTTTTTGCTGTGAAATAAAATTTCTATCAAGTACTTTGAAATTCACCTATGAATCATAAATAACAATTCAAAACATTGCACAAGTGGAGGTTGACCAGAATGTGCTTCAACTTTTTTTTTTAATGTTTCTTTATTTATTTTGGAGGGAGGGAGACAGGGAGACAGAGAGAGAGAGAGAGAGAGAGAGAGAGAGAGAGAGCAAGCCTGCTCGCAGGCATGTATGTGCAAGGGAAAAGCAGAGACAGAGAGAGGGAGAGAGAGAATCCTAAGCAGGCTCTGTGCTGTCAGTGTGGACATGAACCCGTGAGATCATGACCTGAGCCAAAATCAAGAGTCAGACTAAGTTTAACCGTCTGAGCCACTCAGATGCTCCAATACTGGCATACTACTATTAACTAATATGACTTTATTAGGATTTTACCAGTTTTTCCACTCATTTCCTTTTTTTTTTTTTTTTTCATTCTACAGATCAATCCAGAATACTCTATTGCCTTTAGTGGTCCATCAATTTTGTGATTTTTGGAGTTTAAATCATATATCTTGACTAAAGATAATATAATTTTGCTACTTTTCCTTCCTCCCAGTCATCTGTTTCCTATTCATTTCAATAAAATTACTATGATTTTAAAAAGATTCTTAATGTTTGCCAAACAACTCAATAAATGTATAGATCTGCTGAGTTTCAGGAGGTAGGTTTAAATGAAAGTCAGAAAGAAAACTTTGGGAAGGGATAATATGATCAACTCTTCTGAAGTTCATACGACAAATGAACATCATAAGACCCAGTAGAAGAAATTACTCTTCTAAAATTCCACAAAAGCATTTTATACCACAAAGTTAGAGGTAAATTAATCTGATTGCTGCCTGACGTACAAATTCTTAGTCTTCACAAGACAGAATTCCTCTTTGTAGAAAATCAAATTACCTAAGAATTCTAAGATCAGAGTTAGAGAGAGGTCATGGTAAAAAAGGTCAGCAAGAGCACTAACTTTGATACAGGACACCTTGCATTGTTTAGTCTCTTGACATCTGTGAGCACCACAGAGATTAGCGAGATGTTGTGTGGCACCATCTCTCTTATTTTCCCAAACTTCCCGGTTCATCGTATATTTGTGTCACTTGTAGATGAGCTTCTCCTTGATTTTACTTTAGCTATGAAGATTTATTTATGATCTGTAAAAACTATCTTACTCCACTGAATGTCATTTTCCTAAGGATGAACATTTTACATTGTTTTGTTTTATACTTAGTTTTCCTTTCTTTAATTTATTATTATTGTTCTTTAAAATAAGGAATTTATACGGGGCGCCTGGGTGGCTCAGTCGGTTAAGCGTCCGACTCCAGCTCAGGTCACGATCTCGCGGTCCGTGAGTTCCAGCCCCGCGTCAGGCTCTGGGCTGATGGCTCAGAGCCTGGAGCCTGCTTCCGATTCTGTGTCTCCCTCTCTCTCTGTCCCTCCCCCGTTCATGGTCTGTCTCTCTCTGTCTCAAAAATAAATAAACGTTAAAAAAATTTAAAAAAAAGTAAGGAATTTATACATATGGTAAAAAATCAAGGTTTACAATGGAGCTTATAGGGCAAACAAGCAGACACCCTCCCCCTTTTCTAGGCCCAGACCCCAGAGATAAACTCTTTTCATCATTTACGTTTTGCTTCTTCTGGTGGCTACATTTGAAACTCTAAACAACATATTAACACCATATTAGGAGCAACTTATCAATTTATCTTTGGAAAATATGGAAATTTACTCTATACTCAGACATCTGGCTCTTCTCCAACCTGGTGTCTGCTCTCCTTCCCGGTTTGATAGTCTTTATCTTCACTTTTCCCACAAGACACCTTTGTAATTTAATACTATACTAAATATCCCAATTCTTGTTCCACTGCTTTAGACAATGCTTTTGTTCTCCTTTTCCCATTATGCACAATAGGGTTATTATACCCCTATTTCTTCCCTGCTGAGGAAGAATGTACTGAGCCACCCAGGGGCCCCAGATCCTTCTAACTCTTGCTGCATAGCTTGCTATTGATATGCTCCCCACCTATCAGGCTCCATTTTGTATTCACCAGTATAGAAAAGGCTACTCAGATATTCCCCCAGTTAGAAACAAGTGAACTCTCCCTCCCTTTTTCTCTTTCTCTCGTTCTTATCTATTATCTATTTCATATCCTCATACTCCCTGCCCCCTCTTTTTTTACTTATTGTCATGGTCTTCATATATACAGATATATATAGATCTATCTATCTCTTTCTATCTATCTATCTATCTCTCTCTCTATCTATCTCTCCATGTTCTCCATTATAACATCTTCCTCATTGTAGGAACTAACATTTTCATGGTATCATGAATAAACATGTTAGCAGTTTTGAGCACATGGTAGATGCTTAATAAATTCATGTTGAATTAAACTAATTAGGTAGTTTAGAAATACAAAACTGGAAGTTACAACATCTGCTGTTTCACAGATGAGTCCCTGGGAATTTTAGGAGCTAACAGGTTAGCCCTTTGGAAAATTCTAATTTTATTGTTGTTGTTGATAATTCATTTGGGGGCATACAGCTTTTTAGGATATTTCTAAAAATACCATCCATTAGAAATTGCAAATGCAAACAGCACAAACTCTGCATAAACATAAACACCTGCCTCAGTGGAAGGGCATTATTGCCAAATAGAGAGAAATGCATCCGGGCCATTAGCACATTCTTTTCCATGGTTTGTCTCTATCACTAATTTGCCATTACTAATGTTTCTAAATAGCAACATACTATCTCTTGTAAACTGGATATTTATGTTTGAGAACACTTAAAAGTAAAAGCACTAAATACAATTAAATGTTTGCTGAAGTTTGTATATTTAAAACTTATAGAAATTCTGGGTGTCAGATTCACATTCAACAGATAAAAGTAAATGCTGGTAAGTAGCTCTGACTTTGACTTTGCAGGAGAAAAGGCAACAACAAAAACGTCTGCAGCCTTCTAAGACTTCCAAACCATCAGATTCCCTGTTACAGCACCTTCCACCTCCTACCTTTCCAACCTGACATTTTTCCCTCAGTCTTATTGTTCTTTTCTTGCTTTGTTCTCATTTCATCCCCCTGCCGATGACATGCAGACATTTGCCTATACGTGTTCCATTGATTCTCCTCACGTTTAACATTCTCAATTCATTCAACTTACTTTGAAGCATAACTCCTCTACTCAATATCTTTTAATTGAAGGAAATGATTCCCTAATTTGTCAACTGCAAGCCATTATCTGATTTCATTTCTTCTAGGCTTCTGACTTAATTCCCGACCTCATCTCCAGCCATTTCCTACTTGGAGCATAATGCTTCTCTCACCCATCCTCTTATCACACCAAATTCTCACCTGCACATGGAGTTTGCATTTGCTTTTCATTATGCCTGGAATGTTGTCCTCTTTTCAATACCATCTTCTGAGAGAGGTCTTCCCTTTCACCCACTCTAGGTTAGGTTTCTGCAACCCTTTCTTACCAGTTACTGCATCTCTGCATTCTATCATGCTTCAGGAAAATTATTTTCTGCTCTTTTCCCTGAATTCAACATTACTTTTCTTTTTCTTTCTTTTATTTTAGGCTTCATCCCCCACTCTCCTGAAATAATTGCCAATCCAGGTTCTCTATCTTCAGTCTTTCTCATGTTTAATTAGTCTTACAGCCATAACGTTGTCTATTCCAACACTTTGTTTAGCATTTCACTCCCACATTACTCCATCAAAATATGTCACCTCAACGTTTGATGAAAACCCCTGGCCTATCAGATAAAGTGAAAAGCTCTCAGCCTTTTGTTCAACGTCACCATGTACGAGCCTCTACCTACAGTCCTAAACCATAACTTCCCTCCTTCAGCAGGAATACTCTGCTCAGGAAGAAAAGCATGTTTACACACATTCCTGCCTGTTCAGTGTAGTTTCACATCACTTCTCTTGCCTGGATCATCCTGTTACTCACTTTCTGCATTGCTAAGTTGTATGTTCTTTATTTAAAGTCTAGCTCATGTCCTACAACTTCAATAAATACTTCTCTAACTGTCCTAGAATTTAGTGATCAATTCATTTTTTCTTCGTAATTGCTCAAACCTAAGCAAAAACAGTTTGGTGTCTGAATTATCTTCTAAATTGTTTTAGGAAAAGAATTATCATGTAGGTATTATGCTACTAAAGTTTGATACACTAAAATCTGCACACACACACAAAAGAGGGAGTGCAGAAAAATCTCTTGTTTTTGTTTTTTTCAAAAATTAATCATTCATGGATTCACTCACTCAAAAATATTGATAGGCTTCCTAGAAGAGGTTTGGGCACTCTGACAGAGAATGGAAATACAGTAGCTGACTATATTCAGTCAAACCATACAAAAAAACTTGCCCTTGGGAAGCTTGCAAGGGATGGTGGTGGGGATCCTTGTACAGATAGTGGAAGGGGCTGGAAAGACAGACAATAAGGAAGACAAAGGCAAATAGAGAAAATATTAGATGGTGGCGAGTACTAAAGGAGTAAAACAAAACAGGGAAGGTGGAAGTGCAATGTCGCTAGGAAAGGAAGAAAGCACTCAGGGATAGTGTGACATTTGAGCAAAGACGTAAAGATGAGGGAGTAATGATGTGGATACCTAAGAGGTAGAATATCATATCATATCTGGTATGAAAGAAGGGGCAAGTACAAAGGACAGAGTAGTTTGGGTGGAGTGAGCAAGTAAGAAAAGCAGGCCAGTTCCCAGAGGTAACTTGGGACTCAAGTATGTGGAACACTATAGGCTGATGTAAGGATTTGGCTCTTGGAAAGCAATTGGAAGATTCTGAGCAGGGAAGTGACATGATCCAATTTCAGTGTTAATGTAATCCTTTGGGCAGCTGCTTGTGAGATAGATTGAAGTGGGGCAAGAGAGGAATACCAATGACAGACAGTGCAACTGCAAGAATCCAGAGAGAGGTGATGGTGACTCGAACCAGAATATTAGCCATGGAAGTGACTGAAGTAGCCAGTGTATAAAAACTATACTGTGAAGATAAATCCAACAGGATCTGTTGAAAAATTATATGTGGGTGTGAGATAAAGAGATGAGTCAGTGAATTCTGGCCAAAGTAACTAGAAGAACAGAATAGAGATGCAGAAAATTTTGAAAAGAGTAGGTGTGTCACAAGGGGTAGGAAGTCAGGAGCTCGGTTTTTGATATGTTAAATTGAGATGCCATTTAGAAAACTAAGATGTATTTTTGTTTTAATCTGAAGTTTAGGTCCAAGCTGGAGACATTCATTTGGGGAGTCATTTTTTATAAAATGGTAGTTAAGTCTATAATTCAGCCAAACTCACCAAGGTATGTAATAGAATGAATAAATAAAGAAGAGGGCCAAAGACTGAGTCTGGTGTACTCCTCAATACCTAAACATTGGGATAAGGAGAGAGCTAATAAAAGAAACTGAGTCAGAGTGGCCAGAGAGGGAGGAGAAGAACACAGAAGTGTTATTACCGGAAGGCTGGAAGGTGCTGCAGGAAGAGAAGTATGCCAAGTACCCTTGAAGACTAAAATTTAATCAGTGGATTTGGCAACATGGAAATCTCTGGTGTTCTTGACATTATTAGTTTCTCGGGAGACATGGGGCAGGAGACTGAGAGAATTTGAGGAGGGAAATTGGAGACAATGAGCATTCACAATTTTCTGAGTCACTTTGCGGTAAAGGAAGTGAGAGCAATTGTGGTGAGAAGCGTAACTAGAGCCACAAGTGAAGTCAAGAGGGTTTTTAAAGACAGTATTTGCATGGGAACAATTTCAGAGTTTTGAACTTTGATGGAAAAGACAAGGAGAAAGAGAGGAAGATTATTGAAAAATGCATTTTGAGCAGACAAGAGGGGAGCTGAAGAAGGGATTTATCTCTGCCAAGAACAGGACCAGTTTCCCATAGTAACAACAGAGAAGATAGAACAGGGGCATAAAGTGTAAGGAAATGGGATGTGATGATGGGAACTTCAGTTTTCTTGGAGGAAGAAGTAGAAACAACACTTGAGAATGAGAATGGGAAAGGCACTGTCGCAAATATGAGAGAAAGTGACAGTTTGACAAAGTTTAGGGCACTGGCCTTCAAACATATTTGTTTAATTATCCCCTATGAAATTTAGGGAATGTAACTCCTCACACATCTTTAAAGTGAGACACAAAATTTGTCACTCTATGTTTAACTGGAAACAAACTATGCAATTTCTGATATATGGTAGTGATATATAGATATATTTAGCATATTAAAATAAAACTATTATGTCATTCTTTTAAATACATCAAACTGAATCATAATACGTTTGCAATTTTATATCACCATTATTACTAAACAAGAAAACCCACAAATTCTCCTCTGAGACAGAAATTGTGCATTTTTCTTTTGCCTAAATTGTATTTCTATTTCATTTCTCACTGCACAGAATGTATTTTAAAGCTTAGAGTCACTCACTAATCACCGAACATAATTGCCTGCAATAAATATGTTTAAATAGGTTGTAGTAAAAATGTATAATGTCATAAGGCTCCAACTTTTTAAATGTTTTTTATTTAAAAAAATTTTTTTTAACGTTTATTTATTTTTGAGAGAGAGAGAGAGAGACAGAGCGTGAGCAGGGGAGGGGCAGAGAGAGAGGGAGACGCAGATTCTGAAGCAGGTTCCAGGCTCGGAGCTGTCAGCACAGAACCCAATGTGGGCTCGAACTCACGAGCCATGAGATGGTGACCTGAGCCGAAGTTGGACGCTTAATCAACTGAGCCACCCAGGTGCCCCTATAAGGCTCCAACTTTTAAATCTTCCTTCTGGTTTGAATTGTTATAAACTATTATTAATCAAATTGTTATTAGTTAAAATCACCAACTAATTGTTAGTCAAATATTATTCAAAGAAAAATAGTATACATATATTACAAAGTCTGATGTTTCTAAGATATAGGAAGTAAATTTTATTGGCAATGCATAGCATAATGAAAAAAAGATAGGGAGGAATGTTGTAAGTTGATTAAGCAATATTTCATAGATGCCAATGCTATGCTTTGTTTTATTGTTTGGCATCTCAGGAGTTTTTATAACTTAGAACTATGTACCGTGAAAAATTCAAAATGGATGGAAGTCATGCATGCATCCCTCCTTCCCTCCCTCCTTCCTTCCTTTTCTCTCTCCTTTCCTTTCTTCCATCCTTCCTTTCTCCTTCATCTTCCTTCATTTCATATAGAGGGAGATAGGCTTTTGTGACATGGGGTGTGATAAAAAAGAATCAGCTTGATTCTTCAATAGGCAAATCAATTTTAGGAAATGGAGTGCATGGAATATCCAATTATGGATCCATGTGATCCTTGATTAAATTCTGGACTGAATAAAAGACCTATAAATAATAAGAATATTTGGGGGAGAATGAGAGAAGATTGAATATGGCCTGTTAGAGACTAACATTGTGTGGCATTCTTGAGTGTGATAATACTATTGTATTATAATAGGAGAACGTCTTCACTGTTACAAGAGACACGCTAAGTCTTTAGGGGTGAGCCACCAGGTTATCTGCCACTTACTTTCAAGTGTTCCAGATAGTTCTCCAGCAAGTTGGAGAAGGAAATACATGAAACAAATATGGCAAAACAAACATAAATCTATGTGAAGGGAAAAAATGATAATAATAACTTTGACTCTACATATTTTGTCAGCTTTAATACAAATGATCAGAGTCCAATGTTTCTAGCAGCCACCTCTCTGGGATGTTATGAGATAATTCACTGGGAAATAAAACAGAAGGGATAGCTGAGTAGAAGCGTATTGTGGGATGTTGATAATGGTATATTAGTAAGACTAGAAGGGTAGTTTAGTATGATAGAAAAGGAGGCCGCTTTGAGTCATAAAAAATAAATCTGAGAAAATAGGTTACCTTACGTGATGAACCATCGTGCTTTTCTTGACTATGACATGCCTCCAAGCAAATAGGGCTGACTTAATAGACATTAAAGTGGCTTCAGCCATAATGTAGCACCATCTCCTTAGAGAGTGGAGTTACAGCTTTTTTGAAAGAATTCAATAATTGCTAACAAAAATTTGTCATAATTAAGAGTTCTAAATCATAAAGGTCAAAATATATGTCCTAACCCATGCTTAGTTCCTCATGCATGTGAGCTGTTTGGCAGCTGTCCCACTTCCCTAGAGACAACCAAATGCTTTATTCACCAATGACAGTTGTGACTACAGAAATAATCCTCTTAGAGATTGTTCTTTGTGATTAATAAAAATGAGAACAGAAGCAACTGCACTGAGGCCACATTTTAAGGTCATTTCATTATTATTTATTTGTTGGCTCAACAATATTGAAAATTAAGGATTAAAAAAAATGAGATGCTTTGAATTTCTGGATAAGACCAGTGACTTAATATCTTTCCTTCCCAAGATTACCTGTAAATTAATTTTCTTTCTCTTAGAACACAGGTTTCCTTTATGCTTTTACTATATGAGTTACGTTAAGAAAACATAATAGGGATGAACAGTAAAAAGAACCTTTTTCCTCTTGATATTTTTACATCTAAATAAGTCCCCATATTTCTTACATCTTTTTTGGATACTTTTAAGCACTACCTTAGGTTTTAGTTCTAAAGAGTTTCCTTCACTTTATGTGGGCAGGGCCCCATTTCTTTTTTCCACAATTCTCCCTTTCTCTGGCTCTTCAATAAGATTGTTTGGGAAAGAGACAGACGGGGAGACGGCATTGTATTCCAAATGCCGATAAAATGAACAAAAACCCTAATAGCTCTCATTCTCACAAATTTACATAAAGCTGACATGGCTCAAGAGCCTATCCCGTGGTATGTGCAACAGAATTTTTTTTTTTAATTTAGTTTGAAACAATTTTAAATCTACAGAAGAGTTACAAAGTTGGCAGAGTTTCCCTATACCCTTTACCCAGCTTCAATGACTGTTAACATCTTGTGTAGCCATGAACATTTCTCAAAGCTAAGAAATTAACAGTGGTGAAAAACTGGGGCACCTGATGCCTCAGTCAGTTGAGCGTCTAACTCTTGATTTTGGCTCAGTTCATGATCTCACTGTTCGTGGGTTCAAGCCCTTCATCAAGCACGGAGCGTGCTTGGCATTCTCTCTCTCTGCCCCTCCCCCACTCGCACCCATGCACTCTCTGTGTCTCTTTCTCCAAAAAAGAAAGAAAGAAAATACATTTATGAAAAAATAGTGGTGCAAAACTATAAACTATTCAGATTTCCTAAATTTTTCCACTAATATTCATATTATGTCCCAGGATCCAATCCAAGACATCAAGATACCATGTTGTTTTTAGTCATCATGTCTTCTTAGCGTACTCTGCCCTGTAACAGTCTCTTCTTTCTGTGTCTTCCATGACCTTGACCTTTTTGAGGAGTACTGGTCATATATTTTGTAGAATGGCTCTCAATTTGGGTTTATCTGATATTTTCTCATGATTACACTGAGGTTATGAGTTTTTTGTAAAAATATGACAAAGATGATGTGCCCTTTTTATTTGCGTCCTTTCAGGGAGTATGGTCATAGAGATTTAGGAATGCATGGTTCCCTTTGGGAAGTAAGATAAAAGCATTGTGCATCAAGCAATGGAAGAAGAAAATTGTTATGATACTCTTTCTCTGCGGGCATTTCTGGCCTACCAGCCATAAACCAATACTATAAGCTAGCAGGTATTGTGCTACAAGAACTTATGTGCTTCTGCTACATTAATCTTTGTAGCCTGCCACCCTTGCAGTGACCTCAAGGAACATCTCTCTTTGCTAGGACATACATCCTATCTCTGTACAATGCCTCTGTTGCCTCTTTGAAGGGTGCACCATTCCACATCTGCTCTCCATCTTCTGTTATCAACCACAATAACAACTAGGGGGAGTCAGTGACTACTTTTTTCTTTTGTTCCAGCTACAGAAATTGCTGATAAACTAAAAAAAAAAAAAAAAAAAAAAAAAAAAAAAAAAAAGTCTATAACTCTCATATTCTGGTTTTATTTTTATCTCTCTCCTTTCTTTGATTCTACATCTGAGCAGAGAAACACAGTCAAAAGCAATGCCCCAGAGGAGTCCACCCTCTTCCATCAGTTAATTCTCACCCTGGGAGTAGAGGTTTAGCTAATAATAATTATTTGTGGAGGAATAGGGAAAAGGGGAGAAGGGAAAAATGACTCATCCTGCAGGTCCATGCTGAGCACTTTTCATTAGATCTCATTTATATTTGAGAAACCTATGAGGTGAACATTATTTTCCCTATTTTACAGATGAGGAAAGTAGAGTTCAGTGGGATTAAAAAATCCTTCAAAGTCAGCCAGGTAATAAAGGGTAAAGACCAAAGGTCTCTGCCTCCCTCACCTGAAGGCGGTAAACCATGTAAACCCTCTGAGTTCATGGTTGAAATGCACACATCTTCCTGATATCCCCAAATGCAATCTCGATCCCATTCTCTCAGAGGGTTGATGGCCTAGTAATTGCCCTGAGATAACTGGCAGTGGCTACTTCTGTGCTTCTGATTCCTTTTGAAAGGTAGAAATGATGTGAACAATAACATCTGCAGCACACAAGGGCTGCAAAAAGTTCTTATTTAATGCTATTCATTTGTACATAGAATGAACTCTGTTAAAGGTCTGAGGTGTGTGTGTCTCCCTCTAACGGCCCGGTGCTTCCCCGGTCACGTGGCCAGTCCTACTCTAAAACAAATCTAAAGTGCAAATAAAAATTATGTTTTTCTGTGTTTCTGATGGCTCCCTGAATCTCACCCAACAATAACTAAGGATTTCTTATAGGAAATGTGGCAAAATGAGAAACTAAACACAGAAGATTCTTACTCTTTGTAAGAATTTACTCTTGGCTTTAACATTATCTGTCTGCAAGGATGTTGAACTTGCAGAAACAAATTTCTTCATGCCAATGCATTAACGCTCCCTATTAAAAATGAGAACCCCTGTTGATCACATAATTCTAATGGAAGTATATACAGTCCAGTGCTTCCTCAGGACTTTTAATTTCATGTGAGGTTCTGGGTCTGGGTCCCTGATCATTCTCCACGCCTAAGTGTCTCTTTATAGTCTCTCCAGAACACTACTGTTCCAATACTCTGCATTGCTATTTCCAGTCTTTATCAGGAATTCTAAAACCAAAGGACATGATCCTCCTGCACCGATTTACTTCAGCCAACACAACTCTGACCCTTTCCTCAAAGCAGGGAGCCGTCTGTGGTTGTCACGAGAGAGATGCTCACAAATATTTCAAGTCTTCTTTCCTGTTGGGCACATAGCAACATGCACTTCCCTTTCCCCCATGAAGTTAGCTATGGCCATTTTCAAATCCTAATTCCTCCCTTTGCTAGTTAAGTGACTTGGCCAAGATAGTTAACACCCCTGCTTCTAAGTTTCCTCATCTGTAAAATAAGGAAAACATATTTAATTCAGAGAGCTGCTGTAAGGGCTGAGTGTATAAAGCTCCTAGAACAGATAGTTGCAGGATTTTCTTTTCATTTTCCTCCTCTCATTACTTCAAACAGAATCAAGCTTTGCCTTCTCTCCACTATATTCTCTGGGTATATAACATATAGGAAGTTTTAGGGAACACATATTCACATGGTGTAACCATTGATTCTTACAAGTTGCCCTTTCCTATCATAGTGGAAAATGCTGGGCAAAGCTTATTTCTTGTAAAGATGAGCATTTTCAGTTCTTAGCACAATTCCAGGATATAACATACACAAAATAAATATTTATTAATTAAACTAACAATGAATGAATGAATGATGACCTCCACCTTGAGCATTCTTCAAAATCCAGCTTATTTTCTCCCTTGCATACCTGTGTGACATCTTTCTTGATTCCTGCAATTACACTGAATCTATTTTATGACACATTATATTTACATTATGACATTATATGACACATTATATTTACATTATGAAATGTAAATTTATTGTCTTAACCTATAAACTCTTAAGCTCGGACAAAAAGCAGCAACAGAACAACTGTCACCATTAACTGGGTCATTACATGCTTGGCTCTCTGCTAAGCACTTCAGATAATTATTTAATTTAATCTTCCATCAGCCCTATGAAGCAGAAATTGAGATTGCCATTTACACTTGAAGAAACTGAAGTTTAGAAAGATTAAATTACTTACTCAATGTCACAAAGTTAGCAAGTATCAGAACTGTTATTCTAGCTTCTCTGGTCCAAAGGTTGACCTCATAACCACTGCAGTCCTATGCCCCCTCCCTGTCCTATGCACCCCTGTACCACTCATCCCTGCCAAGCCCATATTTGTAGTAAACTGCTTGGAACACAATGAATGTTCCATCAATGCTGTTGAATTAAGTAATTTCCATGACATTTTATTAATTTTGAGTATATTTGCATATTTTATCCAAATTGCTAACCCTTAAGATCAGAAAGCTTCCAGATCAAAAAGCACACTCTACGGACAACACTGCTTTTGGCACTCAGCAACCAGGATCTCGTCAATCTACAACGTGCCTCCACTGATGCACAAGAGAAACTGTTCCATTGCCATTTCCATAATAAGTTATGTTTTTAAATATAATTCAAATTAACATAATCATATTTTATCTTACTTGGGTGTTATGCTGTATTAAATAGAGTCAAGCAGTCATTAATTCATATCCTGATCTGCTATATGACCCATACCTTTGAACTGTGACATTTTTGGAATGTTAGCTGTTAATTTGACCCTGATTTCTCAACCACTGTTTGTGTTTATCCATGGACTTGATTCTTGTAGTCTTGGCCTCTGCTCCTCATAATCAGATTAACTCAGATAAAGCTGCTTCAGGGAAGAGGTCAAAACCAATAATAGTCGTTGCCCTACTTTGGTCTATTTTCAACACAGTAGCCAGGAGATCCTGTTTATACCAAAGTCAGACCAGTATGACTACCCCTTGCTCACAGTCCTCAAGTGGCTTCTTACCTCACTGACAGTAAAAGTCAAAGTCATAGCTATTGCCTGCAATGTCCTACACTATCTGCGCCCCTCTTCTCTGATTTAACCACAGGATATTTTAATCCTAAACCATTTGTAGTAGACTTGGTCTCCCTCTGTTTACATATGCCAGGAATACTTCCACCTCAGGGCCTTTGCACTTGCCATTTTCTTTGCCTTTTCCCAGATTATTGCTTCTCCAGTTTAGTCAAATATTTATTTGAATGCCCTCTTCTCATCAAGGCATTATCTGACCACCTTACTTAAATTTGCAGCACTCTTTTTTACTTTATTTTAAACCAGGGTATTTATTACCAGCTAACATTCTATATATTTGCTTTAATGAGTTGATTCATTGTCTCCCCTGAACATGGTGTAAGCCCCATGACATAGGCACCTTTCTCTATTTTGAGCATTGCTAGATTATGGAGCCTAACGAAGAAGCTGATATTATGCAGGCATATTTTGTTAAATCTTTACATTTGTTGTTAGAAGTTTATTACTATTACTATTTTTATTTTTTAGATAAAATTTTTAAAAGTATATGCTGAAGGCAGTGGTATTTCCAAGGTGAAGATTGGCTCTTAAGTATAAATAGTGCTCCTAACATTGCTATTGTCAATATGCTCCTAGGGGTAGATCAAAGAACAAGAAACTGAAAGCCAAAGATGCATAGAGCTAGAGACACTAATGTGGCTTTGAAGAGGAATAGATCTGAGCCCTGGTGTTGAGAGGAAGTTACATAATAAGGAACATTTTCTCTCTCAAAAAAAAAAAATGAGATGTGCATTTTTGAGCATTTCTCTGTTTTCCAGTGGAAGACCATATTTTCATGGAAGCCATGCCCTGACCTAATTAATAATTTTAATCAAGTAGATCAAGTGACCTTTTCTCATTATGAACAAACCTTTCAATCTTTCTCTTTTAGCCTCACTCTTAGAGAATCTGATTTAAATTAACCTGAATTTATTTTTTATTATTTATCTAAATAATATCAAAGATATGGTAAAACTAGGCCACCATTTACTACCTAATACAACTTATACTGGTCCCTTTACTTGGAATGTCTCCTCTAGAAGAAACTGCAGTCTTCATCAGCAGCCATCTGCCCACAGAAATTTTAAGAGAGAAAGAGAAAGTAAGACAGGGAGACAGACACACAGAGAGAGAATTTAATTTCACCTGAGACCAAACACAAGATCTTCAATTATTTTGAAACCCTGGCTGAGGTTTTCGTTCTCCAGACTGAACACTCCTTCTTTCCATAAGAAACACTTCTCTTTGATTAGCCCTTTTCTCTCATTCTCTCCCTTGCACTGCCACTGCCAGGGTCCACTCCCAACAAAGAATATGGTAACAGCTTTCTAGCTAGTTTCCTGTGTGTTGTCTTCATGTTTGTTTTAATATTCAGTCTGCAAACATCCCTTCAGAGTCCCAAGAAATATCCCTGAGACCCAGATCTGCTCATCTCATTGTCAAAAAAAAAAAAAAAAAAAAAAAAAATCCAGACAAATCCCCATTGTTCAAAGATCAAGTTTAGAATGCATACACACTTTTCCACAATCTGACTCAGATCAAATTTTCCGGTGCAACTCTAGCTAGCCAAACCTAGATACATAGGACTACTCACTCTTTTGTTGTTTCATAAAAATAAACTTTACTAAGTGAAGAAATAACACAGAAAGGAAGAAATCTTTGTCATTGATGCAGTTTTTGATAACCTTATAGGTAAAGTATGAGCTGAAAACTATAGTCTTTGTACAGAAACTAATTTTCCTGGGTGCCTTGGAAATTGAGTAGATTGTTCTTTTCTCCCTATTTATAAATCCTACATTTTTACAGTTCACCTCACAGCCTAAATAGTCATGCAAATGTCTATGCATAAACACACAAAAAAGTTATTTTAAGAAGAACCTACAATGTATAGAAAACTGGGGCAGACGTCTAAGTAATGCTGGGTTTAAAACTCATTAAAAAGAAAATCTCTGGATTGTTGTAGTTTATGAAAAAGTTACAAAGAAGGTAATTTGAGCAAAGTAATACTATGTTTAAAGTAAGATGATTAGAGATGGTGATATTCTGGAGGCAGATTACAATTGGTTGAGATATTTTTATATGCAGTTTACAGTAAATAATAAACTAATTATAAATAAATTAGCTATTTCCCAAGTATTTAAAAATATTAATCCTTTCTCATAAATTTTTGAGGCTCAGAGGCAAGCGAACTATGGAAAGGAAAGGGAAAACTTAAAAAGAAGGGGCAGCCGAATGTATTGAGAGTAATGGTAGAGTAGCTGTTAGGCTTTATCTTTGTAAAGAGATAGAAAATCTTGGCCATTAATCAAAAGGTCAGGATCTGGCATTCTGTTCTCTTTGGCCACATGTTTTTCCCATGATCGTTTATATTTGGTGTCTTTGTTGAGTTCTGGTTCCCTATGCAAGTGGGTCTGATCCAAACCCAGGTCTATAGTGATGGCAAGCAGCTGGAACTTGTTTTCTGGCATCTGGCTACAGGCTTGCCCAGAACATTTGCAGGGTCTACAACAAGAATACAAATGGAAGTTTGGTGCTGTCCTCCTTTTCCCACCACCAGTTAAACTGGGCTTATAAAATATTCTTTGTACTTATTTTTCAACAGAGACCAGCTATAGACGGAATGTATCCCCCCCATTTATATGTTAAATGTTTCTTCAGTATGAGGTGGGGTTTTTGGAGGTGATTAGGTCATAAGGGTAAAATCCTCATGAATTAGATCAATGCTCTTAAAAAGAGACCCCAGAGAGCTCCCTTCTCATTTCTACCACGTGAGGACACAGAAAGAAGACGTTCATCTCTGAGGCAAAAAGCAGGTCCTTACCAGACATGGAATCTGCTGGTGCTTGATCTGGGACTTCTCAGCCTCCAGAACTGTGAGAAATAAATTTCTGGTGTTTATAAGCCACCCAGTCTATGGTACTTTTGTTATAGTAGTCTGAAAGGACCAAGACGCACATGCTTTTATAACTTTTATTCTTCGTTCATGCATCTCTCTCTCTTAGGATGCTTCTTTGTCTTCCTGTCCAATTTCCAAGGTCCTCTGAAGCCCAGGTCACGTGCCTACGCTGCATGAACTTTCCCCAATACACCATCAGCAGAATTACCTTAATTTCAGATAGGTCTTTGCATATAACTCTAACTTAACATTGCCACACAGCATTACATCTGCTTATGTGTATTTTTTTCTATTACCATATAGGTTCATCAAGCACATGGATTGTGGCTCATACTTGCTTAACTCCAAACCAAACACAGCATGGGATCTATGCTAAGGAACTATTACTTGATGAACTGGATTAAATTAAACACATATATCAGGTTTTATTATTCCTACACTATTCCATTGATTTCTATCTTGAAATTAGTGTTCATGATTTTTTTGTGGTAAATGTGACATAATATGATATTATATAATCAGGAAGCTTTACAGTAGATATTTTCATTGAGTTCTTTAGATATTAACAAGGCAAAGAAACTTGAAATCACCCTTGACTCCTATCTTTCATTTCATTCAGTCTATTAAGAGATTCCATCAGGCTCTACTTTTCAAAACGTATCCATTTCTCTCCCAGCAACCATGCTGGTTCAAGCCGTCTTTATGCGTATTCTGGATTATCGCAGTGACGTCATAATTGATTTCTGCTTTTATCTTGTTTCTTTCCATCTCTTCTCACCATAGTTTCTACAGAGATCTTTTTAAAACAAACATGGAACACACAAGTCTCCCCTTTGCTCAAACCCCAAGACATAATAAACTTTAAATGAATAATAGTCTGTCTATTAAAAGGTAGAGGGACCTGTCAAACTGTGACCGGTTTGAGACTAGCATAGAGAACATCTGGCATTTGTGGCTCTGTTATATGACCAGAGCTTCCTCAATTTACATCTATATGCTGATGATTTTATTAGTGTTAGGGATTTAAAAAATAATAATACCATAGAGCCTTTACTCCTACTTCTGACCTAAGTCCTAAGTTCCTTAGCTCTGGATTCTAGTCACATTTTATTAAACTTTATGACACGGCAATAACTTTATCATCTGCATATTTGGTTTTCATCTTTGAAATAAAGTTCATAGTACAAATCCTATTTCTTATATCATCTGCAAGTAAAAAATGAGAAAATATTTATGGTGGAACATTTTAATATTTTAAATTTAAAAAATTACAGGGGCATCTGGGTGGCTCAGTCAGTTAAGCATCTGACTCTTGATTTTGGCTCAGGTCATGATCTCATGGTTCATGAGTTTGAGCCCTGCAGTAGTCTCCATGCTGACAGTGCAGAGCCTGCTTGGGATTCTCTCTCTCTTTCTCTCTCTCTTCCCCTGTCCTGCTCTCTCTCTCAAAAAAAATAAAAAATAAAATAAACTTAAAAAATTAAAATTTAAAGAATTACAAATAATAAGATCATATTTTATAGGCATTTAAAGTATAGAAACAATACCACTTCATTGAGGATCAAAGCAAAATAGAACCATTTATCCATGAATTCCTGGTGAGGCGTTTGGGTGTATAGACAGTAGAAATCTGAGTAGTGCCCTCCACGAGGGCTCATAGACTTCACGTATTATATAGGACTTAGAAAACGGTAAGGGAAAAAAGGCTTTTAACTCTAGCCTTCCTGTTGATGAGGACACACCTTCAAATTATATTACTAAGGGTGTCTTTTCCATCCTCCTCTTCTCTCACCTTTGGTCTGAGATCATGAATCAGGGTCAAATACCAGGTTTGGAGCTGAGGTGAACAAGCTTTTAATTGCAGGGATTTATATAAAGTGTCCCAAGGATCTCAGGGCTCTTGGCAGCTCCCCACTCTTCACCATGTTTGCTTGCTCCAGGGAATAAATACTTCCGGGCCTTGTGGTCTAAATCTACTTGCTCCACCTAAGCCATTCTGAGGACGCTTCATTTCAATGTTAGCTCTTGATCCCAAACTTTCTCTTTAAACTTAAAAATGTGTAAAGTCTTCCTGTGTGAAATGCAGTCTTTGGTTTCTCTCTGCCCCAAGCTCACAGCTGCAGATGACCTCTACTTACTGCCATGATCAAATGTGGCTCTTGTTGACCCAGAACAGGTCAGAGTTCCAAAAGCCTAGCTTGAACAAGAGAGGAAGTCGGACACTGACTGTAAAGAAAAAATTCTCTCTCTTCCCTGACAAAAAAGGATTCAAGATGGTTTCTGTGAGAATTCAACCTTGTCTTTCTTCATCAGAAGTAATGTGAACATTTTTAAAAGTTCAGAACCATTATATTCTGATAAATATTAAAGGAGAGTAGAAGAAGAAAAAAGGAAGACACACATTCCACAGATAAAGTGCAACCCAACTATTCGAATCACCTAGTTGCCTATGCCTTATAGATTGGTTTCTTTGATTGGCAGATTCCAAAGGTTATCTTCACACACAATTCCAGATCTCAATTGCATATCCAAAAATTGAGTATTTTCCAAACAGCTCTTCTTCACATTTCCTTAATAACATATATACAAATAAACATGAAAGGCAGATGCATATGTGTATATACGCATACAAATTATATACATATATATAACAACTTCCTAGAGAAATATACATTTCTCCTGAGCTCCAGGTAATTTGAACCTCAAACTTGTCTACATGTTAATTTTTCTATTTATTACAGAAAAAATTCAAATTTGTTTTTACATTTGCGTTTTATGCTTGTGTAACTTTTAATCTATTAGCACAGCAACATGAAATCATTGACTACTGAATTGATTTTTAGAAGAAAAATATAGGATACTATACCTAACATTTATTAAT
The DNA here is from genome assembly GCF_007474595.2 of Lynx canadensis. Taxonomy (NCBI): domain Eukaryota; kingdom Metazoa; phylum Chordata; class Mammalia; order Carnivora; family Felidae; genus Lynx; species Lynx canadensis. Next base: position 104,056,579 of record NC_044309.1, read on the forward strand.
CACTTATTAGGTGCCAGATACTATTCAAAGCACTGCAGATTTTACATCTTTAATTCTAGACAACACCATGAAATAAGTTTCATGATTATATCCATTTTAGTGATAACAACGGAGGTACAGAAAATCACAAATGTGATAAATGTGTGGCATAGCAGGGATTTAAACACAGAATATAACTCCAGAGTCTGCTTATAACTATTTCTGTTTCATTTAATTAATGTCATGATGTACTAATTTTGTATATCATCATAAAAGAAAAGCCTTCAAAGAAATTGCTACTGCAAACAAAATATTCATGACTAGAAATAATAAAAAGAAGGCCAAGCCTAAAAACATAACCACCCCCACAAACGTAACTCAGCTTCAGCCAGGAAGCCGTTGTGCCCAGAAAAATATTCTAATTAACTGTCTTATTTTTCTTGTTTTCTATCTTCATCTCTTCCATAATCTTCAAATAGAAGTAGACATGTAGTTGTTAAACTCACAATAATAATTTACTAGCAACAAGAAAAACCACATATTGTAAGATTTTTATTGCAAAATAAATGACAGCTTTTCTAAAAATAGTCATTGTTAGCAATAAAAAATTTGAAAAATTTTCAACCAAAACAATGAAAACTGAAAAACTCCTTGGCATTCAAAGAGAATTCTGAAAAATGCTAGGTCAACCTTGTGACCATTTTGACCCATCTTTGCACATTTTCCAACAATATGTCAAGAAATAACATTTAAAAAACTCCTCTCAACACTGTTACTGGGCACTTTGCTGGTGGGAGTGTTAACTGGTACAACCTTGTGCAAATTTTTTTGTTAAGCAAGTAATACCTCCTCTAGAAAATCATTAGGAGGAAATAATCAAAATTGATGATCAAGATTAATATACAATGATACTCATAATTAAAACTGATTAAAACATAATTTAAAATCATGGAAATTTGAAAGCCATAGGAAAATTTTTCTTGAATAATATTGTTTTATAAAGCACTAGGCAAGTGTGTGTGTGTGTGTGTAGAATTTGATTTCAAATACATAAAAACACACAAAGCTGCATTAGACCCTCCTGTATACTGGAAGGTCCATTAAGGAAAAAATTGTGTTGTTCATTCCCATGTCTCCAGGACCTAGTTCAATATCAGGAACACAACTAATGCTCAGGGCAAAAACAAACAAACAAGCAAAAAACAAAACAGAAAATTAACAAATGAGTATTTATAGCTGCATACCTGGTAAGGAGTTCTTCAAACCCAATTGTTTCCAACTCCTAAGCTGACTGCCCTTCTTGATAGACCAAGCACATCTACCAAGCAGATATTCTCTAGTCAAAGGAAGGGACATTTGCATCTCCTTTTAATTTTTGCAAAATTAGGAAATAGAGTCTTTTTTATTTTTATTTATTTATTTTTAAAGATGGGTGCCTGGGTGGCTCAGTCAGTTAAGCTTCCGACTCTTGGTTTCAGCTCAGGTCATGATCTCATGGTTCTGAGTTCAAGCTCCACATGGGCTCTGCATTGGCAGTGAGGAGCCTGCTTGGGATTCCCTCTCCCTCTTTCTCTGCCCCTCTCCCACCCACACTGTCTCTGTCTCTCTCAAAATAAATAAATAAACTGCAAAAAATAAGTAAAAAAAATAAGTTAAAAAAGATAGCAGCCTAGAAACAACCTCATAATGTTCTTGTGCAGCTTAAATGACACAAAGCATGAAAAGCATTTAACCATAAGCATACAGCACTAAATAAGTAAGAGCTACAATTATCATAATAAACTTAATCCCTTAGGATCTATTGAGATGGACTATGTACTTTTTTTTCTTCTGCCTGCTTTTAGTTCTTTTTTTTCTGTAGTGTCCATCAATGTCAGCATGTTAGCTAACAGTGTGTTTAATACTTAGTAGATGTTACCTTATTATTTCTTACTTAAAATCCCACAATGGCTTCCCATCCTCAAACTGACACAAAAGACACTTGATGGGCTGGCACATTTCTACCTCTCCTGTTCCATCTCCCACTAGTGTCTTGTATGTACCCTCAGCCAAACTAAATTACTTACATTCCCTGAACTCTCTACTTTAGACTGTACTTTCTGTACCCTAGTTTGCAATACAATTTTGCCTTGATCTAAGTTCTAATCTTCCTTTAAAATTCACCACAACTGTCACCTTTCCCAGGAAACTTTTTCTGTCCTCTCTTTCCCAGCTGGACCTGGGGTTCCTCTTCTACACATGCCTAAATGGCTCTGATATCATTGCAGCTTTCCTTGACTGACTTCCCCCCACAGTGGCACCTATTCAAGGTCAGGTTCTGTATCTTAGTCATCTTTTCTGGTACACAGCACATAGCTTGGCCCAATGCAGAAGCTCCATACATAGTTATGGGGTGAATAAATTGCCTAGCATAGTGTTTCCAGATGGATGAGTACAGAAACAGGAGCAGAACTTGTGAAATCTTCTTATCGATGTGATACATTGAATTAGTTAGAAATTACAGTACTCAGGCTTGAAATCCAAAATGGCTTAAAGTTTCAAAGAACGTTTTAATTATTTAGGGCAAGTTTACCAAAGAGGCCAATTAAGCATAAAAGCACATTTAGCATGGACCGAGCTTTCCAAGTTACCTTGCAAATTAGAAATGAACCACTTTATGTTCATAGGCATCTCACAGGCACACACACCTCTTTTTCTAATACAGTGCTTTATTGTTATGGGCTTTGATCATTTGCTTTTTTCTTCATCATTAGCATATGTGTGATCTTGTTTGATAAAGGCATTTCATATTTCAAATACCACTAAGACTCCTTTCCTAAAATAATCTAACAGCTAATGGGAATGCCTTGAAACTATTTTTCCTAACAAAGTACAAAATTATATTTGAGAGTATATTTACCTTAGTCCTTAATGTCTTCAAAGTGTAGACTTGGGGAAAATAATCAAACACAGAAACCAAAAAGTCAATGAGGTGGTTTATATCTTGTTGGGATATGTGAATCATGTTCTTGATGTTTAGGTAGACATATAAAACCCACTGTACAGTTATTGACAAACAGTGTCAATGTCTACCAATGAAAATAGAAGGGCTTAGATAGATTAAACTCAAACCAATGAAAATTTACAAAGTGATTTTTAAAAACTAAGCCAAATTTATTTTGTAAAACTGAACATAAGGGCAGAAAAAGAGGGATTACCAAGTGATACAAAAGGCCAATAAATAAACATAGAAATAAATATCCCATGTGACTAGAAATACACTCTCCTCATTTATGACAGGGAGCCAGTGTTTCCTTATAGTATCATAGATATCAAATAAATTCATAAATATCACAGATGCCATTATAAGGTGACTTAGGTAAACTAGGCACACACTCGACTAGGGAAATATAAAGTCATACATATCTTTGGGAAGGAACTTGGTAATATTTATTAAAATTAAAAATGCAGGTACTCTTTGACTTAAATCTGCTTCTAAGACTTAAAATGCAGGTACTCTTTGACTTAAACTTGCTTCTAAGACTCTTTGACTTAAACCTGCTTACTACATACCTTCAAAATTATTTAAAAGGTATGTAAATGTATGTTCACTGCATATCATTTTTTGTGTCAGTATAAAAAAATAGAAATAATCTAATGCCCATTAATTTATATATGATTACATACATTATTATACATTCACACAACAGAATACTATACACTCATTAGAAGAAACAGATATTTTATTTTAACCCTGTTAGAAGCAAAGTTTTATTTTTTAATGTTTATTTTGAGAGAGGGAGAGAGAAAGAGAGAGCGAGCATGTGTGTAGGGGAAGAGAGAGAGGGAGAGAGAAAGTCCCAAGCAAGCTCCACACTCAGCGCAGAGCCCAGAGCTGGGCTCAATCCCACAACCATGAGATCATGACCTGAGCCAAAATCAAGAGTCGGACGCTTAACTTATTGAACCACCCAGGCACCCCACAGAAGTACATTTTTAAAAGAGTATTTTCATCTACACAAAATTAGGATCTTTTTGAAGTTATGCATTCTCTTATAATTTAATTCACATGTAAGTAAATTATTCAGCAAGACTGTTTAATTAGAAAAGAAAGATTTAGGGAGGTAAAATAGTATTCTGATACAACTAAATGATACATTTATAACACAGCTGGAAATTTAAAATAGTTATTTATATATAATAATAAATTTGATTTCTATTTCTCAAAGTAAATATATTAAACTATCCTACATGGTTTAGCCTTTTTCCTTGCTTCAACCCACTGTCCTTTTCTTGATAACACATTGTAGAAATAAATTAACTCATTTGTTATTCTATGACATTTTACTATTTAAGCTGTCATTTATGCTTTTATTTTAAAGAAGAATCACTTGTAGATTCTTAGTGCCTTTCTTCTTATGCATTTTTTTGCATTCCTTCAGTGTCTTTCCCTGCTATTTGCTTTAATCTGTAAGATCATGAGCGGGGAAACTAAAGTGAATTTAATGAGAGAGAAAATATTAACATGATCCTATTACTGACATCTCCATGAATTTTACAATATTCGTTTGCTTTTATGTACTTTAAAATCACAATACAAATGAGCTGACAAAATTATACTTTATTTGTAATGAACAATGTTTGGGATTTGAAAAATAACAGAATGCTAACTCAACAGTAATGGAAGCTACATTAAGACTACACCCCTCTTTCCTACTTGCTTGATATATTGAGTTGTTGGCAAAGGGTAAATTAAAAGGAACCTTACATGTAGGATAAAACCTGCTATTTCTCAGAAGTCTTGAGGATTAACCAATATGTATATAATCACACTCTGATTATATAAAATAAATACACAAATCCATATGCATAATACTGATATTGATCAACATACTGTGCTTACATAATTAATAAAATGTGTATTGTCAAAAACAAACATCATGTCACAATTATTTCCATTTCATTATCCATTTCTCTTATTTCTGATTCATGTTTGAATTTGACTACTTTTCACATTCACTCTGATATTTAGTCCTGGCTTCTGAAGACTATTGTTGGCTTTTTCCATAGGCTCAGATTCTCATATTTGAACTTCATCTGGATGTTTCAAAGTCACCTCCAATCACATGCCCTCAAAACTTACTTTTCCTGTATCTTCTCTTTTTGGATATGGTTCCATATACACATGAATGCTTTCGTGACTGACTTCCTTTTTTTCAAAACAGAAATCTGGAAATCATTCTAAACTTTCTTTTTTTCTCATTACTACACATCTAATAAATCATTAAAACTTACAAATACTACCCAGATATATTTCTGGGATCCCATCCCTCCTCTCCTTTTCCACAGTCCTCATCATCTGTTGCCAAACCTCTTACCAAAGTTTCCATATCAAATTCTTCCATACCTGGAAGGACCTTAAATTCCAAGCATACACATTTTCTGTGCCGCATGGTTGAAGTAGATCAATAATAGTTGAAACAATTTATTTTCCATGAGGATTGCAAGCATTGAGAAAAAGATGCTTTCTAGATTTATAATTCTTATGTAGCTTTTCTATTTTGGGAAAACAGTGGAGAAGAGTGGAAAAGTGTATTGGATTTATTTTAAATAGATCAGTTCTAGAATTTCAGAGTTCAAACACTTGTCTTTATGCTTATTTAAACTTGGCCAAATTATGCAAATACCCAGAGACACAGTCTACTCATTGGCAAAATGAGGATGGTATTTCCTGCTACAGTTCTTGTCAAAATTAAATTAGTCAATTACAGTTCTTGTTCAGATTAAATTAGTAAATTAGTTATACAATCTTCCAGTCTCCATTTATCAACTCTACTATACACTTGCCTTTAGACATTTGTATTTTTATTCGGTTGTTATGGGTTAAATTGTGCTTTCCCACAAGGTGTTAAAGTCCTAACCTCCAGTATCTATGAATGTGACCTTATTTGGGAATAAGATTTTTTTTTTTTTTTTTTTTTTTTTTTTTACATTTATTTATTTTTCAGAGACAGAGAGAGACAGAGCACAAGTTGGGGCGGGGCAGACAGAGAAGGAGACACAGAATCTGAAGCAGGCTCCAGGCTCCGAGTTGTCAGCCCAGAACTCAATGTGGGGCTTGAACTCATAAACCATGAGATCATGATCGGAGATGAAGTCGGATGCTTAACCGACTGAGCCACCCAGGCGCCCCGGGAATAAGATCTTTGATGTTCATATTAATATATGTCACTGGGTTGGGTTCTGATCCAATATGATTGTGTCCTTATGAATCAAGGAAATTTGGACAAAGAGACAGACATTTACAGAGGGAAGACCATGTGGAGACACAGAAAGGACACTATCTACAAACCAAGATCCCCGAGGCAACCACCAGCTAAATGCGAGGCACGGTATAAACCCCACCTCACAGCTCTCCGAAGTAATTAAGCCCGCCAACAGCTTGATTTCAGATTTTGAGCATTCAGAACTGTGTGACAATAAATGTCTGTTGTTTAAGTCACCCAGTTTGTAAGACTTTGTTACAGCAGACTGGGCAAGCTAGTGAAATTGTTTTACTGTATTTTCTATAAATGTTTCTGTTCTTTTGTTAACTATTTTAGAAGGTTAATTATGAAAAGACATGCACCTGGAGTATGTAGATCGTTTGTCATATGGCTTAGTAATGTACCACAGATAACAAGACAATTAACGAAAAATATGGATAATGCCAGACGTGGAATTCTATCAAACCTACATGAAAACATGCTGAAATAAATAGTCCTTACATGCTACAGAGCCAAAGGGAAGACTTCACGATCAAAAGCGAAAGCTGTCATTTATGTAACATTTTTCCTTAACTCCAACCCCCCCCCATATGTCTACCATGTGTGGAAGTCCACGGCACTCTAACTCTTCTATATGGCTCGAGCCTCTATTGGAGAGACCAGAATCCACTTTAGTTGTGGGGACATTTGTCACAGCATGTTGAATGACTGAACCACTGGGTGGGTTAAAGAAACGGACTTTAGGTTAAACATTTACTAACTAACCTTAAAGATACTACACAGAACAAAGATCCAGGGGAACTGCTCTCCCTGCCCCAAATCAGGAAGTCTCTGCACCACCGCACTGAGCAGAAAAACAAAAGCAGTGGCAGCTCCAGAGCCATGGCACATAAAATGCTCCAGTCTACACCACTGAGATCTGTGCCACATGCCCTGCCTCTCCACGTCCACGAGGGGTCTGACGAGATGCTGACACTGCCGCTAAGTCTGCGTCCGAAGCCCCACATACCTCTCTGGTGTGCTTGTCAGCCAACTGAGCAGAAGTTACAGGACGAGAGCTTTCTGAGAGGGCATAAGATTAGACCTAAATCACATGTGATTAGCCCTGGCTACAAAAGAATCTTGAAAATGTAGCTTGAAGCTGTCCACATTCTGCTGGTCATCAAGGCCCATTAGAGCAAGGGTGGCAAAGTGTTGAGGGCCAATACACAATAGCCACCTGATAAACTAGTAACGTTGGTTTGTTATGGAAGCACCTTAGACGCCCAATGAAAATGCCTGGTATAGGCGTCCTTCTCTTCACTGCCTCTTCCAGACTACTTGCTTCCTGAAAATTGCTTACCTTGAAGCCCAAACTCTCAGATTACACTGCCCACCACCTTTCTTTGTTGAAGTAATTTAAAAATGTAATTTAATGATTTCCACTCATTCCTTAATGAGTTTAACACCTGGCTCACCACCACTTTGATTTCTCCATTCAGAATTCCTAATAATTCAACATTCATGGAGAAGAATCTTGACTTTCTCTTTTTCAATGATTTGATTCTCAATCATATCTCAGCCACCCACTTTCAGGCTTATGCTCTGTCCACTAATAATATAACTATACCCCAATTCCCATAATTTCAATGATGAACAACTCTTTCTCTATAAACCATCTTCTACTGTCTCATACCCCAAACTCAGGAGTTGTTCAAAGCTAGAAGGAGCATATCCACTGCCTATCATTTCTTCATTCTTTCTCATGTCCTCACATGCTGATCTGCCCATCGGAGATACTACAACTCATCATTATAATCTCGTACACTGTCACCTTTTCAAGTATCTCCTTCTCTTCCCTAACATTCTCTAAACCACTTTTCCTGACTTAATAATTTTCCATGAAATCTATCTATCTGTCTGCCTGTTTTCTTACTTGAGTGTAATTTCCATGAGGCCAAAGACTCTTTTCTTCTCTGCTGTTGCCTCACAATGTACAATAGTGTCCAGCATAAAGTAAGAGCTCCATAAATATTTACTGAGTAAATTAACAACATAATTATCTAGTAATAAATCCTTAATTTAACTAGAACACTATACATGTTCAAATATTTTGCTGAATAAATGAGTTATATAGAATGCAATTCCTTAAAATTCTATTTGGTCTACCCATTAATGGAAAGTGGAAAAGTTCACTGTAAAGTCAGTGACATACAAAAATACAAATGTATTCTTTTGGCTATATATTGTGAAATTGGAATATACATCTATGAAAATTTTCCTTTTCTATTTCCTCTTCTAGAATTTCCCACCTTTGTAGCAATAATTACTTCAAAAAGCAACAATATAATTTTCAAAGATTAAAAAGTATATGATACCTAATTGAATGAATTCTTAAAATGGCCAATTAAAATAGCAATAAATTATATTAATGTTGTACTGAAACTCTTATTCTCTTCTAATTGATTCTACTCTTCAATCTGTCTTTAAGAAAGGAAATTAAATAGTTTAAAAATATTTAAAGATTCATTTAACGATGCCTTTCAGCAGTCATAATGTAGTTCCCAAGTTATTAATTACATCAGGTAAATCAACCATGACAATCTATTAATAGGAAATGGAGAAGAAAATTAAATTAGTAAAAACTATTAAACTGATTAGCTAATTATAGAGACTCATATTACATAAGCTTGAAATAGGAGAGCCTATATCTGTACACTTACATGCATGTTACTTTGATTGTTTACAGCAATGTTGCTTTCATTACTATAATGAACCATCCAAAGATCTACAGTATGTCAAATCGCATGAAATAGTATACTTAAAGAAATGTTTCAAGTCCTTGTGTTAATTAACATGCTCCTAAAAATGGCACAGTTTTATCACAGAAAATGCTGTTTAGAGCTTATCACAATATTCATGATGAATTAGTTTTAAAATGGAATTATTTGGGTTTATGTATCTGTGACTCCATCAAGTATGCAATAAACAATGCAAAAGACAATTGTTATTCTCTTCCCTTTTTTCCTTTTTTTTTTTCCTTTCTTTCCTTCCTTCACTTACTTTTTCTGGTTATCTATTATGTGCTAGTCACTTTGACAGGTTTGACAGAATAACAAATAAAACAAACAAATTAACTGAGATCTGAAGGATAGAAAGCAGGCAGTCAAGAGAATAGCTGTAAGGGGGGGTCAGAAGTGACTGTCTTTACTGAGAGCACCCACTCAACTTTCCTCTAGTGGGAAAAGCAGAGTATATTTTAAGAACCAGTGTGCCGAGAACAGGGTGGGTGACAATAAGTGTGTTAAAGAAGAGAGAGTAGGTAGGCAGGGTTGATACCATGCAGTGCCTGGTATTCCAAGGAGGGTGTATGGATTCTATCGGAAGTTAATAAGAAGCCATTGTCTGGGAGGGAGGGAAGGTGGAGGAGTGCCAAATTATCAATGGATTGTCAAAGATAATAGTAGAAACTTCTTCTCATTTATATGCCACCCTATTTTGTATATAATGTTAAAGAATCACATAAACCCAAAAATTATAGTACACTTATAAAAAAAGAGTAGTGCTAGATACTCAGAAATACTAGAGTGTAGCTAAATGATTAGTGGTAATGGAAAACAATGTGTTCCTGACACTTCTTAGAGATTTCAGGAGTCATATGAAAGAAAGCGTGGTCTAATGATCACTAGCAAAAGATCAAAGTGAGTTTCCAGCCTTCTGCATGCCCTAGATAACAGCCACTAATAAATGCTGCTTATACAGTAACTCTGGTGAGTGGTAATTTGACATATTAATCATAGAATTGAGTGGATGGAAGTTTATTCTGATCTTTACTAATCACAAATTCTTTGGATAAGAGTCAATATATTGCAAGCACCTGAAATGTCTGAGCCACAATATTAAGTGTGGTCTGTATATGCAGTAAGTGCTTAATAAGACAATTTTCTTAATTGAAGTACAATTTTGAATAGCAATACGTCATCCAAATTGAGACATTTTGAAATGTTAATAGAGTTTTGTTAAAATCACTGCACACACACACACACGCACATAATATAATTCTTATATTATGAAGAATTTAAATTATATCTGGGCCTGCTTGACTCTATGTTATAAAATTTACATTGCAGATTATTATGTAAAGGTGAGAGCATAGATTGATATTTGTGATTGTTTTTATTCCAACAAAACATAATCACATAAATATATTTATCTAAGGAAAGATATTAGGACTAATAAAATATTTGAAATACAACTATCCTCATATTTGTTCCATTATAGCTTTTTGAAAATATTAAATCTATAGATTCAAAAGAAGAAAAAATATACAATAAATGTGAACTGGAGTACAAACATTCATTATTTAAGATATTTAAAGCTAGCTATCTAATTGCTTTGAAGTAATTTGTTGCAGGCTATATTTTCTCTTGGTTCAAGTACCTACACCTTCCCAAGGAATTAAGTACTCTCCTATATACACAAATAACCTCTTTTTAGAAATACACATTAATCATTTAGTGTAGATTATATATATATATATATATACACACACACACACACACACACACACACACACGTATATATGTATATACGTGTATATATATATGTATATATATACACGTATATATGTATATATATATACGTATATATATGTAAAATTTAATATAACTCTATATGCCATATATTCAGAAAGATACGATACATTAGAATAGAGTATTATAGGGGTGACTGGGTGACTCAGTCGATTAATCATCTGACTTCTGCTCAGGTAATGATCTCGTGGTTTGTGAGTTTGATCTCCACATCGGGCTCTGTGCTGATAGCTCAGAGCATAGACCCTGCTTTGGATTCTGTGTCCCCCTCTCTCTTTGCCCCCCGCCCTTGTGCTTTATCTTTCTCTCAAAAATAAACATTAAAAAATTTAAAAAATAAATAAGAGTATTATACCTATCTAAAGATTAGCTCTATGAAAAAATGTTTTAAAAGTTCTTATACAGAATGCTTTAGACATAAAAAGCTTGAATCAATCAGTACTACCTCTCTAATTTTTTTAATGTTTATTTTTGAAAGAGAGAGAGATAGACTGTGAGCAGGGAAGGGGCAGAGAGAGAGAGAGGGAGACACAGAACCTGAAGCAGGCTCTAGGCTCTGAGTTGTCAGCACAGAGCCCGACATGGGGCTCGAACCCATGAATGGCTAAATTATGACCTATGCTGAAGTCAAACCCTTAACCAACTGAGCCACCCAGGCGCCCCAATACTACCTCTCTTTTAAGTATACAATAAAAAATATTTCTGAATTGGGAATCACACAAACTTTCTGCCTGCAGGCTCCTGCTGGTTCAGTACTACAATTCTCCCTACATATTGCTGCAAGACTTATCTTTATAAAAGTTAGATCGCTTCTTCATTTCACTCCACTTTGTTTCCCTCCTATCCAATTTTTTCCTCAGAAGCCCTTTCCCATAATAAATCACTCTCTTATTTACTTGCATTCTTCACAGAATGCTTTTCCATCTGCCTGTTTTGACTGAAACCGAGCTTTATTTAGAATGCATTGCTCTCCTATGCTTTTATCCATGGAGACAATATCTCTTATTAGTTATGGTAATGGTAGCTTTGGCAACAGAGAAACCCTTTCATCTCAAGAGAAGATTTTTTCTAATTAGTGGCCTGGGAAACTTTGCTGCATACACTCACTCCAGGACCCAGTGGATGGGCGTTCTGTGATCTTTAACAGGTCCCTTCTAGTTTGAGGATAGCGAATGGGGAGAAAGATGAGGGAAAGTTTAGAAAATATTATTACCAAACTTTGTGCTCCCTTCCCAGTTTTAACAAACATAAGTAAAGGAACTGAATTATTTTGAAATAATTTTGGTTGCTGATGGCAAAGTCTCTCTGGGACTGAACCAAGTAAGCTACAGATTTATAATTATCTCATAGTCCCATTTATACAATTTGTTAAATGAATTCGGCTCATTACTCACTATACTGTAAGTGCCTGGTGGCAGGGAAAGGCATATCCTTGGTATCTAAGAGGTGCTTTGTACAAAGTACCACTTTGTCAATACTGATGGATGAATGAATGGATGGATGCATGGACAAAAGTAAAAATGCCTGTGATCATTCTCCATTGTCTACAGAGGAAAGTGTAAACTTTTTATGACATATTATGATGTGGCCACACATAATCAAAACTAAAGACATTATTTTTTTCTTACCAACACTTTGGTTGAACAATATTGGACCTATTTTTCTATTCTACTTTTAATCACTTTTAGAACTCCATATACACTTCTATTCATTTTAATTCAGTACCCACATGTCCTTTCTTCTCTTATCTAAAAATATCCTAGGGACATCTGGGTGACTCAGTCGGTTAAACATCCAAATTAGGCTCAGGTCATGATCTCACGGTTTGCGAGTTCAAGCCCCGCATCAAGCTCTGTGGTGACAGCTCAGAGCCTGGGCTGGCGCCTGCTTCAGGTTCTGTCTCCCTCTTTGCCACACCCTCCCCCGCTCCCACTCTGTCTTTCTCTGTCTCAAAAATAAATAAACACACAAAAAAATTTTTAACATCTTATTTTCCATAACCAAACTCACATTTTACCCATTGCATGAAGCCTTTCTTAATCCTCTGCTCCTCTAGATAGAGTCAACTTGGCTCCTATGGTGAATGGAACCTAGGGCCAGGGTCATGACACTGATATTTTATCCTCTGGTGTTCACTTTCCATATATTCCTTCTCTTGAGTGTGGACAGGACCTGTGACTTTCTCCTAGCCAACAGATTATGACAAAGGTAAAGAGATTTGTGCATATGCAATTAATGCTCCATATTTGTTGATTTTGAGTTAATCAAACGTATTATTTTTGGGTTGGGGTTGATCTATTCAGGTGGAAAGCCTTAAGAAAGAGACTGGCCTCCCTTAAGATGAAAGACTCTCCTGTCGAAAGGGATTGTAGGTGGTCTCTAGGAGCTGAGGGCCTCCACGCTGCAATCACAAGGGCCCAAATTCTGCCAACAACCCTATGAGTTTAAAAGAGGACTTCAAGCCCCAAATGAGTACTGAGATCTGACTGACTGAAGCCTTAATTATGGGCTTGTGAGACTGAGCAGAAAACCCAGCTAAATCGTGCCCAGATTCCAGAAGCAAGACAATTGTGAGATAATAAATGTGTATGTATTATTTGTGGTAATTCATTATTCAGCACTAGAAAACTAATACAGAACTTTTATGTATGTTATCCCAGGAGCGTGTACTAACTCAGTCACAACACTTAACATGCTATAACTGTGGCTTGTTCAAATATTTTTTTCCAGTAAGACTCTGAGTTCCCTGAAGGCAGGAATTCCCTCTTAGCTATAAAATTCAGTAAATTAGTAAATCTTTTATTGCTAATAAGTATCATTTATTTACGTATATTTTAATAATATACTTACACAAGAAAATTCCCGTACATGTCCCTCTACTCTTGTCTAGTAAATACAATCATTGGTAAAAGAAGCAAAATAAAAAAAAAAAAAAATCAGGAAATTATTATAAAAATCTAGGTCAGTGGTGACACTGCTGGTTCCTTTTATCCTAAGTATCCAGATTTTGGAACACTTATTTACCCTTCCTACATGTATCCCAGGCAGTATGAAAAAAAAGCTAATTAATTTCATAACTTCAGAGAACCTTTTTGATTTGAGAGTCAGCATTATTTTCTTGTCCTCAGACACTGTCTTAGGGATGTACCCTCTGTGAATATTTTACTTGGAATCTGGAATCATAAAGTGTTTTGTCTCCTACTAGATGTGAATAAGGATATCTGTAACTCTGGTTGCTAATGGAAGCCAATTTATGGCCATGTTTTGCCTATTTGATGACAGAGATAATGTTTCTGGAGGGCAGAACAAGGAAACAAAAGAAATCGTGTTTTTCATGACATTACTGGAAATACTGTACCACCAAATGCTGAATCCTGCTTTATTTGGGGATTTTCAGTTACCAGTAAATCACAACATAGCTTAAAACCAGTTTTGGTTGGGATTTTGTTGCTTTCACATAAAGTTAGAACGGACAGACTTTCTAAAACTACATTCTCAAGGAATTACTAGGATTTGGTATAAATATCAGTCATTTGATTAGTGGTTTGTTCACAAAATATTAAGTAACTGAATTGATAATTTTGGTATTTTGTTAATATTTTCCTCATATGATAACACAAACCAAAAATAATGCATTTCTTACCTCAATATTGAGTTACAAAGATAAAAGTAACAAATATCAGATATTTTAAAATTCTTAACACATTTGATTTCTTAATGATATTTATCTCTAACTACTTGATAGTTCTGGTCTAGTGCACACATGATTTATGTTTGTTTAAATGGATAGATACTGGTACTCGAATTTTGGCATTCCAATAACAGAATCTATGCTTCTAGAAGGGAGTATGACCTAATGGTTAAAATAAAAGATTTTTCTCTATGAGAACATAAATTAGCTTTTGATCAGAACTAAGGCTGTGGCATAATAGCACAACTGGTGGGAAATTCAGCTAATCCTATAAAATGGTAATGGCAGGAAAGATTAATTTTGGAAAATTCATGATCAAGATGTTTGTGTCTTGATATATTTTTTAAACCATAACATTTTCTTTGCCTGTAGGAACTGGGCTAATCAATATCTTATTTTAATAGGTATCAGCACTGTATGAGCAAACTAAGAAACCAGATTTGGGCATCTGATGCATTATTATTTTTTTCTTTCCACTGAACCATTTTCATCAGCATACAAACATGCTGCAATTTCAACTATCTGGAAAGCATATCATTAATCCTCTTATCTCCTACTTGCTACCATCCCATTTTTCTGCTTTTTCTTAGAATAAAAATCTTTGAAAAAGTGGTCTCTACTCATGGTATTTACTTCCACTCTTTCTGTTTTCTCTCAAACCCTATTAACTAAAACTCACCTTGAAAAGGTTCACAGTGACCACCCCCATACCCTCTCATATATCTGCATTGTCCCTTTCTCACCTTCTTTGAGTTGTGCAAATGTAATCTTAGATAAGCCTTCCCTAATACCTCCAGGGTCCTATACTTTACATTTCTCTTTAGTGCTTAGTGACCGTCTGATATATTATTACATGTTATTTATTTATTATATATTATATATATTATATTATATTATATTATATTATATTATATTATATTATATTATATATTATATTTATTATATTTATCATCACCACCATTCATTCCCACTAAATTGTAATCTTCACAAAGGAGGGTCTCTATTTTATTCATTAGGTTATCCCAGTTCCTAGAAAAGTAGACACCCAATAATATTTGTTGAATGAATGAAGGAGCACCATTTATCAAGTGAGCAAAAATTAGGGCAGCCACCATCAGTAGCCACAGGATGTCAGGGTACATACAGTCTTAAAGCAGACAGGTTGATTAAAAGAGATCAAGAATCAGATAGTGATATAGGTAACAAGAATTCAGAGACTCAACAAAAAGACTAGGACTCCACCTTCTAGAATAGAATTAGATATAAAGCATCAGCTTTCAACTGGACAAAATATCCATATAAACATATGTTCTAGAGGCAGCACTTGTTTTGAAAAAAGCTGAATGTAAACGAAAATAGGAAAACATAACTTCTAGGTCTGAGGTGAAATAAAAGAAGTTCCTGACAATGGGTAGAAATTCGCATTCCATTAAAATTACTGAGTACTTTTGTGTTCAGACCTAAACAATAATAATTTATAATTGTCTATGCCCACAAAATGTTTAAGTTCACCAATTTGTAATTAAGTAAGTAAATAAACAGAAATTTTACACCAGCAACACAATCTACAAAAAGTGTTATTAAAAGTACTTCCACAGCAACATCAGAATAATTACCTCTATAATCAGAAGCAGAGGAAATGTGCTAAAGCCAAGCTTTATTTTTCTCAGAATCATGGGACTTCAGTGCTCACCCACACAACAGAAAATTATATTTTATATATGAAACAGCCATGGTGCACTCTACAATTATAAGTAAACCAATGAGTATTAAAATATATATTTTATGATAACTACTATGAAAAGAAACATTGTGATATTTTTCACTACCAGTGGGATATATCATATTCTAACTTTGGATTATTTTTCTAAAATTAAAGCATTGCAGCTAGCGTTCCAATTTTAGAAGAAGAAATGCAAAAAATCAAATATCCTAATTTATACCTCATTAATGAAATTCATTTTCTTCTCAATGCTAAAAAGAGTTCATCTGGAACTAGGAAAGAAATACATTATCAAAGCCAACGTGTCAAAAGAAGAAAAGATCCAACTGACAGCTAAAATGAGAATCATTTTTATTTTAGTGAATCACATTAAACAAACAAATACCAACAAAGTAAACACTTCTCTGTATTAAACAGGAGACGGGAAACCATCAAAATCCTAGAAGAGAACACAGGCAGCAACCAGTTTGATATGAGCCGCAGTGACTTCTTACTAGACATGTCTCCAGAGGCAAGGGGAACAAAAGCAAAAATAAACCATTGGGTCTGCATCAAAATAAAAAGTTTCTGCACAGCAAAGGAAACAATCAACAAAACTGAGAGGCAACCTAAGGAATGAGAGAAGATATTTGCAAATGACCTATCTGAGGGTTTGTATCCGAAATCTAGAAAGAACTCATCAAACTTAACACCCAAGAAACAAATTATCCAGTTTTAAAATGGGCAGAAGATATGAATAGACAGTTTTCCAAATAAAACACCCAGATGACTAATAGATACATGAAAAGATGCCCCATATCACTCATCATCAGAGAAATACAAATCAGAAGCACAATGAGATACCACCTCACACCTGTCAGAACGGCTAAAATTAATAGCATAAGAAACAACAGATGTTGGAGAGGATGCAGAGAAAGGGGAACTGTCTTACACTGTTGGTGGAAATGTAAATTGGCACAGCCACTCTGGAAAACAGTATGGAGGCTCCTCAAAAAGTGAAAAATAGAGAACTACCCTCGACCTAGCAATAGCACTACTGGGTATTTACTCAAAGGATACAAAAATATGTATTTGAGGCACACATGCACCCTGATGTTTATACTAGAGTTATCAACAATAGCCAAATTATGGAAACAGCCCAAATGTTCAATGACTGATGACTGAATAAAGAAGAAATTATACACACACACACACACACACACACACACACACACACTAGAATATTACTCAGCCATCAGAAAGAATGAAATTTTGCCATTTACAGTGACATGGACGGAGCTAGAGTGTTTGTCAGAAAAAGACAAATACCATACGATTTCACTCATATATGCAATTTAGGAAACAAAACAGATGAACACAGGGGAAGGAAGAAAAAAAAAAGAGAGGGAGGCAAACCATAAGAGACACTTAACTATAGAGAACAAACAGGATTGCTGGAGGGGAGGTGGGTGGTAGATGGGCTGAATGGGTGATGGTTATTAAGGAGGGCACTTGTTGGGATGAGCACTGGGTGTTATATGTATTTGTTGAATCACTAAATTCTACTCCTGAAACCAATATTGCACTACATGTTAATTAATTAGAATTTTTTAAAAAATTGAAAAAAATTAAGTCCAAAATAAAAAATGAGGTAATCATATATTTTCTACCAAAAAAAAAAAAGACATCTGAGCCTAATGCTAATATTTCACTTACCTTTCCAGCATCAAGTAATAAGGCAGTATCATATTTTTTTAAGTTTACTTATTTTTGAGAGAGATAGAGACAGCGTGAGTGGAGGAGGGGAGGAGAGAGAGGGAGAGAGAGAATCCCAAGCAAGCTCTGCACAGTCAGCACAGAGCCTGATGCAGGGCTCAAAGTCACTAAACAGTGAGATCATGACTTGAGCCAAACCAAGAGTCAGATGCTTAACCAACTGAGCCACTGGGAATATCATATTTTTTTGCTTTGTGTTTTTCTTCTATTTTCAATCTAATGCTATTCACTTTTTAATTTTGTATTGCATAATTCTAGACTCATGTGTATTAAAAAAAAACAAAACAAAACAGAAGTTTAGAGGGAAGGGAGAGAAAAAAGATGGGAGAAAATCAAATGGGAGAACTAAAACCCAATGCAAGAGTCCACCATGAAGGAATAACCTCCAGGGAGAACATAAGCTTTATATTCCTGTTCTAGACACTAAGAATACTTTGGGAGCAAGATTATTTCTTGTTCTGTGTCATTTGATTTAGGACTAAAATTCTTATTAAGTTTGCAGTATTGAAATATTTAAGGGAAATTAAACTTGAATATATTATAATTAAGGTTTGACAGTAACTTAAGCAATTTGAAATGATGTTATCTGTCAAACGATTAAAGTCATTAAAATGGAAATCAAATTTATTAACTACATGATGCAGACCAGAACATAAAAAAATGTATTAATTAAGTTTATAAATGGTAAAGTATGGATTTAACAAAAGCCTTGTAAAAGTTAAAATCTCCTAAAATTTTGAGTAGAAAAGTATGACTCACAATTTAACATTTAAAGCTTTATATGAGAGAATTAAGTTTAGAACTTATAACTTTAAACCACTTTATATTCCTGTATTCCTGAATATTAATTCTTAAAACTATAGTCATCATCAAATAAGTATTTTCTATGTATTAAAATAGACGTTATGGATGTATGCAAAAGGTAGGAATGGAGAGCAAAATTAAGGAAACAAACAAACATGGATGTGCAAAATATATATTAAAAGGATAATACAGATTAAAGGCAAGTGGATCATAGGATGATGAGAGAAACATGAATTGAGGGAGGTGACATTTAAGGCTGATTCAAATATCTAGAGTCAAAGCACTTGGGCAGGTTTGAGTGTAGCACTTTAGGCTATGAAGGCCAGAGTGAGGATTTGAGGGATTTTTTTCCCCCAAATATTACACTGGGAGGCACTGGAAAATTTTAACTGTGGAAGGCACAAGATCGGATATGCATTTTTCAGTGATTGCTTTGGTAGCTATGTAGGGAAAGAAAAATGGAAGCACGGTGGCCAGTTAAAAGACTACTGTTATATTTCAGTTAAGATTTGACAATGCTTCATGCCAAAAGGAAATCAGGATGTTTGGATGCATGAAATCATGTAAAGCTGATAAAATTTGCTGATTTCCATTGGGAATTTGTGGATGGGGGAGACATATAAGAAAAAGAGAGAGATTAAGAATGAATCCTAGAATTTTGGGTTGAGAATCTGAAAAGATGGTGGCATTATTTATTGAGACTGAAAAGAAACAAGTTTTAAAGGTGGAAAATCAAGATGTCTCTTTTGAGACATTTATGAGATATCCCAGTGGAGATGTGAACTTGGCAGCTGGATGTACACATTAGGATTCGGTGGATGTCAGGGCAGGAGAAACACATTTGAAATTTGTACCTGTTTATCTGCTTCCTTGTTTTGTATTAATATACTTCAAATTCATTTATATCAATTAGGTGGTAAGCCTAGAGTGTAAGTATCAACAGATAATTTTGACTTATCCTAGGAATATTTGTGATGAAAAAACTGATGTTACTAACACTAAAATGTCAATATTTTTCTATAATATTAGTGCTAAGGACTTATTAGAGATCATTTATTCCTCATTCTTCATTTTATGGGCGAGAAAAATAAGGTACAAAAAGTCATAATTTTTTTTGGTCAAAGATACAAAAATCATTTCAAAGAAATAACCTGAATTATTTTCCTAACATATCATTCACCTTTCTTAAGTTTTTCAGTTTTCTTATATTCAGGGAATGGATGCCACATCAGAAGATCAAACTGGCATAAGCAGTATAATCTCTATTCATTGAAACATGCCTATTGATCAGTTAGTTACAATGTACCTGGAACTTGACTAGGCAGTGCATATTCAGAGGTGAAAGATAATTCCCCTGACCTTCAGAAAATCATAGTATTGCAGAAGAGACACATAATCAAATAACAACATTAAAGAAATATGATGATAGTGTAAGTAGAGTGTACCATGAAATCTTACAAAAGGGAAGCAAAGGACCACATCAAAGGATCAGAGACTTTCAGGGTAAATTAATGTTTGGATAGAATTTTAAATAATCAAGAGTTCCCTGGGCTAGTAATGGATCAGTTTTAACCAACTGCATTAAAAAAAAAAAAAAAAGGACTAATGATAAGGAAGAAGATAATACTAGTTGGCAAGCAGCAAGTGATCAGGATGAAGGACAGATTGGTATGTGATGATATGGCAAGACATGAGACAGAAAGGAAGAAGGCCTAGAGTTCCCAGAACACAGTAGGATATGTGAAGGAAAGACTTTTTCCTAACGGTACTGGGAGGTTGTAAAGACTTTTTTTTTCTTTAAAAAGGAGAAGAACACAGGTGGGTACACTGAAATGGATTGAGACTAGAGACAAGAAGAATGAATTTAAGGGCTATAATAAGCAAAATTGGTTAGAAGTAATTAGAACAGAGTCTGAAACTAAGAAAGAAACTCAGAGATCAACTCTCACGTTTAAGAAATCAGTTCTGGAAATAATTCAGAATTCATTAAGCAGATATTAATTAGGAAAATAAATGTAATGGACACATTGCCTGATAACTGAGCTGCTTGGTTTCCTGAATGATCAGCATTGTCTTTAATACAATCCTGTACCCCCAACCACAACCTTTGGCGATAGTCAGAAGAGACTCTTACAGAGAACAAACTGAGGGTTGATGGTGATGGGGGTGGGGGTGGAGGTGGGTGGGGGACAGGGTTAAATGGGTGACAGGCATCAAGGAGGGTAAGACTGTATGCTAACTAACTTGAGAATAAATAAAATAAAATAAAATAAATTGAAATAAAAGCAGCCATGACATTTGCTAGATGAAATTTAGGATTTTGGTAGTCTGGCTTTAAGCCAGAGATGTGCTAATGCAATCAGATGAGAGATGTAGAGATTGTTACTAGTGAGCTATTTACTTTACAGCTGGGGGATTATGTGCCCTTAGGTTCTGGAGTGGATGTTTGCAAATTTCTGCAAACTTATGACTAAGCCAATTCATAAAGAAAGGAGGGCAGAACAGACATAAAAAAGGAAAATGAGAAAAAATGAGTCTTTGAGGGACTGTCACAGCAACTCAGCTCCTAAAGGCCTGCCAGTTCTCATGAAGTCGAGTAGTCTTTCCCTCCCGTGCTTGGATTTTGTGAGGGTCTTCAAACCTTTATAATCAATACTCCCTGTTCTTGATCTGGTTTGCATGTACGTATATGTTGCTTGCAACCAAGGCAACACTGGGTAGGAAATGCAATAAATCAATCAACAGATAAGATACTATGTAGTTAGGAATTTCTTTTACTTATTAAGTTATTTAGTCTCTTTATGAATACCTAGGTACTAGAAGCGTATCTGTTTTGGATAGTCTGTTCTACTTTCAGAATTTTAGGTGTTAAGTATTAGCAAGTTCTTGATATTATGATGGAATCTATCTTGATCCTCATTTTTATTATCAAGGCAAGAACTATGCCTATTGTTTGTTTCCCCCCATTCCATAACCTCTTTCTCTTTAGAAGAGTACCTAGAAATGTTTTTAAATTGTTATTTGCCTCTTTCTCTCAACATACTAACTAAAGTAGCTTCTCACCAATGGAAGCAAGAGCCCCTTTATCTCAACCAAGAATCAGTCTCGATTTATCAAATATCACTTAAGAGTTTTCTATTAATAGTATGTTTCTCACGTATCTGGTTTTTGGCCAAAATTTAGCTGACATGCCAATTTTGCATTGTAACACTGGTGTGAAATGCTGTGAAGGGGTACTTAGCTTTCTGAGTAAAGGAGGGTTCAGTTTCATATCCAATGTCACCTGGCTGAAAAAAAGAAAGTAATAGAGTGCAGTGTGTAACCATGATGAAAAGGGCACTGGTTAAAATGTTCAAAATGCTTGTAAGTATTTAGGTATGGTACTGTTGTAAATAATACTGCAATATTTTAATACAAAAGGATACTGTGTAAAGGTACTAATTTTCTCTAAAGATCATTTGTGATTCTAGGGCATATCATATATATGTATAGAAAGAATATATATATTCTTTAAATGTATGTCTTCAATATTCTTTTTATCCTATTGTTTAGGCCCAGGTGATTTAAAAAAAATACAACTGAACAGACCTCAAGATCTATGGCAAATAAGTTCGGGTAGATTACATTCGGTTGAAGACTGTCCATAGTGATTTTCCACTACTTATGAACTTTTAAAATTTGTAAAGTTTCAGGATGGGAATAAAATTGGGTGCAAAAATTGCTCTTAATTAGAAATAGTCCTAACATGATAAATGTGTGAAATATTAGAACTTATCAATGGTATGGCAAAGATCTTTTTTTATTTTAAATGCATTTATTTTATTTTAAATGCATTTATTTATATAAAATAAATGCAGTTATTTTAAATGCATTTATTTATTTTGAGATAGACAGAGCAACTGGGGGAGGGGCAGAGAGAGAATGCCAAGCAGGCTCCATGCTTCCGGCACAGAGCCCAACGTGGGGCTTGAACCCACAAAACTGTGAGATTATGACCTGAGCTGAAATCAAGAGCTGGATGCTTAACTGACTAAGCCACCCAGGTGCCCCTTATCCTCTTCAGTCAAAATGGTTTCTAACTTCAAATTTCCTTGTTTTGAGCCACTGTCCTATCCCAGTGACTTTGCATAATAACAACATATCTGTCTTTCATTTATCACTCCCTTGCTGGACTTTTTATAAGTTGAGGAATGGAGACAATGAAGGGGGTCTGTGTTTTAAAACACTGCCAATACATTTTCTCTTCTTGGAAATTAAATTGTTTTCTTGTTACTTTTCATCTTTTGGAATACTTTTAGAAAAGTCTGTAACAGGACCTCAAAGACTAAGAACTCGTTACTGAACTTTGAGTTTCAAACTTAAGTCATTGGAAAAATATCTATTCGTGTCTTCTGCCCATTTTTATAATTGAATTATTTGGGTTTGGGGTGTTGAATTTTATAAGTTCTTTTTTTTAAGAAGGGTTTTTTAAATAATTTTTTTTAATGTTTATTCATTTTTGAGAGAGAGAGAAAGAGAGCGAGAGAGAGAGAGCAGGGGAGGGACAGAGAGGGAGACACAGAATCTGAAGCAGGCTCCAGGCTCTGAGCTATCAGCACACAGCCCAACATGGGGCTTGAACCCATGAACTGTGAGATCATGACCTGAGCTGAAGTCTGATGCTTAACTGACTCAGCCACCCAGGCAGTCCTCTATATATTTTAGATACTAATCCTTTATCAGATATGTCATTTGCAAATATCTTCTTCCATTCCATAGGTTGCCTTTTAGTTTTGTTGATTGTTTTCTTCACTATGCAGCTTTTCATTTTGATGTAGTCCCAAAAGTTTATTTTTTGCTTTTGTTTCCCTTGCTTCAGGAGATATTATCTAGTAAGATATTGCTTATGTCTGATTTTCAAATTTGTTCCTCAAATACATTTTCACTCATCATCACAGCTAAGTCTTCAGTGAAAACATGAGTGTAGTAAATACAGTCAGCATCTCCACCTGCACAGAATACACTATAAGAATCAATTATCAGAGCAGTTAATATTCATCAAAAATCACAACAAAGTTGACAACTATTATTTACTACCATATGAGATTGGCTTAAGATAAACATGAAACAAGATAAATGTATCATCTGTTCTGAACTATCAAAACAGTAATCCTCACTAGCTCAGAGTAAAATTTCCACATTTTACTCTAACAAACTCATGAATATTTAATATTATATATAAACTGTAATTTATATGACTTTTATTGTGCTTTACAAATAAAGCTTTTAATTATACTTTCCAAACTACTCAAGTACCATACTAAAAACTATCAACCACCTTATTTAAGACACCAGCTAAAGATCACTTGTTTTCTCCCCAATGATATTACTACAGAAAATCAAAAAGAGAAACTGTCTCTCAAAGTTCCAAAATTTTTTATTGAGCAGAATAAAATTATTTAATTTCTCTTAAGGAATAATAAAAATTACGAATGGCAAATTAGCTACTGTAGATTATCAAATTACTAATATATATTATATAATATACATTCAGTGTAACAAACATTTTTGAAAACCCATGAATGATTCCCTGTCAGTGCCATACAAGCTTATGATTTTACATCAGTAATTATTAATTTATCAAGCACATACTGTTTATACTACAGGGCCCTAAAAACCTAAGTAGGAAGCGGAAGGAAAATGAATTAAAACAAAGTATCTTCTGGTGCTCCTGGGTAGCTCAGTTGGTTAAGCATCCAACTTTGGATCAGGTCATGATTTTAAGGTCCGTGAGTTCAAGCCCCGTGCTGGGCTCTGTGCTGGCAGCTGCCCCTCTCTCTCTGCCCCTCCCCTACTTTCTCTCTCTCAAAAATAAATAAACATTAAAAAAAAGTATCTTCCGGGGCGCCTGGGTGGCGGAGTCGGTTAAGCGTCCGACTTCAGCCAGGTCACGATCTCGCGGTCCGTGAGTTCGAGCCCCGCGTCAGGCTCTGGGCTGATGGCTCAGAGCCTGGAGCCTGTTTCCGATTCTGTGTCTCCCTCTCTCTCTGCGCCTCCCCCATTCATGCTCTGTCTCTCTCTGTCCCAAAAAAATAAATAAACGTTGAAAAAAAAATTAAAAAAAAAAGTATCTTCCAATAAAGCACCTAAATACACATGTTATTTTATAGATGACACAAAAGATTCAACCTGAAATACTGATAGGGAAACCAGGCCAAAAAAAAAAAAATAAAAATAATGTGATATAAGTTTAGAAAAAAAGTTCTCTGCTGGGACAATTATGTAGTAGATTAAAGCCAACATTTAAACATTTAAACATGTTAAAAAACATCAATTTTTTTTTCCCCACAAATCTTCCCCACTGGCAATCCAGACACTGCCCCCAAACCCCTTACTCCCTAACTAATAAAGAAAAAGGGAGAAACAAAGGAAGGAAAAGAGGTAAGGGAAAGAAAGAAAAATACAGTGTGGCCTGAACTAGAACCAAAGGCATCCAAGAAGACATCAGCTCTTTCTCACTTCTGTGTCTTTGCCCATACAATGGATATTTGGATTCCCTCTACTGCTCTCCACCAACATTTGGTAAATAATTTACTCCTCTAACCCAGGTCCCTGAGATGCCTTTCTACACCTCCTGGCAAACGTACATGCTCTTGATAGACCATTTATTCTACCATTAACACACCTCTAGTAGAGTGCAAATCACAAAGTATTTTAAGAATCCCTTCTTCCTGTTAGCCTGTGAATGAGTTCTTTATCTCACCAATGTCTTCCGGGGCCTGGTGCAGTGCCTGGCCTATGCAGATGTTCAGTCTGAACAAGACACTTGAGCTCTGAGGGAGAAGAGCGCTGAATGCTATGAAGGATCTCAAGGTGTGACATTTCCCTACAGAATCTTCCCCAGATCAGTACCTTTCCCACATCTTGTATGGTGAAACATTTGATACGGACAGTATGCTGAGAGAGGACCCACATTTTAAACTGAGACTCACATCACCCATTTTCATAATTTGACATGAGCACAAATCCCAACAAGTGAATGCCAGGCATCACAGCCTTGTGGTTCAGCTTACAACCCCTGGATCATATCTTATTAAATCAAATGTCGCCGTCCCCACTAGCTGCTGGTGTTGGAAGTTACTATATCCCAATAAGCCTGTTTCCCCATTTCTAAAATCAGTATAATGACAGATAACCTCAAAAGTTGGGTTTCGGGGCGCCTGGGTGGTGCAGTCGGTTAAACGTCCGACTTCAGCCAGGTCATGATCTCGCGGTCCGTGAGTTCGAGCCCCGCGTCAGGCTCTGGGCTGATGGCTCAGAGCCTGGAGCCTGTTTCCGATTCTGTGTCTCCCTCTCTCTCTGCCCCTCCCCCGTTCATGCTCTGTCTCTCTCTGTCCCAAAAATAAATAAACGTTGAAAAAAAAAATTTAAAAAAAAAAAAGTTGGGTTTCAATATTAGAAAAAAGATAAAGTAGGATAAACACCACAGCACAGTCACTGCATGTTCACAACAAGTAGCAAATGTTCCTATTGCCGTAACAATAACAAAGGCAAAGAAGATGAAGTTGTGGATCTTGATGATTAATTAATTCCTTTCTTAAACATATTCTTATTGAGTGCCAGTCACTATTCTAGATGTTTGGATACATCCATGTACAAAACATTACAGAGTTTATATTCTGGTGGGGATGGAGGTAAATATAAAAATCCAATAAATATATATATTTAATATAACATATATTTTATATAATTAGAAAGAAGAAGATAAGTGCTGCAGGAAAAATAGGAGAGAAGATACAGAGACGGAAAATGCTGCAGAGAAGGAGAGGGAAGAGGAGTTTAAATTTAAATTGGGAAATTCCCATCAGTCTCATTAAGAAGATGCTATTTGAACAAAGTCTTGAAGGAGGTGAGCATGTAGATTTCAGGCATAGAATCATCTTGGCATGAACAGCAAATATAAAGTTCTTAAAGTATAAAGCCCTGACATTTTGTGTAGAAGAGGATGGGGGCTAGTATAGCCTGAGTGGAGTGAATGAGAATATCGAACGAGGTGAAGCCAGAGCATGAATTTTGTGTTGTCCTTTTAAGAATTTGGGGTTTTATCTGGAAGGAGATAGGGAGTCTTTGGAGGGTTCTGAGCAGAAAAACCACAAGAACTGACAGTTTTAACTTCACTCTGACATCTGTTATGAGGATAGACTGCAAAGAGACGAGGGCAAAAGCAAGGTTTAGGATATATACTTAGTCCTATAATAATCCAGAAGAGAGGTTTGCTCAGAGCAGGGTAGTAGCAATATAAATGGTTAAGATCTGGTCAGATTTCTGGATATATTGTATTATGTAAAAGAGAAAGATCAAGGATGATTTAAAGATTTTTACACCAATCCATTAGAAGAACTGACTAGTCATTAACTGAAATGGGCATGTCTGTGAGGGAGCAGTTTGGGAGCAAAGTTCAAGATTTCTAGTTTTGTACCTGTCAGACTTGAGATGTCTATTAGAACTAGAAATGGAGATGTTGGGTAGGCATTTGGATATCTGTGTCTGAAGTTCAGGAGATGAATGCGGGAAGGAAATATATACATTTGAGAGTGTTTGGCTTACAAATGGTATTAAAAGCCCTGAGACTGGATGATACCTGATAAGATCATCAAGTAGCCAAGGACCGGGCTCAGTGGTAGTCCAGTAGCAGGAGGTCTGGGAAGGAGAAACATCAGCAAAGGAAATTGAGAAGGTAGAATCAGTGAAGTAGGAGCAAAAGGTATGATTTCCCCCCAACTAGCATCAACAGCATCACAGGAAAAGTGTTAGAAATGCAATTCTTTGGCCTTACTCATGCCTTAAGGAGTAAGAAGCTTCAGGGTGGTACCAACAATTCATGTTTTTAGTAACTCTTCCAGATGATTGTGATGCATGCTTCAGTTTAAGAACCACTGCCTTGGAGGTACAGTTGGATTTGGGTTAAAATGGAGGAACTCGCAAGGATTCCCTTAAATGTTAATAAAAATCTGTCATGGAGCCTGTGTGAAGAACCACACACTCGACTAGATACAGTATTGACCAATCACTCGGAGATTGCAGACCCTAAGATGTTACTACACTTAGATTATTGCTTTTACATACTTTCATATTTCTTAATTTCTCATTTTCCATTTCTTTTTAGGCATGATTGCTTTAAGCAAATTTTATACTCCCCAGTTGATTTCATTAACTTCAATTCCTTTCCATTAAATCTAATTAAAGCAATGAAAATGTAACTAAGGTTTTTTACCCATCTAGGGATAATTAGCATTCTGAAAGAGAGCTTGTTTACCCAAATGAATTCCCTCAGTGGGGAGGAGGGATAGAAAAAGAGACACACACAGAGAGACAGAGAATGTTTATATTAATTGCCTATTTCAGGCAGATTCTATACTTCTCACCAACTCCCACTCCTACCTTCACCAAAGCAAATAAACCAGATAAAATCACAAATAGCAAGGGAATAAACACATAAATCAGTGAGTAAATACACAACAGATCTTTTGAAATTTTCTTTAATATTTAAGGATGGTAGAAAGATTTGTCTTAAGAGTTAACAGTTAAGAACTGAGAGAACTGTGTTTGATATTAGCCCAACATCTAACTTGGGGAAAGTGATTTAATCTCTCAGAACCTCTTCATGTTCAACAATAAGTATGTATACAAGTAGAAAAACTTCCCTGTAAACTTACCATGAAGGCTGAGATTGATCTCAATATTTTATCAAATCAAGAACTAAGTAAAGATTAAGTTGCTATTAAGATAGATGGAAAAAATTATCTCTCATTAAAGGATGGAACTTTGGGACGGGGAATTTATCAACTATTTCATTTTAAATAAATATAGCTATTCAACTAGGGCTTTAAAATATTTTAAAGAGAAAAACTATATATATATATATATCTCGATATACCCTTTTGTATTATTGATAAAAAGGGGTATTCAAAATAAAAATTTACATACTCAAATAATTGTATGATAGTCATATATTATTTTTTTTTAGAATTTTTAGGTATTTTGGTACATTTCAATAAAAATAGCATATTGAAAAGTACAGAAATAATATGACATATAACCCGTATGTATCAAGATTTTAGAGATCTTTCATGTTTCCACATTAGCTTTAGATCTTTCTTTAGAAAAAAAATCACATGTCACATATACAATGAAAGACTGTATCTCCTCATCTAGTCCTTTTTTTATCTCTTTCTCCCGGGATATGCAATATCTTGAAATGGAACTATATTACTCCCTTACAGATTCCTGCATATTATACACATATATGTGTATTCATAAAAAAATATAGTATCATTCAGTGTTTGAATATTTGCATAAATAATTTGGTTTATAACTTATCATTAGGTTTTCAAAATTTATCAGTATGGATATATGTAGCTGTAGTTCATCGGTTTTAATTGCTAAATCATTTTTATTATAAGAACAAAACAGTTTATTCTCTTACAGAGAATCAGGTTATTTCCACTTTTTTTTCCCCTTGCATTACAAACAATTCATTGGCAGGAATTTTCTTTTTTAATGAGTGCTATTCAAATGAATTCAGCTGTAGGAAATTGTCCATGGCATAGTCAAATCTAACAACCCTGTCCATGAGCCCCTCCTTAACAACTGTCCATACTAATACAAGATGATTTTGTGTAAAAACTAATGTTTCTATAAGAAGTTCCCATGAGAGAGGCTGTCTTTTGTGATGGGAAATCCAGTGCTAAAGGAAAATCGTGAACTCCAAGAAGAGATATACAACAAAGTAAATTCATTTTGGTGTGTCCCTATGTGATCTTTACAGTATCTACAATGTGGAAAGGGTTTTATTTTCTCTGTAAGAAAATCAACTTGTATAAAAACTGTCATTGATCAACAAATAGTTCCCTTTTTATATTAATCAGATGGACTGTCTTTATTTTGTTTAAGTTTATTTATTTTGAAAGAGAGAGAGAGAGAGAGAGAGAGAGAGAGAGAGAGAGAGTGTGTGTGTGTGTGTGTGTGTGTGTGTGTGTGTGTACAAGTGGGGCAGGGGCAGAGAGAAATGGGGAGAGAGAGAGAATCCCAAGCAGGCTCTATATTGTCAGCACAGAGCCCAATGCGGGGCTCAAACTCACGAACCATGAGATCATGACCTGAGCTGAAATTAAGAGTTGGATGCTTAACCAACTGAACTACTCAGGTGCCCCAGGCTATGTCTTTATAATGTTCAATAAACAAAAGACTTCTAGTTGAGTGTTTCAGATATCTGGGATCAGGCTTGTGAGATAAAAAGAAACTTTTTCTTCAGATGACTTGCTCCAGGCTATCAGTTAACAATTTAACACCACTATAGATGTATGATGGAATTGAACAATTAACTAAACAGATGGCTTCACATGTATCCTTACAAGAGAGGGAGTTTTGAGACAGAAGAGGAGGAGGCAATGAGATCACAGAAGTAGAGAGTGGCCTGGTATGGCCAAAAGCCAAGGAATGCCTACCACCACCAAAAGCTGGAAGACACAAGAAATGATTCTCCTCTAGAGCCTTGGGAGGGAGTGTGGTTCTGCCGACACCTCAATTTTGGACTCTAGCTTCTAGACTGTGAGAGAATGTATTCCTGTTTCACTTTTTATGCAATTTGTTACAACAGTCACAGGCAACTAATACAGATCTATCTATCTAATATCGATCTATCTACCCTATCTATCTGTATGTACATATACATATGAATTAGCATATGCATATAATTAATTGTTCTGTCAGCTGGGAAAGCCTAGAAGAAATGGCACCTCAGTAGCAAAGGGAAAATTGACCAGACTCGATTTTATTTGAAAACATTTTGGAAAGCTCCACTACCAGTGAGTCAAGTCACCAATAGAGCATATTTCTGCCATATTCACAGAGATCGAACATACAAATAAACAGTAACAAATTCATTATGTCTGGACATGCCTGAACACTTATATATTAAAATACATGCTATTTGCTATGCATTAAATTTCTTTTACACTTCAGTTATGGTATTATGTTGACTTTCAAAAAATTACATATTTAGATGAATTATATTTGCGTGAATGTCACTTTAGGAAGCAAAAAAGAGCAATGCATTAGAAAGTATTGGGTTTAGGGGCGCCTGGGTGGCGCAGTCAGTTAAGCGTCCGACTTCAGCCAGGTCACGATCTCGCGTTCCGTGAGTTCGAGCCCCGCGTCAGGCTCTGGGCTGATGGCTCAGAGCCTGGAGCCTGTTTCCGATTCTGTGTCTCCCTCTCTCTCTGCCCCTCGCCCGTTCATGCTCTGTTTCTCTCTGTCCCAAAAATAAATAAACGTTGAAAAAAAAATTAAAAAAAAAAAGAAAGTATTGGGTTTATTATAAGTCAGGGTTGTAGGATCTGGGAGACTTGAGCACCACTGGCCCAGGAAGCTCCTGATTCTGTTTGCTTTCTTCTCCAGTATGGAAAGAGTTAGCAGGTTGTGACTTCTCAATTACTAATCATGTCCTAAGCCTGGCAATGAGAAGTGTGGCAGATGCTGGGGATGGGTGTGCTGGAAGAGAAAAGGAAATAATATTTTCCAGCACCTAGATTCTGGTGTTGGCAGCAAAATTACTAGTCCATGACAATCTGCATTTATCTTTTATAGAAACTGTGCTCACTTTATGGAATTATGCTCACTTTAACTACAAACCTAAGTTGTATTGTATAAGTTTTGTTTGTATTCCTATTTTATTACCAAAACATCTTATTGATCAATTACACATCTTGAATGAAATTGGATCTAGGTATCAACCCACAGTCTACCTTTGAGTCTCAATCTGAAACAAAATTCTATACTCTTCACTTTATGGTAACTATTAACTTGTTGATTAACTTGTAAATGGATCAGTGATAAATTTATGTGAAGAGGCAACAGAGAATTAGAGAAAAAAACAAAGAAAACTGTGCATTTGAGCTCAATTCCACAATGATTTTCTATATGGTTCTTTGACAATCTCTGTGAATTCCATATAACTATTATTTTGAGTAGAAAAAAAATAATAACTGATCTCTAATTATAACAATAGCAAGTACCTAGGAAAAATGTAATAAGGAAATGAAACAAAACTCTACTGTGTTTTTCTGGACTATTCTTATTTAAAAAAAAAAAGTAAGAAGGTAATTAGAATATTTACTTTCCTTTAAACAATGACAACATTAATTCATGACACCTGTAGCCACAGTTAGGAATTATGAGGGTAATCATTAAACTAATGTTACAATAGATACTATGATTTTACACAAGACACTACAGGTGCTTATTATGGAGCTATAATACCAAATTCGCAAAGGAAATACATGTGTTATTTCAAAGCTTTAGTCAGTAAACTTTTTACTAGCAAAAATATGAGGAGGCTTAATTCCCCACAAGAGAAATAAATAGTAGAAATCATGTCTTTGAGCCATAGCTTGCCTCCACACAAGTAGAGAATCATACTGTCCCATCTGTCCTAACCCAACTATATCCTTTAGAAACACATGCCTTCCTGGAAAGAGCACTGGCACATATATTATTATTGCCTTTATTTATATATAGTTCTAGCTTTATACCTGTCTTCCTAGAAATGTTTGTCCTTTAATGATGTTGAGTAAGAGTTACATGTTTTATTGGAATATACTACAGACTACCATTAAAATTGAAAATAATATTTGAATTGACAAGTGGAAAGTTAATGCGTATTCTAAGAAAGAAATCTACTTTTAAGATACCTACTGGTGCATACATACTAGAAACATTACAGGAACTGATAGAAATTTTAGCTTCTATTAAAATATGACCTCAATGTCAACGGAGGTCTCCTTCATTTTGAAATTTAAATAATACTGATTGCTAAATCCACATCATGTCCTATGGGAAGTCCAATACACCCCCACCCTTGATATTTTTTTTAAATACAGAAGTGTTCATTCGCACAACAATCTCATCACCCCAAAGTGCTTAATCTTACTGAATTCTTGAATATGGCCCCTTTCCCTATTCTCAAAACATCTTTCACATAAGGCATTTGCACGTTCAATAGATATTGTCTAGTACAGTAATCTCAGAATAGATAATAGTACGGCATAGTAGCATCAGGATAAATAATAACCTGAGCATAAAGCTTTTTTACTCTAAAATGTATTCTGAGACACTATTTCTCCACATCACTGAAAAACTTGCTGTCCAGCTGACCAATTTCCTGTTGGGGTCCCTATTATTTTCTCTCCATTTGCAGAGCCCAATTAACTTATTATGTAAAGCAATTTATTTGTCTCTGTTTTTTCCTAAATCAGTCCAAACCATTTATCTTAACAAGAAACCAAGTTCATTAAGGTATATTCCAAAACAGTTTCCTTCCTGACAAAAATTTGTGATCTTTGTGGTAAAAAAAATAATTTAGTCTAATTTTTTTTAATCTTTAATCTCAATAAATCGACCAATTAATTAGCACTAGACACAGGAGATACAGACTAAATAACAAAACTGTTCCCCTTTTCAGAATTCAGTCTAGTCAGGAAGATAGGTGAGAAAGATGACAGGCAATGCACTAAGAACTATAATGGAGCTGTATGAGATGTTTAAGAAGTAGGGAAAATCCAGAGATTACAGAGCTCATGGCCTAAGGCAAAATTCCCGTAGAAGGAAAGATCTGATCTGAGTTAAGTCTTCCCAGATGCATAAGAATTTGCTAGGCACTAGGAAAGTTAAGGCACTCCAGACCCAGGGGAATAGCATTTGTAAAAGCATGGAAGATTTTTATTTGGAAAAATAATAATAAGATATCTTTTACAGGATACACACAGAATGATGCAATGCAATTAGCCAGAAGGCAGGGGATTAAAGTGATATGTTGTGAAGGTCGTAAAGCAGGCAGTGGAAGTAAACAGTACTTAGAGGATTTTGAGCAGGCACAAGTTTCCTGTTAAGACTGGTTTCAATGGACTCAGGATTATGGTTGAGGAAACTCCACAGAGCAGTGTTAGAGTTTAATGATGGTTTTTAATTTGGCATTTGAGTTAAGCTGATCTTGACACGCACATGGGACATCTGGGAGTAGAAATAAAGTCAAGATGTCTTTGCTATGCTATTAGTATAAAAGAGAGAATGAAGGCAACTATGTGAATAAAAATATTGAGAAAGAACATGTAAGTGAAAAGACCAGTGGACTGAGGACTAAACCCTAGGGAAAATTAATATTTAACGGCTAAAGGAAAGAAGAATCTGAGATAGGAAGATGTTTGAGAAGGAAATCAGAAGAATCAGATGATTGAACTCTTACAATCCCAGTGAGAGAATTTAAGAAGGGGTTATCAACAGTAATAAATAATGCAGTGAGATCAAATAAGACATAAATTGAAAAATATTCATTGAATTTGGCAAACGGGACAGAAAACATGGCAAAAGCAATTTAATTGTCATGGTTAGGGAGAACACAGATTATATTGAGTGGAGAAATGATCAGGCTACAAATTTACACTCAGAATTTGGTGCCAATGTCAACAAACCAAGGTCAAAACAATAAGACTTAGCATATGGCAGATGCTGAATAAAAGACTATGGGGTAACTGAATGAACAGATGAATGACAAATGAAATTCCAGGTTTACTCATATCCCAAATGGAATATCAACAATGTTCCTCATTATTGGGTGCTGTGTTATTATACTATATTAGTTAACTTTGTTACATTACAATACTATGATATTCATAGGAAGATGTTTTGTTATAAGCAAGTAGTCTCTTTTTAGAGACTATGTTTTTATAGTTACTTAATTTTTTTATTATTAAAGTACAGTTGACATACAATTCTGTATTAGTTTCAGGTGTACAACAAAGTGATTCAACAATTCTATACAGTACTCAGTGTCCACCACAACAAGTGTAGCCACCATTTGTCACCACACCACATTATTATGATACATTAACTATATTCCCCATGCTGTACTTTTCATCTCTGTGACTTATTTTATAACTGGGAGTTTAACTTCTTAGTCTCCTTCATCTGTTTCACCAATGCCCCTACCCACCTCCCCTGTGTTTGTTCTCTACACTTATGAGCCTGTTTCTGACTTTTGTTTGTTTGTTCATTTGTTTTGTTTTTTACAATATCCAAGATATGGAAGCGACCCAAGTGGCCATCAATAGATGAATGGCTAAAGAAGATATGGTATAAATATATGCAGTGGAATATTACTCAGCCATAAAACAAAATAAAATCTTACCATTTGTGACAAAATGGATGGACCCTTGTGGGTTTTATGCTAACTGAAATAAGTCAAACAGAGAAAGACAAATACCATACGTTTTCACTTATATGTGTAACTTATTTTTGTATTATAAAATTTATAGAGTAACTCTGTGAAATTCTTATTTTAAAAATGTTTTAAAATTGTACACATAAACATCTTTTCAAATATGTGGATTAATGTATTCCTTGCCATATCCTTAATTATAGTCTCAGTTGTATCCCTTTTTAAAAAAAAAAATAACGTTTATTTATTTTTGAGACAGACAGAGACAGAGCATAAATGGGGTAGGGTCAAAGAGAGAGGGAGACACAGAATCTGAAACAGGTTCCAGGCACTGAACCATCAGCACAGAGCCTGACGTGGGGCTCGAACTCACGGATGGCGAGATCATGACCTGAGCTGAAGTCAGATGCTTAACCGACTGAGCCACCCAGGCGCCCCTCAGTTGTACCCCTTTAAAACTTTTCTCCAAAAGAATAAGAACATACACTGTAACTGTTTTAGCAAAAAAATAATCTGATTAATTAATTCAGTTCCTCTATTACTCAAAATGCTCTTTTCTGTACAACCACATTGAGATCTGGATGTAGCCAATATCCTATTGAATATTGAATATTGAATACTGAATATCCTATTGAATATCCCCAGCTGGGACTTCACATGACTCCATCCCCCAACTGCTTTCCAACTGCAACTGCATTACAGACTCCAGTAAGCATCATTTAGTCAACTCTTAGATCATGAGAAATCATGATAAATGGTTGTTTTAAGCCACTGTGTTTTTAAGTTTTTGTGTACTAAGAGTGTTTTGATGGTGATGAAGGGGTAGGTGGCAAGAGACAGAGCTGGATAAGAAGCTGGGAATCAGATTAAGAATGGTCTTCTTGACATTGTAAGATTTTGGTTTTATATTAACAGGAGTGATAAAACAAAACAAAAAATGATCCATATAAATTTTTTGCTAGGAATTGATCTCATATAATTTGCAGGTTAGATATTTGAATTTAAATTGAAAGAGTCTAACATTAGAATCAAGAGACCAGGTAAAAGAGTGCTTCACTAATTGAAATAAAAATATTGAGCCTGAAATAAAATGGTAATAGTGGGAGGAAGGTGGGACACAAATGGTGTCAAGATCTGTATAGGAGAAAAAATTTTGTAGGACATGATCACTTGGATGGGAGATACAATTTGGGTTATTCAAATGGTCAAAAATTATAGCAAATTAAATTTTATTAAGGCAACATGTGGCATATTTGCAGAACAGTGGGGTTTCTCTTAGAACTGAAAGACTGAGATGTGTGTGTCTGGGTGTCTGGGACAACTGGAGCTAGGAACCCAATGTCCCCAGATCTCTTTCTACTTTTCTTCTCCTCTGAATTTTCTTTCCTTCTTTTCTCTCTCTGTATAATGGTTTCTTCCAATTTTCTCAGGTAGGAAATTTTAGATTCGACAAAGAAAATTGGATGGAGGAAAATATGGCCTCCACATAAGCTAAGATTTACATTTAATACTCCAAAATCCAATAGATTTACATTTAATAGTCCAAAATCCAATAGAAAGCCTACTTTGTCTTTCTCAGGTCGAGAACAAATTGTTTCAGAAATACCTGGGCAAATATTTGAAAAAGAATTGATTTCTTAGTGCTCATATTCTCAAAAGTGGCAAAGGGGAGTTTTGTCTGTGGTGTGAGACAGTCTTAGAGAAGATGATTATGTCCAAGTGAAAGCGCAATAGATCAAGTGGAAGTTATTTTTGTACTTGAAATAGAAATGTCTTCTGAACTAAAAAGCTATGCACTTTTTTTCAGCACAATAACTGAAGGCTGTTTGAAATGTATGCTAGGGTTTTTCTCATTCGGTACCATGTGAGTTCATTTCAAATTATCAGTGATAACATTGGGTGGATATTCTAATAAAGGAAGACTCTTCCCCTTTATTTAAAGGTAGCCAGTCTTTGGGGAATAGGATTGCAGGGTGTGGTTTGTGAGCAAATCTTAAGAAAGTTCATTGTCTTTACAAGAGCATTTCCCAAAGAGTATTCTTCTAAATACTTTAAAAACACAGACCTTTGTGGTCATGTGATTCTGGAAGTGCTACATTCTATGTTTGCCTCTTAGGCATTCACTATATAGATTAGAAGATCTGAAAAACTCTCTGTCTCCCTCTCCCTACTTTATATATCCATAGTGTTATCTAACGTACTTGACAATATTCAAAAATAACCTTTCTAATATCCTGTATTACATGTTGTGGAAAATGCACTTAAGATAATATTGATTTAAAAATCTATTCCATGATTTCAAACTAGAAAATATTTAGACTACAATTTCAATTTAGAGTATACGTGTGTAACATACAACATATAATAATGTGGATAAAATCATCACCATATATATTATTTGTTGAAAGAAATCTCATTAAATATGATAACTGTAACTAAAGGATAACACTGGCATTCTTTTCCTATTTTTTCCCAAAAGGAAAAAGCATTCATCTGAGATCCTTTGAATTGTCAATCTACATATCTTACTAGGCATAATTTTCAGACAATGACAGACTTTCATTAGGAGAAAATATACAGTTATTTAGTCACTGGTTTCTGTTATTTAATCTTTTTTACTGATACTTTGAATGGCAAAAACACAAAACATTACAATTAATTTTACAAAGGACAAGAGTAAGACTACAGCACAATTTAATTATTCAGTAAATTGACAGAATTGAGATATTTTTCCAAATAAATAATAGCATTTTAATCTTTCTTAAGAAAATATTCAGAATCACAACTCATGTCTGCAGATCAAAAGTTTAAAGATTAGGGGTGCATGGCTGGCTCAATTGGTAGAGCATGTGACTCTTGATCTTAGGGTTGTAAATTCAAGTCCCACATTGGGTGTAGAGATTACTTAAAAATAAAATTTAAAAAAAAAAACAAAAAAGCTTCAAAATTGGAGATGCACATGTTACAGTTATACTTCTGGGTGTTCAAATATGGCCCTCATTAAATATAATAGGACAAAAAATCAGTGGCTCTGGTATCTTGCTGCTTATCAGGAAAATCCAAATAGTTTTTAATAATAGAGACCCCAGAGGTCTTTAACCCTAAATAAATGGAGTAAAAAGTTTTTGGAAACTCTTATTAGAACCATGAAATCTTTATGTTCAAAAGCACCTCTGATGATCCTGATACCACTAATCCATGACTAGCCATGATATATGAAAATCACTGGACTGGGTATTTGAAGGTCACTTACCAACTATTTCCAAATACTCCACATAATGTACATTATATTGACACACTTTGATTATCATTACTTATTCATCATAATGAAAACTTACTAATTACGCCAAATACTTTGAAATGATGACAGTTCAATAATTATTCATTGATAAATGTGTGGTGGTGATTTTATCAAAATTAACCCAATGAATAAATAAGAGTCTATGGCTATCAAATGAATAACACATCTTATCATGAATAATAGAATGGGTTCATTGAGATTCTAACATTTTAAACTAGTTCCCTGTTAAACTTGATTGACTTTGATTTGATGATCACTTACAGAGTATTTCGTACAATTTTCCATGCACATTAAAACATGCAAAATTCTGAACTCTTCTTTTACAAACTAAATGTAAATTTGTTGATTGGACTTAATAGGTGATCCTATGACTGAAAGCTTGTTGCTGAAGGTGAGATTAGGTAGGCAATGAAGTGGGAACAGAAGTGGAGAAATTTGAGCCAGCTTTTGATGAATGCATTGTTAGGTTGTTTTGGTTCAATTTACCCACCCCCTAAACTAACTTCTGTGGCTGGTAAGACATCAAGCAAAATCTTATCAGTGACAACAAATTTAGAGAAACTTACAGAAATCCCACATATAGAATGAAACTTCATTGTTGAGGTCCTTATTACTGAAATTCATGATAGATATAAGGGAAGCTAACATGTAGGGTGTACATAAGGATGGTACATCTTACATTTCTCGACTTATTTGTATTTTTTATTTAGTAGAAGGAATATAGCAGATTATCTATTTTTTGGATTCTATATAAATTTACACTAGCAGCTCTTAATTTCTTAAAATGCTGAAAACAATCTTTTATACTTATATTGATGTTTTAAGAAAAAGAAGGGATTAAATAAGAAGTGGTTTATCAGGTCTATGCAAAACTTACACATGCGCATGCACACACACACATACACACACATACGCACAATGGCGGTCTTTTTCACAAAATGAAGTTAAGACTATCTAACCAATTCAATCCTACCAATCATTCTTGCAATTTTGGTTACTCTAATTGATATAGTTCCCATCCCTATTCACGTTTAGATATGTCATTGTAAAACCAAATCAATTTACCAATAAATTGTGGTTACAAAGACTGCTAGAGAATTTACGAGATACCGGATTTATGATCAAGAGCAATATAATTATACTCATCTATGGAATCCTTTTCTATCCTCTTCCCAAGTTGAAGAAAAGTCATTCTAACATGATTGTACACAACTGTGTATCTTTCCTTATCTATAGCTGTATATTACTTAGATTACTTGATTCATTTTGTTGGCCAACTGGAGTAAAATTCCATGAGTGGAAGGTTCAGATCTACTTTCATTCATCATGATATTCCTAAATCAACATAATTTCTTGCCCCAGATAAATTCTCAAAATCCACAAATCTTTTTTTTAATGTTTATTTTTGAGTGCGAGAGAGAGAGAGAGAGAGGAAGAGAGAGAGAGAAAGAGAGAGAGAGAACAAGCAGAGGAGGGGCAGACAGAGAGGGAGACACAGAATTGGAAGCAGGCTCCTGGCTCTGAGCTGTCAGCACAGAGCCTAACACGGGGTTCAAACTCATGAACTGCAAGATCATGACCTGAGCCAAAATCAGACACTCAACCAACTGTGGCACCCAAGCGCCCCCAAATCCCCAAATCTTAAATGAATACTTAAAATCCTTTCTGCTGCAGACACACAATGTCATCACTGTAGTTAGAATTCTTGCCTATTTTCCCTTCTGCTTACTAGAGCAGAATCTTTAAAATCGATCAACCTTAAAAAATTATAGAATTGTTACACAATGTTTTCTTATTCAAAATCTTATGATAAAGGTTACCAACTGTTCTGGATAGCACCCTTTTCAGCAATTCCCACCAGCTATCATTAAAGTTAGTCTTTGCATAGGTGAATAGCTGTAATAATTTCCTTTTTCTATTATTTAAGCTAATTCTTGAAAATACACTAAGTCTAGGTCATTACTCAGAGTTAAATACTTTCAGATCATAACTGAGCCTTCTCAAATTAAATAGCATTTAGCTCACTAAATGGGTAATTTACTTAAAAGTATTAATGGTCTGAAAGAATTAATGCCTGTGCAAAAATGTACCTAGAAAATCTCTGGCTATAAATTATTTCTCTAATATCATCTGAGACCCAGGAAAGCTGTCTATAGGAAAGCTATGGCCTAATTCCTATGAACAAATTATTACTGCACTAAGATCACACACTGAGATCTGACTAGATACTATGTCTCTCAAGAGCCAAGTGCATTACCATAGGAAAGGGAATCAACAAGCTTCTTGAAGGACTGTGAGTTTCCAGTTACAAGTCATGTACTTGGGAGTCAGTAGCCTAGGTCATAATTTTAAAATTACACCAAAATTTCCTTCTAATTTCATTTTTTTGGTCCACACAATTTGGTGGGTGTGTAATATGATATTTTCTTTTACTTCATCAGAGATGGAACATTTTAGTGACAGTCTTAAAAAAATATGTTGAGGGAGGCAAACCAAGAAACAGACGCCTAACTATGGAGAACAAATTGATGGTTACCAGAGGGAGATGGGTGGGGGGATGGGTTAAACAGGTGTTGGAGATGAAGTTTACTTGTTGTGATGAGCACCGGAGTTGTATGGAAGTATTGCATCACTATGTTGTACACCTCAAACTGATATTACACTGTATGTTAACTAACTGGAATTTAAATAAAAACTTTTTTAAAAAGTTAAAATGTTTCATGTGTGTTTTTAAGAAATCTACATAGCTAGGGGCGCCTGGGTGGCGCAGTCGGTTAAGCGTCCGACTTCAGCCAGGTCACGATCTCGCGGTCCGTGAGTTCGAGCCCCGCGTCGGGCTCTGGGCTGATGGCTCAGAGCCCGGAGCCTGTTTCCGATTCTGTGTCTCCCTCTCTCTCTGCCCCTCCCCGTTCATGCTCTGTCTCTCTCTGTCCCAAAAAAATAAATAAACATTGAAAAAAAAATTTAAAAAAAGAAATCTACATAGCTAATAGAAACAAAATATAATGTAGACCCAATTTTTCCTTATTAGCCAAAAAAGGTGACATAGAAATTTTCAGTCTAATTCTTTAAAATCTGAAAGACAGGACTATGTAATTGTATCTGGGTCAAATTTCATGACAGCCATTAACATAGTCCTTCCTTAATTGAAAAAAAAATATTATATGAACACGTTATAATTCAATTTTGTAAGTCATTAATATGTAGAAGTGTAATAACACAATATTTTATTTTGAATAATGAAATAAATGGTCTCTATTTTAAAGATCATTTAAAGAGTAAGGAAATATATTTATCTAATTATTTGACATCATATTTAGCTGTATTTGAAAATGTCAGTCTTATAAAAATTATATTGTGCATTTAATTGCTGCTATTTGACATAACATGCAAACAATATTTTAATATAAAATCCACAGTGTATTTTTGAAGCATTCA
The DNA here is from genome assembly GCF_007474595.2 of Lynx canadensis. NCBI lineage: Eukaryota > Metazoa > Chordata > Mammalia > Carnivora > Felidae > Lynx > Lynx canadensis. The sequence goes on from NC_044309.1 coordinate 104,098,338, forward strand.
TAACAGAATGTTATAAATTTCAAAACTATGTACACATATCAAGGGTGAACATTATAGAATGGAGAACGAAGTTATAGAAGCTAACTTACTCTTGCTGATAAGAAATGTATATATTTTGGTAAACTAAAGAAATTCTTATATCAGAGCCACAGGATGGCAAAACTATAGGGTTCTCTCAAGGTGGTCTTGCCTGAGAAAATGGCATTATAGTAGGGATAGTATTTTGAGACATTATGTTATATTGAAGATATCCCTTTTATACACACATCACCTTAACAGTTAAGATTCTACCAGGTTTTATCAAATTATAGCTTCTTGGGATCCCTGGATTGTGGCTCATTTCTCAAAGAATATGTAGATGATTAACTCTGCCTTGTTTGTGAGAAATATTATTGTTATGATATCTGATCCTTCTCATTATTAAATTAAAATATAGAATTATAGTCATGGTTTTCCAAATGTTCTCTATGCTTCTCCATTTGTGAAGCTTGGACCTGAAACCAATATTTAAAACAAATGGAGGACTGATGCATAGTTACTATGATCTACTATATTTACTTACCTTAATGCAAATATATTTGCATATAAATTTTAATTTGGTATGAGTCCACTGAGAATAATTAGGAAATCAAGATAAGCAAAATACAAATAAACCGCTGGTAACTGCACTACCCAGAGAAAGCATTCTCACATATCTGCCTGAAACAGGATGGCCAACCTATCTGTGAAAGTGGAGACAAGCCCATCTTACATCACAGAGCTACAGAGTAGTGTATGACAATGAGGCCAGGACAGTCCAAAGAGCCAGGACAACTGATGTGCATTACTCAAGGGTTTAAGAGGACTCCTCAGGCATTTCTGGAGACCTGGAAAATACCTGAAGTTGTGGACAGCTCCGTGTTAACTAAAGGCCTGCAACGGCAAGTAAGGGAAGCACTAGTGAAAAATGGGTTACTCTCCACCAATTTACCCTCTGGCTGCAGTGGCCTGAGGAAGCTCATGCTGTTACATTATGAAGACACGCGTGTTTGATTCTATATCATACAGTAGTATTGGTATATCTAGAGGAGTATGTTGTGTGTTCAAAAGGCTGAAATATAGTCCTTTCTGCACCAGACAAAGCATGAAATTTGTTTTCTAAGTTTATGAATTACAATTCGGGCTATTTGGATAATTTAAATTCTTTTCTTAAATCCAAAACAGTCCCAAAAATTAAAAAAAAAAAAAAAAGTTGAACCTTTGTGAATAATGTACTTCATGCAATAATTGAAACAATTTTAAAACAAAGAAAATGCCATCCTTCATTTCTTTAAAAGAGTCAAGATTGCTTTAGGATGCTCCAACTGGCACAAAATTCAGGTAATAACGGCTAATTACATTTCAAAGTAAGTGTTAAAGAGCCATGTTCCGGGGCGCCTGGGTGGCGCAGTCGGTTGGGCGTCCGACTTCAGCCAGGTCACGATCTCGCGGTCCGTGAGTTCGAGCCCCGCGTCAGGCTCTGGGCTGATGGCTCGGAGCCTGGAGCCTGTTTCCGATTCTGTGTCTCCCTCTCTCTCTGCCCCTCCCCCATTCATGCTCTGTCTCTCTCTGTCCCAAAAATAAATAAAAAAAACGTTGAAAAAAAAAAAAAATTTAAAAAAAAAAAATAAAGAGCCATGTTCCCATTAAAAAAAAATGTGTGTGGAAGCAGTGGGTGTATGTATGTTTGTATGTTAAGTGGTAAGGAAACTAGAGGACAAGAAAAGATGATATAAGATTGAAATCCCATGGACTTGCGTGTTATAGGTTCTCCTAAGTTTTATTCACTTGGAAGGAAAATATCTTTTTATCTGAAAGTTAAATTAGTGTTTTTTGTTGCACAATGAAAATTATGACTTCAACCTAAGTGAACTTTATAAATATATTAAAAATTATACCCAAGACACCATTACAAGACTTTTTTCTTAGGGCTCAGTAATTCTAGACCGAAGAATGGGTTTGGGGCACCTGGGTGGCTCAGTCGGTTAAGCATCTGACTCCTGATTTAAGTGTAAGTCATGATCTCACAGTTGCAACATCGAGCCCGCATGGGGCTCTGCACAGACAGCGCAGAGCCTGCTTAGGATCCTCCCTCTCTCTCTCTGACCTTCCCCCTCTCTCTCTTGTGCTCACACATTCTTTCTCTCTCTCTCAAAATAAATAAAAAAACATTGAAAAAATTTAACATTTATTTATTCTTGAGACAGAGACACAGAGCATGAGCGGGGGAGGGGCCGAGAGACGGGGAGACACAGAATCTGAAACAGGCTCCAGGCTCTGAGCTGTCAGCACAGAGCCCGACGCGGGACTCAAACTCACAAACCGCGAGATCATGACCTGAGCCAAAGTCGGACACTTAACCAACTGAGCCACCCAGGCACCCCTAAAAAAACATTTTTAAAAAGAGAATGGGATCAAGTGCTCCTGTATCTAAAAGTTCACAAAAACATCAAAAGAAAAACATCTTTATACTTAGGTGGGATGTTGTAAGCCTCTAAAATTGCAAAATAATGATACTTATTAAATGATTTTTACATTTCATTTGTTTTTCTTATCCACTGTTTGTTCTGTGACGCTCAGTTATTTGGCAGTCTTCTGGCTCATTTTCCCCTTAGACGGATGTTGGCGTACATCTGCTCAAATTAATTATCAGCCTACTTCAGTAGACTCATTTGGCCTGAATAAAAAAGTTCAAATGCTAATTTATGGTTGATCTATGTGGCCTCCTCCATTGAAAATATAACGCATGTTATTACGCCTCACAGTGACAGAGGCACAAAAGCTGTGAACCCTCTTTCTTATTTTTAACTGACCTGCTTTTGTGTTTTTATCGGCCTGTACCTGGGTCTTGGGGAAGACAGGTACCAGTCACTGGGATGCAAGAAAGTTAAAATGTGGGTGAAACAGCACAGTTACCAGAGTTAGCACGGTTAAAATGTTTAAAACATTGTCAAAAGTACTGGCATCTTGTTTTTGTTTTTTTGTTTTTTGGTTTTTAAGACAAAATACTGTGTGCGTGTGTGTGCATGAAAGACAGAGAGAGAGAGACAGAGAGAGACAGACAGCCAGGAAAAGAGAAAAAAATCCTTTAGGGCTGGACATAGAATTGTATGTGAAAAGCAATATGTAATCATATAACAATTGTTGTAGTATTGAAGTGTTCTCATCATTTACTTGTTCTTATAAAATACTAACAGAGGATCGTATGTGTTTTGAAAAGAACTAGATTTATCAGGATGTCTTAGTTTTTGTTAAATAAAAACTGGATTGACTTATTTAATAAATGTCCACAAATGTCCATTAAGGGTCTACACTTTGTCAGGCAGAAAGTGGGCTCTCTCTCATAGAAGACTTTTTCAGATCTTAAGTATATAGCCCTAAACATTTTAATGTAGCTTCAATGTCTCAACAGTTTGCCTGTACTATTTCCCAGCATCATGTAACCTTATACTTGTAAAGCAAGAGAAAGCACGGAATAGGAGAAAGAGGTCGCAGAGACCTAAGTTTAAGTTTCAGTGCTAGGGCCTCAGATCTGACTATTATGGGAACGATTTTGAAGCTTAAATTTAGAAAATTCAAAAAACTTAACAAAATACATCTACCTCAAAACAGCTGATACATTTAATTTATTGAGACTTCTGATGAGGGAAGAATAGGCATCAGATAAACCACATCTTATGCAAAAGACATTCTGCACAAATTATAATAAACGAGCTTTTATTCTCAATGAAAAGCTAACGGCTTATTTCTGTATATACCTTAGCTATTTTACTGCTATAGTTTACTTAATTCACTAATAAATTTAAAAGTATAATAACATGCCAAAATTATTCCTATGATTCATTTAAAATGATAGCACATATTTCTAATGTGGCTGACACAGGAGAAACGACAGACACAGACTATATATTATATGAGATGCCAAAGAGCAAAATGCATGAACATACAATATGCTGACTCCTATGTCCCACTTTTCTCTTATGATACTGGAACTAATTTAATCTCACTAGTTTGAAGCATAACATTTCAATTAGGATATAAGCTAATAATTCATAAAGTGGTTTGGGGTGTCTTCTTTGTGACAGGCGACTATGATAGAATAAGCAAGAATAAATTAGACACAGTTCATGCTCCAGAAATTCTACAATCTCTTTGGTGAAGCAAGTAGAAATAACAAATTAATGAGATAAGTCCCAGGATGTGCATACAGGCATACAGGGGCACCAAGAAAATACCTAATTGAACCTATTGCTATGGTAGAAAACCTCTTGTCCACGGGCTCAGTCAGCACCATCATACTCCCTGTCCTTCCTTTGAACTAGCTAAGTCCAAGTCTTCTTTCTAGTTCTGGACTTCCTCAGGGAAGTTTTTTCTGAACTTCATCCCTTTACTTTATAGGTCTTACTAATTTTTATATTTATATTTCTTTGAATATTTGATAAATATTTACTCTCTTTTAGACAGGAAGTTCTAAGACAGCTGCTTTAATATAATTAGTAGCTATTCAATAAAAACACTGTTGGATTAATAAATAAAGACATGAAATCTGAAGAAGCTTAAAGGTTAAATAGAGTTACCTGGTAAAGGTGGAATAAATTCAGCAAAGCACACAATAAGAAATAGGCTTTAATGTGGAGGGCAACTAACTAAGCATAATGTATAAAGTAGACAACAGCAAGAAATGATGCCAAAAACATCCCGGGAGCCAACTTCTAGGGCTTTTAAAACTCTGTTAGGGAGAATGGGCAGTCTTCTTGGAGCAAAATTAGGAGCCTTTGTGGGGTTTTAATCTAGGAAGGGTAGGGGCAATTAATTTTTTGAGGAGATATTTATTTATTTTTAAGAGAGAGAGAGACAGAGTGCAAGTGGGGAAAGGGCAGAGAGAGGGGAGACACAGAATCCAAAGCAGGGTCAAGGCTCTGAGCTGTCAGGACAGAGCCAACTTGGGGCCCAAACTCATGAACCACAAGATTGTGACCTGAGCTGAAGTTAGACCCTTAACTGACTGAGCCACCTAGGTGCCCCCACTGTTACATTTCTTAAATTCCACATATGAGTGAAATCATATGCTGTTTGTCTTTCTCTGAGTGACTTATTTCACTTAGCATAATACTCTCTAGCTCAACCCACATCATTGCAAATGGCAAGATCTCATCCTTTTTTATGGCTGTGTAATATTCCAAATACACACACACACACACACACACACACACACACACACACACACACTTCTTCTTCAACCACTCATCAGTTGAAGGATACTTGGGCTCTTTACATAATTTGGCTATAGTTGATAGTGCTGCTATAAACATGGGGGTGCATATATCCTTTTGAATTCATATTTTGTATTCCTTGGGTAAATATCTGGTGGTCCAATTGCTGGATTGTAGGACAGTTCTATTTTTAACTTTTTGAGGAAACTCCAAACTGTTTTTCAGAGTGGCTACATCAGTTTGCATTAACTATGGGAGAATTTTAGATCCTTTGTACTTTGAACATAGACACATAAAGCTGAAAGTATTTTCAGAAGAAATGTACTCAGGTAAGCAAGTAATTTGTTGGCATAGAAATAACCTATTGTTTGTAAGTTACACGTCAAAGAACTAATCCTTCAAAGCAAACCATAACAGACTTTTCTGAGGGTACAGTTTCTGTTTTCTCTCCTTTTTAATAGGATTTGTATATTATACTAAACTATGTGGCATTATTTATTATAGAATTTATTTCATAATTTTAAAAGTTTATAAATGTCAAACACTATATAAATATTTCACTATCTCACATCAAATCTCACCATATTTTATCTCATTTTAACTGACCAACAAATAAGGAATGTATTTACAGAACCAGAGTTAACAGACAACTTGAATTTACTTAAGTAAGAAGGGCAAATTATTATAATAGATGTCTCACAAAATTCAGGGATGGGAAAAGAGTTAACAGACAACTTGAATTTACTTAAGTAAGAAGGGCAAATTATTGTAATAGATGTCTCACAAAATTCAGGGATGGGAAAAGAACTGGGTCTCAGGAATTAAGAAAGCGTACTTGAATGTCCATAGACTCACTCTTCTTATCTGTACCCTTGTCATAATCTGTTACTCCTCTTAAGTTCTCCTTTTTCTACCATAGGCCCCGAATTTTGAAAGAACATGGGACTTCATACTGCTTCCAAACTTTATGTGTACAAGCACAAAGCTTCCTCTTTTCCTGTTTCTCCTAAAATTCCCTAGCAAGATCTTATTGGCAAGTTTAGATCAGGCGGTCACTACTTGACCTAAAGTAGCCAACCCAACCTGAGTTAGGTGACAGAGTGTTAGATGGAGGGATGGGTGGGTCTCCAGGAAGAAAATATCTGCATTTCGCTGCAAAAAAGTCAGATGCTTACCTTGATCCTTAACAACTGGAGCACCAATACATTCAGACATTTGGGTGCTTCTACTTGACGTTTATAATCTGAGACTTGTGATAAACAACAATACAGACAGAGCCAGTTCATTCCACCAAAGTGGGGGCAATATTATCCAATGTCCAGTAACAGCCTTTTGTGCCCAGCGATCTGGCTAGGCTTTCATTTAACTGTAACAAATATTCTATGTTCACATTTTTTGCTAGTGACAGAAAACAGAGATAGCATGAATGATAAAAATCCTTTAATAAGTTCATATTGACACAACTTCTTTAATTCTAAAGTTTTCTTATCTCTTAAGTAGAGGATGGGACTGCATGTTTTTCAGACTTAGTTTTATAGCTGTTGTCTGTTAGCAAGCACTGCAGAAAAATAAATATAACTTAGGGGACATAAAGAGAAAATTCTGAAGACCCAGTGGAACAGAAGAACTGAATGACTCTAAAAGTGGTAAGTTACTAAGAAGAATAAGGTGTATTAATATAAACCAAGGGTTAATTGCATAGGTATTCTCCATGAAAGTAACATGTGACAAATGATTAAGCCAGCATATAAAATAAAAATAATCTGGAGAATGATAGTGCATTATTTTCTTGCCAAACAATAATTTGTTTTTTTATTATACAGATAACTATTCAGAGAAAACATCAAAAACTTCTGTGTAGTTAGGATTAAAGGTGATAGCTGAATAAGGTTCACTGAGGAATATTTCAAGAGCATATAGCTATTTTTTAAGAGAGTGTATGTTGACTACGCAGTAACCACTGGCTCTGGAGAATTCCAATATGGTAGTATTAAGACCTTTTCAGGTTATTAGGTAAGAAGAGACATTCTTGTAAGTCATTATGCATGACAATGGACATATGAACAATGAACACAATGAACACTGTCTACACAGAGAAGTGACAGCCTCCGCTTTTAGTGTTATTTAGGAATAAATTTCTTCATTTTGCCCTCTTTTGCATGTATTTTCTTTTTTTTTTTTAAGTATATTTATTTATTTTGAGAGAGACAGAGACAACATGAGTGGAGGAGGGGCAGAGAAAGGGAGGGAGAGAGAGAGGATGCCAAGCAGGTTCCACGCTGCCAGCACAGAGCCCGATGCAGCACTTGAACCCATGAAACCCTGAGATCGTGACCTGAGCCTAAACCAAGAGTCAAACGCTCAACTGACTGACCCACCCAGGTACTCCACATGTAGTTTCCTTTTAAATTATCTTTTCCAAAGAACTCAACCATCTATTCCTTTCTAAAAGTATACATTTTTACATGTCATTACTTTTGTCTTCTCCCTCCTCTGATGTGTCTGTCACTCCACCACTTACCCTAGGTACCCTCCTCTCCCAGTATCTCCATCGGATCCTTCAGCATGATCTTCAAACATTATATACTAGTAATATATTCAAAGTTTTAAAAATGATGCCTTTAATATATGTACAACCTTTATTCTTCTGCCTTAGATTTCTCCTTTTTATAACTATGCTTCTTAAAGGGTATAACTTCACTGCTTCCATTTGGTTTTAATTTGTTCATTGCACTCCAGTTTGATTTTTAATGGATTAAATCCATGGTCCTTTTAGTCCACATCTAATAATGTGTCTAGCATTTGACACAATTTATGACTCCTTCTTTTAAAACTATCTCCTTTCTTGACTTCAATAATGACACAGTGTTCAGTCATTATTCATTCATTGGTTCATTTAACAGATATTTAATCAGTATCATTTGACAGGCATCATGGTAGGTGCCAAAGTATAAACTTAAATAAATAATATATGAACTTTTAAAGGAAAAATACACAAATAATTGTTATAAAATATGATAAATGCTATAAAAGAGATATTTACATTGTAAAATCGTATCACGGAAGAGGTCTCATTTTAAAATACTTCAATACAAATCACTGTTCCCATTCAAGTATATAAAGTTAAAATATATATATAAATCTGTTCATTTTAATGGATAGAAACAAACAGAAATAGCTTCTAAAAAATTCTGTGTGAATGACATAAACCATTACTCATTCTGCAAAACAGATTAAGTATGAAAAACTAGTCTAAGTGATAGTATTAGTTCTGATTAACGTTATAGATAGAAAACATTCATCTTCATTAAATACTTATAAAAATAATTATTAATCAAATGGCACTTCAAAGGTGGTGTAGTTGAACTGAGAAAAGTCTTTTAAAACTGAAGGGATCTCAGAAACCATCTGGTCCAAACTCATTGTTTTATAAAGACAGAACTTACTCTGGAAGACACTTGTTCTAAGTCACACACAGGGCACAACAGGATTAGAACCCACGAGGCTCTGTTCCAAATGATCTTTCACCAACCAGAAAAACTGAGCACAAAAGTAAGACTACACAGTGAAGTGCACACACCCCTTTCTGGAAAACGTTTATAATAGTCCAGTGAAAAATATGTTAATGTGTATATGAGTATTACATGCTTTTCCCACCCCATCATTTATTCCAATTATAAAATGATGGATCAACTCCTAAATGCAGTATTAAACTCCCAGGTACCCTCAAATGGATGGTACTTAACACAGCTGAGACTGTGTTGCTCTAAGAAACAAGAATAAGAAAGTAAGATTCCTAGAAATGTCCTTCATATCTTATAAAAAAATTACAAGATGTGTCTCTAAATATCTCACAGATAATGCAAGAAATATTTCCTTTATCTGTCATCTGATCACTTCATTTTAGCACAAATCCACAACTATTCCTTTTGAAAAAATTAGTTGCCAACGGCAGACCTGAAGCTGATGTTCTCAAAATGTACATATTTACAGGAAAATTGCATCTTCTCTGTGGGGTGGGTTTGGTTTTAGAAGTCAGCCCTTAAGAAAAAATCAACTTACTCAAAACCACTCTAAACAATTCCTCAGGGAGACATCACACAAGAAACTAACATACTATGCCTCACTCAGTCCACTCTGAGATATTTTCCTCCCAAGTTAAGAGTATATCACTCCTACAGGGGAAAAGCACCAGATGGATGACCTATCCTACCATAAGGACTTTGTTTTTTTTAAAGTACAATGTGTACTTTTTAATGTATGAGAAATATCTTTAAAAACAGACTGATTCAGCATCAAGAGGCGTTCACATCATGAGCACAGAAGCAACTTCAGAAATTGTTCGGGTTTCTGATCTCGCATTCACTAGGAGAGAATATGCTCATTGTATGTAATCTTCTGTAATTCTTAAATGGTTGTCTCTCCGTTCCTTCATATGAAGTTGCAGTACATGAATAATTAAATTTATATAAGATATGTATGTAAGTGATGCCATTCTACTTTATATACTCTTTTTCATATATATGAGACATACCTGTATATATACTGATAAATATAAATACATATATGGTGTGTATATATGTATATCAATATTCAACTATATACATATATAAGAAATGTTTTGACGGTATTAAAGCTTATTTCAGAAATCTACTGAATTTTGTTAAAATGCTCCAACAACAAAATATCTAGTGATACAATTTCTAAAATACACAAACTGTTGCATAATAAAAAATATGTCTGGTCTTTGTCCCAGGTTTCTAGGAGGGAAATTCTAAACTCTTGGAATGTCCCCAGTGGTGAGTTGTCTTTATTACTTATGATGGGTCCCTTAAACCACACCTGACTTTATGTTCATAAAGTGACTCATGGTAGTCCCTCAGATAGTTTCAGGATAGGGTCTGGGCAATCCAGAAAGATCAACCATGTGATTGGAGTAATGAGGCTTTCAGCCATGTGGTATTAGCATGACTTCATGATCTCCAATGAGAGGAGGGGACAGGAGATGGAATTCAATCATTTGGCCAATGATTCAATTAACCGTAACTGAATACCTAAAGACTGATGAGCTTCCTTATTAGTGATTAAAATATGCCAGGAGGATGACACATTCTGAGAACATGGAAGCTTTAAATGTGGGCCCCTCCCAGATCTCATCCTGTGTCTCTACATTTAGCAAGTCGTAATGTGTAATCTTTTTAATGTTTATTTATTTATTTTTGAGACAGAGAGACAGAGCATGTGCAGGGGAGGGGCAGAGAGGAAGAAACAGTATCCGAAGCCAGCTCCAGGCCCTGAGCTGTCAGCACAGAGCCCGACGCGGGGCTCAAACCCATGGACTGTGAGATCATGACCTGAGTCCAAGTCGGACGCTCAACCGACCGAGCCACCCAGGTGCCCCTTAATTTGTAATCTTTATAATGAAACTTTAATTGTAAATATAGCATATTCCTCAATTCTTTGAGTTGTTCTAATGAATTATTGAACTTGAGAGGGTTAGAGGGGGTCCTCAAATTTATAGCCGGTTGGTCAGAAGTGTGAGTGGCTTGGGAAGCCCAGAGCTTGCAACTGATGTCTAAATTGTATCCCTCAACATGTGAAGCCTATGCTAACTCTGGGTAGTTAGTATCAGAACCATAGTGCAGTGACCATGCCATAAATGTACTAACACTATGTTTGAAGGTAAAGAGTGACCTGTATATCTGCTTAATATGTAACTGATCTACGCTTCTTCAAGAAGCTACACACACTGAGTAGTAGATAAAAAATGAACTTAATCTAGTCTGATAATGTGAACAGTCCATTTATTTATTTATTGATTTATTTATTTATTTATTTAGAGAGAGCGAGTGAGCAGGGGTGGGGCGGAGAGAGGGGGAGAGAAAGATAATCCTAAGCAGGCTCCATGCTGACGGACAAAGCTGCCTCTCAACATGTGGCTCAAATTCATCAACTGTGAGATCATGACCTGAGCCAAGATCAAGAGTCAGACACTTAACTGACTGAGCCACCCCGTATCCCTGAACAGTCCCTTAAAAAAATTTTCTTTTCAACGTTTTTATTTATTTTTGGGACAGAGAGAGACAGAGCATGAACGGGGGAGGGGCAGAGAGAGAGGGAGACACAGAATCGGAAACAGGCTCCAGGCTCCGAGCCATCAGCCCAGAGCCTGACGCGGGGCCCGAACACATGGACCGCGAGATCGTGACCTGGCTGAAGTCGGACGCTCAACCGCTGCGCCACCCAGGCGCCCCTGAACAATCCCTTTAAATAAAGCTATGATTCCCCAAGACTTCCATATCTTGTGCCCTGGCTATACTCTGAGATGACAGTTCAGGATGATGGAACCTATACAAACTCACAAAAAAGGATTAAGGGTCAGGGGCCACAAAAGATGCTGTCCTTTACCTCCTCCATCCCTTGTCCGTCTCCCTTATAATCACAAACTGTCTCTGGTTAATGTTACTTGGGATCTCTGATGGAGCCTGGTCACTCTTGCCAGTCAGCTTATACTTACCTAAGCCCCATGCTTCATTGAGTCTCCTTGTACGGGTCGTCCACCTCCCACTTTTACTGCAGGGTCAAACTGCTTTTTCCCAAGGCTGGCCCAATTGCAAACCCACAAATACTCACACCAATTGCCTCCATCATGTCCTCTCAGGGAGATTTGATCTGAGAACCCACAGGCCTTTTCATCCTACAGGGAAAATAGGCATGTCCAGGAAACCACATTCCCTTATACCCCTAGTTGAGGGAGTCTCATCTCAGAATAAAGAGTGGGAATCCAATATGGTCAAATCCTCCTTCTTCCTTATATGCCTCTCTTTTATCTAATATATCTTTAGATCTTTAACCTGACCAATATCTGTCCCTCCTTCCTGTCATTTCTTCTCTTATAGAGAGGATCAGGCTTTACCCTTTTTTTTTTTTTTTTTTTTTTTTAATTTTTTTTTTTTTCAACGTTTATTTATTTTTGGGACAGAGAGAGACAGAGCATGAACGGGCGAGGGGCAGAGAGAGAGGGAGACACAGAATCAGAAACAGGCTCCAGGCTCTGAGCCATCAGCCCAGAGCCCGACGCGGGGCTCGAACTCACAGACCGCGAGATCGTGACCTGGCTGAAGTCGGACGCTTAACCGACTGCGCCACCCAGGCGCCCCAGGCTTTACCCATTCTTTACATCACTACTCAAGGACAGAGTTCAGAAGCTACAAATGAAATTTCAGCTTAATGGAGAAATTAAAACAAAGCAGTTTATCTTTTTTCAAAACATTATCCTTCGTTAAATAAGGATATAAACTTATTGTTATCTATTTAAAATAATAAAATACGTGTATATGGCCAAAATAGAAAACCTGTTTAAAGTAAACTACATTAGGTATTTTTCTGCTTTTCTTCATAATGATATTGCTAAAAAACAAACCAATATTTCAACTATTTTAATTTAATCAATGTGCATTCATCTTGAATCATGCTTTTATTTTTTTTATTTCTTTTCAATGTTTATTATTTTTGAGAGACATATTTTATAATATGTAAAATCAGGAGAAGAAAAATGGTTGTAATAACTTTCAAAATATATTTCCAGAATTTTTAAAGTTCATTCACTCAAAAGCATTTATAACAAAAGGATCATACTGTACATGGAACATTGTGTCCTATATTTTTAATTTAACACCAAATAATAAACATAATAGTAGAATATTAAATAAGTTTGGAACATTTTTATTGTGGAATTAAAGAAGAATTAAATAATAACATCAAAACGTTCCACGAGCCCTTAATGAATAAAAGAACTGTGCAAAGAGCTTCATATATGTGATTTTATTTAATGACACAAAATCTATGTAATGGGCACTGTCATTATTCCTTTTATTGATTTTTTAAAAGGTTAGAAGTGGTTAAGTCAACTGCCCAAGGTTACAGAGCTATTAATATGTATCTCTGATCACTGTGGTTGCAGTCAATGATTAAATGATCATTAATATAAATGACTGTTCAAATACAACTTTTCCCATTAAACACACTCAAGGTATGTCTTTAATTCTTGAAGATAAAATGTTTGGAAAGATCAATAAAAAAGTTATTTTTCTTTATTTTTAAAGAGAGAGACAGAGCACGAGCAGGGGAGGTGCAGAGAGAGAGACACACACACACACAGAATCCAAAGCAGACTCGTCTCTGAGCTGTCAGCACAGAGCCCAAAGCAGGGCTCGAATCCACAAACTGTGAGATCATGACCTGAGCCGAAGGCAGATGCTGAACCAACTGAGCCACCCAGGCACCCTTAAAAACCAGTATTTTTAAATGTAATTTAAATGTAATTTAAAAATGCTCTCTTGATAAAACCTCTAGCAAATGTGTGTGTGTGTTTTTTTTAATATAAAATCTTTTCCCCACATTATTGTAATAGAGATCAAATTACTTTTGGGGGGCCTTGTAGTTTAAGATTTGCTGTTCCTAGTAAAAAATACCAAATTTGTAATTTGGTCCATGGTATATTTACACAGGAAAAAGAAACATTTATTTGGAACTGTGTATAAGAAGCTTTTAAAAGAACTCATGGTATTAATACATACAACAACTTAGATGGCTCTCCAAAGGTATTAGGTTGAGTGATAGCAGGTAGTGTCCTGAGGTTAGATTATATATGATTCCATTTACATGACACTTGAAAAGATAAAAGTAAAATTATAGTGATGGAGAACGGATCAAATTGCCAGGGGATAGTGGGCAGGGGGTAGTGTGATGACACAGTGATAGCAGGAGGGAATTTTTGGTGTGACAGAACTGTCCTATGTTTGGGTTGTGGTAGTGGTTGCATGCAATCTATATATGCGTTATAATTCATAGAAATTTATACCAAAAAAAGTCAATTTTACTCTAGGTTAATTTACAAAATAGAACAAAATAAGAGTTTTCTAAGAGTTATAATAATTATGACCATATAAAAAAACATGATGCTCACTAAAGCTGTTTTTCTAGAAATGTCTATTTTTTGTTGTTAAATTGTGTGAATTACTAACATATCATATGTAAAGAAAATATGTAAAGAAAAATTAATAAAAATTCATAGCCTATATTTAAAATTACCAATGCAATATGTAACAAGAACTAATATTGTTTAGTTGGTATCATGAGAAGGCAATGAGATTAATTAATTAATTAAGCTAATAATAAATTTAAATGAAATGTCATGCTCCAAATGTCATATATGACTATCAGATTTTTAGATTGTGCTGCAGATTGGTGGGAAGGAACAACACAGAGATATGTGTAACAAGTTCCTAATCAATATGGTGACAGTCACCAACCTTAAGAAAAGAGGGGGTACCACACAAAGCAGTAGCATATCTTGGCCTGTCTTCTCCTTATCCACGGATCTCCTAAAGGATAGGTACACAACTGCTACCACATTCTCGGTAGTAGTGCGAAAATAGCCAATTCTTTGCTACTGACAACGCGTGTGTTATGTCACCATTCTGGAATGCTAACAATCCATGCATGTCCATCTAACAGGTATTTACAGACAGCCATTCAGATTCTTGAACCACATTAGACATTAGTGAGACTGAATCCTCAAAGGAGAAAAGGCAGAGTCAATACTTAGGTTCTCCACGTGATCGCTATTTCTAGGTCCTTTCTGATAAACTTGAACCCCGCGTTCCTCTCTCTGCCTCTGATTTCAGAGCTTTCATCTGGTGATTCTGATCCTGTGTGTGGTCTGACAGTCCAATCACAAATCTTTCTTTGCAGCTAAGAACGTATAACCCCCTGAAGGAAGACAAAAAAGAGCAGCAGGGCTTCAATCCCTGATGCTACCAGGAGCTCCAAAACCGCTATTTAAAACGCTCCTGCAGAACAGCAATTAAGTATCACCCTTAACTATATTATATTATTTTTGGAATATCTATTACGGGTGTTAAAGATACTTTGGTTGACCCCAAGATCTCAAAGCGGTCAATAACGCTGCCTTAAAAGCACTTTAATATCATAACAAAAGGAAAAGAATCCATCTGTATACCGTTCCAGGCTATAAACATTCTCAGTAGGAATTGTACCTCTGACTTTCACTCTCTCATTAGAGCTTTACTTAATATGTCAGATCTGTGATCATGATTTTGGCTTGCAACTAGACAGATGGTATTCAATTGCACATTTAATGTTACAATTTCTAATATCACAATACAAAAATAGTGATCATGGGCTGCATATCCATTTTCTGTAGACACCCAGGAAAAATAACTCACATTTCCTCTTTTATCATCTACTTCTGTGCAGCCAGAAGGTTCCATGCCACGCCTTACCATCTGTTGATGGATTGCTTGCTAATATATTTTTGTTTTAATTAGGGTATTAATGGAGAATTCTAGATAACATAATATTCTGTGTAATAGTGATGGATGATCAGTTTTTAAAGAGTTTTAATATATCTAAGATTAACGCTAAATGAACCATTCTTGACTTTTTTCTTGATGTTTCAGAAGCCCCATCAGGATTTTGAAATTCCTTGAATTTAAAAACAAAAAGAGCTTACAAAAATCCTACTAAATAGAAAACAATTAGAGCAGATGATTCTTACTCCTATGTCACTGTGTTCAGCTTCCCAGGCACAAAAGTTCGCATCCTTCAATTAACACTAAACGAATGCAGTGGTAACACATTGCACAACCCGTCAATTACCTCTATAGTAATATGATCCCTAGAATACCCTTTGACTTTCCAGTGCCCATGAACAAAATATGTGCATCTGCATTTCTACCTGAAGGCACCATGGTGTCCTTACAGACTTTTTGTTTTTCTTAAAAAAATAAACCTCCGCTCTCCTGAGAGGGCTTGCATTCAATGAGTCACATGTTCCTTTATAGAAACACAGTCCTAATTTGATTGATTCTTTTATAGTTTACACTGCTCTCACGTTTCCCAAGATTAATTGTTTGCTATGGTAAGGCTTTGTGTTACCTGAGGTTAGATGACATGCAAACAAAAAGATTTTGATATCTTCTCCTACTTTCAGGTAATTTTATTAAAAGTAATTTGAATGTTAAGTAAACTGATGTTTCCTTTGGTTCTGAAAACTGGCAGATTATTCTATTATGAAGCAAAAAACATATATATAGTTATAGTTAGTTATATAGTTATTAAAATTTTTTCAAAGTTTATAGGAGGTTGAAGAGTAATAATTTCCAAAGGATGCCCTCTAAATTTAAATTTAAAAATGCACTATTTTTGAGATCACTGATTTTAAAATTGGTAAATTTTTATCTGTGACATACACACTTGATGTAATTTATAACCATACACTTAATAATTACTTTTACTTTTTGAAAAATAGAGCACAAGTAGGGGAGAGGGGCAGAGGGAGAGGGAGAGGGAGAGGAAGAGGGAGAATATTAAGCAGGCTCCACACTCAGTGTGTAGCCAAATGCCGGGCTCAATCCCACGACTCTGGGATCATGACCTGCGCTGAAATCAAGGGTCAGATGCCCAACCAACTGAGCTACCCAGGTGCCCCAATAATTATTTTAATACCCCCATCTCCACAATGGAAATAATTCCTAAAAGTAAAGACAAATGTAATTAAGACAGCTGGAAACTGAATTTTATCACAATATGATGACATCAGTGAATTTCATCCACCAAAATAGACAGTATTTCTCATACCGCTCCTTTCACCAATTAATTCTTTAAAAAAAATTTTTTTAATGTTTATTTATTTCTGAGAGTGAGAGAGAGAGACAGAGCATGAGCAGGGGAGAGGCAGAGAGAGAGGGAGACACATGTCTGAAGCAGGCTCCAGGCTCTGAGCTGTCAGCACAGAGCCCGATGCGGGGCTTGAACTCAGATTGTGAGATCATGACCTAAGCTGAAGTCAGGCGCTTAACCAACTGAGCCATCCAGGCGCCCCCACCAATTAATTCTTATGACAAAGTAGAGAGTTACAAATCCATTACAACCACTGGCCATACAACTAGTGCAAACGTGGGCCTGAAACATAATCATTATTCACCGTATTTCATAGAAATTTAAAGTCCCACTTAAGCTTATCAACCTCAGCTCATACATACTGACCCTGTGATCATTCTTTATTGAGCAGATATCTATGGAATATTGACTTTGTGATCAGCACTATGACAGGCTTCAGTGAATAAAAGTAAGCACAAGTATACTGGGCCCTGCTGTCTGGAGTCTACACTGAAAAAGAAAGAAAGCCAATTTATAGAAATGTATAATTATATAGTGACATAACTAGTATGAAAGAAAAGAATATGGTGCTATAAACCTACGAAAATAGAGAAATCTGACCTTACCTAATGCGTAAACAAAGACTGTTATATAAGTTAAGCTAATGTTCAGTTGCATATAAAAATCACAAAATAAAAGTGACAGAAACAAGAGAGAAGTTTACTGCTCCCTCATAGAAAAAAACCTACTGGATATATGTGGTCCAAGGCTATTTATGGGAAGTCCAAGTAGCCAGAAGCCTATACTCCTTTTTTGGTTTCTGCCAATTTAAGTATGTGCTTCTGCCTCATCATCAAAGATGGCTGCTTGAGCTCCAGCAATCAGTTTGCATTCAAATCAGCAAGAAGGAGTGAAGTGGGGAATAGTGCCTTCCATCTCTTTTAAAGAGCTTTCTAGAAGTTTTGTACAACCTGTTCCCAAACATTAGTGGGTGAAAACTTAGTCATACAGCCATACCTAGCTGTAGGAGAGGATGGTGCGGCCATGTGAAATGTGCCTAATTAAGAATTAGGAGTCTTGTAATAAAGAAGAAAGAAATTGATATTTGGAGGCAAGTACAGTGTCTGCCATAGCTCGCCTGAAAAGATGACTTTAGATCTGAGGTTTGAAGGTGAATAGTGGTGACAGACGGTGACAGGAGGAGGAGAATGAAGGGCTTTCCAGGCAAAGGCACAATCCACATGGTTGTGCTGGCGTCCCTTGCAGTGGGATGTGGACCACTGGTGTCCAGTAGTCTTTTATGTGGGAAAAGAAAGAACTTATCTCTTGTTTTAGCAGTGCTGTTTTGAGATTTTTTTTTCCCTAGAGAAAGAGTGCGCAAGTGGGTGAGAAGAGAGACACAGAGAGAGACAGAGACAGACAGAAGCGGGGCTCACCTAGAGCAGGGCTCGTGCTCACCCAAGGTGAGACTTGAACTCATCCGATGTGGGGACTCGAATTCACAAACTGTGAGATCATAACCTGAGCCGAAGTTAGATGTTTAACGACTGAGCCACCCAGGCACCCCTTGAGATTTTTAAAATATGCAATTCAAACTAATCCTAACTAATCCTATCTAATATAACAGCCTTTACTAACCCCTTAGATAAGGTCTAGTTTCCAGATTTTACTATTTTTCTTGAGGCTGGTGCATAGTTTTGTTTTGTTTATTAATAATCATAGGTTTACAATGAGTTTCTGTAAGCTTCCAACAGTATCAAAGACACAAGTAAATAAATCTCTCCTGTCAATATCATATAAATGTCACAAGTGTGTGTGTGCATAGACAATATACACATATTGTGTATGTATACATATATATACACACAAACACACATATACATACATATTTTATAAAAGCTGTTTGAAGTACTTTTGCTAAAGTAAAGATTTTGAAAATTCTTAGGTGATAAATCTCACATTTTAGAAAATATTCCTTTGAAAACATGTCCTAAAGTCCATTTTACTGCTATGCTTTCATCTGATACATATTCTCTGGAAATATCCCCTGCCCATTTATTTTTTGACGAGAGGGTATTGGCAATTTATCCAAAACTATTTAAAATACTTTTTAGACCAGTCATTTGTTTTTTTTTTTTAAATCCAGACTTGGCAGGAATAGTTTTGAAATACAGCTGAAGATACTAGAATTTCACATAAACATTATCATAAGTCAAATATGAGAATTGTTATTTTGAATTTTGTTGGTCAGGATAATAAAATGCATTACTAAATAGGCTATTCTGATCTATAGATTTACTCAATAGGGATTCAAATTCTTTCAATACATAATGGTATTTTACTTAAGGAAGTTAAGCATTAGTGTATTTGGTCTTAAAATATAAAAAATAAAAAAACACATAAGGAGTTACTTCTTTTACTTTTTTTTTCTTCTAAATTTTCTCTTTGGATTGGTTATTTCCCATATAAAAGGCTCCTGTCCTAATTAGCAAACAAACAAAAGCAGAAACAGACCCATAAATGCAAAGAACAAACTGATGGTTGCCAGAGGAGAGGACGGTGGAGGGAAAAGGGTATTCAGCAAAATGGGTGAACAGAGTGGAAATTACAGGCTTCCAGTTTTGGAATGAATAAGTCACGGGGATAAGAGGGACAGCATAGATGGGGTGCCTGGGTGGCTCAGTCGGTTAAACACTGATTCTTGGTTTCAGCTCAGGTCATGACCTCATGGTTTGAGTTTGAGGCCCACACGGGGCTCCGCTGGCTTTGCGGAGCCTGCTTGGGATTCTGTCTCTTTCTGCCTCCCCCCCCCCCCCCCCCCCACTCACACACTCTCTCTCTCTCTCTCTCTCAAAATAAATAAATAAACATTTTTTTTTTAAAAAGGCACAGCACAAAGAATATAGTCAATGGTACTGTAATAGCATTTTATGCTGAAAGATGGTAGTTAACTTGTGGTGAGCATAACAATGTACAGTTATCAAATCACTATGCTGTACACCTATTGCACACTATGTCAACTACATTGTACAATATTACTAATGTAATATTTGTCAACTATACTTCAATTTAAAAAAAAAGGCTCCTGGAGTGCCTGCATGGCTCAGTTGGTAAAGCGACAGATGTCATTCGGCTCATGTCACGATCTTGCAGCTCATGGTTTCGAACCCCGTGTCGGGCTCTGTGCTGACGGCTCAGAGCCTGGAGCCTGCTTCGGATTCTATGTCTCCCTTTCTCTCTACCCCTTCCCTGCTCTTACTCTGTCTCTCTCTCTCAAAAATAAATAAACATTAAAAAAAGTAAAAAAAAAAAAGTAAAAAATTTAAAAAAAAGACTCCTTTCCTATGCACAGTATTAGCAAGTAGACATAACCTTCAATCACCTGCTTTTTCTACCAAGAAAAAGCCATTGGAAAATACCAGAGAGCATACATACATACGTTCTTTTAAAAGAATAAAAGAAGTTAAGTTACCTGCTAACAAGCAACTTCTAAGGGTACTGTGTAAATATCTTAGAAAAGACTTTTAGGAAGAAAAGTGCATAAAATAAGTTTAATGTGAAAGATATTGATGCTATAAGATTTATATATTCATGAAGTAGATGCACTGAGAAGTAAAGTGGGGAGCAAAGATAAATTAGGTGGAGAAAGAGCAAGTCAGTTTGGCTAGGAAGGCTCTATTAGAAATAATGAAATATATCTGGACAGAATACATTACCATCAACTTGCTTAGAGATGACAACATTGTCTTTTGACCTTTGTTATTGTGTTAGTTACCTATTGTTGCACAACAAATTCTAAAATTTAGTAGCTGAAAAGCAGCAATTATTTATCATCTATCATTGTTTTTATGAGTCGTCAGGAATTTGGGAATGGCTCAGTTGGATAGTTCTACCTGGGGCCTCTTCTGAGGCTGCAGTCAGAGGTTGGTTGGGGCAACAGTCATCTGAAGTCTTAACTACTAGAGGATCCACTTCCAAAATGGTTCATTCACATGATTGGGAAGTTAATGCTGGCAATTGGCAGGGGGCGGGGCAGTGGCTCTCCATGTGGGGCCATTCTGACAGGGCTGCTGAGCACCCCCACAGCATGGCAACTGGCTTGTGAGCAATTCCAAGGGCACAAAGTACAGGCTGCAATGCCTCATGATCTCATTTCAGAAGGCACACACTGTCACTTGAACCCTGTATTACTCACACAGCGTCAGTTCTAGTTTAATGAAGGAGAGTTCTACACAAAGGCATGAGTAGCAGGTGGTGAGAATCATTGGAGGTTAGCAGGAAGTCAGAAGACAAATCAGGTATTACTAATATTAGTATTATCACTATCATCATCATTTTTATTATAAAAGGGCCTACCATGTACTTAGCAGTATACTCATTTCTAATATTCATAAAATTCCTTTGCATCATTTCTTAGCTTCCTAAAATTCTAGGGAGACAGGTTTAATTATTTTCATTTTAAAGTGAGAAGACTAAAATTCAGAGTAATCCAATAATTGGCCCAAAGTCACACAGGCAGTAAGGCAGGATATATGTTGATCTGATTCCAAATCTTAACACTCCTTCAACTATACATGATTCTCAGAAAATATTATCTGCTCTGGGCTGACCCTGCTAGATTAAAAATGTCTGCATAGTGACCACTGTCCCTCTTAAATACAGCACAAAGTGCATGAGATGGAGTTATTAGTCAACACTGATAATTCAGGTATTTTAAAACAATTGTTTCTATAATAGGCAAAATATATTTAATAGCTGTTATTTTATAAAATTAGAGTAATATTGTCAATTTTATTCTCATTGAAGCTAAATTAAAAAAAAAAAATCTGGAGGGGCACCTGGGTGGCTCAGTTGGTGAGCATCCAACTCTTGGTTTTGGCTCAGTCATGATCTCATGGCTTCGTGGGTTGGAGCCTCACATCAGGCCTTGCGCTGGCAGCACCCATCCTGCTTGTGATTCTCTCTCCCTGTCTCTCTGCCCCTCTCCCACTCGTGCCATCTCTGTCTTCTCAAAATAAGTAAACACACTTAAAAAAAATTCTGGAGACAAAGAATTAGTGAATTTACAACTAAACAGTTAACTTTCTTCGTGAGGGTTTTAAAATCACAATTTTCTTATGAACCCATGATTTTGAAGTTGCAAATATAACCTGGTATAAGGGCAGATATTTTATGAAAATTAAGTGCCATTCTGTATGCCTTAAAATTGAGATTTAGCTGAAGGCATAAAGATAATGGCTAAACACACAAGGAGGGATTATTCTTGATAACTGAGAATCGTGTAGGCCGGGTAGAGCAACCACCTAACACCCCTCTTCTAATGAACATTTATTATTTTAATCAAGTTCTATTTTAAACTCATGATTTAAAGAAAAAAAATTTTTAACGTTTAATCATCTTTGAGAGACAGAGAGAGACAGAGCATGAGCGGGGAAGGGGCAGAGAGAGGGAGACACAGATAATCAGAAGGAGGCTCCAGGCTCTGAGCTGTCAGCACAGAGCCCGACGCAGGGCTCGAACTCAAAAACCGCGAGATCATGACCTGAGCGGGTCGGTTGCTTAACCGACTGAGACACCCAGGCGCCCCTAAACTCAGGATTTTTAAAAAGGAACTGGTTATTTTTTATATTATAACCAGTGAATAATTCAAAGATTTTGTTTAATCCTACACAGTTTCTAGGTGACAGATAAATAAATAATTAAAAACAAACGAATATTTTTCTTGACATGGCAATATATGAAGTCTGAATTTGGAAATTCTGTGACCAACACAGGCCCTAAAGGAAAGATAAGCTAAAGTTCACCACTCTTGAGCACTCGTCCTTGATTTAATCAGATTCTCTTGGCAGTAGTTTGGAATCCTCAAAATCCATACATCAGTTGGAGTCAAAAATTGAAACATGAAAAGCAATAACTAAATGACTTCATCACAACAAATCAAAAGCATGTCTTTCTAAAACAGAATAATTATAGCTGTCCCTCGAACAACATGGGTTTGAACTGCACTGATTCAGATTTTTTCAGTACGGTAATATAAACGTATTTCCTCTTCCTTGTGATTTTCCGAATAACATTTTATTTTCTCTAGCTTACTTTATTGTACGAATAGAGTATATGATATATACAACACATAAAACATATGCCAACTAACTTATTGGTAAGGCTTCTGGTCAACCGTAAGCTATTAGTAGTTAAGTTTTGGGGGAATTAAAAGCTATACAGAAATTTTCTATTGTTCAGGGTGTCGGTGCCCCAACTCCTACATTGTTTGAGGGTCAACTGTATTGAAAACTGGAGCAAGGTCTTATGGGTATTCCACCTATTCATCAGCTGTACTTCAAACAGAAAGTAACTCTCACAGTGCTAAAAAATTCTCCACCTCCTGTCCACTGTTTCCCAATTTGTGACATTTCTGAACAGACATCACTTGGAATTCTATTTAAAATGAAAATTCTTTGGCCCTTAGCAGATTTTCTGAATCATCTCTGGGGGTGGCACTTGGTAGCCTGCATTTTGGATAGTTACGTATTCCGAAGCTTGAGAATCGCTATAACAATTCTAAGGATCTTTAACACTGGTCCACAAGAGAGGAAGGATAAAATAAACTGTAGTCAATAACATAATATCCGAAATTCCAATGTCAATTCCCAGAAAGAATACGCACTGGCGTATTCAATCATTTTTAATGATTATTAATTTTTTGGGGGGGAGAGAAAGAGAGAGTGCATGGGGGAGGGGCAGAGCGAGAGGGAGACACAGAATCAGAAGCAGGCTCCAGGCTCTGAGCTGTCAGCACAGAGCCCAACACGGGGCTCGAACCCATTAACTGAGAGATCATGACCTGAGCCGAAGTTGGACACTTAACCAACTCAGCCACCCAGATGCCCTGGGAAGTAATTATATTCTTGAGAAACAAAGTATTTCTTTCAAATATTTGATACTTCAATAATAATATTAATAAAAAGAATTCTGTACTTACACCTGTTTTATATTTGTGCATGTTGACTCCCAGAGGGAGCACTTCAACAGACCTTAACTGTATTTTAAAATCTATACAAAAATAAATTATTCCTTAATTATAACTTCTGTCATTTTTGTCTGTCTACTCTGAGAACCAAATACTGTTCTACCATGACTTTTGGATAACTTTCCTTGAAGACACTCTAAGATTTTTAAGTGCAGAAACCAGCTTGTTTTGCTCACCATTGTAAAAGTCTGGCATAATGGGGATACTCAACAAGGTGTGTTGAATGATTTGGTTCTTTTTTTTAAATTTTTTTTACATTTATTCATTTTTGAGAAACAGAAAGAGACAGAGCACAAGCAGGGGAGGGGCAGAGAGAGAGGGAGACACAGAATCCGAAGTAGGCTCCAGGCTCCGAGGCTCCGAGCTGTCAGCACAGCGCCCGACGCGGGGCTCTAACTCACAAACCGTGAGATCATGCCCTGAGCCAAAATTGGACACTCAACCAACTGAGCCACGCAGGCACCCCGAATGATTTGGTTCTTTATGCATTAACTATTTTAATGTCTAAACAAAATGCTATTAAACAAATAATGTAGCTTAACAATGATAATGTATAATTCTTCAAATATAATAAATATATAATATTTTACAATAACATATATTTTAGGATTTCAAACAAGGTTTCCTCTTTTAACATGAATCAAAATACACACGTGGCTTTCTATAGGCCTATCATAACTTCAAAGATGGATCATTTTAGAAAACAGATTAATGCTATGCTAAATAAGAAAAACAAATAAAAGGAAACAGTATACTATATAACAGTGTAAAATGACACTGTAGTTCAGAGCTGTCACTTTTGCACTGAATGTACCTGGTAGAGAAAAACTAAGTGTAATGCTGTTTTCTATGAATCTTCTGTATTTTTTTTTCCACCAAAGTAATTGAAATTGTGAATATTTAAGCAACAGGAACTAGGTTACAATAATTTCTTCTTAATGACATCGTTCAGCTTTCCATTTAACTTTGCCAACTCTGCTTTGTGATTGAACACATCATTTTGTGAAATTCTTTAAACACATTACACACCTTTTAGTACTGTTAAAATGCCTCATTATTTGTGAGATGCTCAGCAATTCTCAGATGCTTCTGCTGCCAATAATAAGATTTAATTTTGCTGGCTCCCAGTAGCATAAACTACTTTAGATCTTTACATAGTGTATGGAGCACCCAACATACAAAGTGAGATACTCTCTAAGAATTTTTAGATATTTTGAATTTTATACTACATTAGCCAATTTCACAAACCGGTGATTTTAAATTTGCATTTGCATGTGTGCAAAACTTTAGATGATAATAAGTGATAATAAATAATGCATTTATAAAAAGGAATCCAAGTACATTTTCAAAAGGATATGTAGTATCAATGTTCCAAAAGTATACATTCTATAGGCACAAAACTATTTTATATAAAATTAAGATCTTGAAAAGTTAATTAAATATATTTTAATAAGCTCCTGTACATGAAGTAAAGTGGTAAAATCTGCTCTCTTAGCATTTTTTCTCAATTTAAAATAAACCAAAAGGAAAAATATAACTTGTAAAATAAATTATGCTTTTAGTTGGAAAGTTCATTAATCATTAAAAACAACAATAGCTAATCTTGATTGAGGGCCATGTTTATTAGAAGGAAATACTTTACACGATTTCATAAATAATTTACTTAGCATTAATGATGACCTCATGACTTACTCTTTTACAATAAATAGTTAAGGGAAGCAAAAATACAGAAATGATTCTTCTTGCTCATAGCCACACTCCCATAAATGGCGGAACTTGGGTTTTCAATCCTGTGTTTAATTCCAAAGGACACAATCTTAACTATTATGGAATTTTATTGTTACCAATATGGTAACAGTAGAAAAGTTAACCATGAACTAGAATTAAAAGTGGATTTGGAGACAGAATTATTTAATTTAAATTTCCAAGTTATGATAAAACTATCTTTATATGTACCTTTAAAGTCAAAGCATTTTGGTTGTCTACTCCAGAGAACCAAATAATGTTCTACCGTGACTTTTTGGATAACTTTCCTTGAGGAAACTCTAAGATTTTTAAGTGCAGAAACCAGGTGTTTGCTCACCATTGTAAAAGTATGGCATAATGGAGATACTCAACAAGGTGTGTTTAATGATTTCATGAATTAATAGAGAAGAATTAATTTTAGGCGGTCTCCAACTTAAACATGAATTCATTCATTCATTCAAAAAATACAGACAACCTCTGTTTAACAGACATTAGGCTAAGTGTCAATGAACAACTGTAAGTAGCTAAGTAAAATACATTTTATGCTTCCAGGAGTTCACAGACTAGTCTTAGAGAGAGCTAAGTGAAAAACTACACACAGTATCATAAGCGGTATAACAGATATACGTCAATTACTTTACGCAAGTGTAAGAATTAAGGTTCAGGAATGACATTCAAGGAGGGGGTTGAAAGAGAATTTTAGCTTCCAAAACGCATTCACAAAATAAAGCAAACACACACATAAAGAGGCAGGAACATCTAACTTGACAGAGAAAAACCTCAAGAGTCTCTCATTTAGCTGGAG
This sequence comes from Lynx canadensis, assembly GCF_007474595.2. Lineage (NCBI taxonomy): Eukaryota > Metazoa > Chordata > Mammalia > Carnivora > Felidae > Lynx > Lynx canadensis. The sequence goes on from NC_044309.1 coordinate 104,124,832, forward strand.
ACCTCTGCCTGAATTGCTATGCAACCCTGGAGCCACGGGGTCTTTCTTATCTCTATAGGGCTAATTTGCTTTCATTTCTCTTTCTTTTTCTTACTTTCTTTTTTTTTTTAATTAGGTTCAGGGGTGATATTCAAGGAGGAGTGATAAAGAAAAGGCTTCCAAATATGTTTATGAAATAAACCAAGTACATATACCCATAATGATACTTCTGAGTAGGTCAATATGTCCAAGGATTTCATGTCCCATCCATCTGCCCCCTTCACCTCATTCATTGCCAAAGTCATTTCATCCATTTCCATAGTGTTCTCTACTCTGTAAGCAGATGCCTCCCACATTTACATCTACTACTCAGACCTCTCTCCTGAGAGGCACAATTGTGTTTCCAACTGGTCTACTCAATCTGTCCAAAACTGAACTAAATATATTGTTTTTCAAAGCTGTTCCTCCTCCATATCCTTCTTTCCCTCATTAGAAACTTTGGGGGTAATCTTGCCTTGTCCTCTTTTGTGTCCTATATTCAGTAAGTTAAACTCTTTAGAATGTATCTCTTAATAGCTTTTCCCTCATGCTTAATTTCTTTTGGCTCATCCTTGCCACCTCCAGTGTGGTCCACAGACCCCATCTCTGCTGCTTCTGATACTGTTGCTGCTGGTTATGGAGCCCTTACTAACCACCTGGCACTGCGCTTGGTGCATGAAATGATTATCTCAGGAGCATCTTCAATCATTTCCCTACTTCCAATTACCCTCCCCTCCAGACACCACCTGAAAAATGAAGCTATTTTAGCTAGGTATAAGTGAAATATATTTGTGGACATCAGCCTGGGAATCTTAGAACCATTTATGTGTTCCTAGGGGAAGGTCATTCTATATCAGGCTATCAGTAATGCCTACATGATGCAGGACAAGACATTCTTCCTTTCAACTTGCTAATCAATTCAACATTATTTGCTAATCATGGCTGTGTGCCAAGCACTCTGCTTGGTGTTAGTGATTTAACAGTGAAAAGAAGGATGCGGTGCTCACAGAACATATAGTCCACCAGATTTTCAATAAGCAGAAACCTCTGCAGGTTAAAGAATTATGATTTCCTACATGAAGCTCCAAGGGCTACTCATTGATTCCCTTGGTTGGTCTCACTGATGTCCAGAGTATTATTTAATTAATACAGGCATGTATTTAGGAGAGCTTTCCCTCCCAATTTGATTTCTCTTTTTGTCATTCAGTACAATTTCAGGATATAGTAATACCTGATATAGTAATAGGATATAGTATAGGATATAGTTTGGTTACTATAAAAATGCCTTTCCAATAGGAGAATGTCGTGTCAGTAAAGATAAAATGAGGAGGAGTAACTAAATGAAAACCTTAAGTTAAACACACACACACACAATGAGACTGTAGTACAATGTTTTTAGTGGTAGAGCAGATTTCTATATGTTTATAAATAAATAGATCACTGAGGTTGGAAATTATGTAGCTTGGAATACTTTTGCTAATATATTTAAATACCAACACTACAGGCAGCAGACTATAAGGGAAACAGCATGGACTTTTGGGTTCCCATAACTTTGATTTCAGAGAGAAACTACATTATTTACACTGTTAACAACTATTTGAAATCCTTTTGTGTGCATCAGTTTTTCTGAGTATCAGTTTAGTGTTTGTTTTCATCTGTAGCGCAGAGAAATCATAAAGATTCATCTGAATTTTTCTGAAAGCTTTCTGAAATTGTTCTCTCTGCTCTAGTCCTATCATCAAGCCAAGGCACAGTTCAAAATTCTAACTAAACAGCAACTCCAAGCTTGTCAATCCTCACTGAAAATCCTTAAATCTCAAGTCCAAGATCCCTGAGGATGTCATTCAAATTTATGTTTAATTTTTGAGTTTGCACACTTCACTTTTAACCATTTCTTATCTCCAGTTTATGTTCCTGTTATACTAAACTCTGCCTTTCCCACACACCAGTAAGTGCCTCTGAACATGCCAGTCCATCTGTTCCACCTCTTATGTATCTCTGCCACTCGTCATCATGACTGCATACAACTGGATGATAGAGAAAAAACGCAATTCTCTCATTTAGCTGGGGATCTCTGCCTGTACTGCTATGTAACCCTGGAGGCATGGGGCCTTTCTTATCTCTATAGGGCTAATTTATTTATTTCTTTTTAATTAATTAATTTATTTATTTAAAAAAAAATTTAATGTTTATTTATTTTGGAGAAACAGAGCGTGAGTTGGGGAGGGGCAGAAAGAAAGGGAGACAGAATCCGAAACAGGCTCCAGGCACTCAGATGTCAGCACAGAGCCCGATGTGGGGCTCAAACTCACAAATCATGCGATCAAGACCTGAGCTGAAGTCGGACGGTTAACTGATTGAGCCACCCAGCTGCCCCAGTTTTGTTTTTTTTTTTAACACATAGCATGTGCCAAGTGTTCTACTAGATACTTTCAATGCATTTCAAAATCATCAACAATAAGAAGTTACAATGTGCTCCAAATAATAGAAAAATAACAGTGGACTCCTAGGTAGTACCAAAAGAATAGATGTTAAAAAAAAAAAAAAATCTGGATCTTTGCTAAAAAGCCAGAATTATCTCAACCTCATTCAATAACAAAGATATGGTGTGCCACACTAAAAACCAGTAAATCTTTTGAGTAAAATTCTTCATGCAATTGAAATTAGTAGCTTACTTTTTAGTATTCTGTTTATTTTGGGTGCTAATCCTATCTGCTGAATGGGAAATCTATATACTAATGAAATTTTTAAGTCTCTCTTGATGAAATATAAAAAAAAAAACCTGAGTAATAAGGAATGGTAAAGAGATAGAAAGAAGAAAATCTCAAGGAGATTTTGTCTAGCTGCCATGAAAATGCATCTTAAAAATAATAAAATTAACATTTTTCCTGAATTACTCATGTAACCATTACCTACTTTGAAGAACTTTGAAGAACAGCAGTACACAAAAGTTTACTATTAAATTTACCTTTATATACACTTTAGATATTTTAACAGTAATGCTTCACCTGCTGCCTATATCATTAAAAAAAGAATTTGTTGCTGGTTTTAAGTTTTCATATTTTTATCATTTACCTTTCTAATATATGCCCCCAGCTTATGAAACAGAGATACTGGCAGTATCCATGTGCTAGGGACACAGATTGATAAAATGTTCTTGGGGATTAAGACAAAGCGTGATAAGTGCTCCAATGATTGTACGCACAGGCAAAGGAGCAAGGGGAAGGAAGCCACTTAATACAGCCTGCAGAAATGAGGTGAATGAATAAAAACTTCACAGGAGAGGTGGCATTTGAGATGAGTCTTCAAGTAAAAAGAAAAAAAAACAAAAAAAATCCCAGTGGGCAGGTTCATGGAAGAGGCGGGCAGCAGAAGTATACAGACAGTATTCTGGGAGAGCAAAGCCAAGTAAATTAGCAGTATGTTGCGTGTGCACCAGACCATGAAGAGCTTTTCATGCCAAGCTGGAGAGATGAACTTTATCCTTTAAGGATGGAGGATACATGAAGTATTTATTTCAAACATAAAAATGGTGATTACTGTGTGGCCATATTTTGTTTTCTGTGGGTCCCAGGGGGCAACAGAGTCAGTCACTCTTATACACAGTCCTGGCAGTTGATGTTATTAATGCTAGGATTAAATGGTAAAAAAAGGTATTCTAAACAGAAATAACTTCCTTGCAGATTAAATAAAGTTGCTCTCATCAGAAATAAATTCCTTTAATGTGAGGAAGTAGTACATAACATAACCTTTATTTTGTTCTGTTTTTGATAACACCATGCTGTTTGTTATTATTGCTGTTCATAAAACTTGCATAGAGCTCCAATGAATAAAACTGGTAAATACAGAATAGGGAAACATTAAGAGCCTCAGAGTGTATTCTTCTTCCCTACTGTTTATGGCATCTACTAACAAACTTTCATGAAGTCTCAGGGCTGCGTGGTTACAGTCTGAAAACCACTAGGTGAAGACAGTTTATCTCTAGAAAATGAGGGGTAGTATGCTGGACCCCAATACCTCTGGGAGGATTCACACTTTAAGTCATGATTAGCCGATCTAGAGATTTAATAAAGCATATAGACTGTTTTATTTGCAACACTACAGCTAAATGTGAAATCACGTTGGGACATAATTGTTATGGACATAAAATTAGGGAGAATTTACTGCATTCTTATGTATAGTGTGTGTGTGTGTGTGTGTGTGTGTGTGTGTGTGTGTGTATTGTATATACAATATATATACACACACACACACACATATATATACACATATATATATCCATTCAAATTGTTTTAAATAAGATTTCCCACTTATACACATTTGAGCTCCATAAATTGGCAGTTCTAATACACACAAACATTATAATCAATTTTTTCTTATGGTAGCATTTAATCCTGATTTTTGTCAACCAAAAGGCATTCTAAGCAACCACACTCCAGAACTTGATTTGGGGGGATAAACAATTCACTAAATATATAGTGCAAATTGAGTTCTGGCATCATCCAGGATCAAAGCACCTCTGAATTAAAAACAAAAAAAACAAAAAAAACAGATACGCGCATATTCACAGTAATATAGAACTGAGATCTCACACATAAGGAAATTAATTTAAATTAAGTGTTAGATAGTCTATACAAAAACAGTATTTGCATGTGTATGTAGAACTATGAATATATTTGACTAAATTAAAATACAATGAAAAAGAAAGTCTTAATATCCTTTAGCTTATTTGTTGGCTTTTTACCTTTGAACTGTTCAGGTCAAATACATTTTAAATCTTACTCTTAAAATTTGGTAATGTACAGTTTCAGCAAATATGACAGAACAGTTTGAACATTTAATGAGAAGATGGAACTGAAACTGAATATTATTCATGCTAAGCTATCTTAAATGTTTTGCATATGCTAACTCTTATGCTAAAATAATTTTAAGAAAGTAAGCATTAAAATCTCGACTCCTTGATGCAGAATCGTTTCTGAAACACACTTATGCATGCCATTCCATAATGAGAACCACTTTTGAAAATTTAACTCATCATTTTCATGTTTTTCCCCAGAAATGGTCTGTTACTTCTCCAGCATCTCATCTCTTATAACAATATTTCAACCAAAGAAAATACATTGCCTTAAAATAGGTTGATACATATAACGAAGAAAACTAATCATGTTTAATTCTGCCCTTTGAAAATAAAAAGAGTCAGCTTTTATCAATCTTTACCTTTATGCTTTAAAAAATGATCTTTTTTTCTTCCTTCTCTTCTGCCAAAAACAAAAACGAATAGCAACAAAAAGTTAAGCGCACATTGCCTGTTACCATAAATGTCAGGATCCAATGTCACTTTATGAATTAAAAATGTGAAATAGAGTTCATTATTTGTCAACATTTCTATTTTGTCCAAATTCCTAGAGTTTGTACATGAATCGTTATAACATCAACAACAACAAAATGAGTGTTTAAAAATCATTCCAGTGTGTTTTCAAAGAAAATCATCTGCCAAGAAAGGTGTCAGCAAGATCTTTACTGAAGGAATTGTAAAAAGCTTGTGTCATGACTGAGCATATGGAATTTACTGACCCTTAAACTTTAAGAGACTGAAGTAGAATACCTAATGTCAAAAGCTGCCCCAAAGAGCCAGCTACAGGATATTGTAAAGAGTGTTTATATCTCAGTGTACGGAGAAGAAAAAAAAAAAAAAAGTAATAATTCTGCAGAACAGCCCCAGGGCACTTGCATTTTGAGTCACTGCCACAATAAGCAGATCGCCACTGGGAAGTGAATATATTCTGCACCAGCACAGACTTGCACTATCAGTAGACATCAGTGTAAAGCAGGAGAGGCAACAGGATTAAAAATAGAAGTATAAAAACGAGGAGAAAGATGGAGTAATTATATTTACTGCTCATAGTTTGCAAAGGCAAAAGACATTAACAAATCAGATGTGCATTTATTCAGAGCCCTCTTTTAAAAGAATTCTGACTCTCTCCCATATTAATCTCTAGGTCTTTATATATATATTTTTCAGAACACTGTAACTATAGAGCTAAAATAATTAAATGCCAGGCTGTTTATATTCCCATAAAGTAAAATATATGGAGGGAAGAGGTTCATTTTCTCTTTTCATGTAATGATGAAATGACTGAATTACAAAGTAAACCTTAGTACTAAAAGATGCAGTTTGAGGACAAAAATGAGGAAGAATCTGATTTAGTTTAGGCTTATCCATTTTCCAGACTGATGACTGATTTATTCACAGGCAACTGAAATACATTTAGTAGGTAACAGCTTTGTTACTCACACTTATATTTATATTATAAATCATTCTGACTTCTTGATAACACAGAAAAGCTTCCATCTTAATGAGTTTCTACTTGATCTCAAATTGTAACGCATACTAAACATGGTATGTAAGCTTCCTATATTATTGATTGCCTGTATATTGCACATGTAACAAAATTAACTAACAAATTCTGTTGAGCTATGTGTATGAAATAGAAAACATTTTTCTAAGCCCAGAGGACATAGTTTTCAAAGTTCCATAATATGTCTCTTACTTCTATTCTGTGATATAGAAGAGAAGTAACTCTAATATTCACCATATTATAGCCATAAATAACAGTATCAGGAGACTCATCTCATAAACCCTCAAGGATGACACAGTAGCAAGTTTTAAAATCCCTGAGAAAATTAAGTGTTCATTATTATTTTGCTTGAATTCACAGAGAATTCTAATGCCATCCTATTTCCATATTTAAAAAACAGATTAAACTGACATGCACATTATCCATTTCTTACATCCTCTTTAACACTTGCACACTTTGCAGTTTTCCTTTGATTATATTTCCTTTTATTAAAAGTTTGACTATATATTAACTTCCTAAGTAGTGAAGCCATTTAAAACACACTTACTTGAAAAGTGTAAAACCGGGTCCCATTAGGAGGATGCACTTTAGGGGAGCCAGAAACGGTGTTCATATCCGAGAAAATCATTTCTGATCACAGAGACAATATAATCCACAAGGAGCTACAGATGCAGAGCAGAGAGCTTAGCGTACAGATAAATCCGTGCATGCATTGAGGGAGGCTAGAGGGTAAAATGAAATCTGCCCCATCCTTCATAGATACACAGTGATAGCATTTTGAATCTTTCTCCTACGTTTGAAATCTAAGCTGAAAGGTTATCAGCCACCGACCTTTTGTGCAGCTAGTTCTTTAGAACGTACAATGTTTTTTAAAAAATTAAAACACAGAAGGGGAAAAGCAAGAACCAACAATAAATGGAGCTTGTGCAGAATCTGGCAGTGCTGTGGACCTGCCCATCTGTTCTCAGTGATAATCACCTCCCTCCACCACAGTCTAGCAGAGTGATTATGCTAAATATCCTGGTTAACCAATAACATACAGTTTCATTTCAGGGAAGCGCGCACAGTGTAATACAGAGGACCTCTTCTGACTAACCTGAAGCATGTTTCGTATGCTGTTTAAAGCCGTATTTAGCAACAAATTATTGTTCCATCACTCTTATTTCTGTATGTTTCCAGATCTCTTTGTTACTCCCAGCCTTTTCAATGAGATTTTAGACTTTTGTACAAATCCTTTTCTTTGAAAGGGAAGAATATTTTTAAGTTTAGAGATCAAAGCATATTATAGTTGACTAGAACATTAAGGCTCAAGACATACAATTCAGGAAAGCTATATAATACTAGGAGTATTATCAAATAAAATGCACTAAATATTTCTACTTTTCTGAACTCTTAACGCACATCACAATATGAGCATAATCATTACTCTACTTCTCCCATTTTAACTCAAAAATCATTAAGTTTCAAAGTTAACTAAAAAAGGACAATACACTTGTTTTTAAAAAATCAAAACTTTAACTCTCATATATAGAAAAAAAGAAAATTATCTTTTAGATACATGAAGATTTTTAAGTCGATATCCAAAAACATTAACTGTAAACATATAGGCTGTGCTGCAAAGCGTGTTCATTTTTTATGTCTTTTAACACAGATTATTCAGTCTGTATAAAAGACCATATTCAGATGGCTTTACACTTTTTAGAGGTAAAAATAAATGCTCCATTTACACATGGTTCAAAGGTGGAGACTTCAGGAGAACAGAGATGAGAATGAGCCCAAAGTGGTGACTTTGTGAATGTATCTAAGATGGCATAGTTATATATAATTAACAACCAGGAACCACCTGCTTTGAACCTGAAGACTATCAAACTATGATGGTGATGGGCTCTCAAAACTTAAACTTTTATTCATTTGTAGCTTTTATTTGCCAACTATGATTCAAATTTATATCAATGAGGAGGAAGCAGAAAAATGATTCTCAATTCTTTAGATAGGACCCACACATTCTGGTAAATTCTGCAAGTAGGTAATTGTTTGCTCGGCAAACTGCTAAATAAACCAGAAGATAATTTTTAAACAAATGTTTAATTTGAGAATAATCTTACATTTATGGAAGAGTTACAGAGATAGTACAGAGAGTTCCCATATATCCCTCAACAGATTTCTCTGTTAACATCTTGTATTACTCCGATACATTTGTCAAAACTGAGTGATATTGGTACATTATTATTAAATAAACTCCAGACTTTACTATGGTTTCACTAGTCATTCTACTAATGTCTCTTTTGTGTTCTTGGTTCCAATCCAGGGTTTCACATTCAGTTTGTTTCCGTGTCTCCTGAGTTTCCTCTGGCCTGTGACACCTTCTCAGCTTTTCCTTGTTTTTCATGATCTTGATAATCTTTGGAAGACTTAAGATTTACTGGCCAAGTATCCCACAGGCTACCCTGCTTTGATGCTTTTATTAACTTTATTCGATGTTTCCCTAATGATTAGCATTGGGCTATGGGTTTTAGGGAAGAATACCACAGAGGTAAAGTGTCCTCATCATATATTAATGAAGTGACCTCATCACAACCTCATGGGAGTATATCCACCTATCACTAGTGATATTAACCATCACTTGGTAAGGTGGTGTTTGCCAGGTTTCTCTACTGTAAAGTTACTATGTTTTCCTTTCCATACTCTATTCTTTGGAACTTGGCCACTAAGTCTAGTATATTCTCCAAGAGGTGATAGAAAGTGGTAAAATTAAGCTTTACATCCTGGGGGAGGGTAGTGTTTATATGTATTAAGTGGAATTTTTCTGTAGGGAAGATTTGCCTCATCTATAATTATTTTTTCAACTATTTACTTCTACCAGTATGAACTCAGAGATATTTGTTTTATACGTAGAGTTATTATACAATATAATTTATTTTGATGCTTAAATCGTCCCAGATTTGGCTACGGGGATGTCCTTCAGGTCGGCTCCTATTTCCCTTTGATGTGTTCTCATCCTTTTTTTCCTTTGAGCATACAAATGATTATTTTTTAAAACTGCTTTTTTTCCTCCTGCATGAGTTACCTAGTTACTAAAACTATTAGTCATCTTAACTATAACTCTACCACTGCAATTTAAATAGAAAAATCGTGCTTTCTTTTTCATGATTATTTAAGCAGCTACCTTATATTTTTTAAATATTCTTTTTTTCCCTTCTGATTTTTTAGGCTACATGGGATTCTTTCAAATGACTATCAAATTAAATAAAATAAGTATACAGGCATACTAGCTTTGGTAATTAGCTATGTATGTAAAAAATTTTAGTTTTTCCCACTCAGAGATACTTCCTCTTATGGTTGGCAGGGCCAGGTAAGTCTGCTCCTCAAAGAGCTATCAGTGGAAACAATGTCTCGAAAACAAATGTGAAGCTTCTTGTGAACCCAGGTTTTAAAGGAATTTTTATTTATTTATTTTTTGCCAAATAGATTATTATGGTGCAAATAAAACCTGTGTGTTTTATGCTTACCTGTAAATTGGTTCTGATATAATACAGACCATATGATTCACTAGATTTCTTATTATTATTTAGAAGGCCAGTAAATCAAATATCCATGGTATAATATTACATATCCCCGGCATAATTTCATATATTTGCTGAATTTGCCTCAACCAACAAACTATTTCAGCAAGGAATTCTGAAGCTTTTTGGCCAAGAAAGGTACAGGTTTTTCTTTTTCACAGTTTTTGTGTGGGGAGGGGAAGAAAGAATTAATGTTGAGCAAGCTGGAAGGAGAAACAGTATAAATATATAATTATTTTAAATACAGTGCTTTACTCTAAATGTTGCAGAAATTGCCAAAAGATACATTCCTCCCCAAACTTTTGTTTTCTAAGCAGGCTATTTATGATAATGATGGTATATAATTGTACTGAATGTTTATTTGAAGATAACTTTCTTTCTCTGCTTGGTAGCCAACAGGGAAAGTGGTGTCCACATCTGAAAATTGAAAGGATACAGAACCTTGCCTTGTCCATTTTGGTTATAGAAGTCTGGTACTATTTCTTGGCCCTAGCATCATAATTATAAGAGATACAGTCTCTGTCCTTATTAAGGAATTTTAAATTTGGTGGGAGAGACATCGATTACTAAGAGGTTATTAACTAACAAGACAACTGACATGAAGTTTAGTAAGTGCTAATGACTGACTTAATGTAAAGGAGACTGAGTTCATCTGAAAAGTATCTAACACAGGGATATATCAAAATGACCTTGGCAAAGGCAGGAGGTTGAAGGAAGAAAAGGAACAATGCATGAAGACATACAAGATGACAGGGAATGTTTTGGGAAATATGACTGAAAGCATTTCAGGGCACCTGAGGTAACTGTGTTAGACGTGTTTTCTCATATATAAACTTTTCTCAAGTGAAATTAATAAAGAGACTTATTAACCTGGTCAACACCCCATTTCTATGAAATCAAGTAAAGCAAGAACATTCTTATCTCAAAAAATATACAAAATGTAGAGACATATTTTCATACTTTTGGTTAGTATATTTTGACATCTTTCTTAAGTTTTCCAAATAGCTTTCCAAGATTTTTTTGGCTTGTCAAAAACTTCATTCTTAGTTTGATTGCGTTCAATTTATAATAACACTATTTTAAGTATTAACTCAAAAGTGAAAGATAGTACAATATTACTATGTGAAACAAAACTTACTGTGCTCAGGCCAGGACTCATTAGTTTCTGGGCCATGTCTACCAACCACATCAAGTACTGGTAAGATGTCCATTTTAATTGCTACCCACAGACCACCGCCCAAAAATCTCTCAAGATAGATCTCTTCTCAAAAGAAAGAAATTAAGAATACAAACTCCAGAAAAGTTTAATTCTAGCTGTCTCAACCACTTGAATTTTTACAGAAGGAAATCGAAAATGAGAAAGTAAAAGGATAACTAAATTACACTTTCTTAAAAATGGGTAAAATAAAAGTCCTGAAGCCAGACACTGTTTTTAATAGATTTACAGAGAAGATTCCCAGAAGTCATTGAATCCACCTCTTGGCCTCTGAGAATAATTATTCTTAAAGCCTTATGAAATGTATGCTATCAACTTGATTTGATAAAAAGTTCAAAAACATACTTTGGAGTCTACTATTCCATATACTGTCAGGAGGATTCAGCTCACACTTTTTTTATATCCCTTCAATGTAACCTTTTAAACAAATAACTGTTCGGTATATTCTACTTCAATACAAGCAATTCAATACACCTTTTTTTGTTCATTTACAGGTATTGAATAAGAAGCTCAAAAATTTGCTAGAGTGATAATACTTTGGGGAATTAAAGAAATACACTGAAAGGGCTGTTCATGTGCTGTTAGTTTCTGATAAATGCTCAGGAGGAAAAATGCCATACTGGACAAAAATAGGAATGAGAGAGAGAGAGAAAGAGAGAGAGAAAGACAAGGACGAGGAAGAGAGATATCACTACAATTTACACCATAACACTATAGGATAACAAAGAATTCTCTAGCCAAGCGTTCAGCTAGAAGTCATGCCAGATGGAGTGAAATTTGCAGTCCAGATGGGCAATACATCCTAGTGATCCATATGGATGGCATGTGGAAGCTAGTTAAGTACATATTGCCAGCTAGATTATCTATCATATCTACCTACTAAATGTGTAGTCATATTTATGCATCTCTATATATCTGCATCCTTCTCTTCATATCATGACTTCTACAAGATTGAGCAAAGATGACCCTGTGTACACAGACAAAACTGTAAGTTTACTTTTACACCCTGCCTCAGAGTCTCCTTCCTGAGAGTCACAGCTGCTTGTGCATAGGTTGGCAGGTTTTGTTCATTCATTCATTTATTCATGCATTTATTCAAAAAATTTTTATCGAAGAGCAATGAAGTGCCAGACACCTTTTACAGGTTAGAACAGAAATGAAGGGCAGGTGAATGAAGTGAAAGGAAACACTCACTGTGTTTGTAGTGAGCCAATGAGACACTCCACCAACAGGTATAATCAATTCCAGCAGTGAGATCTTACATTAGAAGATCCAAATTAAAAAACAACGAACAAAACAAAACAAAACTTGTAATGCCTCAAAGACTTTCTTCCAAGTTCAAGAGATTTTTTTAGCTACTTAAGTACTCATTGAGAGTGTCTCAAGTAAATAAATATAGAACCCTTTGTGATCCTTCAAGATTTGTAGCTATGTGGACTAAATAAATAAACACAAATCAAGCATATTGAAATTTCCAAACTTCCATTTGTAACAAGACAAAAATATTAAATATGCTTTCAGTTCACATTTTGATGATAATGTGTTGGGTTATTTTTTTTTTCACATAATCTCATAAAGTTTTTTATATATGTCTAGATACAGGCAGGTATGTAGATGCATGTATATATTTATGAGCATGTATGTTTTGTGTGTGCATTATACACATGCATGACTATACACATGTGCATACACATATGTACACATACATGCACAAACATACCTGCATATATATTGTCTTCCAAACTCAAATTAGAAAATTTTAAAATGGTATCTTCTTTCCATAATCCTTCTTCTTTTGCACTTTGGTTTCTCTTTGCTTGAATGACATTTTTCACAAATATTTACATGTATTATAATAGCCCATAAACATCTTCATGCTTAAATTAAAAATATTAAACTGTCTGAAATTCAGGATTAAGCTTTGTTTTGTTTTGGTCCTTTAACAAAAAAAAAAAATACTGATTGATTAGAACTCTATAATTCTATGACTCAATAATTTTACTATATTTTGTTAAGCTTCTCTCATGTTCTAAAATACATGTCATTAGCCTGGTTTACAAATCTCACATTACAGTTTTATGACAGGATGTTATTTCTTCATCTACCACTGTGGATACCAGACGCCCACATAGTTTAAGTTTTTATAACATCTGAAGGGGTTTCTGAGTTCTGACTTTTATAAACATAAATAGTTGAGAAATACTGGGTCTATTCTATGGCATGAGACCTACATATAGAATATTACATATTGAACTTAAACATGGATATACCGTACATGCACTATACTATTGTATAGTACAGTTTTGATATTAAATTTCCCTTTTTCTTAGAAATTGGCTAAATTCTTAGCTATTTGTGACCAATATTTCCACTCTGGATAAATCAATCTTTTTTACTTTATCTATTGTCCAGTTTCCATAGATGTTCTCTGTTACTATACACCATAATTACCGCATCAGGATGCAAAAGAATTCTCAGTAACCGATACAGAATTTTTATTTTATTTTTTAAATCAAGAAGCATAATTTCCAGCTCAAGTCTGAGATGAAGTAAGATTCCTTAGTGTGCAAAAGGGGCCTTATATAGACCTTCTTGTCTATAACTAACAAAACCAGCACAACACAAGGCATAGAGAAGGCACCCAATAAATATTTGGGAAATACTTGACACATCTTCCTCTGGATGTTTTGTTTCTCTCTTTTCATGGGTTGTATTTTAATAGTAATTATCTCATTTTGACTTGCTGACTAGTCTTGAGAACTCAAAAAATACTTATTCTTATTCCCAGATTCTTATAGTTAATATGTGGTGTATATATAGCATTCAAAGTTTGGGCTGAATGCACTTCTTGGTACATAATAGTCAAGTTGTTGGTGAATAAATGAAAAACAAAAAGAGAGAATGTACAAATCACAGATATTCTAACTACCAACTCATATTGTTTGTATTAAATAATGCTGCCTAGTAGTTTAGAAAATGGATTTTTTCAAAAAGCTTCAAAAATAGATTTTAAAAAACAGGAAACAGATTGGAGCCCCTGGGTGGCTCAGTCACTTGAGCTCCAACTTCAGCTCAGGTCATGATCTCCTGGTTCATGAGTTCAAGCCCCACATCAGGCTCACCTCTGTCAGAGTGGAGTCTGCTTCAGATCCTCTGCCCCTCCTCTGCTTGTTCTTTCAAAAATAAATAAACATTAAAAAAATATGAAATAGAATGAGAAAGAAACTTTGCAAACTTACATGTATCCACCCACTTAAACGTACACACACATAAATTCATCTCCATGTACACATTCATGGAGTTTTGGGAGAAATATAATATTAAAGAGAAGAAAGGTATATTCCAAGCAAACAAAGCAGATGTTCTAATGCTCTTCATATAGTTCATTTGATGTTAAATAGTTTGTCTATACCATCTCAGAAGGTACAGGTTTAACTGATAGGATGAGAGGAAGAGAAGAATCATAATGGTGATCAATTCTATACAAGAGCTTTTCAGATAATGTTATCATAGCTATCTTGGAATAACAGAACATTTAAAAAAACATTAATTTATAGGGATGGACATTCTACTCATAATCCCATGTTTAAGATTACAAAGATTATAAGATTACAGGAACAAAGGCAATATTAGTCAAAACTGTGGAAAATATAGACTAAAGCAATCTTTAGACTATCATTTCTTATTCTTTAAGATCTCTACTGCCTCTACTGCCTCAGTTGCCATGGTAGCGGGTACATTATTTTCTCCTTAATTTGACTTTTTCCAAGAATTTCATTTGAAAGACAAAGCCAATCACTATCCTGTCTTATTTTGTTTAAGAGCAAGAACAATAATTCAATAGCTGCTACTTATTGAATGATATTATTTATAGGGATGCCAGAGTTGTCCTTTACAAAACCTTCTAAAAGGAGGTATTTATTCCTCACTTATATATAAGGAAATGGAGTCTTAGGGAAATATAACTGTCTAAGATCACATCTTAGGCAAATGGGAAAGTCACATCATTTGAAACCAGTTCTATCTGATTACAAAGGCACACCATAAATCAAAATTACATCTTGGTACTTCTTTATCTGGTACTGATTTTAATTCAGTATACAATATGAAAATGGAATTAATAAATTCCTAACTGATTTCACACATGAAATAATTCTTTGGTGATTGGCTATCTAATGATCTATTTTAATTTTTTGGAAGTATTCAAGTTCTTTTGATGAATCAGAAGTGGTTTGTGAAAGACAAAAAAGGAATCCAGAACACCTACAAGGTTTTTGGCCTGAGCAGTGAAAGGAGGAAATTGCTACCAATGAGATGAAGGCTGTGAAAGAAGCAGGTTTGAGAAAAATCCAATTGTTCAATTTGGTCCATGTTGAGTTTGAGATTCTATTAGTCATCTAAATAGAGATGTCACATTGACAGTTGAATATACAAATCAGTAGACCACATTAGCATACAGACTGAAAACCAAAAAACTGGAATGAAGTCACCAGGAAGTGAATGTAAATAGACAAGAGAAGTGGTCCAAACCCAAGCCCTAGTATACTCCAAAAATAAAGAGTCCTGGGAGACCAGCGAAGGAGAATGAGTAGGAACAAATCAGCGGAGTGAGGTGGGGGTGGGGGGGGTGACTAAGAGAGGGATGTGTCCTGGAAGTCCAGGGGTGAGCACTGAAGCAGGTAGGCAAGAGTGATCATCTGTATCAAATGGTGCTGAAAGATCAATTAAAACAAGGACTGAGCACTGGCCACTGGATTCAGCAGATGGTTGGGAGAAAAGCCTATTTTTTTTTTTTCTGACTACAGATTTATTCAACACAAAACAACCTCCTCCAACTTTAGTGAGGTGGCTGACCACGTCTATGACCAAATCTACTTCTAAACTGGAATGCTATTACTGAGACAGTCCCGGACTCAGCTTTCTTGTCGGCACCAGGGGACACAGCGCTTGGTCTATAGGTGTCTATCAGCTTCCCTTTGTGTGAGTCTTGCAGGTCACTCTCCAGAACTCTGGGCTGTGGCCTGCCAATCTCAGGACTTCTGCAGCACAGAGTGGTAGACACAATCTCAGGGGGCAGGTAAAAGTAATCACAGAGATACTGGATACCCTTGTTGGTGAGCTAACAATAGAAATGTTTCCAGGCAAACTGTTCCTTTACACAGCCTCATGATTCGAAAGACTGCAGGACTTTCATGACGTGAAGACTGGGCACATTCTTGTCTGCCAGCTCAAGGTGTTTAGGCATGTGGACATCCTTCTTAGCCACCATCACTCCCTCCTTGAAAGGGAGTTCATAAATGGCAGTAGGTTCTTCCTGGGCATCAACATCTCGGCACCTGCTATGTCCTGGTCCAGAGTTGGAAAGGAAGGGGCATGCACAACATGCAAAAAGCCTCATCGATGTAAATTTAAAATGAAATGGGAGGAGAGGAATAGAAACCATGTGTTTATACAATGCTTTTAAAGCACACTGCTGTACAAGGAACCAAAGAAATGAGACAGTAACTGACAAGGAAAGGAGGGAAAGAAATACGAACAAGCTGTGCTGAGGGAGACGGTCTAGCAGAAGGTGAAAGATTGTGATGTAGGCTCATCATAGGTGAAGAAGGTGAACTTCTGGAGAAATGTCCTTCAGTAGGTGAAAGGAGGTAGAACATATGAGAGAAGACACTGGCTTTAGAGAGAAGACAACACCATCTTTCATAACAGGTGGGAAGGCAGAGCATGTGGTTTCCCTTGCTGGTAACTATAGTGGTGGGGGTTTGTGTAACTGCTCAGGAACTTAGGAAGCTGAGATATCAGCTGAGAGTCAGCTTAGGGGAGGGAGTAGTGAATGTCTGAAGAAGTGAGGAAATGGTATGAAACTGTCATGTAAAACTGTCATGTAAAAGAGAGAGAATAATAAAATATACCTATATTAAAGAACAAGCTTAGACATGCAAGCAAATCAGTTGATTTTAACTTCTTCAATTAAAAGCTTTGGCTGTGAATGGGTGGGTTGCTAGAAGCTAGAATTTTTATAGCATGGCAGAAAGCAGTTTAGAATGCATGCTCTTTGGAGGAGGCAGTTCCACAGACTGAGAACAGAAGGGAGGAAAGGGATGAGTCACACATGCCCAGTTCATTCTATCAAACTCATCTATTAAGGAAGCCATTTCTTCCTGGGGGCATACAAGTTACTCTAATGGGGCCAGAAGAATTACTCTAATGGGAGTCCAGCCACCTAGAGTGGAGGGGAACGTATTCCCCAGAATGTGACTCCCCTTTCTTCCATTCTCGTGTTCTCTTATTTTCACTACACTTTTTCTTGGACATCATGAAAATAAATACCATTTGACCAAGTTCTGTCCCAATCTATCTGCTAATTCCCATTTTCACTCTCTCTATACCCAACCAAGAATCCATGGTCCATCATATCTTTCATTCTCTTGCCAAAACCCTCACTCTATTTTCTTAATATACTTCTGTTTGACCCATTCAGTAAACAGTTGTATTAATCCACTCGTCCAGCTTCTCTGCTACAATGTGAGTTGATGTGTGTTGTTGGAGCACCTCAGATAATCAAAACACTGACAAATTCATAATCCTCAACCTCAGCAGTACTCTCTGTACTGCCTGGCCATTCATACCTTACATTCCTTTCATAGCAGGTCAATAATAAACATTTCTCCAGTCTGCTAAGGCCTCTCTTTGCTGCTTGCTCACTCATTTGCGGCAGATTAAGGGTTGTTTTATACTAAAATTCCTTTTCTTACAATCTCACATCTATTTGCCCCTATCCTTATCTCTTCTTCTCTCATCTCAAAGTCTGAGACTGATACTTCCACTTGAATCTTGTCACAAGGAGAAAGGGAAGCTTCCAGGCAGTTTTAACTCTGGGGATCTTCTTAGGCATCATTAGCAATGGTTTGCACTTTTTCTGAAAGACAGTCTCTTTTGCGGGTTTTCCTTAATTGTCCCTGCAAAGCATCCACATATTCAATGGCTTCTCCAAACTTAGGTTGCTATAGACTATCTCCTAACATCACTTAAAATCCTAGATGGTTAGAGATATAGAACACACTAGTAATCATCTAGTGGAGTAGAATGTTCTGCACATTAGCATCCTCTATGGTGCTTTAAAAAATACCAATGGTTAGGCCTCAACGCTAATGATTTTTTATGTAATTAGTTTAAGGATGTCAAAATGGTGTTTTTCTAAATCCCCCCAGATTTTTTTTTTTCAATGTGCAAACAGGATTAAGGGATAGCTGATGTAGTGGAATTCTTTTTTTATAGTCAAACCGAACATAAGCAAGATAAAAATGTCCTGCTTTTCTTGGTGATACCATGAATCATTCTGAGCTAACTAGGACAGAGCTTCCCAGCCGGTGTGTTGCAAACAGATTACAGGTGTACTGAAACACCAGTCTCTCAGCTTCAGAGTGATTTGTCAAATCCTGGGACTTCCAGAGCTCCTGAGGTACTCAATACTAGGCATGAGCACCCTCCTCTGTCTACATTAGTATAATGGAAAACTTTATGATTTCCTCTTTATGCTACAATGTGAGCAAGATCGAGAAACACTGATCTGGTGTGTGCTTATCCTCAAGAGCCACTGGCTAATATTTCTTCTTTGAGAAGTCTATCTTTTCACCTTTTCTCCACTAAATTCCATTTTTGGGGCACCTCGGTGTCTCAGTCGGGTAAGCGTATGACTTTGGCTCAGGACACGATCTCACAGTTTGTGGGTTTGAGCCCTGCTTTGGGCTCTGTGCTGACAGCTCAGAGCCTGGAGCCTGCTTCGGATTCTGTCTCTCTCTCTTTCTCTCTCTGCCCCTCCCCTGCTCATACTCTGCCTCTCCATCTCTCTCAAAAATAAATAAAACATTAAAAAAGACTTTTGTAATTCCATTTTTAATGTTTCCTCTCTCTTCTAAGCCCAGGTCATGTGACCAATTTTGTGTTATCAGTAATTTCTTCTGTCCAATAACTAAGTAAGGAATGAAAAGTTAAAACACCATGCAGAGGATGACCTCAGCAAAACTTCATTTTAAATGAATGTGAGTATTAGTGAATTATTATAAGTTATTATTATGCCCTGAATCACAACCTCCTGGTTGGAAATGTAGACATCTAAATGACTATGGTCAAGTCACAATTTTTCAGCTTGTTGATTAGAAGGCCATGCAGATACAGAATCAAGAGTTTATTATATCATGATAAATTATGGGCATACATTAATTTCTTCAATTTATCTGCCTTGTACTTGACATTCACCACACATAAATAAATGAAAGGAACATAAATATTAACATTTCATAACAAAGACAGAAATTCTTATTATAAATGCATTGCTTTAATATCAAAAGGGCCATAATCAGTAACATGATTACGATGCCTTGGACAGCATTACACACTCTAGCATCCCCAGTCATACAAAATAAATATTAATGTGATTGAACTTATTAGATGCAAGGAATTGGATAATTCTTCGAACTTTGATTGTATTATTATTAAATCACCAACTCAGTACATGGGATCTAGCACCCAACAGATCCAAGTTCAAATCTCCATGCTTCTTTCTTGATGAATAAAGCTTTGACTTAGCTTTCCTGTGCATCAGGTTTCTTTGAAGTGGGGATTAAAATAGGTTTCAACTCATTGTAAAAACGGAGATAATGTATTTAAAAAAACTTACTGTCATTGTTACCCTCTCAGCACTCAGAATCCAAAACGACTTTCCAAATTTCTTTATTCAACACAACAACAATTGTGTTTCGTTTATCCCTTGCCCAATTGTTTTTGGTTGCCCGGAATTTTCTTTTTACTCATTTCAAGATCTAGTTTCAGTGCCCCCTCATCTATGAAGTCTTATCAGTCCAGAAACTTTTTACTGTCACACAATTAGTCCACACTTCAATTGTGGCCCTTACTAAAGTCTGCAAAAGGTGAGTTATTAGCATGTTGGTGTGCTTGTACACTCAACTGGGGGCTGTTGGAGAATGTGGATTGTTCTCCACACAGCAGCCTGTAAGATCTGTTATATATGTGAATCAGGCCATTGCATTCTCTTACTCTCAACCTTCCAGAAGCTTCCTGTCATATTTTGAAGAAAATACAAAGTCCCTAAATACAATTCTGTCCTCAGTTCATGCCACCACACCCCTATATACTGTCCACTGCCAAATGATCTCCTTGCAGTTCCCAAAATATAATGTCAATTGATACAATGAAGATCTACTGAGTACCAGCTATGAGGTGGATTCTATTCTAGGCATTTAGCATATATTGGTAAACACAATAGACAGACACCCTTCTTTGTAGAGCTCTCACTGCAGTGGGAAGAAGTGCAGAAACCAGCAATACATAAGTAAATTAAATTGTATGTCAGAGGGGATAAGTGTAATGGAAAGAAGTAGAAGAGTGAAGAGAAACAGGCACTAGAACAAGGGAAGAGGGATTAGTGACCTGTGATTTCAAATTCCATATTGATGTTGCCTCCTTGGTATTTGCAACTGCGGCTCCTTTTGCCTGGCTCTCTCCCCAGCCCACCCAATAGTCAGATGGTTCCGTCCATCAGTTACTTAAGGGTATGCCTAAATGTCAGCACTTCTGTAAGTTCTTATCTGAAGACGGTCTAAAAAGTATGTCCCCACTCTTTCCCTGCAACACTTTATTCCCTTAGTCAGCTTTATTTTCTCCATTGCACTATATGTGAAAAATGACATTTATTCATTTTATAAAGGAATGCATTTTTTGTTTTATTAACTGTTGCATTCATTCCCATAATGTTTGGCATAAAGTTAATAAATATTCATTGAATAAATGAACATAGGTAATAATTAGCTTCAACTAATTATTAAATACAAGAGGTAGGGCCAAGAAGACTAAAATTTAGTCAATAATCTATTATTTCTCAATAACTGGGAAGTTTTCATATTTTAAAGTTCTGCTTCTGATGTCCATGGCACTTCTATTGAAAAAAATTCCTGACAAACTTCTTTAAATTGGACCACTGATTCATCAATTCAACAATTAAAAACTGAGTGCCTATAATGTTCTCAGCTTTGTACTAAGCACTGGGGATACAGCAATTCACTATATTTTGCACCTGAAACTAATATAACACTGTAAGTTATTTATATTAGAATTTAAAAATAAATAATAATAAAATTGTTTAAATGGAGATATTTTTAAAGTAATCTTTAATAAAAACCCCTATACATATATTATAAAAATTAAAATCCAAAAATTGTGAATACATTCACACTGCTAATCTTTTTGAGTTAAATTACCATTCAGCAATGGTCACAGAAGCTTGATATTTTTGTATGCGTCTCCTCCCTGGATTCAGAGTAAAGCTAACTATTTCTCCCTGGTGAAGGACCAGGAGCACCTGAATTGGTAAATGTTCCTTCTATTCTTAGGAGCTTTGGTCCTGATGACAATGACACTTAGATTAAGGGTTAGTGAAACATAAAGGTTTATATGGTTCAAATTTGTCCTCTGGGTCCAAAATGATGCAGTACCAGATCTACTGAGTAGTTTTTATAATCTATAAGTTAAAATGTACCAACATTTATACTTTTACACCTAGACTATAACTAAAACCTAGAATGATATAAAGATATAAATATCCAAACTTTCATGTGAGAGACAGCCAGTAAGACATAATCTGAGGCAGAGAATGACCAATAAACTTTATGAACTATTATGTCTACTACTGATTTTAAATTATTTTCTGTTTGGTGATGTAATACCTTCATTATCTTAAAATTATCCATAAAAAGCTGTATTTGTTACAATTTAGGGAAAGAAGGTAATGGAAATGCCTCCATGCATGAGTCAAGTAGGTTCAAGGAGAGGACAGATTCTGGTAGTATCTAAGAGTATCTAAGGTCATTGGAATTGAGCCTGCAGCATAAATCAGAAGCAACAAGTTTGATGCAAATGGCAGGCAAATTTAAAATCCCCCTTTACATCTACAGAAATGTTAAGGGCACTTTAGCATTTATCATACCCATGATAAGATAGATATATTATTTAGATATTAAAGGAAATGTCTTAACAAAATGTAAGGGCACCTTAACATCTATCACACCCATGATAAAGTATATTATTTACATATTTCAATATTAAAGGAAAGAACTTAAAGAAATGTCATTTATTTATTTAAAAATATATATTTGTGTGTATGTGTGTATATATATACAAATACATGTGTGTATATATATATGTATATATACTTTATTTGTGTATATATGTATATACATATATACATGTGTACTTTAGGAAATCAGTGTGTGTGTGTGTGTGTGTGTATGTGTGTGCGTGTGTGTGTATACATACTTTCTATAAAGCTGTTTGAACTGTTGAGGATGCTACTGTGGACAAAACAGAAAAAACAGTCCTTTCCTCATGGAGCTTATCTCCCAGTGGAGTAAATAGGAGAACTGAATTTTTTAAAAGGTAATTAGAAAAGGCCCCCAGGAAAAAGTAACATTTGAACAGAAACAGACTTGAGGTGAAGAATGAGCCATGGAGGTATCCAAAGGAAAAGGGTATAAGGTAAAGCAAAGAAGAAATACAAAGGTGCTAAGGTGGTAGCATGCTCAGGGTGTGAATAAAGAAAAGGGAGGGTGGTGTCCCAAGCTGGGTACATGAGCAAGGGAGCTTTAGATGATGAAATCACAATGAGAACAAGAAGCCATATTATGGTGGATGTTATAGGGCATTAACTGGGCATTGGCTTTCATTCTGAGTAAGACAGGAGGCAGGGTGGAAGGCTATGGAAGGCCTTGAGGGGAGGAGAGACATGATTAAATGGTTGACCAATGTTTTAAAAGAATCATTCTGGTTTCTGGGTTAAGAATAAAGTATAGACAATACCCAGTAGTGGGATTACTAGATCATAGGGTAATTCTATTTTTAAATTTTTTGAGGAAGTTCCACACTGTTTTACACAATTGCTGTACCAGATTGCCTTCTCACCTATAGTGCATAAGGGTTCCTTCTTCTCCGCAGCTTTACCAACACTTGTTGTTTCTTGTGGATGTTTTTCTAGCCATTCTGACAGGTGTGAGATGATAACTCACTGTGGTTTTGATTTGCATTTTTCTGCTGGGAAGTGATGTAGAGAACCTTTTCATTATTTACAGTAGCCAAGATATTGAAGCAACCCAGTGTCCACTGATAGATGAATGGATAAAGAAAATGTGATATATATGTTTGTATGTGTATATATATATATGTATACACACACACACACACACACACACACACACACACACACACAATGGAGTATTACTCAACCATAAAAAAGAATGAAATCTTGCCACCTGCAACAACATGAGTGGATATAAAGAGTGTAGTACTAAATGAAGTAAGTCAGTCAGAGAAAGATAAATACCATATGATTTCACTCATATGTGGAATTTAAGAAACAAACAAAGGAAAAGAAAGAGACCACCACAACCACCACCACCACCACCAACAACAACAAATTCTTAAATATAAAGAACTGGTGGTTGCCAGAGGGTCGGTGGGTGTGTACATGGGTTAAATAGATCAAGAGGATTAAGTGGTAATAACTGAGTAATGTACACAAGTGTTGAATCACTATATTGTAAAACTGAAACTTAACTATATTGGAATTTTAAAAATACATAAAAATTTAAAAACAAAAAAGAATGAGGCTTGGGGAGGGGAGGTTAGAGCGGTACAAGGGAAATGAACTAGGGCGCTATTCAGGTGAAAGCTAATGGTGGCTCAGACAAAGGTGGAAGTGGTAAAGGCGACTGAGACCTAGCTGGACTTTAAACATATTTTGAAGGTAGATTTGGAAATAAGAGAAATAAGAAACCAGCATAACTCCAAGAATTCTACCTACATGAAGACTATGGTTGGATCAAGTTTGGAAGGAAGAGCCACAACTCGATTTTCAACATGGACATCTATCAGACATTCACATGGAGATTTTAACTAGGTGGTTGGACACATGAGCTTGGGTTTCAGTGGAGAGTCTTAGCAAGAACAATAAATTTGGAAGTCTTCAGTGTGTAGACTTAGGGGAGTAAATACTGGAAAAAAAGAGAAGTCTAACTACTAAACCTTCCAGTGCCCCAATATTAAAAGAGTCCAGCAAAATGAAGAAGGGCCAGCAAAAGAAGCTAAAAGGAGGGGCCAGTAAGCAATACACTAGGATGCGGATGGTGTTTCACCAGTGGAGCATCCCACTCTTAGTCTCCTACCTGAAGCAAAAGGCTTCTACTTAGAGAAGGCAGCCTCTTTGGCCAAGCCAATAACTTGGGTAGCAAACCAGGTAGACTGAAAAAGGAAGTGGCATTTTCCTGGTCAACTAGATGATGTTCATGATGTTGATGTTCAGTCACATGATTATATTCCCATTCTGACTCTAATGGAGGGTCAGGAATATAATAATGAACAACTTGTGCCTGAATTTGATACAGAGCTCAACGCCAGTACCTGAAATAATCTGGGAGTGCTAGATGTCAGCAGTAAGAGGCATAGTATAGATTCTTCGAGTAAAGTGTTGATATAATCCAGTGATTGATAATTTTCTTTTTTCTAAATAGAATATATTTTATTTATTTTATTAAGTTTTTACTTTTAATCCCAGTATAATTAACATAGTGTCATATTAGTTTCAGGTGTCAAATATAGTAATTCATTCTATACATTCAATTCTATACATTATTCAGTGCTCATCAAAATAAGTGTACTCTTTAATCTCCCGATCACCTATTTCACCCATCCCACCTTCCACCTCTGCTCTGGTAACCATAAACAGAATGTATTTTAAGTGAAATTATATGTGGGAGCCCAAGATGTAAGCCATATAAAAGTGGAATTTCTTTGTTTGAGTCAGAATCAGAGTCCTGCTTGTTCACAGTCCTGCTGAAGCTATCCTCATTGAGGCATCCTGACATAGTCCTAGGGCCTTGGTAAACATGGCTTAAAAACACAAGCATAAATGTAAAAAAAAAAAAAAAAAAAAAACCAAAACCTTAATCAGTTCAGAGGGGAAAATAATTGGCATTTGCAGCAGTCAGGAAAGGTTTGGGGGAAAAGGACCTCCATAAAATATGTCCAGGTTGTCAATGTATTGTTTTTCCTCCCTAGATTATGATGTGCAAAATCTCTAAAACTACTGATAGCATAAAGAGGATAACCAGGGCTATCTATCAATCATTTTAAATAAATTGTAATTTAAAGAAAGGGAGAAAGTTAATAGTGTAGAAAAAAATTAAACTTGATGTAAATAAGAATACACACATTTAGTGAGGTTTATCCATTTCAGGAACACATTAAATCTAAAACAAGGGAATAAAAAGATGCATTTAAAAGTTTAAAACAGGGGCGTCTGGGTGGCTCAGTCTGTTGAGCGGCCGACTTCGGCTCAGGTCATGATCTCACGGTCCGTGAGTTCAAGCCCCGCACCGGGCTCTGTGCTGACAGCTCAGAGCCTAGAGCCTGTTTCGGATTCTGTGTCTCCCTCTCTCTGACCCTCCCCCGTTCATGCTCTGTCTCTCTCTGTCTCAAAAATAAATAAACGTTAAAAAAAATTAAAAAAAAAAAAAGTTTAAAACAGGGGTGCCTGGGTGGCTCATTTGGTTAAGCGTCTGACTCTTGATTTCAACTCAGTTCATGGTTCCTGAGACTGAGCACACCCCTCCCCTCCATGTCCACCCCCTCCCACCATAGGGCTCTAATCTGGGAGGGCAGAACCTGCTTGGGATTCTCTCTCTCCATGTCTTTGTCCCTCCCTCACCCCCAAAGTAAATAAACTTAAAAAAAAGTTAAAAGAAAGAAAAGAGAAACAACATAGTGACTATGCTCTTCCACAGCCACCAAGACAGAAGTTGCAATAAAGAGGAGGCATGATAATGAACTCACAGTTGCAATATTAATCTATTTTAATCAAATGAGAGATAAGCCTTTCTGCCAGCACTAAGTGGAAGTGTGAATAGGAAAGCAATCTTGTGGGGTCCCTCAAGAGGAAAACTCCAGCTTATTTAGAGATGTGAGATATTCAGGAGATATTCAAAACAGTGAAAACAGAGATGCTCAAAATGTATAGCATTAATTTAAAAGAGTAGATGAAAAGGAATAAGTGTCATGAGACATATAAACTGGTATTTATAAATGCTCATTAAAATAATGAGTATCTTAGGCAATTTTAATGACCTAAAATGATATGCCATTAACTTCGTCCATCTACTATACAGAATTGGAACATTAATTTTCTGTCTAAGGCCAACAATGTTTACAAATGTGAGCAGTTAAGTGATCTGCAAAGATGTCAGAGTAACTAACATTTGCAATGTAAGACTCCCACTACAATCTGTTTTCAGATTGCATATACAGTATATCCACAATTGCATCCTATGGGTATGTGGGTACAGTTTCTAAAACCAGGCATTCAAAAGAAGAACAAATGTCCTAATGATTCAGATATGCATCTGGACCTTTTCTTTATACGAATTTGATACCAAAAAACAAACTAACTCATTTTTTCCTTCTACTAGAATTATGTAAATTATGTAACGGCAGGGAATTTTGTTTTGGTCATTGTTATAACCTCATTGCTTAGAAGAGTGCCTCACAAAGTCACAACTCAATGAATATTAGTTGATAGAATGAATGCCAGAAACATACACAAGATATAGTGACAACACCATTCCCTGGAAGTCAGTAAAAAGCCTCACTTTATTTTTTTATTTTTTTAAATTTTTTTTAACATTTATTCATTTTTGAAAGGCAGAGAGAGACAGGGCGAGAATGGGGGAAGGGCAGAGAGAGAGGAAGACACAGAAACAGAAGCAAGCTCTAGGCTCCAAGCTATCAGCACAGAGCCCGACACAGGGTTCGAACTCACGGACCGCGAGATCATGACCTGTGCCAAAGTTGGCACTTAACCAACTGAGCCACCCAGGCACCCCAAAAAGGTTCACTTTAAAGAAGCTACTTTGAATAGTAGAATTATAGACTTGCATAGATAGGAGGCCCTAAAATGTATATTCACTTTTTACTACCAAATTATAGACAATACACTCCATTTTTGGTGAATATAGAAACATAACAACATTTGGTAATTAAAACAAACTGCAGGAGACAGGAACTCATTTTTCTAATTGTCCCTATGCTGATAATCATCAGAAGTAATTAGGGAAAGAGGAAAGCCTTAAAACATGGTTAGGTGGCATTAGATTTTTTTACTCAGATAAGAAGTAGGCCAAAGCAGGTTAAATCAAAACAAAACAAAAGTATAGAAGCAAAACAAACAAACAAACAAACAAAAACAAAAAAACAACCATAGGTGGTTAAAATTCAGTTTGCAGGTCGCCCAAAAGAGAAATAAATATTTAACTTTGAATTCTTAAAAAGCCTCTATATGTGTGTGTGTGTGTGCATTTGTGCGTGTGTGTATAAAATAGAACAAAGGAAAATCTTGCATCCTAAATAACTCCGTTTATCATAGTTGCAACCAATCCTTGTGTGAATTACTATGCTGTAATTATTCATTCAATATAATATATAAATGTTCATATAATAATTATCCATTCTTATATTCAAACAGTGGTATAATTTCTCCTTCTCAGATAGTCCCAGATCCTGCTGTCTATAGTTTTATTAGAAGGCTTACAACCATGGGGCGCCTGGGTGGCGCAGTCAGTTAAGCGTCCGACTTCAGCCAGGTCACGATCTCGCTGTCCGGGAGTTCGAGCCCCGCGTCAGGCTCTGGGCTGATGGCTCGGAGCCTGGAGCCTGTTTCCGATTCTGTGTCTCCCTCTCTCTCTGCCCCTCCCCCCTTCATGCTCTGTCTCTCTCTGTCCCAAAAATAAATAAACGTTGAAAAAAAAAATTTTAGAAGGCTTACAACCTTATCTCTTACAGTAGAATTATTTGTATATTCATTTCCTTCAATTCACTGTCAGTTCTCTTAAAGACCATGGATAATGGCTTATTAACCTTTAGTACTAAGTTACTGATGGTTAGATCATAAAATGTGACAGAAAAATCTGTATTTTTTCTTGCTTTATCTATAAATTGATTCTGTAAGTCTTATGAGATTAAAGACCGTACTCATAACTTTATCTTCTATGCTAAGAAGATACTAAAACAATATTTACTGAATGGTTAATTAGAAAAATTCATAATTGGAATAATTATGGTTTTGAAGAACCACAGACATGACACAAGTATACACGGCAATTAACAGAACTTATACAAAGATATTAAAAAATTAAAATTTAAGTTAGATAAATCAGGACACCAGGAAATCTTTTGTGGAAATGGAAATTATTATGTGTTAGCTAAAGATATCATGTTTTTGAGTTTGGAGTCTATTTTGAATAGAGAAGTGTTAACCACATCATTTTCCACCTAAGATGTGATGAAAGTAAGACTGTGACATTGGGGTTAAAAAAGGCAAATTTTACTTCGTACTCTTTTATCTCCTGTAAACAAGGCAGTTACATTTGGGCATTAGTCAAATAGTTGCATAAAAAGAAAACACACCACAAAAAACAATGTTCACTATGTTCGTGATCAGAACATTATGCCACCAAACCTTTATAGTGAGTCACTTGTCATATTTTATACTAATTGGTTTGCAATAATAGATCTTTGGCAAGGGAAAACATTCCTTGTGAAATGGTGACTAGGAAGGAACAGGTGCAACAGAAGAGACAGGTGGTTTGGAAAATGGATCTTCATATGTATAAGCACTAAACATCAAAACACAGTCTTCCTAGGGTAGTTGATAATCATATGACAATCATAATCAAACTGGCAAATCTAGAAAAATATAGAGTAGATACATGCTCATTATATATTCTGTTTCTTAATTATTAATTTGTTACGTTCAGAGCCAGGACAAATCGTATAATTTATACACTGCTTTAGCACTTGTCCCAGGTCGCAGGGTTATATATAATATCTAACTATGATAAGGGTGATGACAAAATACCTTAAGGAATTTCCTCTCCACATTTTACCCCAGACAGCAACCAGAATTAAGGCAATGAATGGCAAAGTCTTTTACTAGTCCCAGGCTTTCTCAGAATTTTAATAATGGAAGTAACAACTTCTAAGTGACAGGTTATATAAATGAAAAAGACCCTTTCATATGCTAAATATGATATCAATGCAAAAGTGAAGGAGGTTAGGCCACAATGCAATTAACTATGCTATAAAAAAACATTTCAGAATAACTTAGTCTGTTAAAATGCTAATAATTGGGCAAATTTCATACAGAATAAATTTGAGGCAGTTTGTTAAAATATAGAGGTAATGATGCTATGAAGTAATGCTGTGATTATAATAAATTAATCAGTTTTATTCTCTGAAGTGGTACTAGAATTTACTAGAATTCGTCCATGTTCATCACCAAGCTTGTCTTGAGTCATAGGAGGACCTACTTAGCTAAAAAATATGGTTGTTTAAATAAAAATTTATGAAGTATGGGACATGTCACTACTCTCACTAAAATAAATAAAACTGCATATTTTATTTTTCTAAGGAAAAATACCACAGACATGACACAATATATATATGATATATTGATATGATACACATATCACACAGACACGTGTGTGTATGTATAATATATATATATTATATATACACAATATATGTCTGCATGAATACACACACACACACACACATACACACACACATATAATCGTGCTCTACATAAAGAACAGGAGGCTTCTGGGATATCAGAATTGCTTCTGTTCAGCTTATGAGAATTTTTTATAATCTACAGACAAATTGGGCTCAGATTGGTGCCTAACTGCTAAATTTGTGCATTTACACACTTTAAACCAGGTCATGGTTGGGACCTAACCTTATCAGTCTCAGTAATTCTGAAAAGTCAAGGTTCTCTATACTACAGTCAATTTGCACGGACATGTCCTGAGCACTGGAAACAAAAGCTGTGAATGGGGAATTAGAAGTCTGCATTTACATCCCAAAACATGAAATTTAGTGAGAAAAATCATGCTCGACTTCAGATACAGTGTTCAGATTCATTATTAAAATTTGAATTCTCTATGGATAACACTCTAAGGAGGCAGGAAAACTCAATATGAAAGGAAAGATCTGGAAGCTGTGTGTCAAAACTCAGCACTGGTGTCATCAATACAGTGTGGGAAGGAAGGAAGGAAGGAAGGAAGGAAGGAAGGAAGGAAGGAAGGAAGGAAGGAAGGAAGGAAGGAAGGAAGGGGCCTAAAATGAAGCCCGAAAAATCTTTAGAAATCTGGCTGAAGTTGAGTAACATAGCTGTAACATCTGAGAGCGAGCCCCTTATTCCCTGTGGTGCCTGGGTGAGTCAGAGCTTACGCACAGACCACAAGAGCTGACAGCACATGGGCAAAGCAGGGTTTAGGGCAGAATGCAGGGGAGTAAGAGCATATGTGTGGAAAAGCTCCTTCTACTCTGTATTATGTTTTGGTGTCTCTCAGATACCATATCAAAATTCTCCATTTCCAATCCTGGCAAATTATATTCCTCTTTCTTGCTTTTACTCTATTTTCCCTTTCTTTACATCCTTTCTCCTTCTGACTCTTCTTTCTATTAGGCATTATGAATATTCAAGAAATTTTGTGATCTCTAGTATTCTGGTAGTTTAGTGATTTCCTTTAGGAACTTTCACAAGAGCAAAACAAGCAAACAAACAATAACAAAATCACACACACACAAACTGGATTTGGTCTCAGATGGCACCAGCTGAATCATGGCTCTGCTACTTTGCATAATGGCTATTATGTGTCCCTGGGCAAGATACTTAACTTTTAACATCATGGTTTCTCAGGCTGTAAACTAGCTACAATAACACATACCTGAAAAATTTCTTGAGAACACTGTAACTGGACATATTATTTGAAAATAACTAACATTATAGACACCTTAATATTTGTTGATTTCATTTATATGTTATTTCTATTATTCTG
This sequence comes from Lynx canadensis, assembly GCF_007474595.2. Classification (NCBI taxonomy): domain Eukaryota; kingdom Metazoa; phylum Chordata; class Mammalia; order Carnivora; family Felidae; genus Lynx; species Lynx canadensis. The sequence continues at coordinate 104,155,946 of NC_044309.1, forward strand.
TGGGCATTTTCTAAGCATTATTGTTATTTCCTTATTTTTCCCTCTCTTCTATTTCTACATCCCATAATTTTTTTGCACTATAGCTTCAGTGTCTGTGACAAAAAGAAATATGATGCAAAAGTCACAGAAAGAGAAAGAAACCATACTCAATGGCAATCGTTATCAGGTTTCATTAAAAAACCCAATCCCAGAGCCTCACTTAGTTGACGGAAATGCCCAGTTCCTGCAGCAGAACATGTAAAACTAGTTTTAGTTACTCCTTTTCTAAGTTTGATCATTAACTCGTGGTGCTACCATTTATAGCAACTTAGTAAGTGTAAATTTTACACCATACCTAATACAGGAACCTTAAAGGTAGTGAGAGGATGCTTCTTAGGTCAAAAAGAACTTTAAAGAAACGTAAAAGAATTATTCTCTGTAAGTTTAAAAAAAAAAGCTATTTTCAGGGCACCTGGGTGGCTTAGTCAGTTTAAGCATCTGACTTCGGCTCAGGTCATGATCTCGTGGTTCATGGGTTCAAACCCCACATCAGGCTCTGGGCCAACAGCTCAGAGACTGCAGTCTGCTTCAGATTCTGTGTCTCCCTCTCTCTGTGCCCCTCCCTGCTCATGCTCTGTCTCAAAAATAAGTAAACATTAAAAAAAGCTATTTTCAAGCTTTTTCCATTGCATATTTTCAAAGGAATGTTTTCTACTAAGTAGCTTAGTTAATTTATAAAATCTCAAATTAAATCTATAGCACATAGTCTGAGGTACCACCAAAAATATAATTCTGTAACAAATTTATTATTGCATCTTTATTAAATTTGAAAAGTATATAATCTTAAAAAAATTAAGGGATGTAACAAATAAACACAATGTTGGATATAAATAGAAATTCTCTTCTGAGCTGTTTGAGTCACCCTGCAGTATGTCTGGTAGAATGGGCAGAGTACTGCACACAATAATGAAATTAATAAAACTGGAATTGTGCGCTGAACATTATGTTCTTGGCAGGAATGAAGGTGATGCTATCATAAAGAACACCTGCTTCCAGAAATTTGACTGGAAGACTCCATTGCATTATTTTCCTAAGAACAAAAGTGAATGTACATTTTAGATGACATGTATTATTTGGGGATTGTTGGGGTGGGAAGTTAGTGTGGGCAGAGATTTTTGAAGTGCTCAGTATGCTAAACCGTTCTTTATCCTCTAAACACTTTTTCCTCTTTGGTCCTGTGAAGAGTTATCATTCTTGTGCTACATTAACTTGAGTCATAGGGATGTAGATAAAATTAATAATTGATCTACTTCTACCTATCAAAAAAGCTTTTAATCCATAAGGGATCCTTTTATTTTTCCTTATGTCTTATGTGATGTGCGTCAAAGCAAGAAATACCTTTATCAGTGATTAAGCAAGAGTCATCAAAATCCACGACAACTTTACAAATAAGAATTATTTTGATCACTGTCACTCTCCTAGGACAGTATTGACAGTTTACTACAATTGCTTTTCTGAGGTATCATTACAAGAATGTAATCTTATTCCAGTGTCACACATGGGATATATCTATTGCATAGCTATAAACACTACAACCTATAGGAAAATGTAGAGCTTAATTTGTCTTATTTAAAATTAAATACTATGTAGTTAAAATGGAACCCTTTTATGTATCCCGACAATGATGCTAAATTCATGATCAAAGGTACCGAACATCCACTTATTAAATGCTATGGTCCTTGCAATTGCAATTATTTTCACAGATTGCCCTCTTGTGGCCATATGTGATGCTACAAACAACAAAATGAAAATTTTTCATGTATGGTATTTTTTTTTTTTCTATCTAGGAAATGATTTGAGGGTTTATATCTTAAAATGCACTTTATAATGTTTCAAGATGAAATATCCATGAATATTCTTCAATGTAAGTTATAAGTAAAATCTTGATTTCTTTCAAAAAAAATTTTTAATGTTTATTTTTGAGAGAGAGAGACAGAGAGACAGCACAAGTGAGGAGAGGCAGAGAGAGAAGGAGACACAGAATCGTAAGCAGGATCCAGGCTCTGAGCTGTCAGCACAGAATTTTATGTGGGGTTCGAACCCACAAAATGCAAGATCATGACCTGAGCAGAAGTTGGATGTTTAACCAACCGAGCCACCCAGGAGCCCCAAATCTTGACTTCTGAAAATTCAAAACTGGCTGCAATAAAATTATTCAAGAAATACAATAAATAAGTAAATGGAGTCTTGTTATGGTTATTAATTTTAAACCATGGACACTCATTGATCCATAAAACTAATATGATTTAATTTCATCAAATTAAGTTCTAAAGCTATCTGTAACATAATTTTCAAGAGAAAGAGAAATTTTAGGATATAATCTAATATTATTATTAGAAAAGTACTAGTATTAGAAAAGGATTTATTCTTGGTTACCTAACATATTTACTAAACTGAGCACTTTCATTTTCAAAGACAGCTTAAGAAATAATACAATCAGACAATGAAGCTGCTAAAAATGTATTGATCTTGAGCTAGCTATTTAAGCTTTCTAAGCCACAGCTTCCTCATTTGTAACATGACAAGTTTGACCCAGGTGATGTTAACATCCTTTTTAGCTGTGGCCTACATCGCATTAGCAAGAACTAACTAGCAATGAAGAGTTATGTTCTTGTTTTGTTTTGTTTTGTCTTTCTAGCTGAATTCTAGAATGTAAGTCAAAATATCTATTAATTCCTCTAAAAAAGACGCTGCCTTGTCGTCACATTTGTAAACTTCAGAGAGAGTTCTTCTCAGAGCAAAAGGACACAGTGACACATGATATTTACAGTCCCTGTTGCTTTCAGCACTGGAATAGCAAGGAGTGGCGCAGAACAATAAAAGGGAGGGAGAGGACCACAGGCAGAGAGATACTAAGCAGGCTTCCCTGGTAAACTGAATTAGTTGACCTTTCTACCTCTTCCAGAAGGAATATATGCCAAAAAGAAAGGTAAAACCAGCTCTGTAGTCACCACCACAATGAGAAACAGACACAAACTAAATCATAGAAGCTTTGTGAATGTTCATGTAACATAGATCTCAGAAGATACCTATCTATATATCTATATATATATATATATATAGATATATATATAGACAGAGAGACTGATGGACTGATTTTATAATGCATCGATTACTTTAATGCAATGTACATTACATTGAATAAGCATTGATAGTTTGATTTAACTATAAAGCAAGCTAAAATCCAGGAGTCATTTAAAATATTTAAAAATGTTTTTAATGTTTATTTTATTTTTGAGAGAGACAGAGAGACACAGTGTGAGCAGGGGAGGGGAAGAGAGAGAGGGAATCAGACAGAATCTGAAGCAGGCCCCAGGCTCTGAGCTGTCAGCACAGAGCCCAATGCGGGGTTCAAGTTCACCAACTGCCAGATCATGACCTGACCTGAAATCAGCTGTTCAACCAACTGAGCCACCCAGGCACCCCTAAAACATTTATTTTTAGATGAAATTCCTTTAAGATTAAAAATAACTGCTTAATCTCTACTACATTTATTCAACAAATCAGTGATTAGCCTTTATAACAACAGCTAGAAGCTGGAAACTTAATTGTTTTTTTGTTTGCTGTTTTTGGGGGGTTCTTGTTGCTGTTGTTGTTTTGCCTGGACTTTCCATCTTCAAATATCATTTATCTCACCCATACTAACTATATGGTCTCTCTCTCATAAAGGGATCTAATTAACTTAAGCAGAGAAGGAAAGTATAGAAAAAGTACGCAGTAGCTCATAGAACCACCAAAAGCAATTGAGGTACCTGGCTTGGAAAAACAAAAACAAAAACAAAAACAGAGGGTCTGGAGTAATTGGGACCACCCCAAACCACAAGACCCATCAAATGAACATACTACTGTCAGAGAACACTAAATGCCAATGGGCTGCAGATGTCCCCACCAAGACCTAGATCACTGAAGCCCCTAGGAGATAAATATCGCTGCTTTCGTTGATCCACAGAAAGGATCCACAGAAAGGATTTTTGTAGCAGGTAGAGTTATGGCTTCTCAAACACATCCACATCTCTGAAATCTGTGAATGTGTTGCTTTACATCGCAAAAAGGCTTTAAAGATCTAATTAACTTAGGGATCTTGAGGTGGAAAGATTATCCTGGATCATTCAGTGGCCCCACATGTAACCACAAAGGTCCTTAAAAGAGGGAGGCAGAAGGCAAGGGTGAGAAGGTGATTTGAACATGATACGCTACTGGCAAGGCCATGGAGGAAGGGGCCTTGACCCATGGAATGCAGTAGACTAGAAACTGGAAAAGATAAGGAAACAGGCTCTTAGAACCGCCAGAAAGAACACAACATGGCTGACACCTTCATTTTAGCTTAATAAGATCAATTTCAGACCCCTGACTTCTAGAAAAGATAATACATTTGTGTTGTTTTAACTTACTAACTTTGTGGTAATTTATTAGAGTCACAGTAAGAAACAAATACGTTCCCCAATGCAGATGCCTCCTTGATCACTAGTGCTCATTTACAATGCTGGCTGGTTACATCAGACTTGCCAGGCCCAGGGAATGCAGCTAATGCCTAACCACATGACAGCCTATAAAGCCAGTATTTTTGTAGCTTCTATAGGGCACAGAGGCTCTGCTTCCCTATGACACACACAGTGAGACAAGCAACAAAAGCAAAAATAAATGAGTGGAACTACATTAAATTAAAAAGCTTCTGCACAGCAAAAGAAACAGCTAACAAAATGAAAAGGCAAACTATACAATGGGAAAAATCCATGGGAAAAATGCGAATCATACATCTAATAAGGGGTAAATATCCAAAAAAATATAAGAAACTCTTATAACTCAATGGCAAAAAGAAACCTGAAATAATCCAATGTAAAAATGGGCAAAGGACTCAAACTGACATTTTTCTAAAGAAAATATTCAAAAGGCCAATGGACACACGAAAATATACTCAACATCACTAAGCATCAGGGATGTGCAAATGAAAACAATGAGAAATCAATTGAGTCCCGTTAGGATGGCTATTATCAAAAAGACAAGAGATAACAAGTGCTGGTGAGGATGTGGAGAAAAGGGAACATTTGTGCACTGAATGTAAACTGGTGCAGCCACTCTGAAAAAACAGTATGGCGGTTGCTCAAAAAATTAAAAACAGAACTACCCTACGACCCAGCAATTGCACTTCCGGGTATCTGGCAGAAGTGAAATCACTATCCTGAAGAGACAGCTCCACCCTCATGTTCATTTTGGCATGATTCACAAGAGTCAATAAATGAAAATAACCTAGATGCCCATACAGATGAATGGATAAAAAAATGTGGTATATATAGGAAGGAGTATTATTCAGGTATCAAAAGAAGGAAATCCTGCCTTTTTGACAACCTGGATGAAACTTGAGGGCATTATGCTAAGTGAAAAAAGCCAGAAAGAGGAAGAAGAATGCTGTATGATCTTATTTATAGGTGGAATCTGAAAAAAACAAAAAACACCAAAACAAAAAACCCAGCTTATGGATACAGAGAATGATTGGTGGTTGCCAGAGGTGGGGGCTGAGGGCTAATAGAATGGGTGAAGGTGGAAGGTGGTTAAAAGGGACAAATTTCCAGTTAAAGATAAGTATATTCTGGGCATGTAATGTACATAGCAACTATAGTTAACAATACCGTACTGCAGATTTGAAAGTTGCTAACAAAGTAGAGCTTAAAAATTCTCATTACAAGAAAAAAATGTTAACTATGTGGTAACTATGTGAAGGGATGAGCATGAACTAAACTTACTGCGGTAATCATTTCACAGCATATATACACGTGTATATACACATATATACATATATACATACATATCAAATTGTTATGTTATATACCTTAAGCTTACACAATGTCATGTCTCAGTTTTATCTAAATAAAATTAGATGCAGTGGGGGAAGAAGTAAATGGTGAAGAATTCTCAAAGCATAGGAGAGATTCAGGTGCTAGGAAACCCAAAGAAAGTACAAGTATCTCTTATTATTATACTTTCATATTATCATTATTCTTTGGATTGTATCATCATCACATCGCTTTTGGAAGCCTGATGTTCTAGTCCTGATGACTTTCTGATCCATTACCTCCATTCTTTCCCAGATCACTACCTCCAACAGCTCAAAGCAAAATCATAAAACTTCAAAAACTAAAACTTCTACCTTAGCTATTAGAGATCAAAGCCAGTTCCTACTGTAGCTAAAACTATAGCTATTTCAGACATGCCATGATGTTAAAAAATAAATATTTTCTATATAATTGTGTCTTTTCTATATAATGCTTTCATTAAAAGAAAAAAAAATTCCTGCTGCTAGTCTCTGTCCCATTCTTACATAAACATTGCTATGGAAGGGCTGTAGAACTTTCTTTCAACCTGATCTTGATCCATACAATTAGACATTGATTTCAATGCTATTAGTAATGTTTACACTAAAACACATTTCTCGTTATTGTAATGAATATAAAATTGGATTATACTATTGAATTTGTCAGTGTTGTCTGGTGAAAAAATGATGAGTTAAGAGTCTGGATAAATTCACAATACAGTAATAAAGTTTTTTTTTAAGTTTATTTATTTTTCAGAGAGAGATAAAGAGAGAGAGAGAGAAAGCACAAGCAAGGGAGGGGCAGAGAGGGAAACAGAGAATCCCAAATATGCTCCACATTGTCAGCGTAGAACCAGACTTGGGGCTCAAACCCACAAATCACAAGATCATGACGTGAGCCAAAATCAAGAGACAAGAGTCGAACGCTTTAACCGACTGAGCCACCCAGGCACCCCTCATGATAAAGTTCTTATTGAATGAAGAGCTGATCTTGTGAAAATGATTCTAAGCCCAGTTCCTTTGGCTACACCTCTACCTCACCTAATCGCAAGGTCTGATGGTATTTAAATGAAAGAAAACAACTGACAACATTGTACAGAATTATAAAATTGCTTACAAAAATAGACAAAAAGCAAAATTTGAAATTAAGTTTATCTTTCTTTCTCAACATTTTTTCTGGTGATGAATACAGAAGATCAAAGTTATGAATTGCTAAATCTTAAATTTAGAAGATACCATCTCAACCAAGTTACAACATAATTGCCACAAATCCTACTATGTAGTAGTGTTTATGTTTCTGTAAATGCTTTCACCCTAATTTTGTTTTACAGTGACTCCAAAATATTTAAGCAGTGTAAAAATGTGTTCAAGAACAAAGTCTTCATTCCCAATGGACATGACTTCCAGTTCTGGCTCTCACCTGTTCTAATTACAATCTCCAAATAACTTTCTTCATGTGTGAAATTGAAGTAATCATAGCACTTACTGTACAAGTTAGTAACAAGATTCCGTGGCATGACATATAATACCTAAGAGACTTGACACATTGGGGCGACTGGGTGGCTCAGTTGGTTGGGTGTCTGACTTCAGTTCATGTCATGATCTCATGGTTCATGGGTTCAAGCCCAGGTCAGGCTCTGTGCTGACAACTCAGAGCCTGGTGTCTGCTTTGGATCTGTGTCTCCCTCTCTCTCTCTGCCCCTCCCCTGCTCATGCTGAGTGTCTCTCTATTAAAAATAAATAAACATTAAAAAAATTTAAGTGACTTGAGCACAGAAAAACTACTCAGTACACGTTAGTTCTTAATTTTGGTAATGTTAACTATGACAAGTCAAATATGTATTGAGTGTATTTGTGTTCATTCTTAGGGACACATACTATTTTTACTGTACACATTTCTACTACGATTAACCAGTACATGTACAAATAATAGGTCTTTTAAAACATGTTTCTCTTATATTCTCCTAGAAATATCTTTTATACATGTGTCTTTACATAATGTATTCCATGCACCAGTGTGGTGAACATATTTTTTTCACTGAAATAACACTATCCTTCTTCACAGTATACGGCTAGTATTGTTATAATCATCTTTTGTAATGTGCTTTTACATAGTATTAAAGTAGGTTTCTTATCAAAATACAACGTTCAAAAGTATTCGTTAACAGAAAATAACAGAAGTGGTGTATTGGTTTGTATTTTCTAATTTCAAGTAATGCGTAAACCATGAAATAACTCTGAATATAAAAGCAAAGTAATCAACGACTCTGTAAACTGCAGTCATCTATTTTCCTGTTTTCATTGCAGTTAATTACAAATATCACCCAAAATCATTCTGCAATATTTTTGGCAATGCAAACTTTGTCACCCTACCAGACAAAAGTATCTGATTTCTTTTAAAGGTCACCCGTCCTGGGTGGCTCAGTTGGTTAAGCATCCGACTTCGGCTCGGGTCATGATCTCGCGGTTCGTGAGTTCAAGCCCCGCGTTGGGCTCTGTGCTGACCGCTCAGAGCCTGCAGCCTGTTTCAGATTCTGTGTCTCCCTCTCTCTCTCTGACCCTCCCCTGTTCATGCTCTGTCTCTCTCTGTCTCAAAAATGAATAAACGTTAAAAAAATAAATAAATAAAAATAAAGGTCATCCTTACATCATTTGAAAAATATATAATGAAACCCACTATAAATATATGCATGTGTAGAAACATATATGTATATGTATGCAAGTATGTATGTATGCGTGTGTATATATATACACACGAATCATCTTTCTGGAAGTGATCAGGTGTATACTGCACTAAACCTGTTAGAAATGCAAAGGCGGTTAACAAAGAGATCAAGGCAATACAAACATAAGATAGTTTGATGGAAAGAAAAACTCTACATTGGGCTGGATATCTTTGCTACTTCATTCTTCTTCTCTTTGCATTTCTCATTCCCCTTGTTTTACCAGTAGCTTTCTTTAACTGGTGATAGAAATTACATAAATTTACATTCTCAGCCCACCTAGGAATAAGAAAGGAAGGCTGCAAGATGCAAATGCAGTCCTTCTTAGTCTTTGAGCCAAAGAAAAGTAAGCAAAGATGTTTGTGAATGCTCCCGTTTTTTTTACAGTCTGAGGCTTGTGCCCCGAGGGCTTCAATGGCCCTTGGTTGTTCTGAAATGCTCTGCTCTTTTCTGTCCCAGCCAGCCTCTGTGGGCTCGGCCAAGTGATAGGTCTCTATTAAAGTTCTTGGCGCTCTCATTTTTAGTGGCACTGGAGACCTAACTGGAATCTCAGTTTCTGCCTGACTAGGAAACAAAATGAATGCTTACACTGTGCAAAGCACTCTATTACATTTACTTGTGTTTTTTACATTTAATATTCATGGCAACTCTTTCGAGGTAGTTATGATATTCACGAGAAAACTGAGTCTTGCAGAGATTTTAAAAATTTGGTCATTTTCGCATATCTAGTAAGTGATGAATGTGGGAACTGTCGGACGGCCAAAACAGAGTGTTGCTATTTTTATTATAGTGCCCTTCTGCTTAATGGAACTAAAGGAAAGAAAATACTTTCCAATCTCATACTCCTAAAGCACACCTGCAATTTCTCTTTCTTACGCAAAACATAAAAGAATAACCTGTAGAAAGGCTTGGGATTATTCGAAAGAAAAAAAGTTCATTTTCTCTTAGGAAATATTTAATAAACCAGACATTGGAGTCGTGTGCTAGGTCCTGCCTTAGCTACTGGAGATTTAGTGATCAATTTCTCATTGTCACCACTTTTCATTGCTGAGAAACTTGTGGAGAAGCAGATGTGCAAACAACTCTAATATAATGGGACCTAAGTCATTCTGGTGATCACCCAGGAACTTAGATGTGAAATCTAGTGCTGTAATCCTGGTTAGCTTGTTGTAGCTGCTGCTGCTTTTCTTTTTTGTTGCAAGACAGAAAAAACAAAACAAAACAAGACATTCAACAAAAAACAAAAGCAAACAAAAACACAATAAAACAACAAAACTGGAGAGACTTCCCGGCAGAAGTGGCTTTTAAATTGGTTGTTAAAAGCTAAAAGGCAGCTTGCTAGTAGAGAAGGGTATGGTCCATGTACGGATAGGAAATTCTATGGGAGAGGAATTTTATGAGTCAGGGAAAAAAATCTCAATAAACTGAAGTTCAAAAACATATATACAGGTAAAAACCATACGATTAAACATATGAAGATAATGAGACTAAATAGAAACCATCAAACAAGATAGAAGAGTATCAAAGTAGCTATAATTCTCCTCTGGGTAATGTGATTTTTGTTAAGGTGGTAAGGGGGGTAATAGGCTGTTTGTATTTTTACTAGGAGCTCAGGAATAGATGCCAAAAATGAGAAGACCAGGTACTTTAAACACTGCCAGGCTCTTTGGCAAAGCTTGGAGGTAAAAAAGAATCTACTTAAGGGTGCTCTGTGTTCAGCTGGTTTTCACTTCGGAATGGCTTGAAATATAAGGAAAAAGTTACCATTTCTTTCTTTTTTTTTTTTTCAGTAAAGCAGGTTTTGTGCTCTGCCACACCAAATATGGATTCCAAATAAAAGTTCTTTCATTTCTAGAAAGTCTCTAACCTTTACAATAGTGGGTTTTGTTCTCATGGGCTGCTCTGTGTAAATTGTAGGTTTGAAGGTTGGCATCTTTTTGTAGCCTGAAAAATGAAATTCATAGCTGAGGGTTTGAAATTGTGGACAAGTCAAGAGGTCTCCATTCTTTCTTTGAATGTTCCTGCTGTAACCACTAACACCATTTTTCATAACACCAGAATGATTTCTGTAAGCTTATTTTGTGCGATGAAAAAATGTTTAAGTTTTTCCTTTTGTATTCTTTACAGTAAGCAGCGTATTTCCGGCCTTCAGGTGAACTGATGAAGCGGTCCAATCCAATTGTGATTTTGTTGTTCCCCAGAGTTGAGAAGGCTGTTAATAACCTCCTGAAACTGAGTCATTTTCGTGACTTCTACATTAATTCTTCGCGGTTAAAACCATCCTTCTCCCAGATGCTTTTGCATCGCCCTCTTGTGGTGAAAGTGGAGTATTTTTCCTTGAAGGGACATGCCGCACAGTACAATGTTCAGATACATTACTTCTCATAATAATTGCTTTGAGAACCACATTAGACAGTGTAATAATTTTTGTTGCAGCCATTAAACAAACTTTGAAAATTCAAGAGAAGGAAAGTCTGTAGCTCTGCCTCTTCCATGTTTTTGCTTCTTTCCTGATGTTCCAAGTGGCCTACTGCTATTTTATTTCTGTTTAGAGAACTGCCTTTAGACATTCTTTTAAGTACGTCTGTGGATGTCAAATTCTCTTATTTTGCAATCACCTGAGAATGTCCTGATTGTCCTCTGTATTTTTAAAGGATACTTTCAGTAGATGAGGATAAGATTGTTGACAGTTCTTTTCTTTCAGCACTTAAAACACTGTATCACTTCTTCTGATAGCCAAGGTTTATGAAATACTACTCTCATTCATATTGTTTTTCTCTAATAGATAATGTGCCATTTCTCTCTGGTTGCTTTCTAGATTTTTTTCTTTGTCCTTGTTTTCAGAAATTTCTGGTGTAGATGTTTGAAATTACCCTATTTGGTTGGGGTTTACTCAAAAATAATTTTTTAGCTGTTATTTATTAGAATATTTTTTTCAACTCACCTTCTTTCTCCTTTCTTTCTTGGACTCCATTGACATGAAGAGAGATTTTGTTTTAGTTCCACATGTCTGTGAGACCGTTTTCCAGTTTGTTTACTCTGTTTTTCAGAACAGATAATCCCTATCTTTTTTTTTTCCTCAAGTTCAAATGATTTTTTTTTCCTCTGCCTTCATTCCACTGTTAAGCCCAGCCATTGTGTTTTTACTTTTGGTACTGTAATTTTTGGTTTAAAATTTCCATTTGGCTCCCTTTATATTTTCTAATGCTTCACTGATACTTTCTATTCTTTAGCTGAGACTTTACTTTTTATTTGTTTCAAGCACATTTAACATTACTCATTGAAGCATTTTTATGATGGTTGCTTTAAAATCCTTGTCATAGAATTCTAACCACTGGGCCATCTCAGGATTAACATCTGTTGAAACCTGGACATTCTGGGTATTATGTTATGATCCCTGGATCTTATTTAAGTCTCAGGTTTCAGGGGCGCCTGGGTGGCTCAGTCGGTTAAGCGTCCAACTTCAGCTCAGGTCATGATCTTGTGGTTCATGAGTTCGAGCCCAGCGTCGGGCTCTGTGCTGACAGCTCAGAGTCTGGAGCCTGCTTCAGTTTCTGTGTCTCCCACTTTCAGCCATTCCCCTCAATAATAAACATTATTATTATTTTTTTTTTTTTACAAAAAAATCCCATGTTTCAGCATGCCTCCAGTCTAGTGCTTAGGCGAGGGAGATGCTGCCTCATTATTTCCAGGTGAGGGTAGAGGTCCAGGTCCTCCTACCTATTCCTATCACCATTCTTAATGGCTTGAAAAATCATAGGAAATTCATTCAACAAAGTGCTTTTTGAGCTTTTCAGTCTCCTCACCTCCAGTAGTTCTTCTCTGACACATGCTGATGGGTATACCTTGATCTTATTATCATCATCAGTGACAACGTGATTTTCTAAAGCTCAGTTTCAGGATTCTAACCGTTTGACTAGTCTCCTGTGCTCCAACTTACTTCCTCAGGGATTCCTTTGCAGCTAAACTGTGATCAGATTTATACATTACGGAAAAGCACAGTGTATATTTATAGAATACTTTGAGGGAATGAAGCAGGGTATAAGGAATCTAATAAAGAGGTCTAACTGCAAGACAGCAGTGATTTAGACTAGGGCTGTGACAGTGACAAGAAAGGGAAATGTTTGGTTTGAGATGTATTTTGAAGATTAAATTGATGAAAATTGGTAATGGAAGAGTGGTTCAAAAAAAGAAAGATTCAAAAGAACAATATCCAACTTTTGAACTGGGGTGCCTGATTTGGTAGTAGAACCATTTAGTAAAACATAGAACACAAAAGAAAAAATTAAGGTTAATTACTGGATTTGTACTTGAGGTGCTTATGTGACACTCAAGTTATAAAGTGGACCTAGAGCTCAGGAAAAACCTAAGTAATAAATAATAGAAGTATCTATATAGTAACAGATAAATTTATCCTTACAGTGATAAGTAATTTTTATAGCTATACTTGGAATCACGAGTTTCAAGATTTTATGGAGAAAGAGAAGTAGAATGCGGAGGATGGATCTTGAAGCAATGTTTGTTTAAGATCTATGCAGGATGATAATAATTTTATAAAATTGGAATCTCTATACAAGAATTTCTTAGAGCTCCATATTTAACACAGTAAAATGGAAACAGTAATGCTAGCCTTTCCTCTTTTTGCCTTAAATTTTCTCTCTTACTTCTATATATTTTGGAACCTCTTTCCTGTATTTCTTCTCTAGTTTCTTGTCAAGTTTTCTCTTCTCTCCTTCGAGGGAAGTACTTGTTATTAAGGGATTTGTCAAAGTCCTTAGTGCGTCAAATATGAACGCCAACAATTTGTTCATCATTCAGTATCTGTTTCATGAAAAACACAAAACTACAAAAGCAATAACAACTACCAGATGAGTAGTGTAGGAGTGTTTGACTGGTATTGATTTCCCCCTACTTTTTTTCTCTTAAAACATGTTCCTCTGGATCAAATTTCCAAATACCACCTACAACAAAAACAACTATTCAGCATATCTCTGACAAAAGAAAATAGAAAGTACAATAGAACGTTCACTCCTAAGCCTTGAAATATCCCCAAAATATCCAAATACCACCTACAGCCTAGAAAAATAAACTACAACCTCCCACATCCCCTCCTACCTCCAGCATGACTCAAACACACACGTTCCCCTTAACCACATTTACAAAGAATGTCTACTCAGTTGAAATAAATTAGTTTTCCTGAAGTCAGCAATAAAATAAATTATATAGTCACCATAGTCTACCAATGCTAAAATGTCCTATTTTGGGTTTTTTTGTGATTTTAACATAAGAAAGTTAAAATATATGTGTTTCACACAAAGGTGGCAAACGTTTTATTAATAAACAAGAACATTCTTCACATAGCATATTCTAACTTAATATATTCTAACTTGAATAGGACTGAGAAATGATACAATATTTCACAGAAGAGTTCACACTAAGATTATAATACTAAATTATACAATGGAGACGAAAATTGTTGCTCTGGACAATGCTCTGCCCTGGGGTGAGCCATTAATAAAAAAAATAAAAGGTTGTGCTTGAAGAAACCAGATGGTTCCATGTTTTCCTATATCAGATATAATTAGTAAATATTATTTGTACCTGGAAAATTTATACTCAACTATCAGGAAGAACTATTAGTTTTTTTTTGTTGTTGTTTTATTTTGTTTTGTTTAATTTGAGTTTGGGGAAGTTTAGCTATGATGCATGATATTCAAATGTGAACATGATTATATATAAATATGTGATTAGATATGTTTAAATTTAATGTTTATCATATATGAAGTGTTATAAAATTCTGGAATCCTATTATGAATCTTGCATTTCCTTTTATTCAATTAAAATATTTCTTGAGCTGTTATTTGCCTACAATACAGGCTGAGATCATTAAGCATGGAAAGCAGGGGATATATGAATAATTCTTTGCAGAATAGGATCTAACAGTTGGTGATGACAGTAATGACTGAAAACAGAATGAGCAAAAATTTAGTGCCAGGAAAGCAAACAACAACAAAAATACCATATTACCTTATATGTTTGATCAAACAGGCTGAATTAATCATAATCTAATCTTCTAAATTCCTAAATATTTAGATTTGGCTGCGTGTTCTTTTCCTTGCACAGATTTTTGCTCTATATTTCCTCCATTACCTGGTTTCAACTATCATCTCTATATGGGTATCTCAGTCTCTGATTTCCATCTAAAGCTCCAGTTTAAAATATTCAGAGCCCCAGCAACTATTTGCATTGACAATACAGTCAAATACTGTCCCAAACAGAATTATCTTCAACTGAGGTTTTGTCCTGAGATGTGGTTTTGTTGTAATCAGGATACTAATTGTAATACTACCAATAAAGTATGAATTCTGTAAATAATGAATTAATGACACTTTTGAACCCTTAGTATAAAAAGCATACAATTATGCACTTTACTTGCATGATTTCATTTCATTCTCCCAATCACCTGAGGTAGCTGTTATCATTTCCAGTTTTTTACAAATGAAGGAACAAATGAGCTCTTAAAGAAATTAAATTAGATGCCTAAGGCCACTTTTTAGGAAGGGAATTGGTAAAACTGAATGGACTTTTAATCCAGGTGAACCTTACTACAAATCTTTAACCATATAAAGTATGTTGCTTCTCATGAACTAAATCACTTAGTTCCAATAATTTAAACTTGACTATTCTCCCTTCTTCATTTATTTGTCTGATTCCAAGTCCCACTGATCATTATTTCAGCATGTACCATTTTCATTTCCATGGATGGCGACCAATTCTGATTGCAGTAGGTTACAAAAGTGACCACAATTCTTTGCAGATCTATCTGCTAACAAGGAGTGCAGTCACCCACTCCTTGAATCTGGGCTGGTTGGTAATTTACTGTGGACCACAGAAGCTCCAGAAATGAGGTTGTGTGAGTTTGGAATCAAGACCTCAAGAGACTTTTCATGTTTCTGCCTTCCTTCCTGAGATTTCTGCTCCTGCTAGCTATTAAACATATCTGCCCAGCAGGAGGATGAGACAGCTATACCAGCTGAGCCATCTTGAACCAGCCAGCATCCTTGATCTGACAACTGATTAGAGTCATATGAACAGGCCCAACCAAGCTCACTTGAGCATTGCCCACATCAGCAGAACTGGCCTGGAGAGCCCACCCCAAATTGCTACCCCACAGAACTACAGGCTAAATAAATGGTTGCTGTTTTAAATCACTAAGTGCCAGGGTTTCTAGTATGCATCAAAATGTAGGCTACTTATTTATGAAACTCTGCTCTAGTCAAAGCAGCCTACTTACTATTTATTCCCTCACTTTTATACTTACATACTGCATTTCACAGTTTCATATTATTTTCTCATAATAATGTCTTACTGATTAAATTTATTGGCATACTTTACCTCCTGATTACATTATTGTAGTTACCCCAGGCTTGCTATTTCAAATACACACACACACACACACACACACACACACACACACACACACACATACATTTTATCACATACCTGTTATAAAAAGACTAACATAAAACTGCTTATGTAACTGAGTTAAAGAAATGCAGAAAAAGGTGGAAGATTAGCTCTCATTATAGAACAATTTCTAAACAGAATTATATAAGATTTTATATAGGTTATTTTATTTTTCTGGCCTTAGTTTTCACATCTGTCCAATACTTAGGGCCCTCTGATGCTTCTATTTGCTACAAGATTTTCCTGGGTATATGATGATGATAATGTTAATAAAAACTGCAAACATGTTCAGAAACTTCTGGGTGCCAGAAACTGTACCAAGGATTTTATATACACTCATTTAATTCTTGCAACATACATATCCAAATTATTTAAAATATCATTATAAAAAATATGCTATCATTCAATACTCTATTCAGATTGGCTCAAGAAGCAAGAGAATTTAAAAAAAAAAGAAGCAAGAGAATTATTATTTGAAATTTACCCAAAATAATTTATTGTCACGTTATCTCTCTGAAGGATAAGTTTCTAGTAAATATACCGTAAGTAAGACTTCTAAAAACTGAAAGATAAATATCAAAGTCCCCTAAAGCACCAAAATATTTTCAGACTTTTGTCCTAAAGTTTCTGTAAATGACTTCTGGAAATCATGCATAGTTCAATAAATCTATGCAACCTAGTTCTTCAGATTCATGCTTTGTTAGATGCAATAAACTATGAAATGAAAATAGTTACAAATAGATTTATATGAATTATGTTTGGCTATAAGACTAGAGAGATAAATACTACTACAGCCCAACAATCCTGGTGAGTATAACCACCTGAGTCAAGGCTCTTGGAGAAAAGATAAGGATACACAAGTTGGATGATGTGGTGAGACAGTTTCTTAGCAGAACGAATAACTATATGGAGAGTCACTTAAATGTACCAGAAGCAAGACTTAAGTTTTTATAATTGGCCCCTCCTAGTTTACTGTTGTTATTGTATATGAAGACTCAAAAACATATTTATAAATTATATTTATCAAAGTTAGAGAAATAAGAAACAAAGAACAGAATCAGAATTCATGAAGATTCCAACAAACTGGAAGAATCAAAGCCAGATGGCTTAACCTCACCAGAAATATTTGCCCAACTCACGCAATTTACAACAGGGGAAAACCCGGCTCAACAAAACTCCATGTTTAAAGAAAAATAAAACATCAACAAAAAGCATATTTTATTCTTCTGCAATTTCAACATGGAAGAATGATTATGACTTGATATCAAAAAGTAGTAAGGGAATCTGAAGTTCCAAAGCAGAAGACCAGTGTTTGAGTTTGTGACATAAAGAAGCCTATTTGTTTTTTGTTTGTGTAGAGAACTACTTTTTTTTTTTTAGTCATGGGCTCCTCATCCCATGAATATCAACAAATTTTAGTCCAATCTTTGAAAGTAAGCTAAGATGAAGGAATGTCAAATGTAGAACTTTTTAAAGAACCAGCAACACTTTAATCCATAAAAATATTAAGTTTTTTTTTTTTTCAAATTAAGTTCCATGAGACAATAGATACATTATTTGATGTTAAAAAGTAAATAAGAGGGGCGCCTGGGTGGCGCAGTCGGTTAAGCGTCCGACTTCAGCCAGGTCACGATCTCGCGGTCCGTGAGTTCGAGCCCCGCGTCGGGCTCTGGGCTGATGGCTCAGAGCCTGGAGCCTGTTTCCGATTCTTTGTCTCCCTTTCTCTCTGCCCCTCCCCCGTTCATGCTCTGTCTCTCTCTGTCCCAAAAATAAATAAACGTTGAAAAAAAAAATTAAAAAAAAAAAGTAAATAAGAATAATACACCATAGAAAGATTGTAGAAAAATAAGCATACAATAGTATATTATATATTATGCATTGCTTTACTATAACAAAATTCACTTTTCTTAAATAATCTATTCCCAGTAGAGGTCAATGAAGCATTATCATATTCTAATTTCTGCTAATTGATCAAAACCAGTTATGCAAACAGCAACAATGTTTCAATGAATAAACCTAGTTATTCCTAGTGGTTATACCTAGTGGACACACTAAATACACTCCCTCAATTTTGATTTCCTTATTTTTAAAGTAAGGCTTTTTTGGATTAGATCATCTTAATAGTTCCTTATAACAATGTTTACTATTTTATGGTAAAAATCAGTTCTAGAATAATGTTTATCTAAAGGGAATCATTAGCAATTGTAATATTGCAGAAAATTCTTACTGATTCATAAGGTATGAAAAAACTGATGTAAATTGCACAATAAAAATTTTCTAATTCTATCTTGATATCTCTTAATCTTCCTTAGGAAAAAGTATGATGTTTTCTTTTTACACTAATAATTTAGTATAGATTATAGGTATTGTCAAAATGAGGTTTATTCCCTTACTATTTCTGTCTCACATTTCATATAAATACATATTCCCACAAGGTGGTGCTCTTAATTTAAAAATTCTACCAGAAAGCAGTTTTGTTCTTTACTTGCATAGTGTTCAAAGACATTACACAAGCTTCAGCATATTGTGAATCATCAAACGAGCCATGAAAATGCATGCATTAGTTAAAATTTATTTTTATTGATCCCATGTCACGTAGTGGATTAAAGTTGATTTTTTATTTAAAAATTGCTAAATGTACTAGTAAGTTTTAGTAGCAATTCAGTTACTAAAAATTTGGATGTTTTAATCATTCAGGGTTAAAATCTGAACAATAAAATGCATTCTATTCAGAAGAAAAAATATGAAAGGAAAGAAGAAAGAAGATAAATGTGTCTGGAATAGATGTTCTTCTCTGGAAATACAGGAAAACTAAAATAGAGCATAGAAACACTATCTAGAAAGCTTTTAACTTTAAACTAAGTACAGATTCAGCTAGTGGGGAAGGAAAGAGGAAAGCCAGAGAGAGAGAGAGAGAGAGGAAAAGAAGAAAAGAAATTGAGTAACAATAGTGATTTTATTCGCCATTTCTTTCAAGGATTGTATTTCCTCAGTATAAAGTGGGAAGTTTGAATCTGCTATTTCTTCAGTGCCCTGAGTTCCCTCAATTCTCTTAGAGTATACATCTCACCTTCTTAAGGCCCATTCTAGTGTTCAAATTGTTATATTATGTTTACATCACTCCTCAGGGAAAGTCAAAGAGTTCATCCAGTAATCAGCTAAAGAAGAAAAATATATTTCAATACTGGAAAAAAATAACTGGATGAGGAGTTCTACTTCCACTTAGGATACAGAAGCATTAAGAGAATACTGCTCCTATGCTAACAATGAGGAATAACCAGGTGATCTAAAAAACCAATTTTTTTCTTTAACAATCACAAAACTGAGGACACAAGGCATCCAGACGAAACAAATTCCCAAGGTTGACAAGCCCCTCTAAGGAAAAACAGGATACAAAAACTGTATAATTGTTGGCAGAACATGGGAGACAAATAAAAGGTGGTGTAAAAGTAAGTGAGAAGAAATGAACTCACATTTTAACAAACTCTTAAAAGTCTAGTGTGGGCTCTCATGAGAGATCTGAATCCTGGGAGCTCCATGCCCAAAGGGAGTCTGCACCTGTCTACTACTAGCTCTTTAACAAGATGAGCTCAGCTGCTGCTTGGGGACAGGTGTGAAAAAAGAAAAAGATATCTGCCACTGGGAGAAGGGCTAGAACCCTTCTAATATCAAACAACTGATTTTGCTTTAATTTTTTTTTAAAGTCATCTATCTACAAGAGATAGAAAGTCCCTGCTGTAAGTCCCAGGTAAAGGTCGGCTTTCACTGAGGAAGGGATCAGAAGCCCTCTCACCCCTTGCTCCCAGGCCAAAAGCAATCACCACTGGGAGAAGTACAGAAATCCACTCCCTCTAACCAGCACTGACAGTAAGAAAAAGTTATCTGCCACTGGGGGAGGAGCAAGTAACCTACTCAATCCCAAGAATCTACAATGATCCAAAGAAGAGGTCTCTTGCTTGAGGGAAGCAGCAAACTGCTTGTTGAAACACCTACTGAATCAAGGCAGTCAGCTACCTTGGAGGAGGGATAGAAAATTTTCCACCCTGGAAGGGGCAGCACAATGCAGAAACACTTGGTCCTGAGGCTCGGTCCACAAAGCCAGTTTAAGGCTAAGACTTGAGGAGAACTATCAAGTCCCAGTACCTCCTTCCCCTGGCTCCTACGATGAGCCTTGCAATGAGTAACAAGCAACTGCAATTTCTTGCTAGAGAAGATGCAAGAATGCAAATAGACTTCTCCCAGCCCCCCTTGTAGGATAGGCATATAGTGTCTTCTAGAAGTTGAGAGAGGAATAGAACATTTCAACAAACCATTTGTCATTCCAAAACTCACATAAAAAACAAAATAGATACAATTGAAAAATGGGGGACTTTTAAGCTTGTGTTGCAATGAAAGTGTCATTCTCCCTCTAGCTCTCCCTCTCTCTTCCTCTTGAGAGAGGAAGAGATTGAAAATTCACTTGATAGACTTAGAAGCAGACAAACTTGAAAATGAAAATAAGTAAACAGAAGTTATCCACACTGAAACTTGTAGAGAAAAAAAGAATGGGAAAAAAAATTGAATAGAACTTTCAAAACCTGCAAGACAGTTTCCAACAGTCTAAAATACATGGAAAACTTCCAAAACTAATGGAAAAAAGAACAACAACTATATATTCAAGAAGCTCAAAGAATTCCAAGAGAGAGAAATAAAAAGAAAAACATAAATAGGCAAATCATAGTAAAAGTACTAAAAATCAATGATAAATAGAAAATCTTGAAGGTATCCTCAGGAGAAAAAAGACACTAAATATGAAAAAAATAATTACAAATTAAAGGATACTTCTTGTCAGAAACTGTGAGTGCATGTACACAATGAAGCAATACCTTTACTGAAAGGCAAAAAAAAAAAAAAATCTCAATCTAGAATCCCATAATTGATGAAAATACATTTGCCCAGGATTATATAAAAACCACAAGGCTTCATATTGTAGTATAGGAGTAAAGCTAGTTCAACAATCAAAATTAATTCATGCAATTTACTAGAAAAAATACATTTTTCAATCAATAGAAAATCAGAAAATAATTTCATAAAATACAAGTCAATTCATTAAAATGGTCCCTAAAAACTAGGAAATTCTTCAATTTGAAATGGAAGAAGTTATTAAAATTAGATAAAACAAAACAAAAAAGAAAGCCCTAGAGCTAATATATATGTGTGTTTTTAATTTCCCACAGAGTCCAATGTGGGGCTTGAACTCACAACCCTGAAATCAAGACCCTGAGATCAAGACCTGAGCTGAGATCAAGAGTCAGACGTTTAACCAACTGAACCACCAAGGCACTCCCCGACATCCTTCTTAATAACAAAATACTACTCCTCCTAAAAACAGGAACAGGAAAAGGATGTCAGAATTACCACTGCTTTTCAGTGTTTTTTGGAAAGTCCTAACCAGATAAAGTCTGTCTTTTTTCTCACAAAATATGATTATCTACATAGAGAGCAACTGGAACCAATAAGTGTATATAGTAAGATGGTAGAATATAAGGTCAATGTAGAAAAATAAACTGTAAGTTTATATACCTTCAAAGAATATTGGAAATTAAAATATTAAACCAATTTCTGAGATAATTTTTTTTAAAAACCTAAATAAAGAGGGATATCCCACGTCCGTGGATTGTAAGATTCAATGCTGGTAAGATATTAGTTCTCCCAAAACTGGTCTACAGATTTAATGCAATCTCAATAAAACCCTGGCAGGTTGTTTCGCTGCTTCTCGTTAATAGAACTTGAGAAGCTGATTCCAAATTTTACATGGAAATGTGAAAACCTAGAATAGTAAAAATAAGAACAAAAGTGTAAATCTGTCAAGAATTAGTATACTATCAAACCACAGTAATCAAGACTCTGTGGTATTGAGAAAAGACAGACTTATATATCAATGGAAAAGAAGAGGGAGTTCAGAACAGATGAAAACAGATATGGTGAATTTATTGTGGCAAAGGTTATGAAGAAGCCATAGTCTTTTCAACCACTGAAACTGAAGCAAATGAATATCCATGTGAGAAAACACAACATTGACACATGATCCATGGAACACAGACGTAAATGTCAGAGCTAAATCTATAAAACTTCCATAGAAACTATAGGAAAAAATGTTTTTTATCTTTATTTAGGCAAAAATTTCTTAGGACCCAAAACACAAATCATAAAAAAAACATAAATTGGACCGCATCAAAATTAAAATTAACTTTTTGCAAGATACTGTTGGAATAAATGAAGATAAGCAACAGATTGGAATATATTTATAAAACATCTGATAATGGACTTGTCTCCTCACTATGTAAAGAACTATGAAAACTTACTAATAAAGACAAAAATATCTTTTAGTGGACATATAGCCATTAATCATAATGGCTAATAAGCATTAGATAGCATGTTCAATATCATTACTCATCAAGAAATGAAAACTAAAACTCTAACAAGATACCACAACATACCCACGAGAGTGACAAACATAAAAAGAATTGACAATACCAGGTGTTGGTGAGAAGGCTGGAACAATTCATACTTTGTGTCAGTGATGCAAAATGATAAGTAACTTTGGCAAACAGCTTGTGAGGTTCTTATAAAGACCACTTAATAGACAATCTAGAAATCACACTTGTAGGTATCTTTTCAAGAGAAGTTAATACATATTTGAATGCTCACAGCAGGATTCGTCACGATAGCCAAAACTAGAAATATCCCTAATGTCTATCAACTGGCAACTGGAAAAACAAATTGTGGTATAACTGTACAGCGGGTTACTACTTAGTAATAACAAAGAATATACTACTGATACAGGCAAAACTATGTAATAATCTCAAAACTGTTATGCTAAGTGGACGTAGCCATACTGTGTGATTCCATTTATATGAAATTACAGAAATATCAAAATTATCCTCACAGAAAGCAGATTAACGTCTGCCATGGTTTAAGTGTCAGGAAGGGTTTTGACTACAAAGGGACACAAGGAAAGTTTTAGGGTAACAGCAATGTTCTGTATCTTGATGGGGGTGGTGACTAAAAACTAATCAAACAGTATACTTCAAAAGTGTAAAATATGCTCCCTATATATTACACCTAAATAATTTTTAAATAAATATATTGGATGAGTTGAACATAGTGTACTTACTATCTGTCTTTATAATGGCTTCTTCCTAAGGGATTTTCAAAAATAATTTTAACTCTTTTCCTTTCTTTCTTTTTTTGTCTTCTGGCTCTTAGAACTCCAAATGCATATGAAACAATCCACCTAAGTATAGGCTTATAATCTATAGTCAGCAGGAAATAGTAAAAACTCCTGAATAGGAGAATGAAATCAAATGTACAATTTGTAAAAATGTACAAAGGAAGGTAAAACTAGATTTGGTTATCAGAAACAATTGGTAGGGAGAAGGGTGGGTCACAAGTTAAGATACCTCTCTGTAATACTCCTTAAATATGGTTTTTTTTTTTTTAATTGCAAGTGGAAGATTAGAGACCAAAAGAGACTTTAGGTCTGCAGCCAGAGATTTTAGATTTAGCTGCACTATAGTAGAAGCCATGGTAGTTCTTAAGCACTGTAAAAATGCAAGTATGTGCAGAGAGAAGCATATGACCAAGGACTGAATTTTAGGGTATGTTCACTTGGTTGCAGTGGGAGAAAGAAGAGGAGTCTTTCAAGGCAGGGACAGAGCAGCATCAAGTGCCACAGAGAGAGCAAGGGAAATGAAGAATGAAATTAGGTCAGTGGATTCAATTATGACAGCTCCAAATATAATTTTCAAACATTCTGTTATAGTTTGGAAGTAGACATAATTTCACAGAAAATGAAGGAGAGTGGGAGCTGAGCAACTGTAGCAGGGGGCACCATGTGGTTTGAATCTGGTTGTGTAGAAGAGATACAGACCCAAACTCGAGAGGACAGTATCATCTTACAGAAGGGTTTAAAGCACAGGGACTATTTGAAAGTAGAGAAAGAGGGGTCAGTGGAAAGGTAGAGATTGCTGTAGGGAAAAAGTACTATCTGAAGGTTAAAGATCCCCAAGATGCTGAAAGAAAAAGGGGGAGTGATACTATAGGTAAAAAGCCATGAGAGATGGGAAAAAAGTAATCTAACAAGATGGGAAGTAGTGAAGGTTTAGAATAATAATAAAAAAAAAAAACCTGCTGCAGGGGAAGTTTAGAACATTTTTTACAAAAAGCTGTAAAGTAGCTGTATCTAGTAATAGATAAATAGTTTAAGGTCAGTGTATTGGTGTTACACGTACATGACCAGAACTTTAAAATACTGTTGTTTTTATCTTTGTTTTCATGACTTCCCTCTTTCCTCTACTTGATTCTTCCTGTCAAGGCCAGCTTCCAAGGTGAGTCAAAATTGTGTTCCTTTAGTGGTGTTATGACTGAAGGCTACAAGACACTCAGAATCTTAATGATTGCTACTAAAGGATCATCGCAAACCCTCACATAAGAGTGCATTTGTGAAATGCAGGTTTAATTGTACAGATAAGAAAACTGATGCTCTGTGAGAATATGCTGCCTGAGGAAAATCAAAGTGCTTATTAAAGTGATAAAACTGGGATTAAACCTTAGGGTCCTTTATTACAACTTGTATAACCACAGTATATAATTTTTTTTTATTCTTTCCCTCATGAAACTAGAACCTATTATTGCCTTCTGAATGATAGCATTCCCTTATCTATCATAAGGGAATAGTACAGTTTTGAAAAAAAAAAAAAAAAAAAAAAAAAAAAGCCAGTTCCATTTCAGCCAAGATAAGACTATACGCAAGTTTGGTTTTTATTTGGTTGGTTTTGCCTTTCTGATTCTTGATTCCCTTATTTTTGAGTAAAGATATACTTCCAGACAGTTTGTAAGACCTTCCAGTTCCACACTCCTCTGAGTCTAAAACTGGAATAACTGCTCACTCATATGTATGAACAAAACTTTGGACTGGCTGTGGGTTTATATCCTCCTTTACTTGCTACTTGGCCTTTACATATAGACACTTTTTTTTTAAGTTATACCATTTGATCTGATTATGAAATTAAGAAGGGAATGCTATTGAGGTTTATTGCTCTTAGAAGCTATTGAAAGCAAAATGAACTAGATTTGTGACCTTACAAAAAATGTCTTTGGCAATTTGCTTCAGAATTCCATTTCTGTATCATCTTCAATAGTAAAAAGCAGCACAAAGACAAAAGACACAGATATGCTACAGTCTTACTTTGAATGTATTGCTGGGGAAAATTTTTCTCAAGATGTTAGGCTAAAGTCCTGAACTCTAAATCATTTGACTCATAAATCCTTCATTTACGTACAAGTAAATGTTATATGTACTCTAATATCGTGAGGCAATAGAACTTGGCTCCCCACTTAGAGCTCTCTTCTTCTATAACCTAACACTCATTACGTTTTCATCCAGGAAGCTCCTTATTTAATGCCCTATATTGCATCCTTCTCCTCTAATTTGCTTCAATATTGGCTTGGACTTCTCTCTCCTCTCTTTCTACACTCTTTCCCTAGAAGAACTTAACTATTCTCATGCTTTTAAATATTATTTATATACTATCATCCCAGAAATTTACATCTCAATCCATGTAAACAACTCACACCTGTCAAGCTAAATAACATTCTCCTCCTTCCCTTTCTCCAAATTTTTCTCTTCTTTGTTCTTGTTTTGGTAAATGTCATAATCATCTATCCAGTAGCTTAGCCCACAACTTAAGGGCATTTTTTTTATTTTTGTCAGCACATAAACCCAAACCACCATCAAGACATCAACTGTAATTTCAAAATATACCTCAGCCTAGTTCACTTCTCTGTCACCAACAACTTAAGTCAGACTCCCATCATCTCTTACCTGGACTCACACAGTTTTGATTCCAGCTTCCATTCTTGTCTTATTCCACTCATTTTTAAAGAGTGTAATACATCCAGCATAATATTTTTAACATATGAATGTTATCATGTATTTCCCTCACATAAAACTCTCCTATGACTTCCCATAGCACATGAAAAAAAAACCAAACTCCTATAAGACCCAATATGATGGGCTGCGGGGGAAGTTTAATTTAACATCACTTCCCTGTAGCTCACTAAACTTTAGCCATGTTTGTCCAGGTCCTGTGCACCTTGTCTTAGTTTCCTAAGGTGCTGTAATAAACTACCACAACCTGGTGGCCTAAAACAATAGAAATTTATTCTCTCATAGTTCTGGATGCCAGGGGTCTGAAATCAAGTTGTTGGGCAGGTTGTTTTGTTGCTCTTGTTGTTGCTGCTGTTTTAAACATAAATTCTGAGGGAGAACTTATCTCATACTTCTCTCCAGCTTCTGGTGGCTATCAGAAATCCTTGCCATTCACTGATGCATTGGTGCATGAGATACATAAGTGCATGACTCCAATATCTGTCTCCATTTTCATGGTGTTTTCTGTGTGTTTCTGTGTCCTCTCATCTTCTTATAAAGACACTTGTCATTCGTTTAGAGCCCATCTTAAATCCAGGTTGATCTCATTTTAAGATCTGTTTTGTAAATAAGGTCACATTCTAAGTTCTGTGTAGACATGAATTTTGGGGGACACTATTTAATCCACCACATTCTTCATATTATTGCCCAGGTCATTCATCATCTACACTTTAAATGGTTCATCTTTTTTTTTAATGTTTATTTACTTATTTTGAGGGCGAGAGAGAGCTTGAGCAAGGGAGAGGAAGAGAGAGAGGGAGACAGAGAATCCCAAGCAGGCTCCTCACTGGCAGTGTGGAGCCCGACACCAGGGCTCGAACCCATGAACCGTGAGACCATGACCTGAGCTGAAATCAAGAGTCAGACGCTTAACCAACTGAACCACCCAGGTACCCCCTTAATAATAGCTCTCTGTTGCTGCCTTCACAATACTAGCCAAACATGCATAATTTCAGTGGTATATTTTATATGCAGCACATTGTGTATGTGTACATGTACATTATATACACACACACACGCATACTGAATACATATATAATACATATATACATACTAAATACAAATACATTCTAAATATAAATATATACATATAAAAGAAAACATAAATATAGTAACATATTTGTATGCATGTGCACATGTACATGCTGTATGATCACTTAAGAACATGAAAACATTTCTTTTTTCTTTTCAAATTTTTATCTTAATTGTAGTTAGTTAACATACAGTGCAATATTGATTTCAGGAGCAGAATTCAGTGATTCTTCACTTACATACAACACCCAATGCTCATTATACCAAGTGCCCTCCTCAATACCCATCACCCATCTAGCCCATTCTCCACCCACCTCCCTCCATCAACCCTCAGTTTAAGAACACGAGAACATTTTTTAATTTAACTTTGTCATGGTATATACTCAAAGGAAGCTAGGAAGAAATGAGTGGGATATTTTAGAAATAGAAAGAGTTTTTAAAAATCACCTTCAGTATAAAGAGTACAAGGAAGGAGGAAAAGAAAATGAGCAGGAACATCTGTCGGTCTAAAAGGTATCAAAAGAGGGGTGCTTGGCTGGCTCACTCAGTAGACATGTGATTCTTGTTCTTGGGGTCATGAATTTAAGCCCCACACTGCGTGTAGAGATAAGATAAAAAAATAAATTAAAATTAAAAAATAAACAGATGTCAAAGAAAAAAATATGAGAAAATGATGGAAATCAAAGGGAAGACATGGGGCAATAACACTTAGTATTATATGAGTTGTTAAAAAAAAAAATAATAACAACTAAAGTTAGACTTTCCAGTCTATTAATCTCAGTGTAAGGACTAAAGAGTCCTCTGATAGGATCAGCAATAAAGAACTATTTTTTGTCTTCCAAAAAAAATGAGCTTTCCAAAGACAATAGCATCTTAAGAGTGGAAAAGGAAGGAAAGTAGGCTTCTCAGTCATTCCTATTAAATCCAAACTTGACAGGAGATAAGAGTTAGATGTGTGGCTATGGATATCCTGATTGATGTAGGTATCTACATAAAACCTTCATGCACTTTAGCAAAACCTGCAGTTTTATAGTTACACTTTGGCAATACATTTGAATTCTTGTCACATCTTCAACATTAATATAAATGAAACTTCCTTTCAGGTATTTGCAGCAATCTTTCTTACTATAATGTCTCAAAAATGGAATTCCTTCATGTCCAAATAAATATTTAATATTGTTTGAATAGCATTAAAATATGTGAACTTAAGCTGATGTCTTGATGATTTCAGAATTACATTTCTTAAGAGCAAGAATTTGGCATTTTTCCTATGTTCCTTATGGCATCTAACCTCATCTAGGTTAGATAAGCAAATCAAGACTGCCATATAATCCAATCCAAAGAGCTGATTACTGCCCTCAAAGAAATTGATTCATAACCAGAACTTTAAAGGGGGAAGGGAGTCTTACCATATGATATCAATGGTATTCTTTTGCTTAATACTAGTAACGTCATCTAAAAACTTGAACTCTTTTTGTTTTCCTTAGGCTGAGAGATATTAAGTCCCAATGTTAACAAACATAAAATAAACAAAACATAATTACAAGTAACAAGTTCCAGACATTTATAAGTACTTTAAAAGAATACTATTGTAATCCCCTCCCTAAGTATTGCTAGTGATGTATGCATTTTGGTAATTTGTTTGTAGAGTTGAAGTTCTGCACAGAGCAGCAAAACAAAGAGTATATTACTTTTCAAGTCTTCATTCTGGAGCAGGTTATCATTTTACATAAAGAATATAATGCTATTTTTATACTTTGTGTATAATACCTTCATGTTTGCAAACTTTTCCATACTCCTAATTATCTGGGAAGTATATTTTACATAATTTACTTGTAATAATCTGCCTTCTTTCCACTTTATTTTTTTTTGATTTATTTATTTTTTTTTATGAAATTTATTGACAAATTGGTTTCCATACAACACCCAGTGCTCATCCCAAAAGGTGCCCTCCTCAATACCCATCACCCACCCTCCCCTCCCTCCCACCCCCCATCAACCCTCAGTTTGTTCTCAGTTTTTAACAGTCTCTTATGCTTTGGCTTTCTCCCACTCTAACCTCTTTTTTTTTTTTTTCCTTCCCCTCCCCCATGGGTTCCTGTTAAGTTTCTCAGGATCCACATAAGAGTGAAACCATATGGTATCTGTCTTTCTCTGTATGGCTTATTTCACTTAGCATTACACTCTCCAGTTCCATCCACGTTGCTACAAAGGGCCATATTTCATTTTTTCTCATTGCCACATAGTATTCCATTGTGTATATAAACCACAATTTCTTTATCCATTCATCAGTTGACTTTAAAAACAAATCAAACTAAGTCATACTTCCTTGAAAATTTTCATTTCGTTCATTTCATAGTTTTAAAAAATATGTGTGTGATCTATTAAAGGGGACTAGTTATATTAAATAAACCTTGAAAATTGGACACAACTCCAACTGCTAAATATGGAAAGATAAGGAAGAGTTACTAAGTTTGGTTAAATAAAAGGAAGGAAATTCAGAAGGACAGGAGGAAAAATATTTATTATCAAATAGAAATAAGTTCAGATGTAAATTTTGATTAGTGTAAAGTACTTTGTTGTACTTCTGATGTGTAAGTACTTTGATAAGTATAACATGGGATAAGTATAGTGAACGAATATGAAGAGCTGCCAATACTTTAAAGGGAGTGATCTTTATGAGCACACAGGGACAGGGAAAATAGTTGAGTTCCTGATGAATATTAGTTGTTGAATAAATATTTGAATAAAATAATGATGGAGTAATTAATGAATAAGAAAGTTCACTTCTATTCCTAGAATGTTGACATTTTATCATAAAAATAATCATATAATTAACATATAATGATATTGAATCATGTTATATATATGTGATATATAAAAATATATATAAGAATATACCATTTTAAATAAGTACTTAGTTTTTATCTACATGTTGTCTGCACTTATGTATGTATATAATATGCACATAAATCTGCACATATTATACTTATGTATACAATTATATGATGAATTACATTCATTGATTTGTGAAAGTTAAATTAACGTTCCCTTTCTGGAACAAACCCAACTAGTTTCTGATGTCATATCCTTATGTATGGCTTCATTTAATTAGCTAACATTTAGGTTAATTTTTCAGGCTTTGCTTTAAGATTTTTCTCTCTGGCTTCATGTAGCAGACCCTAGGATGGCACCATGTTCAGCCTTTCTTTAATCCCCTCCCTTTGAACATGGGCAGTGTCTGCGATTTGCTTCTAACTAAACAATATGGCAAAGGTAATAGGATGTCACTCCCACTGTTACATATGTACATGTATATGTGTGTGTATATTTGTATATATGTATATATAGGCATATATACCAACAATTGCATGAATTTGGAGAGGGAGCCCAATTCCACAACAAAATGCAGCCTAGCACACACCTTGACCACATCCAGTTAAACCCTGACCAGTATACCCGGCTAGACTATTCCCAAACTCCCGACCCACAGAACCTGATATAATTAAGTGTGTTGCTTAAAGCATCGAAGGTGTGGTAATATGTTACACAGCAATAGAAAACTAGTACACCTCATAAAATGACTTGGAAAGTGTTCTTTTCTTTTTAATTGTCTTCTAAAGCTTTTAATAGTTGGTATAATTCCTTTGTTGAATGATTGTAGAATCCATTGGTGAAGCCATCTGGTCCTGTAGTTTTCTTTGTGTGATTTTTATTTGTAGATTTCTCTCATAGTAAAAGTATTTTGTGTTTCTTACTTCTTGTGTTAAACTGGCTATGTGTGGTTCCCTGGGAATTTCCTCATCTCATCTACAATTTAAAATTCATATGCATAAATTGTGTTCAAAATTCCTTTTATTATATTTAATTTATTTGCACCTTCTCACTTGGTTATTTTACCAACCCACCAGAGAGTTATTAGCATTAATAATTTTTCAACAAACCAATTTCTAGCTCTATTTGTAACTTTTAAATATTTCTACTCTATTAATTTCTGCTACTTGATTCATTATTTCTTGTTTTCCATAAACCTTAGGTTTTATTTGCTTCTTTTCCCATAGCTTCACAAGATGAATATTTACATCATTGATTATTGGCCTTTGTTTTTTCTAATATATATAAATGTAAATTTCTAAGTGGGGCTTTAATTGCCTCCTCCATGTTTCAATATGCAGTATTCAATATCACTGAATGTAAAAATTTTTAATTTTTGAACTCTTCTGTAACCAGTGAGTTATTTAGATTTAGCTGCCATACTTTTCAAAAACATAAGTATTTTCTAATTTTTTAATTTCATCTTTTTTACTAATTTCTAGCTGAATTCTGCTATTATAAGAAAATATTCCAACTGATTCAATTCTTTGAAATTTGTGGAGTCTTCCTGTATGACACACATTTGGTTAATTTGGAGAAATCTAGTATATATGTATATATATGTACATGTATATATGTATATATATATATGTATGTATATGTATATATATGTATGTGTATATATATGTATATATATATGTATATATATATGTATGTATATATATATGTATATATATATATATATATATATATATATATTTATCTCCCTAAATATATCACTAGGCTCCCTATATATACCACTAGGCCATGCTTGTTTTTCATATTGCTCAACTTATCATTACCTTTACAGATTTCACCTTCTTGTTCAACCAGGTACTAAGAAAAATATTAAAATGTTCCACCATAATAGATTTTTTTTATCTTTTTATTTCTGTTAATTTTTGTTTTCTATTTTTAAGACTACATTATTAGGTGCATAAAATTAAAAATTTTTTGTCTTCCTGTTATATCAATTTTTATTCTTAAAGTATTTCCCTTTTTATATTTAGCAATTTTTTAAAGATTATTTTCTGATGTTATATAGTTGCATAGGTTTTTTTTTCTTTAGTTAGTATTATATGGTACATATTTTCTATCATTATAGTTTCAACCTTTCTTTATTCTCATATTTAAATTTTATTTTGTAAACCCATAACTCTTAAAAAAAATTATTCAGGTAATCTTTATCTCAAATTGACCATTTTTCCCCACTTAAATGTAATTCAATTACTTAAATACCTTTATTTAAAAGTTAGAATAATGAGGTAGGATGCAATGTAAAATTATAGTTAAATTCTTTCTCTTTTAGAGAATGGTAATATAAATTAAATGAAATCCAGTGCTTCTGAGTAGGCATAACAGGAAGATTTTTTTTTTTTTAAGTTTGCAGAGAGAGGGGCGCCAGGGTGGCTCAGTCTGTTAAGCATCTGACCCTTGACTTCAGCTCAGTCATGATCTCACAGTTCGTGAGTTCGAGCTTGTGTCAGGCTCTGCACTGACAGCGTGGAGCCTACTTAGGATTGATTCTCTCTCTCCCTGTCTCTCAAAATAAATAAATAAACTTTAAAAATGTTTAAATAAATAAAGTTTGCAGAGAGAACTGTCTATAGAGAGATAAAATAGTCATTTATGTGGATTACTAGTTTTATCTGTGATAAAAGAAAGGGAAAGTAGAGAAAATAACCAGGCTTTTCCATAAAATTCCAATAAAAATATAAATGATTTCTATTAGTGAAATAAAAAATATCTGCAGAATTTGTTATGTAGCCAGAACACAATTTAGAAATTTTCAGAAAATCTTGGTGAATTCTTTTTGTCAAATATTAAATTTCTGGTATTTTAACATTCCACTCTTCCATAATGCTTATAATTTTCTAAATATACTTCAACAGCTTCAAATATCTTTTTGAAAAATAATTTAATAGCCTATCATAAAATCTTTAGGACATATTCCTATCATACAGTGTTCTTGAAGCAACATAGATAGACTTTAACTGAAAGTAAGAATTCTGTAGAATCTCAACTTTAACTTGTTATGAATATACCAGCAGATTCCTTTTTAAAGCTCCTGCCATGGTTATAATTAATATTAATTGAAAGAAGGATATGCATGCAATTTCAAACATTTGCATTTTGCTGGTTCGTGTTCCCCGACTGTGTGCATCTGAAAAAGACTTATCTGGTTATAAAGGCTAGTCAGAGCAAGTGGTTTTCCTTCCAGATAAATGTTCCTTCACACAGAGACACAAGTTCCTGCGGTAGGGCTAGAAGGCAAGCAAGCTTTCAGGCAGCCTCCTGTCCCCTGGAGGCCAATGAGGGAAAAGGGGAAGATCTTGGCCAGAGGAGTTTGCAATTTCCTACCAGTAAAACTTTAATAAATAACACAAGTGTAAAGGGGGTAAATTCTTAGAAAACTAGCTCCTTTTCATCTTTCCAAAGAAGGTAGAACATCACCTAACTGGGATTCTTGGAAAAGCAAAAGCAGCAGCCTTGGATCTGAGCAGGTCCTGTCACCTCAAACTATGCTGAATTGCCCACCAGACCCTTCCTCTTAGAGGGCCCCTGGGGGCAATCAGAACCACTTTCCAGAATGGCCAGCAAGCATCATCCAGGAGCCTAGTCTCACTGAGGGTGAACCAATGTTTAGTTCTTAAACTACAAGGCACGTGGAGGTTATCTGGGGCTTCCTAGAAAAACAATTACCCACACACACTTTTGAAAAGGATATCTAAAAACCAAGTTGCAGCAGCCAGCTTTATTAGTTACTAAAACCTATATATAGAATTGAACTACTTTAGATACGAGGATGATTTCCTTCCATCCAGAAAATAAGTTTTAATTTAATGCAAATTAGCTCTTTAAGACCTGGCTTAACATTTACCTTTCAAAACAGTCTTCCAAAAAAAATGAAAATCAAATACCCAAAAACACATTTCCCGTAATTATTCCATATAATACAAAAATAATTATGTATCTATATACCCTTTTTTATACTTATTAAACATGTTTTAAAAAGAAACAATTGCTAAGCAGTTAGAGTGCAAAAATCTATTGCACTGACTTGATATTTTTTCTAAAGTGCTTAGAATAGCACTAAGTACACAACAGGCATTACAGATATGCTTTCTAAATAAACCTTTATTTTTACTTTATATTTTTCACATTTTAATGAGCAATTATATGTAAAAAGCTGTATTCGTCCATCTGTCTTTTCAGAAAAACATCCTAAATTATAAGTATCTTTGATCAAAAATAAAAATAGTTCCACTTTATTGTGTTAGATAATAACAATCTAATTAGAAACCAGCCTCTTATTTAGCTAAGAACTCAGACTAAAAAATCTGTTCTTTTTTTTGTAGGAAAAGTATATATATATAAATATATATGAGTACATATGTTATATATGTTATATATGTGTTTACATATGTTATATATAAAAATATACATATGTACATATACACAAATAAACACATCATGTATAATAAAAATAAATAGTAGAGAAAAGAAGGCAGGAACAAAAGAACAAAATATAAATAGGTACAATGTCTGTGGTTGAAATTATATTACTATTTTGGAAAAAGGTATTTCGGAGAGCAAAGATAAGTGCATTAATTTATATTGAACTTCATATGATCAGAAAACAGAATATATCAGTATATCTTCCAATGTTTAATATTATTATTAACAAAAATAATGTATCTTTGCAATAATGTAAGTTCATAATTTATTTTACTTCTGTCTTTTTCATTCACATGAAAAACTTTGGTTTTCCCTCAAATTTTTTTCAAAAATCTTTTTTCTTAAAATTAAAAATTAACAGTTAATACCAAGACTCTATTTCCAACAAGGAGTTGTTTCATTACCTGAGCTTCTCAAATAATGACCTACACTGGGGAAATCATTTCTAAAATATTTCTTATCACATTAATCATTAGTGAAACAATATGCTGAAAGACCTCATAAATGCTTCCTACATTCAGTATTATTCCAAACCCAGCTTTCAGATGTTAGTCTATAATTCATCTCTTTTCTCACTTTCACACTTACCACATGCTTTTGAATATAGGAAGCCACATTCTAATGTCCCCTTTAAGTGAGTAGTTTGATTGTGCTGAAATATAAACGCTTACTTAAAGAGTTCTAATCAGTAATGCCTTAATGAGTAGGAAATAACAGAGCATGGGAATCATGGTACCATATATGCTAAAAATCACATTTCTCTCATAATAAAATTTCTGCATCTGAACTACTTTCAGCATTTTGGCTACATATTCATGCCATCAATATTTTAACTACCTTTTCTGACAAGTTAAAAATATTAATTGATTGCAATGAAACAGATTCCTTTCTTTCTTATTCCCTATCCACCCTGGTATATACCCACGTCTTAAGAAGAACATCCTTAGGAGTTCATCAAATTATTGGGTTGGACTGATTAAATATAATTTACACAGACTATTGCTTTTCCATCTCCAATTAAAATATAGCATACACTCTAAGCCAATTCTTTGCAATGACCCCATATTACTTAATGAAGACTTTCATTTATATAAAAATTACGATGGTAAACACTGAGGATCTGCACATACCACACACTATCTGAAGCATTCTGTATGTGGTATCTCATTACATATAACCACCCCGTGGGGGCACCTGGGTGGCTCAGTCAGTTAAGTGTCCAACTTCGGCTCAGGTCATAATCTCATGGTTCGTGAGTTCAAGCCTCACGTCGGGCTTTGTGCTGACAGCTCAGAGCCTGGAGCCTACTTCAGATTCTGTGTCTCCCTCTCTCTCTGCCCTTCCCCTGCTCACGCCCAGTCTTTCTCTGTCTCTCAAAAATAAAATAAAATAAAATAAGCATTAAAAAAATAAAAAAAAATAACCACCCTATGAAAGAGATTATATTTTTACCCTCATCATATAGTTTAGGAAACTGAAGCACAATGAAGTAAGTAACTTCAAATAAGTTGGTCAAAATTACACATACCTAAAAGGGACAGAGCCAAAACTCAAATTGAGGCCATTTTCCAGAGCCCACACTCTAAATTACTACATCTTATGCTATTTTCTCATGGATTACAAAACAATTCAAGTATAGATTTACAAAAAATGTAATTTGTATACTACATTGCTGAATGTGTGTGTGTGTGTGTGTGTGTGTGTGTGTGTGTGTAGAGAGAGAGAGAGAGAGAGAGAGAGAGGGAGGGAGAGAGAGAGAGAAAGAGAGAGAGAGGGAGACAGAGACAGAGAGAGAGAGACTATGTCTATATATACATACATATATATATATATATATATATAGAGAGAGAGAGAGAGAGAGAGAGAGGGAGAGAGAGTTTATTTTTTGTAAATTACAGTCTGAGCAGCATCTATATGTACACTTGGTATGAATCATTACAGAACGTTTCCTGCCAGTTATTAACTTGTTTCATCTTTAGGGGATACACAAAATGTTAACCTTTCTAAGTCACCAAGTCTCTCTAGCATATTTATCCTGTAGTATTCTGTTTGCTCTTTACCTTACTTTCCACTCTTCCCTTCAAACTTTTCATCATGCCTTCTGAAATTCCTATTTTATAGTAAATAATCTTTCCTGTGTATTTTATCACTTTGTTGAAGGAGATCACCATTGCTTCATCTTAACTGAAATGAATTTATATGGCTTCATGGGTAGCACTAAGATTATTCTGTTCATAATTTCTCAGCTCACTTCAGAAGGTAAAGTTGGCATCCTTCTTGAAAGCCATTAGAATTTCTAATCCATTACTTCTCCAGTCTCAAGTAAAACCATCTTCACTTCGAGTAAACCCCCTCCTTCACCCCTCCTTGTCATTAATAGCTATAAATGTCATGGTCTTTCCACAATATAAATGACTTTATTTAATGAGCTGAATTCAATTTAAATGAGTAACTGCATACAGGTAACAGATCTAAATAAATACCAACTTCATTTTTCATCCATCCTTGCCATTAAATAAGCTTTGTCATATATTCCCTCCTTATGTCTAACTCCTTGAGCTTGAGCATATTCCTTATAAGAAAAGTCTTATTTTGGATTTTAAGACTGTATCAAAACTTTAGTTTCTTTTTTTTTGTTTGTTTGTTTCATTTGGAATACTTTATTTTTTTTCTTTTCCTAAAATTTATTATCAAATTTGTTTCCATACAACACCCAATGCTTATCCCAACAGGTGCCCTCCTCCTCATTGCCCTCACCTATTTTCCCCTCCTTTCCTCCCCCCATCAACCCTCAGTTTATTCTCAGTTTTTAAGAGTCTCTTATGGTTTGGTGCCCTCCCTCTCTAACTTTTTTTTCTTATTCAACTCAATTGATCAGTCCGATTTAGGACTGAGGAACTCATATTGGGAAGAGGGAAATGATTCTTTTTTTTTTTTTTTTCACCTATCTTCTTTTTCACAAACCTTCCTTCTAGGTTAGGACAGGGGTATGAAAGAGATAATAGAAAAAATAGGCCAAGTCTTATATGATTGGTGACTTATATATGCCAGGTGCCTAAATATTAAAATTTTAAACTGGGATTCATTAGGGAATTCCCTGGACATCCTCCCATGGGGATGTCCCATGCTACACAGTTCATTGACACAGGCATTTTGTTATCTGCTTCATGACTAACCACTTGCCTCCCCTCATATCCCAGCTTCTATCTTTGGCAGAATATTTGACATTCTTTTAATTCTTAATACTGGGTCCCATTGTGGTAGAAAGTAGCCATCTTAGGAAGGTTCCATTATCCTTCTACCTCATCAACCTGGTCCATGAGAAGCTCATGCATCTTTGACACAACAAACTCTAGTTGTAACAGCCACTCCTATTAAGACCCCTTTCCATTGTCCTAATCATGCTTCTGCCATTCAAGTTTACTAGATAGGAAGCAAATATCTAATTTACTGGTTATGCATCCAAGTGATACACATTAATTTCTTTCCCTCCTTACTTTACATCTATTCCATGGAACCACATACTGATTTAGCTACTGAATAAATATCCAAACATGCAGATGCCATTGGGTCCTTCTTTGAGTCACTGTTTTGGGCTCACCTTCATTTGATTTAGGAGAAGCACACCCTTCTCTCTTTCACAGGGTAAAAACCCTGTAGCACTCCCTACAGCTGAAATTTTGCTGACTCCTTTCTGGTCATCTCTCAGAATCAAGGTGATCATTCACAGTGGCAGGACTGATATTACTGTAATTATTACTTAGTAAGTCTGTGGTGAGTATGTCTAGCACTTCTCCATAGAATGTGGGGATATTTATCATTAGTAGTATATGTTTTGGAGCTTAAAATAGTATTTTGAATCAACAATGGAAGTTTCTTTTTTTTTTTTTTAATCTTTTATACTACGTCTCCTTTTTTTTCCTCCCTTATACTGAAGTTTGCAATACTTGGTTCACAGTTTCACCTTCTGAAGACCCTTTAGCGTTACTACTCTTGCTTCATTCATTTGATCATTAAATGCTTACTGAAGGCCCACTATGTTCAAAGCATTGAAAATGTGGCTATAAGCCAGAGAGAAGCATTCTCCTTTCAAGGGGAATTATTATATAGTGATAGTAAACAAAATAAATAAGATACACAGTATACAAACATATATCCTTCTGGTTTTATATTGCTGTTATTTTTTCCCCCAGTGGCCAATTTTTGAATTTATCCATGAGTCTCACTTCCTTCCCCACCAAAAAGTTCTACCAATATTGTTTTTTTTAAGGTTTTAACTCTGCTATTTTAATTCTTACTACCACTATCATAGTATAACTGTGTAATCTCATTACAGAATTTTTATAACATTCTTAATCTCTTTCTCCGTGCAGTATTCTAGTAATCATTTTAAGCACACAAATATAATCATATAAATCATGTGCCTAAAATGTGTTTGTTCTTACTTATTCATTCAGCAAATCTATATTGAAGAATTCATATAACAGATTTTATTTCTAGATCTTTGGATATTATACTGAACAAAAGAGACAAAGACCCTAACCATATAGTTTGTATTCTAGTTGAAGAACACTAACAGTAAACACATAGAGGCAAGGAAAAGAATATTGGGTGTTCACGGATGATCCCTCTGTTCAAATAGCATTTTAAGGGAAACGTAAA
Organism: Lynx canadensis; assembly: GCF_007474595.2. Classification (NCBI taxonomy): domain Eukaryota; kingdom Metazoa; phylum Chordata; class Mammalia; order Carnivora; family Felidae; genus Lynx; species Lynx canadensis. Next base: position 104,194,959 of record NC_044309.1, read on the forward strand.
GAAAATGAGGGAGTAAGCCATGGTGATATCTAGGGAAGGAGCATGGCAGGCAGAAGAAATAATAGCAAGTGCTTGCCTGGGTCAAGAGTAGCAAATTATTAGTACAACCAAAGTGGAATGACCTTTGGAAAAATAAAAAGGTAGATGAGTTCCTAGAGGCACTGTAATGAGAGAAGTCATAAAGGGTCTTAGAAGCTACTTCACTAGCTTTGGGAATTTTATTCTGATGGGAAGCCAACAATGATTCAAGCCTCGATGTGACATGATCTGACTTTAACAAACTTATCCTGCTTGGTTCACTGAGCATATGCACATGAGAAAGAATGATGGCTTTGACAAGGCTGATAGTTTTCTAGGGGTAGTGAGACTTGGTTGGATTCTACATAAATTATGAAGACAGAACCGGTAAAATGACTCTAGGTCTTGATTTTTTTGAAATAGTAGCCATTAACTGATATGGGGAAAACTGCAGGAAATTTGTAGAGAGCGACAGAGCTGACCAGAAGCTCAATTTTTAATTTGTCATGCTTTAAATTCCTTTTTTGAGTGTATAAGACGATATGTCAAACATTTAGTTGGATACACAAGTCTAAAGTTCAGGAAAGTTACCCAGTGTAGAAATGTAAATTATTCAGTTATCAGTTCCTAGATGCCACTTAAGCTGTCAAATAGGTTGGGATTATCAAGGGAATGAATGTAGTAAGAAAGATTGCAGGATTCACAGAAATGATCATCCTACACTGGTCCCTCACTGTCTTGGCATCCTCAAACTCAATGAGCCTCATTCCCTCTGCACTTCACGCATTCCCATGACCACAACCTGGATCTTATTAGACCTGGCAATGTTTGGGTCCTGAAATGCTTAAATCAAGCATCTTACTCTCTCACCATAACCTTTTATCCTTTTCCCTACACCCACTGCAACTATTTTTCAAATTTATTAAGAACTTTGAACCTCTTGTTTTATCAATTTCTTCCTATCTCCACTGCAATTCTTATTCAGCTTAGACTGTACGGCATCTTTGCTAACATTCTCCATTATCTTGCCCCATTGCCCTTCCATAGCAATGGTCTGGCAGAGCAACCTGAAATTAAAATGCTTGCAGGCATTCTCCCCTCCAACACCTGAGCACTGTTTTGAAAACACACCTTTGAGTCACTTAAAATCATTACAAATTCACTGCCTAAAACCACATGTGGACCCCTAACACTTTCCAGTAATCCATCTGTGATTTACATAGTTCTCCCATAATCCATAATGGCTAGATAAATCTCTGTATTCCTGAAATTCCTTATTCTATTTTCTTCCCTGCTACTATCAGCTAATTAGCACCTTTATACTTTGTGAGGAAAATAAAAGCTATTAAATGGAAACTTTCAGCTTCTTAAGACCTCCACCTGTGAATGTTTTTGAGAAACATATTTCTGAAAACAATCTTTTCTTTCTCACTCATTTCACATTTGAAGACACATTGCTCTTTCTCCATAATATGCGCTGGAGTCCTTGCTTTTTTGCCTCACCTTGTGCTCTATCAATTAATTTATCTTTCCTCAGTAAATTCTCCTCCCGCTTTATGTGCTTTCCATATGTTTCAACACACTCGACCTCATAACCTATATCAGGTATTATTCCCTCCCACTTTTCATAATCAAGCTCTTTGAGATTGTTTTCTGTAGTCACTGAATCCAAGTCTTCCATTTTATCATTCAGGTCACTGGAAATGTGATTCTACCCAAGTTAATTCCATTTAAATTATTCTCACCTAGAACACTTTATCTTCCTGTGGCTCAATAAAATGGGCACTCTGTTCTCCTTGAACTCTCAACATCGTGAAACTGCTAGTAACCCTTATCACCACTTTCTCTTGACTTTAGCATGTTTGATTCCACAGCTTCCTGGTATTCCTTCCTTGCACCCATCTCTGCTCTTTTTTGAGGCCTACTTTCCCTCTGATCTTTCCCTTTCCTCTGATTATTACTTAAATTCTTTTCTTCCTCTGAAGTTTACAATGAACATCACTTGGAATACCTTTTTTGGAGGTAACTTCATCAACTCCAATGGCTTCAATTACTGACTATTCTACATGTCCAAATCAATGGCTCTAAATGAGATCTCACCTAGAAATTCCAACATCATTCATACATTCCCAACTGTGTCAGCTCAAATTAATGTGTCCAAACTGAACTCATCATCCCCCCTCTAAAAGTGCACTACCTCATGGTATTCTTGTCTCTATTCTTGTCTTCCATTCACTCAATTGCCAAAACAAAGTCAGCCTTAAGTTCTCAGTATATCTCATTCTCCCCTCTCTGAACAACCTCTTATTCGTGAGTATTCACTGTGTCCTTACTAACTCATCAATCGGTCCATCCCTCTCCATTCTCACTGCCACTCTATAGGTTCATATTAATCATTCAGTGTTTCACTCAAAATGTTGACATTCTCTTGAGATATGGCCTTCTATTAGTATTATAATTTAGTGGGATACACACACACACACACACACACACACACACACATGCTGCAGTTATCATTTTTATTATCTTTCTTTTGGATGACTGCAAGAGCCTTTCACTTGTTCTCTTGCTTTTTAGACTTTTATAAATCACTCTACAAGTGGAATAAAAAAAAAAATGTTTGACAGAGCTGATTAAGTGATCTCCTGTTTAAAGACTTTAATGGTTTTTCATGGTTCTTACTATAGAGAACAAATTCCTTCCATGAAATTTCTCATGTCTTGCCCTGGCCTAACCTAGCCTTTTATCTTCACCATTACCTCCAACACTCCAGCTTATTCATTCTCTAGCCACAGTAAGTTATTTTCACTTTTTTTGACCTATGCACACACACTGTTTCCTCTGCTTAAAATGCCATGCCCACTCTCCTCAGTTGGCAAACTTCAACTTATCCTATACTTATTAAGTTAGGCAGTATTCTCTTCTATTCACCTTCCTTGATTCTCCAGCCCCTTTCACTTCTAACAATCAGATTATATGAATTATCTTACTCATTTTCATCTCATCCTGTGTTTAGTTTACACTGGAATTGTTTTTACCAACCTGTCTACTCCGCTACATCATAAGATTCTGAAGTGAGAAACTGTGTGTTGTACATCACTATTTCCAAAACCTAAACGAATGTCTAACACATAGTGTATACTCAAATATACACTGAATTTCAAATAAATAAATAAATAGAAGAATTAAAGCATGTAATATAGCAATATAAAGTCTAGGTTGAAATAAACTATATTATATCACAACTCAGATTTACTTTTTTTATTCTCTTATCTTTTGAAGCAAATAAGTAGAACACTGGCATTTTTTGAATAATCAAATTAAAATTGGTTTTGGAGACTAAAAATTTAAGACCATTCAGAACTTGAAAAATATATAACCTGGTCTAAACACCACCCTCAAGAAAATAAATTTGTTTCAAATTCTATGGAGTATTTACCCAAATTGCTCAGAACCATCAGGAAGATATTAAAATGAGAACAGAAAAAAGCAAAATACGGAATGTACAATTCTGGTTCTTTAGTGGAGAAAATTAATAAAGCTAGGGAATGTTTAGGATGGTGTACATATCAAACCCAAGGATATGGCTTAGATGGGCATCCACTTATTCACCATACTTTAGAAATAAAAAGAACCATTAGCATTTGGATAAAGGAAACAAAACAATGAAAAGAACTAAGTTCTGTAAGAAGCAAATTTATAGATCCTGTTACTCCAACGTAACAAACAGAAAGAAAAACAGGGAAGGGACTGCATAGCCCCAGTTTTACTGCTATACGTTCTGGATGAGGCAATGAGGTAGACTTAATTCAAACACTGATACTAGCACTATGAAATATCATGACATTTCCGCATTTAACCAATGCGTATGTTACAGTGAAATATGTTCAAAAATGTGTTTCATGTAGTTTAGGGTTTGTCCCTATCAGATTTTGCCCATATTGACCCTTAAAAAGAATCAAAAATGATAAGAAAGCAAACAGCTAATTAATAATCAGACATTTCTTAAACCAAATTAAGAAGAGAAACCTTCCTCATTGTGTATGTTAGTCTGTATGGGTCTGCTGTCATTAAACATAAGTTTTATGGCCAAGTCGAGCTACTAAATTCTAGCTGCAGATTAGAATTAGCCCATAGGCTGGGACAAATCCTGGTTCTTGAGTGGGGCTGGTCAACACCTCTGGCTCTGGCTCATGGGCTAGACAGTGATCCATCACAATACTGGTTTCACATGACTACATACCACAGCTCTCCAGATACCAACTGCAGCTAGAACATCTGTCTAGGAATATTTGTGCTTTGTGCCCCAGTCTTCAGTATCCAAAATCCTCTTGGCTCTCTGAAGCTGAGTGGTTTAGATCTTACCCTGGTCTTCCTAAACGTTGTCTGACAACTGATCACCTGGACACCCTCATAAGAAATTTCATCAGATTTTTACATTTTAATATGTTTTTTAAACTTTAAAACACCATGAATGGATGTTGTACTTTGTCAAATGCTTTATCTGCATCGATTAAAATGATCATATGGTTCTTACCCTTTCTCTTATTAATGTGATATAACACAATGATTGATTTGAAAATATTGAACCACCCTTGCAACTCATAAATAAATTCCACTTGATCATGGTGAATGATTTTTTTAAACGTATTATTGTATTTAGTTTGTTAGTATTTTATTGAGAATTTTTGTATCCATGTTCATTGGGGATAATGGCCTATAGTTTTCTTTTTTAGTGGAGTCTTTACCTGGCTTTAGTATCAGGGTAATGCTGGTTTCATCTAATGAGTTTGGAAGTCTTCCTTCTATTTCTATTTTTTTGGAACAATTTGAGAGAACAGGTAGTAACTCTTCTTTAAATATTTGGTATAATTTGCCTGTGAAGCCATCTGGCCCTGGACTTTTGTTTATTCGTTAGGAGATTTTCTTTTATTATTGCCACTTACTGGTCTGTTCAAGTTTTCTATTTCTTCCTGTTTCAATTTTGGTATTTTGTATGTTTCTAGGAAATTATCCACTTCTAGGTTATCCAATTTGCTGGCATTTAGTTCTACATAATATTCTCTTATGAGTTTTTGTATTTCTGTAGTGTTGATTGTTATTTTTCCTTTCTCATTTGTGATTTATTTATTTGGGTCCTTTCTCTTTCCTTTTTAATAATTCTGGCAAAAGGTTTACAATTTTATTATTTTTTTCAAAGAACCAACTCCTGGTTTCATTTATCTGTTCTATTTTTTTTTTTTTTTTAGCTTCTATATCATTTATTTCTGCTCTAATCTTTATTTCCTTTCTTCGGCTAGCTTTAGTCTTCATTTGTTGTTCCTTTTCTGGCTCCTTTAGATGTAATATTAGGTTATTTATTTGAGATATTTCTTGCTTCTTAAGGTAGACCTGTATTTCTATATACTTCCTGATGTTTATAGCAGCATTATCTACAACAGCCAAATTATGAAAACAGCCCAAGTGTCTATCAATTGATGAATGGATAAAGAAGATGTGGGATACAAATAGTGAAAGTAACACTGAAGAAGACCAAAGCAGGAGGCATCCACAATTCCAGACTTTAGCCTCTACTACAAAGCTAATCATCAAGAGAGTATGGTATTGGCACAAAAACAGACACATAGACCAGTGGAATAGAATAGACAACTCAGAATTGGACCCACATACGTATGACTGACTAATCTTTGACAAAGTAGGAAAGAGTATCCAATGGAAAAAAGACAGTCTCTTTAGCAAATGGTGCAGGGAAAACTGAAAAGCAACATACAGAGGAATGAAACTAGATCACTTTCTTACACCATACACAAAAATAAACTCAAAATGGATGAAAGACCTGAATGTGAGACAGGAAACCTTCAAAACCCTAGAGGAGAAAGCAGGCAACAACCTCTTTGACCTCAGTCGCAGCAATTTCTTACTCAACACATCTCCAATGGCAAGGGAATTAAAAGCAAAAATGAATATTGGGACCTCATCAAGATAAAAAGCTTCTGGACTGCAAAGGAAACAATCAACAAAACCAAAAGGCAACTGATGGAATGGGAAAAGATATTTGCAAATGACATATCGGATAAAGGGCTAGTATCCAAAATCTATAAAGAACTCACCAAACTCCACACCCAAAAAACAAATAATCCAGTGAAGAAATGGGCAAAAGACATGAATAGACACTTTTCCAAAGAAGACATCCAGATGGCCAACAGACACATGAAGTGATGCTCAACATCACTCATCATCAGGGAAATACAAATCAAAGCCACAATGAGATACCACCTTACACTGGTCAGAGTGGCTAAAATGAACAACTCAGGAAACAACAGATGCTGGTGAGGATGTGGAGAAACAGGAACCCTCTTGCACTGTTGGTGGGAATGCAAACTGGTGCAGCCTCTCTGGTAAACAGTGTGGAGGTTCCTCAAAAAATTAAAAACAGACTACCCTATGACCCAGCAATAGCACTGCTAGGAATTTACCCAAGGGATACAGGAGTGTTGATGCATAGGCGCACTTGTGCCCCAATGTTTATAGCAACGCTTTCAACAATAGCCAAATTATGGAAAGACCCTAAATGTTCATCAACTGATGAATGGATAAAGAAGATGTGGTTTATATATACAATGCAATACTACTTGGCAATGAGATAGAATGAAATCCTGCCATTTGCAGTAATGTGGATGGAACTGGAAGGTATTATGCTAAGTGAAATAACTCAGAGAAAGACAGATATCGTATGTTTTCACTCATATGTGAACCTTGAGAAAGTTAACAGAAGAACATGGGGGAAGGGAAGGGGGAAAAAAGTAGTTACAAACACAGACGGTGGGAAGCAAACCATAAGAGACTCTTAAATACAGAGAACATACTGAGGGTTGATGGGTGGTGGGGGAGAGGGGAAAGTGGGTGATGGGCACTGAGGAGGGCACTTGTTGGGATGAGCACTGGGTGTTGTATGGAAGCCAATTTGACAATAAATTGTATTAAAAAGATAAAAATAAAAATAAATTAACATTAGGAAAAAAAAAGACGTGGGGTATACACACACACACACACACAGAGGAATATTACTTAGCTATACAAGAAAATGAAATCTTGCCATTTGCAATGACATGGATGGAACTAGAAAGTATGCTAAGCAAAGTAAGTCAGAGAAAGATAAATTCATTTGATTTCACTCATATGTGGAACTTAAAAAACAACAAATGAGCAAAGGGAAAAAACAAGAGAGAGAGGCAAATCAAAAAACAGACTATATAGACTACAGAGAACAAACTATAGAGAACAAACTGCTCGTTACCAGGGGGAAGGTAGGGGTGGAGATGGGTGAAATTGATGGGGATTAAGGAGGGCACTTGTCGTGATGAGCACCGGATGTTGTATGGAAATGTGGAATCACTATATATCTGAAACATAAACTGTATGTTAATTACACTGGAATTTAAATAAAACCAAGAAAAAAAATTAAAACACTATGGCAAATGGTATATAAAAAGCACTATTTAACTTAATGATATTTTTACCCTTTAGATTTTAATTATACGTTTTCTTTCACTTTATTTTTATACGTAAATATATGTTATGTTTTTACACTGGAAGTTAACTTGTGATCCAATTTTTGTGAATGAAAAACATATGCTAAATGTAGACTATGTCTGATACAGTTTTTCAAAAGCAGTTTCAAGGTAATATTAAACTGTTAATACATTTCTCAATGATAGAAGAGTTCTTAAAATAACTGTGATTTAGAAAAATCTGTAAATTCTATCTACTGAATCAATTAATTTTCACTTTCTGAATTAAAAAAAAATCCTCTTGAAATCCTTTTCAGAGAAAGAAAGCCATCATAAAACTTGAATTGCTCCTGAAAATCATAAATGAATGATACTCCCATTCATTATCAGTATTGAAACTGAGACTGCTTGAATTTTCAAAAAGAAACTTGCTAACATTTATTGTTAAAAATATTAATGTAAACTATATTCTTGGACTTCCTCAAATTTATTCTTTCCAGGTATGCAAACTTATTTATAATTACATTTACAAATGTACACAACTTTTTGTACATGTATACTATTTAAAATAATATAAACTTCACTTTTTTCCCATGCTTCAGAAATAATACATGCATACCCAGAGGAAAAAAAATACAATTTTTTAATATAACACATTTAAAAATATCCCTGAGATTTCTGTTATACTGGTAAAGAAATTATTTCACAGCTCTGCACCATTGTGATGTATTGTAAGATGCCATTCATTCAGCACTTTATACATTCTGTATAATGAGGGGGAAGTAAAGGACCTTGAATTTCTTACCAATAAAAATTTCATTGTTGAATAATTTTGGTAATATATTGTAAACACTTATGCAAAAGACATAACTTTAGAAATGGACAATAGTATTTAGACGACCTATTATAAAGATGTTTTTTAGAGAAAGGAAAAGTTATATAAAACTTCAAATGGGTTTAGGTTATAATTAATATAATCTGACTTTCAGTTTTCTAACTTGGGGGCAAGAACAACAACTCCATTCAATGTCTTACTCTTAAATGACTGAAGTAACACTAGATACTATTACCATTTCACCTCTACTTAGACTGTTCTACGTAAGGTTTATATGGGACTAAAAATGATTTTATTAAATAGCATCAGTAATATATTCTAGATAAATCTTTAACAATGGGGGGGTACTAAATTTATGTGTACTGTTAACCCCTAATTAGATTGCCTAAGCTCTTATGTACTCTAAAATCTGCAAGTTTTCCATTCTACAAAAAGGTAAAAAATAGGCATAGTCATTGAATTTCTGAAAATACAGGCAGCAGTATAAAATATCCAACATCATGGTAGGGCACGGCCAAGAGGGAACATCTATCTTCACAATATTATAAACTACACACACACACACACACATACACACACACACACACACTTCACTTTTAGCAATTGGGAGTGAAGTTGATGAGGCTTGCCTTCTGTACACCATCATTCCTTTCTGTGATCTTTTTTCCCTGCAAGGAGCTTCTTTCAACAACTAGGCTTTAAGCCCACTCAATTTTCCATATTTGGAAAATGTTTTCTTGAAAGGACATGCTTAACTTATTTTAACATATAAATAATGAATAAGATTTTAATCACCCCTTGCAGAAAAGAGGTGTTTAATTTTTATTTGAGCCAGGGACAAATCCCTTTAAAACCAACTGATCTCTAATTGTGGAATTCTTTTAAGAATCAGTAGACCTATGAGGGTGCGATTTGGAACGAAATGGGTTTACTTTCCTAATAAAATTTGAGTACTACGTAAAACACCATGCTAAGCAGCAGGCTGAAATTACATCACATAAACATTCACCTACACTACTTGAATACAGGGCTGCCTGTAAATCCTGTCACAATATACTCGCTGGCTGACTTACATTTCATCTTGCTTTATACTGTAATGTAATAGGTTCAGGGACTAAATATAAGCAGATACCTGAAGACAATACATTTTTCCCACATAAATTCAGACACTGAAAATAAAAGGAAGGGATAGGACTAAAATATGTTGTTTAGCCTACTTTAGGAGTAATTTGATGAAGATCAGACAACATCATGGACACATAAGGGAGACAGGAGAGAAAGAGGTGCCGTTGAAAGTTGTCTTTGAACACCTCACTGATGTTTTAATGTGATTATGCACTCCACCTAGATCCTAGAGACCTAGAGGAAGTATAGCTAAAATTGATGAGAGTAGGTTCTGTGTGTTCTGCATTAAACCTCACAGTGCCAAGTGAAAAGCAAACAGTGATAGAAATTTATGCATTGATTTTCTGTTGAAACAGATTGAATCTTATTACTTAAGATATACACCACGAACTCATGTTTGTACTTCAAACATGGAATCACATAAATGTTATCTTAATCAATATTTTCTGAAAGCAGATATCACAGAAAGTACCAAGATATTCCAATACTAGACTATCAATCTCTTCTCATTGCTTACAAATAATAATCCTTTAAAACTTTAGAGCACTTTTTCTAATTTTCCAGAAGCTTCCCAGATAAAGTAGAAAAGAAACAACAATATCACACATTAACACTGTTGATAAAATGGGCTGATACAATAATTTTTCTCAGTAACTAGAAAATATATTGCAACCCAAATCATACATTCATATTTAGAATGGTAAAACCTCCCCTCATGTTCCAAAAGTTTTGGTGTAGGCCATAGGACGTAAAGTATTTACACATTCTAATGAAGATTTTACTCTTATTTTTAAAGTCAGTACATGGAGATAATTTTATGAGATCTTAAAACTTAAAAATAGCAAACACCTCAAATCAGTTCACACTTTTGTATTCGTTATGCAATAACTACAGATTTCCAAAAGGTATCTATATCACAAATTGTATACAAGTAACTATCTCATGATCTGGTGTGTACATAATTCAATTTGTCAATAGTTAAATTTAATGAAGAATCTAACTTACCGGTGGATCAGCCCCCTTAGAACCAGTCAGCCCTCCTGTTAGGGATTCGATATCCTGAAAAGGGGAGAGGTGTTGATTGTAAAATGCTACTCAACAGCATGGAGAATTTCCCAAACCCATAGTATAATATTTTCTTTAGCTACTAAGTTAGGGCACACAGCTACATTTGTTTTCTTTGTTTTGTTTCCAGACAGTCTTGCACACTGTAACACTATACAAATAACCTGTATCTAAAAATCTAGATATTTCCTCTAATTCTGCACACTCTGTAAAAAGAAAAAAAAATGTACATAGACAAGTCTTGAAATATGAAAAAAAAAGGTTAGGCTCTAGGTAGGAAAGCAAATGTTTTGTTCTCTAAGGTGTTGAAATGAGGACAGAACAAAAAAAAAAAAGCAATTTTAACAAAACTGCGATTTAACATATTATTTGCAAGAATACAAATCCCATGGAAAACGCTGAACCTATAAAAATTTTAATTATGTATAGTCTACTCTATTACTGTACTTGGAAGATAAAAATATTTTTAAAAGAGACTAGCTATTCTTCTACAAGGACTGATTTCGAATCTTGAATCAGTAACCGCAGAAGATCACGCCTGAGTAATGATTATATTGTCAAAGGTATCATAAACGGAGAAACAGGTGACTGCGACAAACTGGAGAGCATGTGCCTGTTTATAGGTACGAATACAGCTCCACCTTGGTTGCAGGACTTTGCTTCCAGGGTTACTAACCATGTGACTTTTTCAAAAGCTAGAATTCTGGATTTTTAACTAAAACCTCTCAGGATTTTAATGCTTGCAACCATCGTAGTTTTAAATCATACCCCAGTCCCCCCAGTGAAAAAAACAAAACCAAAACTCTCTGCTCAAAGGGGGCTGGATAGGAGTCTGGGGCTCCACTGAAGAGTTATACTTCATAAAAAGTTTCTTGGTTGTGACCCTGGTCACTTATCTGTCTGCATCTAGTTGAAAGGATAGGGATAAGGAGAAATACAGTTGCAGTAAGAAATCAAAGATGAAAGAGAATGGAGTCAAGATTGAAGGAAGAGAAAATTAAATACCTGTGATCAGAGAAATAGCTGATTCCTTTATACCATTAAGAAGATTTATGCTACAAATCCATTCGTGACTTAATCACATTATTTCCCTAGTATCTCAAAAATAGGGAGTCCTAACAAAAACAAAACAAAACAAAAACAAGGGGCTGAAATAAGCATGTGATGACAACATTAGACAACATTAAAGGCAGGATAAGGGAGAAGAAAGGAATGGTGTCATGGAAGTTTCCATCAGAAGAAGCTGACTTTGAACAGGAACTCAATGGGTGATGAATTTCTACATGCATATTTTATCAAGAGCCATAAATGATAAGGCAACCACAAGGAATGCTTGCCAAGAAAATTATTAAGTTGTCTTCACTGTAACAAATATATTGTATATCATATTTTTCCATAGTCAGCATCCCTTTGAGGAACTTCCTCTCCCTCACTCTAGCTCCAAAAGAGGCTTAGAAAGACTGCTTCCAATGAGATAGAAGTCTTACGGAAAATTAAGGCAATGTGGATTTAGAAAAATATAAAGGTAGGGTCCAAGTCCTTGATTCTATCATTTGGGCCACATTTGAAACTACATGTTCTCCTGCCTGCAACCTTAAATTTCTGCCTCTCAAAAACAGGAAGATCCCAATTAATATGCCTGCATTGTTAAGTCTATTGTAAAAGGCTCTCCCTGTCTTGCTGAAGTTCTTTATTTCACTACCATGTACACCATAAACAATCAAATCATTTAAATTATTTGATCTAACAAGTTCTTTAACGTTATCATTAAATCATTTAAGTAATCTTATGTCCTTAGATAATAAAAGTAAAGTATGAAACATTTATACACTGGCAAACATTTTTTTTTAATTTTTTTTTCAACGTTTATTTATTTTTGGGACAGAGAGAGACAGAGCATGAACGGGGGAGGGGCAGAGAGAGAGGGAGACACAGAATCGGAAACAGGCTCCAGGCTCCGAGCCATCAGCCCAGAGCCTGACGCGGGGCTCGAACTCACGGACCGCGAGATCGTGACCTGGCTGAAGTTGGACGCTTAACCAACTGCGCCACCCAGGCGCCCCAAACATTTTTAATCTAAAGGTAAAATATAACTTTTAAAACTGTTTTAGAATTTCATGGAATGAACTGACAAAATTAGGTAGTAAAGTAGCTAAAATACTAGATAAATAGAAAATAAAACACACAGCCATTGCACTGTTTATAAACACACCTGTTATGACCATGACAAAAAACAAAGTTCTATTCATATTAAAAGTTATTTCTAAGTACACTTAAAATGAAAGAAAATAACGTTAAGTACATTTTGAGTTAATATATGCCTTTCTAAATAGACATACATATAAAGTACATTAAAGATAAACATTTCTGATGTCATTATCAGAGAGGTAACAGAGAAACTGATTCAGATTCAAAGTAGTTTAGCCATTTATTTAATGCATTGCCATTTTTTAATTTTTTTTATTCTTTTTAATTTTTTTTAACATTTATTTATTTTTGGGAGAGAGAGAGAGACAGAGTGCAAGTGGGGTAGGGGTGGAGAGGGGGGAGACACAGAACCTGAAGCAGGCTGCAGGCTCCGAGCTGTCAAGTACAGAGCCCCATGCGGGGCTCAGACTCACGAACCGTGAGATCATGACTTGAGTGGAAGTCAGACATTTAACCAATTGAGCCACCCTGGCAGCCCTGCATTGTCATGTTTTTTTTAATTATACCTGAAGATTTCTTGGTATCATAGATATGAAGATTTCTTGCTATCTTAGATAAACTGAGCAAATTTTCACATTTCTAAAATTTTAAGCCTTTCATGATAGTTATCATCTTCAGAAAAATTAAGCAAAAGAATTTAGAAGATGAATTCAAAGGCATTGGTATTTATGATTTTTAACATGTTGAATTAAAGCACACTAGGAACTCATGACTCTAAACAGAGTACAGATGCACATTCTTACTGTTTATTCATTTAATTGAAAAAATGATTTTTTGAGCTTATGTGCTATTTTGAGTATAAATTAGAAAAAAGTGTCCTACTTGGACAGATGCCAAAATTATAGTTTATCTATCAGTTGATGCAAAAATAAATTTTTCAGGTATGAATAATGAGCGTAAGTGTGCATGAATGCATTTATGTTGTAAAATTAAAAGGTGAGATAAATAAATCTTTTGAGGAACACTGAACTGAAAGTGAGTCCATTTTTTGATGGTTCTTGAATAGTTTGCAAAATATAACTTAAATCCTTAACAAATCCATCTATCTTGTTACTTAGATATCTTTCTATATAGATAACAACAAAAGTACATCAAAAAGTAAAAAACATTGATTTCCTAGAAACTTTGTTAACTTACTATTATAATAATGTTGTTTGACTAAAACATTGAAAACAAACTGATTTTTAAAACTTGTTACAGGATTTATTTAACTATATTACATACCATGTTCACTTAGATTTAATGGCTTCATTTATATCTAATAAAATATCTACTACTTAAACATTTATTACATACCATGTAAATGTTTTATAAACATTAACATTATTATAGCTTTATAAGGTACTTATTTCTTTTCTTATTTAAGAGGTTAAAAGTTTATGTAACTTGGGGCGCCTGGGTAGCTCAGTTGATTGAGCATCTGACTTCGGTTCTGGCCATGATCTCATGGTCCGTGGGTTCAAACCCTGTGTCAGGGTCTGTGCTGACAGCTTAGAGCCTGGAGCCTGCTTCAAATTCTGTGTCTTCTTTCCTCTCTGCCCCTCTCCTGCTCTCTCTCTCTAAGAATAAACATTAAAAAAAATTTTAAAAAAGTTTATATAACTTACCCAATATCATATAGCTATCAGGAAGTGGTGTTACAAACATATTTGCAGGACTGCAAACCTGTGTTTTTTAATACCAGCCATAGGGAAATAGCTTTACCCTTGCATTCTGGTTACCTTGAACATATCCACATGGGCCATGTAGGCAGAGTTAAACAACAGTCTGGCCTAATTCTTACTGGAATGTCCTGCTAGCCTTCTGAGAACATAACAAGGTAGGCAGTCTTAGAAAGAGCTTCCATACAGCTGTTTCTCATTTGCCTCTCTGGCACCAATGAGGCAGGGAACTTTCCACCTCATTCTTCCGCAACATAGATCCACCTGCGAGCTGTAAAACTGCTTAGATGCACTATGGAATTTGCTACTCCCCGTTGCCTCTTCCTCGTACTATTGCTATCATCTGGTCCACCCAATTTAGTGTTGTCCTGTGGGATAAGAGACCAGGCCAGGAAGAGTGAGGTAACTGATACGTCCAGGGCACACAGTTTTAGGAGGCATTCGTTCCAAGGGTCATACAAGTACTGACCTGACCCTGCAGGTGCAGGATCCTGGCAGTGAGTGCCTCCTTAAATTTTATCCTTTAGGCACCTGATTCTTACAGGTGCCTACAAGAGCAGCGTTGGCATCTGTACAATCCTAGGAGTCAGTGACTCCTCAAAGTTTGTGCCCTAAGCACCCCACCTGTCTCGCCAAGTCCTGACCCTCTGAGGGATATGGAGAGAGCTAACAACCATGGTGACCTTGGTCATGCTGTGTATGCAACAGACTCTTTCAATACATTTGACTTGTTTCCCGGTTGAACTTATAAAAATATGCCAAGCCAGCCTAGTCCCTGCCCACATGCTGCTGCTCAGGTACCACTGCTGCTAAACACCTGTATTACATCGCCTCCGCCATATGTGTTGCTATCATCTGCTGACTAGGATCCTTCACTATACAAATAATTTTATCTCTTAACATGATTTTAGATCATGAAAGTTTCACTTGTCCTGCAAGGTGTCAAATACCTAAGAGACATTATTAGTCAGTCCTTGACACAAGCCATGTAAAGGCAGCCTCGTCTAATGCAGGAGAGCTCTGCTCCTAGGTCAGCCAAGGCTGGCTTAGGAATCAGAAGTCTCAAGTCTTGGGAAGGTTGAGCTGCAAGAGCAGCAATTAGTGTCAGGGCTCCAAGAAGTGTAAGATTTGAGGGCAGCCTGGACACCGAGGATCGCATCAGGACAGGTTAAATAAACTCCACATTGTGCTGCACTGATGCTGTTGGTTACCCAGCTGCACCCTCCTCCCTGTGACTCCTTCTCCAAGAGTTGACATATTTTCCCCCTTGACAGAGACTTTGAATAATGGAGCTTAGGGATTAATCATGTGGTTTTCAGTGCACATCATTTAAGTTCGCTGTTTAAGTCTTGCTTCCCCTGCATACAGGCGGGAAAAAAAAGATTTTGGGATTGAGGTCTCCCTCAGGGCTACTGCCATATCCTTATTTTTATCCCTAAAGAGTGGATCAGCCAGGTATGGTCAAAGAAAAGATGTTAAAATAGCTTGGGTATCAAATACGTTAAAAATGAAGAAAATTAAATTCTAAATAACACACTGAATCTAACACTGCACATGCCATAAACCCAGACTATCTCGAAATCTGAGAGTTGCATTTAAATTAATATCAAGTTTTCAAGTTGCACACTTCTAAAAAATCACTTTACATAATATAAAAATACTTAAAACATTGTAATATTGTTATCAGCTACTGATATTTTAAATTTTGGTTTATACATATTTAAAATTTGGGACCATTTTAGAAATTGTTTGAGGGAAAGTGATTCAGTATCAATACAGAGTGCATTAAAATAATCTATCAAAAGTCTATCAGTATAGTGAAATCAATAAAAAAAAGATATCAACCATTTTCACTGAATGATTATATTTATAACTTGTGCCAAGGTATTTAAAAACACTTAATGGGGTATTTTATGTTTGTAGAGAAGCTTACAAAATTTATATATTCAAAATATCAAAATTAAGGATTTATCTCAACCTTTTTACAGAAAAATTTCTCGAATGTCCCTCATCTCCCATTCTCTCTTCATGCAGCTTTGGCCCCACTGGATCACTGCAACCCTCTTATTAAGGCTGCCATTGACATCCAATTGGCTGAATCATTGGTCAACGTTCATCATCACCTTCCTTGATCTTAAGCCACACTGACAAAGCTGACGGCTCCATCTTCCTTCAAATACTTTTCCTCGTGGTTTCCATTTAGTTTCACCCTCTATATGATTGTACTGGCTACCAGGGCTTTAAATATCATGTATGCTGATGAATTAGGAAATTACATATTCAGTTTCAACTTATCCTCTGAGATGCACACTGCCTACTCTGATCTCCACTTGGATGTATTATAGCCATTTAAAATTTAATAATGCAAAGTCAAACTTGATTCCCACTTCTACCCCTCCCACAAATTAAGTTCCTGTCCCGGTGCTCTCCATCCTCACATCACCTTTCACCCAGCTTCTCAGCAAATCCTGCCAATTCTATCTTTAAAAAATGGCTTGGGGTGCCTGGGTGGCTCAGTTGGTTGAGCATCCGACTTCAGCTCAGGCCATGATCTCACGGTTTGTGATTTTGAGCCCAGCATCAGGCTTTGTGCTGACAGCTCAGAACCTGGAGCCTACTTCCAATTCTGTCTCCCTCTCTCTCCGCCCCTCTCCCAGAGACTCCCACTCTGTCTCTCTCAAAAATAAATGAAGATTAAAAAAATTTTTTTAATAATTAAGTAAAAAATAAAAAACAAAAAATGGCTTGACTTTGACTATTCCTTACCACATACATTCCTACCATCCTATTTCATTGGACCGTATCAATATTTCTCCCTTGACTAAAGAAATAGTCTAACTGTTGTCTCTACATCTGTCCATGTCTCTTCTTTCCCCCACGTATTCTCCACACAGCAGTCAGGACTATCCATTCAAAATGTAAGTTACGTCAGATTCCTCCTCTGATCCAAACCCCCAGGGAGGTTTCCATTAATCCTAGAATAAAACACAAATTTATCACCATGTCCTGCAATGTCTTGTAGTGATCCGGCCATCTCTCTGATATCATCCTTTTCCCATTATCCACCAGTATGCTATTTCCAGTATGGAAATACTGGCATTTCCAGTATGCCACCCAGTCACACTGACCCCACTGTTGTTCCAAAAACAGTCTAAATATGACGCCTATCTTAGGGTCATGTTTACACATGCTTTTCATGCTTCTCAGAATACTCATTTCCTATACATCCTCCTAATTAACTCACTCCATCAGATCTCAGTTTAAGTATCAAAATCTCAAACAGACCTTCCCTAACTGTCTAAATCAGTGAAAGTTCCACCCGGAAACAAATGGCAAACTCAAAAACATCATAAAAGAGCAATTAATACAAGGATGCTTTACAGAGGTACTGATGGTTCCATGGATCCAGGAGAATAGGGAAGCACAGGGATTAGTAATAGCTGGAAGTTTTACCCAACCCTAAATCCAAAGAAGATAAAAGAACAATGTTGTCAAGAGCCCAATAAAGGGTGAACACCTCCCATCACTCTCTAGAACAGCTTGCCACACAGTAGGAGCTCAATAAATACTTTTTGACTGGATGAATGACTGACTGGATAAAGCACATAATACCATTTTTATACACAAAATAGCTGAGGCTCAGAGTATAGAAATGATGAAGAATTTCTCATTTTTGTATAAATATATCACTTTGAAAGATGGCTCAAGGCAACAGTGTTTGCACAACCCATCTTTATAGAATGCCTGAATGAACAAACTAATAAATGACTTGCCCAAGATCAAACAGCTGGTAAATTCTGGAAAGAAACTTTGAAATCCCAAGTGTTATAACCCCAAGCACCACGTACATTTTTTCCATTATACATCACTGATCAGACATCCTACTAAAGGAAAAGGCACTCAACTCTGTATTATCTTAAGGCAACAAATTTCTATATATCCCAGGGTTTCTAGTTCATAAGAAGGAAATATACAAAATGACTTAATAGATAATAAACAATATATTAAATTTATCTTCTGGTGAAATACTGCCAATACTTCAAGTTAAAGACCTGACACCTTAATCATTATACAGTGATATGCTTGAAAACTTGATCTAACATATATGCTTAGCAATAATAGTTCAAACACATTAAACTACAAGTCCGTAATGTTTTTATGTAACATCTCATAGTGTGTAGGTTCACAGCCCTGAGGAGTAATAGAAGAAAAAATTTCCTTAAAAATCATTCAGTTTTTCACACAATGCTTAATGGAAACAAACTTCCATCAGAGAACAGCATCTCCTTGAGGCAAGCATCCAAATAATGAAGCTGAGTTTGTTAATGAGGCATCTTTCTCCTCTACCAGACTTCAGCTGTTAGTGTTTCCTTGGCAACTTTACAGGGTAAATTTCCTGGGAGGCAGAGAAGCAGGAAACACACACAACCAGTTTTATAAACCTCCTTTCCTACAGAAGCCAGAAAAAGCCCTTTGTAGTCATTCTTTGAAATTAAAAAAAAGGAAAATATCTACACTTTTACTTTGACCACAGTCCAGCCCAAATCTGAATGTTCCATGAGCCACACAATTCTTTCATAAAAGAATAGGGGCACCTGGGTGGCTCAGTTAGTTAAGTGTCCGACTTCGGCTCAGGTCACGATCTCACGGTTTGTGGGTTCGAGCCCCACATCGGGCTCTGCACTGACAGCTCAGAGTCATGGGATCAAGATCTACATCAGGCTCCATGCTCAGCATAGATTCCCTTTCTCTCCCTCTGCCCCTCTCCCCCACTCACTCTATCTCTCCATCTTTCTAAAAATATTGTTAAAAATTTAAAAATTAAAAAAAAAAAGAATGATTGAGCCTATGTGGTGACTGTGCTGAACATGAAGAGCATGATGGTAAATAAGTCAAGGTCATAGCTTTCAAAGAGTTCTGAGTCTGGTGGGGAGTCAGAATGACAAAGACAATTTAGTCAGTATATGTATATTGTACACATAATAAGCACAAGGCATCACACAGAACTTGGTGTATGGGATCTAGAGGCTATGACATGCTTTCTCAGTTCAAGGATCTGTTCAATCAAAGAGTGTGTCAATCTAAGAGTAAAAGTAGATCTTCCAATCTAACAACATGAGGAAGAATCCTGAGAAACAAGTTGTTAAAATTATACTATACAAGTGTTGCAGGAGTAGATTTTATAGGGTGACAATAAGTTTCCATATTTGTTTTTGAATGCATACTGGGTAAGTTTGTCCTAAGACCTTGGCTGGGTAACAAAATAACATTAACTGGGCACTGACTATACCAGACACAGTATAAACAGCTCTACTGTCTTACTACATAGCATCTTAGCTCCTTTAGATGTAATTTCCATCATTTTTAAGATGGAAGAGAGTCTTCCCAAAATCGCACAGCTAGTAAGTGTTCAAATCTAGAAAGGCTGACTCCAAAGGCAATGATTTCTAACAATTATGCTCTCTTAAATAAGTGGAGGTGTGGGGAGAAAACGGGGAGAACTTCCTGGGATGCCACATAATGACTTGAGAGAAAACATATTTATTCAATATTTGTGGAAAGAATGAATTGACTTGCAAACAGAATTTTTCTGAGGTGAAGTGGATCGTCTCTGATGGGAAAAAGAATAGCCTTGTTTGACCTAAAGATATGAGAGTGAATGCCATTGAATTTAGCAAAAAAGTACAATTCCAAAGATTTCTGGCATATATTTTTAATTTCAAAGCATTGTCCTCAAACTCACACCTAAACAGGAAATCTAAAATGTAGCAAAGACACAATTGTACTAGTGTTGCATGGAACAGGGTTTTCTGAAGAAAGTACCAAAGAGATTTAAGGTTCTGCGCTTTTTCTATGAAATACCTTCTCTGAAACGCTTTCCTTTATGAATGTTTTGTGTGTTACTTTTTCTTTTTCTATTCCCTTCCATATGGCTGAGGTGATAAAGGGAATCTTTTGCTGAATCCTGACTCAGTCTCTGTCAGCTCCTCTTTGCCAACTTTTTACACTGATGTATCCTTGTTATCTCAAACTCGACAAGTCCAAATCAGACATCATCTCCTCTCCTCCTCTGCAATTACTATGGTCAGCTGCCTCCCATTCAATTTCTTCCCCCAGTTCTTATGTTATTGGTCCTTCCAATAAACATTCAGTTGCCCAATCTGGATTTCTGGAGGTTCAATAAAGTCTTCCCTCATCCTGATATCTATATACCAAGCCAGTTCATTTTTCCTTCTAAAATATCTGCTCAGCTCAATCTATTGCCTACTTTTAATAACTACTGCATTCACTGCCTTAGTTTAGAATCTCATTTTATTTTTACCCCAATGTAGGCCTTCTCCAAAATAGTGTATTTTTTGAGTTATTTTTTCCACTCTCACACTCATACGATCTCATCTACTGAGAAGTGGTTCTCAAAGAGTGGTCTAGAGGCCAGTAGCATCAGCGTCACCGGCAACTTAGAAATATATTTTCTTCAGCTTTACTGCAGTCTTACTGAATTGGAAACTCTGCTTAACAAGCCCCCCAAGTAAGTCTGATGCAGGCTAAAGTTCGGTAACCACTACTCTAGAAAGATGTGTTTCAAATACAAATATGTGTAGATTATTCCCAAATTCAAAATTCTTAATAAAGTCCCCTTTCTTCTTAGGAAGAAAAAATATCAAGTGTATTTATGCATGAGGTCTTTCAGTATATCATTATGGACTACTTTTCTCATTTTACCTTTCACCACTTCCTCACAGAACCCTTATACCCTTATCATAATGAATCCTGTACTTCCTTTGTTGTGTCAAGTGTTTTCTTACTTCTATGCTTCTGCATCACAGACGCTAGTGCCTAGAAAGCCACCTCCCTCCTCTGGATAAATCTTACCCTTTTTAAAAGGTAAGACTCAGGAGACTTTCTTGAGTCCCTCAAATGAGACTGCTGGTTCTGCTGTCATCCCCAGTATTCTGCACCTAACTCTATCACAACTTTATTACACTATTTTGTAATTGTCATTTTACTCATGTGTCTTTCCCATTCATTTGAGGGTTAAATCAGCTCAGTACTGTACTTATTACTTCTGTATCCTAAGAAATTACCACAAAACACAACCAGTAAATGTTAGATGAATTTGATACATTTATGTTGAATTTAGCTTCCTATGAATTCCTTCTGCAAGGAGAGGATGAGCTGATTGGCTGACATTAGTGCTTGGGACTGCTTTGAAATGTGCATTATCCTATAATAATAGATTTTCATTCTTATTACATATTTGTTTCATTAGTGTACAGCAACCACTGAGGAACTGATTACCTTTGAGTTTACTGCAGAAATTCAACTTCTGGAGGACAAGAGTGATCAGATATTTTTGTTAACACAACAGAGGCACCATCCCAAGAGACCCTGCCTGAGCCCTTCAATTCTACCTCAAGTCTGCAAAATGCAATACATATGAAAGAATAAATACTTCAGTGATTAGGAGAATAGGTTCAAGCCTATGTTCACTACTTACTAGCTGTGTGAATGTAGGCAAATTTCTTTATGTTCCTCATGTAAAATAAGTCAATCTATGTCCTAGTACCCATCTTAGGAGGACACTGGAATATTAATTGTGACTGTTCATGGAAAGTTACTTGTTGACAACTTATAGTAAATATTCAATTAATATTAGTTATTACTATACATGAAATAATGCATCGACAAATTAGATTATAAACAAGTAAAATAAAGATAGGTTATCAACACAGATTACATGGTATACATTGAAACAGATATGGATTAGAATACATATGGATAAGACCCAGATACAGATTAATTCTAGCTATAAATCTCCATTAAATTTATAGAATGTATTTTCCCTGAAAGGCAAAAGACCCTAAATTCTGTATTTTACCTCCTCAATGCATCCTACAATTTTTCAGGTATTTTTGTGGCTTTGGTTATTATAAATTTTCACCATTAGTTTTAAATATATAATTTTTATTCTTCTTACTAAAATTTGAGCAATCCTTTTGCTGTAGAATTATTTACTGAATAAAATTCATACCATCAACCTAAACATAACTTATTCCTCTTTCAGTGTGTGTTATCTGACATCACATATTTATGTACCAGAGTGGGCAGCTTTCAGCCTGTTCAAAATGTGCTATAGGAACTGAAAGAAAAGATCTGGCATTTAAAAGAGGATATCAATGCTATAATCCTAGATACACATAATTTATGGGAGATTTATCTATCAGCCTTTGTTGGTTGAGAGTCAGAGACTCAATTACTGTGATCTTAGTTTACAATTAAACCTCCAATTATATTATACTTAGTCTTCCCCTACCAGACACAAAACACAATAACTAGGAAAAAATACAATATCTTACCCTTTTAAAGTATCCAGTTTTATTTTTAACTCCTTAAATAAGAGCCTAAAATATCTGCTGCATTGAAAAACTAACTGGAGATTATCCTATCTAAGGTGATTTTTAAAAATACATCTATCCTCCCAACAACTATTATCTGGAATTCCATTAATTACACTAAAATACCTCAACACCATTTATCATTTTGACTTATAAATACTTGCAAGAAAGAATTGCTTGTGAACTGAAAACTAAAACAGAGCAAATAATTTATTAAAAAATATATGTATATTAAACAGATAATTCTAATAAATATCTATCTCTCTCTCTTAATATATTTAAGTATTTGGCCAATTAACATTAATAGTTTTTAAGGTAATTATGAGAAGCTGTCAAGAGAGCAAATAAGATATTGTCAAATACATTAAGTTCACACTTTCAGAAAAGTTTGGCACGGGTTTGTCAGCTAAACGTTATGTATTGCATGTGCATACTTTAATTTTGGAAATGACAGCCATGGAGGAATCAGATAGAACTAGGGGAGAGATGAGAACTTGAAAACACAGGAATCAGTAGCACTATCTAAAATCAGATATGCAGGGCACCTGGGTGGCTCAGTCAGTTGGGCGTCCAACTTCGGCTCAGGTCATGATCTCAAAGTCTGTGAGTTTGAGCCCCGCGTCAGGCTCTGTGCTGAGAGCTCAGAGCTTGAAGCCTGCTTCGGATTCTGTATCTCCCTGTCTCTCTGCCCCTCCCCTGCTCAAGCTCTGTCTCTCTCTGTCTCAAAAATAAATAAAAACATTAAAAAAATCAGATATGCAAAATTTTCAGAATGGAGTCTAATCTGAATCTAAGGGATATGCAGACAAATTCCCTTTGCATTGCTATTTACTTTGGCAGGAAAAAAAAATTACCAAGTTCTAAATCATAAGAAGTAAATTTCAAATTCATTTCCTATTTTTTCTGCTTTTGAAATGATGAATGATGATTAGAATGGTAACTAGAAATAGCAATTAAAACATATGATTTCTCTACTTTTCTTCTGGGCAAGCTCCATTTCAACTGATGCTACCAAAATTCTGATATGAATCAATGTTTACAATATCTATATCATATTCTCAAAATACTATTAAATGAAAGGAAATGAACTCACTGAAATGAGAACATAAAATGCATTGATGTTATGCTGCTAAATTAATTGAGATTACAATATAATGCAAGAGTCGTCTAACTTGAAGACTTAAAGAGTCAATGACAGAATGTTCTATAATCAGTTTATGCTCTATAGACAGCCTTGTTTTCTTCTATTCATTTGATCAGATTCCCTAAATAAATAAATAAATAAATAAATAAATAAATAAAGCCAAGCTTCACATTTATAATATGCTTTGATTTACTATGATTTAAAATATTTCGTATTCAGATCTTTCTTTTCCTTCATATTTCTGGAATATATTTTTCACTATTAATTATTCTTCTCAGATGTAACAGAACATTCAACGGAGCCACACAGCCAGGTTAAGAATTCCAAAGTGAACAGAACACTAAGTCTCCTGGGATTAGTGCAATAACAAAGAAGTATGAATATTTCTCTTGCTTAAAGCCACCCAGACAGAAAATGCAGACAATCCTCCATTTTGCATGGCACAGTGTTAGCTGAAACTGGTAGATATAAGAACCATGTCCTGACTCTGCATGGCTCTGTGGTAACTCAGCTACTGTATAAAGCAAGGACACCACTCTCTGGTTCTGACACCCACTGGTTTCAGGTAACACAGTACATGTAAACTAAGGACTGCCTACAGTTACGTTGTAATGGTACATCAGTCTTTATTTCTTTGCCTCCAGCATCCCCAAAACTGGATTGTGAATCCTGAATGCATAATGCAGTGGCTATGTATAACCCAACATTAAAGTTAAAAACTGTCTCAATTTTAGTTTGGCCCAAAACCAGGAACAATGTAATGGTGACAAATATTCCCACATCCTCAAGCAAGGAGCTACACCAGGCCATGCTAGTATACTATTAAAAAAAAAGTTTCTGCCAAAATTCACAGGCATCTTGTCTTAAGGGGGGCATTATTGGTATATTGGGTAAGAAAATCTTTCTATACATATATTCTACTATAATGAAAACATTTAACATGGCATCTAACCCCTTAAAATTTTAAGTATATATTAACTATAGGCATATGTTACACAAGTCCCTGGAACTTACTCATTTTGCATAACTGCAACTTTGTACTTGTTGATTAGCAATTCCCCATTTCCTCCTTTCCAGAGTCCCTGGAAACCACTATTCTCTGTTTCCATGACTTTGACTATTATAGAGACCTCATATAAGTGAAATCATGCAGAATCAGTCCTTCTGTGACTGGCTTATTTAACTTAGCATAAAGGCTCAAGCTTCATTCATATTGTTGCATTTGGCAGGATTTCCTTCTTTTTTAAAGCCATATAATATTTCATTGTACATACATATGTATTAATGTGTGTGTGCACAGTATATGTGTATATATGCACATGTGTAAACATACATTTTCTTTATCCATTTATCTATTTAAAACTTTTCCACATTTCTACGTAAATTGTGCTACACCGAAATCTTTTCAAGATCCTAATTTTAATTCTTAATTGGATAAATACCCAGAAGTGAGACTGGTAGATCACATGGTAGTTCTGTTTTGAATTTTTTGAGGAACCTCCATACTGTTTTTGATAGCAGCTGCACCATTTTGCATTCCTACCAACAGCGTACAGGGTTCCAATGTTTGTATATCTTCACCGACATTCGTAATCTTCTTCATGCACAATGCAGTATCTTTGCCTTCAGGATGTGTGGCAACTTCAGACATGGGCACTAAAGCACATCCCTATTTCTTTGATTTTTGTTTTCAGTTTATTTATTACAAAGACAGTGCACAGAAGAGGCAGAGAGAGAGAGAGAGAGAGAGAGAGAGAGAGAGAGAGAATCCCGAGGAGGCTCCACACTGTCAGCGCAGAGCTCAATGAGGGATTCAAACTCATGAACCATGAGATCATGACCTGAGCCGAAATCAAGAGTCAGATGCTTAACCGACTGAGCCACCCAGGTGGCCCCCTATTTCTTATTCACTTACCCCAACACACACACACACACACACACACACACACACACACACACTCCTGAAGACCATATTTGGCTACACAGGTGGGAGTACATGCTGAAAGGTAGTTGACCCAAGAGACTTCCTAGTAGGGTTAAGTAACTTAGCCTAGGGATGGAGAAGTGGAATTTCAGGGAATAAGAAGTGTATTGATTTCTTATTGTTGCTGTAACAAATTAGTACAATTTAGTGGCTTAACACAACACACATTTATTCTCTTACAATTCTGGAGGTCAGAAGTCTAAAAATCAAGGTGTTGGCAGGGCTGCGTTTCTTCTGGAGACTTTGGGGAGAACTCTTTCTTGCCTTTTCCAGATTCTAAAGGCCATCTGCATTCCCTGTTCCATGGCCCCACTTTCCAACTTCAGAGAGCAGAACTCCAATCTCTGTTCGACCTTTACATCTCCTTTTTCTGATTCTAATCCTCTTGCCCCCCTCTTATAAGGCCCGTTAATGATTACAGGAACTCATCCAAATAATTCAGAACCATCTCCTCATCTCAAGATCCTAAACCTACTTGAAATGTCCCTTTTACCACATAAGGTGACATATTCACAGGTTCTGGGAATTAAGAGGTGAATACCTTTGGAGGTTTGCTATTCAACCTACCATAAGGGGATATTAAAAATATAAGCCAGAGTAGGCTTAGCCTGTATCACAGGAACTGTAAGGATATCTCAGATTCAAAACAAACAACACTTTCTGACCAACCCAGCCAGAAGTGACCTCTTCATCCACTGACCTTCCATTATATTTTTTTCATGTACAAATTGTCATACATTCTGTTTTCTTTTTGTATAAAATTTTAATTTCCTTAGCAGAGATATATCTACACCTCTCTATGTTCTATAATCTCTTGATAAATATGTCAATTCAAAAACCCCAAATTCAAGGAAGGATGCTTGGAGTATACAGTTGTCTGTGCAGTGGAAGCAAGGTGTTCTTAAAGCCTCTACCAAAAAGGATTCCCTTTTAGGTCCCATTACTCATTATTCTCCTATTCTAAGGCACTGAAACCTAAGACATAATTAAAAGATAACTCATTATTGGAATTAGTCACTAACACTAAGTGAATCATTTCAACATATTCTAACCCATCTTAAGTACTTCCAGCACAAACTCATTGGGAGGAAGTACATTACGTTACTCATTCTTTTACTGTCTACGCTGCATTTGCTAAGCATCTTGAACACAAAATAAGATTACTTCAACAAGTACCTACTGATGGATAATAGCTCAAAGCAAACTTTAATCAGTCGTAGAGAAGAAACAAGTCATTTCAGACCCAAGGAGAGAATTCCGTAAGGAAGAAAGTTATCAAAAAGGGAAAGAGAAGAAAAAAAGATACATCTCCCTTCTTCCACAATATTAGGGGTTTTTTTAAGCTTATTTATTTATTCTAAGAGAGAGACAGAGAGAGAGAGAGAGAGTGAGAAGGAGTAGCAGAGAGAGAGGAAGACAGAAAATCCCAAGCAGGTCCCATGCTGTCAGCACAGAGTCAGACACAGGGCTCAAACTCACCAACCGTGAGATCATGACCGGAGCCAAAACTAACAGACAGATGCTTAACCAACTGAGCCACTCAGGCGCCCCTTCCACGTTTAGTATGTCTTTGGACACTGTGGTAGAAAGACTCTAAAATGGCTCTCAATGATTTCATGTTCTGGAATTCATGCCCTTGTGTAATCCCTTCCCCTTGAATGTCAGCTGGACCTAGTGAAAATGTGATAAAAAAAAAAAATGGGATGTCACTTCTGAGGTTAGGTTAGGTTTTGAAAAAATTGTGATACCTCTCTCTCTCTTTCTTTCTCAGAACCCTCTAGAGGAAGCTGCCACATTGTGAGCATCCCTGTGGGGAGGTCAATGTGACAAGAAACAAACATCTCGTGCCAACAACCAGCTGGGGACTGAAGCTTGCCAAGCTCATGCAAGTGAACTGAGAAGCAGTTTCCCCCTCACTTGAGCATGACATTTCTGCAGCCCTGGCTAATATTTTGATTGCAGCTTCAGGGGAGACCTTGGGTCTGAGGACCCAGCTAAACTGCACCAAACCTCTATCCACAGACACCGTGAGGCAATAAATGCTGTTGTTTTAAGCCACTAAGTTTTGAGAGTAATTGTTTACAAAAGACTAGATAGCTAATACAGCAAGTAAACCCAATATTCATAATTTCTACTTTATCATTCAATTTTATATATTCTCCATATAAGTGCTCTTATAAAACAAAAACACTGCACAAGATTAAACTTTTTATACTAATAAATCCAGAAAAAAATAAGCATTCTTCTATTTTTTATGCATCTGTACAACTGTAATT
The DNA here is from genome assembly GCF_007474595.2 of Lynx canadensis. Taxonomy (NCBI): domain Eukaryota; kingdom Metazoa; phylum Chordata; class Mammalia; order Carnivora; family Felidae; genus Lynx; species Lynx canadensis. The sequence goes on from NC_044309.1 coordinate 104,223,182, forward strand.
ATATTTTTAAAATCAAAGCAATGTTTGGGGGAAAAAACACTAAGTGATCAATTGATTAGCTGCATCATTGATACTTATCACTATGAATCATAAAAAAGTATGCATAACTCACAATATGCCTTCTTCCAAACACATTTCCATTGTCTTGGCCATTTCTGAATACTTAAAGATTCTTAAATTTCTAAGAAAAACATTTTTTTTGGTGATGATTACTACAAGGTTGAGTTTTGATACCTCAAAGCCTTGTAACTATCAGTTACAATATGGAATCTTATAAAGAAAAAGCAGTTTCTTTTCAATTATGTATGAACAACTTAGTCAAATTGACACAGCAGAATGTTTTAAAAGCACTGTGATTTTAGCTACTGAATATACCATCAGAGCAGATGACTCATACTTTATTTTTAACCTGAGATATTTTACAACAGAGATTAAAAATACTCCTCATTCAATGTCTGACCATCTAATAAAAATATGAGCATATCCATCCAATTCATTTCTACCTAGTGCTTTAGTAATAAATAAGGTAGTTTAAAAACATCCTTTTGAGGAAGCACTATAAAGTACAAATGACACTAAAATTCCTTATAAAGAATTCCCCTTTATATGAGCATTTACAATGATCCGGCCTCTTCTGCACGCGCGCACGCACACACGCACACACACACACACACACACACACACACACACACACACCAGCCAGAAACATTTTAAAAACATTTTCCTAAAAACCCTTATCTTTCTGCTCAAATGATCATCATTGATTCCCACTTCTTCTAAATGGTTTTGCATTTTATATCCCCAACTCATTTCCGTAGGCAACTCCTTGACCTCATTCCTTATTTCCAGGACTATTATGTAATTGTCTGAACAAGCAGGGTCCCCCAAAATGTGAGACAAATTTATCCAGAAGTCTGCACAGAGAAAATAGACTAGGAAGATAATCTAATTTCAACGTCTTGTGGTTCTGTGTCATATAGTTTGGTGGTAGTGTTAGTATGTGGCATTGGACAGTGTAATTAAGGAATAAGAGCTTTCGAGCCAGAATCCCTGGGTTTCAATCTAACCAGATATGGAACCTTAGGTTAGTTACTTAATATCCCTGTGCTTTCCTGTCTCACATATAAAACTTCTGTAATAGTACCTGTCTCACAGGGCGGTAGGGAGGGTATATGACTGTGCATAGTAACCGAAAACAAGGGTTAGCACAGGCAGCAAAAGCAGCTGCAGGCTTAGTCACCGCAATATTGTTTTGATGTATTTTGTTTTAAATTCTGAATTACATACTGACAGAGTAAAAAAAGTCTGGCCTTTCAATTTTACCAGGTTTGCGGCCTCCAGGCTCTGCATCTCATCCAATCATGAGGACGTGGTGACATAATTTCATCAGGAGACAATGTGACTGAATGAAAAGGAAAAAAGACTGACATATTTAAATATTGGCATACTTAAACCCTGAATATTTGACTTACAAAATCATGAAATAACCAAGCTTCTCTTATGAAGCAGAGGCATAAGGCAGGGTTAATAGATCTCACGATATTTTTACAGGTTTAGTGAGACCTAAAATTAAGCAGAATCTCTTCAAGTCTTCTTGAATTTCTCGGCTTCAGCAAAACTTTTTGTGTTAACACACATTACTGTGCTTTCACTTCTTTGAAGCTTACTTTTGAACAAGCAATTTCTCAAGCCATATCATGTTTTCAATTCTTCTCTCAGAAAAGGAATTAAAAATGTTTTGGACACTTTTTGGAAAACAGACAATAAAAAAGTTAACCTATTAAAATAGGATCTAATTAGTCTTGACCTATTTGATCTCCTGCTATGTTTTTCTACACAAGATGAAAAGATATTCTTTTAGCCTTAAACCTCATATACTTAAAAGGAAATAACGTTCTATCTTTTCAATTTGATTGTTTCTTTTGAGAAGCAAGATACTGTTTGCCTGTGAAAGTAAAAGATTTTAATCTTAAATGTGGATTTATTGTGAATCTAGAATAATTTTTTGTGGTTAAAATGAATCACAGACAGACATTACCTAATACAGAAGTGGCAGGCTTACATAGAAAATGTGGACTGTCCCTTGAATTTCTAAATTTTCTCTAATGAATATGTTTTAATTGTGTAATGAATTAAACATAGAAAGGAAGACAATCTTTTCCTCTCTCTCACTTTGGAGGTCTTATCAGAAAGTTATCAGAAAATTTCTCAGTAAATCATTTTTAAAACCTTAAGGCTATTTGGAGTCACTAAATGTTATACCATATGGTAAGTTATAGAAAATTATGCTAAATTATTTAAAAACTGATTCACAAAATACAATTATTTACTCTAGTTACAATTCTTTCCCCTTACAACAATTCTCAGCTCAGACTAGGAAGAGATATTTAATTAGTCTGGGGAAGGAAAGGAAAAGAGGATAAATTAAATAAGTTGGATTTATAATTATGACGAGTTTTAAGGCCACTTCAACTGAAAAATCTATACATAATTATATCACACTATTGGATTTAGATTTACGTTATTCAGAAGAGGATAATTTACACTTTTTGGTAATAACATTAACCTAGAAACCGCAAGAGAACATGGGTTGTCCTCAGTAAAATGAAAATCAATCAATAGAAAAACTTCCAGAATGTTACAAATGCTCTCACATTGTCTCACTATTCAGCACGTTTCCTCATGGCCAAGGCTTTGTTTTGTTCACTGGTCACTTTACAGGTATCTGGGTCAGTGTCTACAGGTACTCAAAAAGTGAGATTGAATGACTGGATGAATATACTATTTTAATTCAAATTAGGTTACAATGATCAATCAAGGAAGTATGTGCAATTAATTTTTAAATACCTTCATCTATGGTGTTTGGAATTTGCAATACGGAATACTATAACCAATGTGATAAGAATAATGCTATTCAGATAAATTTGTTTAATGACATTTTTAAATAAGCCATATTTTATATATACATATATTTTCATATAGGCATATATATTTCTACACACACATATATCTTCATATATATACATATATTTATACATATACATATACAAACATACATACACATAGGCTTTTACATACACAATAATGCGCGCACATTTTCATATACACAGACAAATGTAAATATGTTACACACACACACTATTAGTGGAAAAATATTTCCATTAGTGGAAAAGAAGATTCATTCCATTTCTTCTTTAAAGTAGCAGCTTTAAGTAGACTGGATCTATGTTATTTGTTGCATGTTCCATGATAATTCCCATGTATCATAATAAATGCATTTGAGCAAAAGGGACTTTACTATAAATACTGGGAAAGCTAAGATATTTGCTATCCATGAGTAACTCTGAATACAAACTTATTTCTTCCAACTCAGAAAAGCCTTTAAATCGGTATTCTACTATCAAAGGATATAAAGAATCAGATTATAGATCTACTATAAAACAACATAAAGACTTCAGAAATAAAACATGATAGGATTCAAGAAATTAAAAGAAATCACTAAAGATGATATATAGAGTAGAAACCTTTTTTGATGGGCAAATTAACTACCCATATCCTCAAACATTAATAAAAGATAAAACAGGATCAATTTGACTTGTATTTGATTTGTTTCAGTAGCAGTTTAAAAATCTGATAGGGTTGGAGCACCTGGGTGGCTCAGTTGGTTAAGCATCCAACTCTTGATTCTGGCTGAGATCTGATCTCACAGTTCATGTGATGGCCCCATTTCAGGCTCTGTGAAGATAGCACGGAGCCTGATTGGGATTCTCTGCCCTTCCCTCACTCATGCTCTCATTCGCGCTCTCTCTCTCTCTCTCTCTCTCTCTCTCTCTCAAAATAAATAAATATTAATTTTTTTTTAAATCTGCTAGGATTGAGCAGACCCTACTCTGGTATACATTATATGAAACATTTTATTTAAAAAATATAAATAAGGGTCACCTGGGTGGCTCAGCTGGTTGAGCATCTGACTTCAGCCCAGATCATGATCTCTCAGTTTGTGGGTTTGAGCCCTGTGTTGGACTCTGTGCTGACAGCTCAGAGCCTGGAGCCTGCTTCAGATACTGTGTCTCCCTCTCTCTGCCTCTCCCCTGCTCATGCTCACTCTCTCACACAAATAAATAAACATTAACATTTTTAATATAAATAAATAAATATAATCTACATAAAATTATTTTATTTTTAAATGATTTTAAGATTGTGTAAACACTAATTTTTCAATAGATATTTCCTTCTTGTTTTAAAAATTTTCCCCAACATTTATCATAAACATTTTATGTATCAAAAATTGTGTAGTGGTAAAATTACTTTGTTCATAGTCATGTAAGCCCTTATCCAGAATATAGAAACATAAAAATTATTGTAAACTCCCTAAAACAAAAGTTAGCTTCTCCCTTGGTCATTAGAATCAAGTGTAGATTAAGTGTAATCTAATTACAAAATGTAAAAAGAAACAAATTATTGGATTCTAAGATGATTCCATAAAGATAAAAGAATACCTTTAGTGGTTTTTATCACTATCCTTTGTAATTGTCTTACAACATTAAATTATATTAATTATTGTATCTTAATATACATTTCTTAGCCCTGAACCATCCTCTAGGTATCTTCCTGTCTTTCCTGCCTTTTAGTCCATCTTTTAGAAGAAGCAAAGGTATATTAGCTTCCTATATCTTCAATTATTCAATACCAAACCTGTTTCTGCTTCTACAAATTCTACTGAATTTTATCTTGCCAAAGGCACAATGATCTTTACGTATGTCTAAATATTTTTTTTTAATGTTTATTTTATTTTTGAAAGAGAGAGACAGAGTCTGAGCGGGGGGGGGGGGGCAAAGAGAGAGAGTGAGACAGAGAACTTGAAGCAGGCTCCAGGCTCTGAGCTGTCAGCACAGAGCCTGACGTGGGGCTCAAACCCACGAGACATGAGATCATGACCTGAGCTGAAGTCGGACCCTTGACTGACTTAGCCACGAAGGCGCCCATTAATAAAATTCTTATTAGATGTCCACACGACTATAACATGGTTGAATCTTCACTCCTTGAAATTTTAACCTATGAAACTTGCTTCCATGAAAATATTGGACTTTCTCCTAGTTCTAACCCTATCCCCAATGACCACTCCTCAGATTCTTTCATGCCTGTCTCTACCTGAAACTAGTGTCCCTCAAAATTAAATCCTTGACCCATCTGTCTTCTTACTCTGTGATTCCCCTGGAGGATCTCATCCATTTATAGGGAAATAATTACCAGCAATAGTGTGCTGATGATTCCTGAAACTTCATCTGTCCTGTGGCTTATTGTCACTGAGAAATCTCAAATGTAATGTATCCAAACTGAAGTCTTCATCTTTTCTTCTCAACTGACCCTCCCACCTCAATTAATAATACCACCATTCATCACCCAGATCAGACTCTGCAGAACCCCTGGATGATTCCTTTCTCCATCACATCACCCAGGCCTTCTAATTTTACCTCTTAAGTAAGTCTCAAATTCTGTGCCCATCTTTCCAGATGTGAAATACAGAAATACAGATTCTACATCTTATCCAAAAGTTTCTGATTCCGTGGGTATAGGAATAAAAATCTGCATTTCTAGCAAAGGATGTTTGTTTGTTTTTGTAGGATGGGTAAAATCTGAGGTGTACAGGCTGTGTATAGACTATAGATAAGGAGTCACTGAAGAATAAAACAGGGAACTAATAATGGTGCTAGGCATGAGAAATCAATCCTATAACATTTGGTAAAACACTGGTTTGGAAGGTAGTGGAGAGGACATGTACAAATTTAAAGATCCCATTATCATTCTATCTAGTCTTTTCTTAGCTGTATTCCTCAGAAAAATATAATTTTTTCTGTTTTTTCAAGATTTTTGTTGTATCTTATTGTTGGAGAAGATTATATCCTTTATTTAAAAAAAAAAAAAAAAAAGACAACAGGCCCAAAATGGATTTGCTCATGCTAAACCCTATGTCAATACTGTACCAAGACTTCTCCCAGAAATGAAATCTTACTTAAACCAGTCAATCAGGAATCTCCTGATCAGCGCTAGTTATGTAATATTCATGGCAGACCCTTATAATCCCCTAAAACAAAAGTAACTTTGAAGTAATGAACTCACTTTTTTGCCTAGTATAACCTCTTTGTTCCTGCTCCCTTCCTTCTGTAAGAGTCTTTAATTTTGTACTGCTCCTCAGAGCTCCTTCCTATAAATTAGATTGGATGCTGCCCAATTTGAATCAATGTTTGCTCAAGTAAACTCTTAAAATGTATAATATGCCTCGGTTTATATCTTAACAGTTCTTAGTGTCGAAAGACAAAATCAAAGGAGACCCCCGATCTCCCCGCCTCCCAAGCTCCTGGAGCAAGGAACAACCAGACATGGATGGATACCTGTTGAGCCTCTTGAGCTCACTGCTTTCTCACTGCCTCAAGGGGTCCTAAGTCCTTCTCGGATCCTCTGCAGCTTTGCGTTATGAACTTTCAGACTCTGAGAATTTCTTTTTCTGAACTGGACCGTGAAACCAACTGGGCCTGGACGGGTCTGACTTAGAACCAGACTGGGTTCAGGGTTGGACTGGGTCCTACAAAGAAACGGGACTGGTCCAAGTTCAGGCAGAAACTGGCTTACAAACTGGACCCGATCCAGGACTCTGCGTAGAAACCAGACCAGGTCCGGCGTTGAACTACTTCCGGCTTAGACCAGATCCTGTCCAGGGTCAAATTGGGTCCCACTCAGAAACCAAACCAGGTCCAGAGTCGTTCTGGTCTACAATCATTCTTGGTACGACTTAAAGCTGCGCTGGGTCGAGTGCAAAACCTCAGGTGAGTAAAATTCTACTTCGAGGCTGAACGAGCAGGTTAAACTTATCAAAGATAGTCTTGAATTACAGAGGCCTGTAATTTATGAGCTCATCCATTTATGAGCTGCCCTACAGAAAAAGGGGTCTCAGCCAAAAACTCACCATAAAGGATAAAGGGTAATTATTTTTCCTAGGCTACAGTTTATCATTACTAGGATGAGATCTGCTCATTCCAGAGTCTGCAGACTAGATTCTGGGAAAAATGGCAGAAGCTGGCAAAGGGTAAGAATTCTTACCAAAGCCAGCTCTCCTAGATAGCTATCTGTGTGCCTGGTTGAGAGAGGAAGGTGAAATTTTATGTTCCCTTTTCCTTTCCAAATTCAGATTGGCTGGCAAAAACAAAAACAAAAACAAAACAAAACAAAAAACCCACCATAGATATAGATAATAGATGATGTAGATACAGATAGATAAATATAGTTATAAATATATAGATGTAGATATAGACATATAGAAATAGATATAGATATAACTTCTCTTTAAATTGTGACCCCTGAATTTGCTTTCAGGCTTTCAAGTATTCATTGGTTGTGGATCCTTTCTCTTTCTTGAACAGCTTTGACCTCTTGTTCGACTTGTTTTGTCTCCTGAGAAATTTTTTGGCAACTCTCAGGTTGAGGACCACAAAATTATGGCTGGACAGAAATGTGAGTTGTTTTCCATTTGGGGGTAGGATCCTACTGACCCTGATCTTTGGGAGTGGCTTGTATCTTAGGAAAGTAATATCTTTTGCACCCTCTCTGGGGCGCCACTGTGTTTAAGGAGTTGTTCAGTGCTGCCAATGAAGTCCCCAGGTAAGGGCCAAAATGACCAAAAAAATGGATTTTTTTTCTTTGCCATAAATGCTAAGTCTGACCTTGTTACATAAAATCATTTGGCTTTTTGGGGCTATTCTCTGGGGACCACAGTTAACTCAGAAAGCACAGTAAGCCTATCTAACCACAAGGGTAACAAAATTGCACTTGATATATAAATGAAAATATTTTTAAAAATTACAATTGTTAAGGACAAATTTTGACTCAATATATGTCTATTGCTTTCAAATTTAAAAAAGGTAAAATTCCTGTTCTTATGCTTTTTAAAAATGTTTTCTTCTGTTAAATATAAAATTTATCATAGCTTGTGAAAACATAAATGATGAGCTTATAAGAAAAATATATAGAACCTGAAAACTTTTTCTGTCCAAAGGTTTTTTTTTTGTTTGTTTGTTTGTTTTTTTGGCACATTCCACAGCATATGGTTTTGGAACATGTGTTTCAAAACAATTTTATGTCACCATGTAAAAGATTACTAGTTTCACTTCTGGCATTGTGCATTATGTTTGAATTTACATTTCAATTTCATTCAGTGTTCAGAATGATATAAAAAGTAAGTGATGGTTAAAATTTACCACAGAAATATTTCGGAGAACAATTACCAATAACAACCAAGAAGAGAAAGAGAGAAGGAGAGAGAGAAAGAAAGAAAGAAAGAAAACATAAAATTTAAATAAATTAGTTGGATATAAAAATTGAGTGAAAAAAAAATTTGAATGGAAATAAATTTCACTGAGAATGCTCAAAATATGAATTTCCTATATTTTTTGTACTTTAAAAATCAATAAAATGTTGTCTACAAGTTGTTCCCAAATTGGAGTGAAAAAAAAAAAATCTGGAAGATAAAGCAGAGACTGCTATGGAGAGTTGGGTAAACTCATCAAGAATTTTGAACAAGTAAAAGTGTTCAAGATTTTGAGATTGATAGCCTAGATTCTGGGGTAATATTGTGTCCTCCAGCACTTAGGGGCAAGGTGGCGAATTACCCCACTCTGAATCTCACTTCCCTCATCTGTGAGATGAAGACCATCGTGAGAGCCCTGCACAGGACTGTTGGGCAGATTAAATGAAATGCTCCAAGTAGAATTGTTGGCACAGTGCCTGGCATTCAGTCATCATGTAACAAAGGTCATCTCTTACCAAATGTGACTGTCATAGATGTTGCTAATACTACTACTTGTAGGTGTTGGTAGAAACATGGTGCCCTCCTTTCGGGGTATAGGTCAAATTGATCCATGCATTTTGAGGGATTCAGAAGGATAACATCTTGAAGGAGCTACGTAATGCTGGCACTGTTACTTCATCCACACCATTTCCAGGCAGCAAGATTTAGGGGGTTGGAGCCTAGGCTCTCTTTCAGACTATTTGGGTTCAAGTCCTGGCTCCAAAAATTTGCAAAATGCATTATCTTAGTTACTTAACCTCTTTATTTGTTTATTAAACAGGGACAAAACTGATAGGTAACTAAATGGATTATTGTGAAGTGTATATAGCACGTCACATAAAACGTGTAAATAGTTTATGAAGCATAGTCAGTGATCAGTAAGTAAATATCAGTCACTGCCTAATATTCTACCATTCTCCTGTTCTTTTTTTGCAAAATAATAATAATAATAATAAAAGATCTCAATTAAAACTAGAGGTGTATTATTTAAGCTTCACTTTATCAGTCACATAACTGTTCTGATAAACCCTAAACTGTACTTTTTCTGATTTCAGTTAACTTCATAAAAATAAACTTAGTTTTTATGGCAAGGTAAAAAGAATAAAAAAGACAGTGGCTAGAAGCTTAGATTAACAAGAGTTGGATAAGTAAGGAAAGAAAGAGAAAGAACAGCAGACTGGAAACTTGAGAAAGTGAGAGAAAACGTGGGATGTAAGCAGGCATTTCCTATCACTTGCTTCTTAGCAGCTGGTTGCTGGAGATGAATAAGAAAAATAGGGCAGCTGGCAAACACCCGGAGTGTAGCTTCTTTCTCTGAGACCCACCCCCACCACAAATGGTACTGTGACTACTCTTGTCTAGTGCCATACTCTAGCCCAGATTTTGCAAGTTGATGTAATTCTGCACACACACCCCTTCAATATGCAAAAGTGCTATAGCATGTCCCAGGCTAAATGTATCTTTTCCCAGTCCATTTTCTTTCCCAGCTACTACTCTCTTTCTTGCCATTGATAGCCAAATTTTTAACGTTGTCTCCACTAGTTCCCTTCACTGTATTGCATGATAGCATGCAATGAGTACAACTCCCATCTGCCTTCAAATACCACCACTCCTGGAAAGCCAATCTTGTTGACATCACCCAATTATTTAAATACATTTTACTATGTCAGTGGCATCTCCTGGAGGTGTTCGCATCCTTTTTTAAAACACTGAGATTTATAGAACACACTAAAAATCTTGGGTTTTATCCAAAGTGCCACAGGAAGCCACAAAAAGATTTTGGGGGGGAGGGCAAGGCTCCAAATACACTACAATATCTGAGTTTTAATCCTACTTCCCTGGTGTATTCTTCTCAAACAAAAGTTGTCATGGACTGAATGTCTGCATCTCCCCAGAATTCATATGTTGAAGCCCTCCACTCCCCTCCCCACAGTGTGCTAGTATTATGAAGTGGAGCTTTGTGGACAAGATTAGGTTAAGATCAGGTCCTGAGAGTGAAGTTCCATGGTGGGACTCCTGCGCTTATAAAAAGGAGACACAGAGCTGTCCCTATTTCCTCCGTGTGAGGATACAGGAAAAAGGCAGCGGTCCAAAAGCAGGAAGAGGGTTTTCACCAAGCACAAAATCTGCTAGTACCTTGATCTTGGACTCCCAGTCTCCAGAACTGTAAGAAGTCAATGTCCCCATGCTACAATAAAAGCACCATTTTGCTCCGAAAAAAAGAAATTATAAACAGAGCAATAAATAAACAGCCTGCCTATGGCATTTGTTCTGGCAGCCTGACCTCAGACAAGTATTCCCCAGGGTTTCGTTCGAACCCTCACCTCTTCTTCTCTACACTTTTTCCCCCCAGGGGTCTCGATCCAGTTCCATGCTTTAAAGGCTACCTATGTGTGTCAATGAATTCCACATTGGTGCATTTTGCCCGCAAAGGTTCCTCTGAACTCCAGATATTTGAAACAATATGCCTATTTGACATTTTACTGGGCATGTCCCAGACACCTCAAACTTAAGTCTATTTTTTTTCCTTTTCTGGTTATTTAAGTATTTTTTTTTCCATTTAGTTAACATACTGTGTTATGTTAATTTCAGGTATAGAAAATAGTAATTCAATACTTCTATACATCACCCTGTGCTCATCATGACATAATCCCCATCACCTATTTAAACCCATCCCCCACCCTCCTCTTCTCTGAGCACATCAGTTTGTGCTCTATAATTAAGAGTCTGTTTATTGATCTCTCTCTCTCTCTCTCTCTCTCTCTCTCTCCCCACCCCCACTATCTATCTCTTATTTTTCCCCTTTGCTTGTTGGTTTTCTTTCATAAATTCCACATATGAGTGAAATCATATGGTAGTTGTCTTTCTCTGACTTATTTTGCTTAGCATTATACTCTCTAGCTCCACCCATGTCATTGCAAATGGCAAGATTTCACTCTTTTTTTATGGCTGAGTAAGATTCTATTTATATATAATATTTTCTTCATCAATTCATAAATCAATGGACACTTGGGCTGCTTCCATATCTTGGCTTCCATATGTTGGCAATTATAAATAATGCTGCTATAAACATAAGGGTGCATTGATCTCTCTGAATGAGTGTTATTATATTCTTTGGGTAAATACCCAGTAGTGTGACCTCTGGATCATAAGGTAGTTCTATCTTTAACTTTTTGAGGAACCTCCATACTGTTTTCCACAGTGGCTGCAACAGTTTGCATTCCCACCAACAGTGCACAAGGTTCCTTTTTCCCCACATCCTCACCAATACCTGTTGTTTCTTGTGTTGTTGATGGTAGCCAATCTGACAGGTGTTAGATGATATCGCACTGTAGTTTTGATTTTTATTTCCCTGATGGTAAGTGATGATGAGCATCTGTTAATGTGTCTGTTGGCCACATTCTTCTTTGGAGAATGCCTGTTCATCTCTTCCACCCATTTTAATTGGTTTATTTGTTTTTGGGTGTTGAGTTTTACAAGTTCTTTATATATTTTGAATACTAACCCTTTATTGTATATGTCATTTGAAAATATCTTCTCCCTTTCCATAAGGCTACCTTTTAGTTTTGTTGATTGTTTCCTTTGCTTTGCAGAAGAAGCCTTTTATTTTGATGCAGGCTTAATAGCTTATTTTTACTTTTGTTTCCCTTGCCTCAGGAGACATGTAGAAAGAAGAGGCTACGGACAATGTCAAAGAAGTTAGTGCCGGTGTTCTTTTCTGGGATTTTTATGGTTTCCTGTCTCACATTTAGACCTTTAATCCGTTTTTGACTCATTTTTGTTTATGGTGTAAGAAAGTGGTCCAGTAACACTATTTTGCATGTGGCTGTCCAGTTTTTCCAACACCGTTTGTGGAAGAGACTGTCTTTGTCCCATTGGATATTCTTACATGCTTTCTTGAAGATTAATTGACCATATAATTGTGGATATATTTCTGGGTTTTCTATTTTGTTCTATTGGTCTCTGTGTCTATTTTTGTGGCACTACCATAGTGTTTTGATTATTGCTACATAATATAACTTTTATAACTTTTACAATATAACTTGAAGTCAAGAGTTGTGATATGTCTGGCTGTGCCTTATTTTTCAGGATTGCTTCAGCTATTCACGGTCTTTCATGGTTCCATACAAATTTTAGGATTGTTTGTTCTAGTTCTGTGAAAAATGCTGGTGATGTTTTGATAGGGATCACATTAAATGTGTAGATTGCTTTGGGTAGTATAGACATTTTAACAATATTTGTAATTCTAATCCATGAGCATGGAATGTCTTTCAATTTCTTTGTGTTGTCTTCCATTTCTTTCATCAGTGTTTTATAGTTTTCAGAGTATAGGTCTTTCACCTCTTTGGTTAGGTTTATTCCTAGGTATCTTATTATTTTGGGTTCAATTGTAAATAGGATTTGTTTTCTTAATTTCTCTTTCTGCTGCTTCATTACTGGCATAGAAATGTAACAGATTTCTGCACATTGATTTTGTATCCTGAGAATTTACTGGATTTATCATTTCTAGCCAGTGTTCAGTGGAGTCTCTTGGGTTTTCTATATATAGTATCGCGTCTTTGCAAATACTAAAAGTTTTACTTACTCCTTATCGATTTGGACTCCTGTTATTTCCTTTTGTTGTCTTATACCTGGAGCTAGGACTTCCAGTCGTATGTTGAATAAAAGTGGTGACAGTGGATATCCTTATCTTGTTCCTGACCTTAGGGGGGAAAGCTGCCAGTTTTTCACCACTGAGCATAATGTTCATTGTGGGTTTTTCATAGTGGCCTTCATTATGTATGTTCTCTCTAAACCTACTTTGTTGAGGGTATTTATCATGAATGGGTATTGTACTTTGTCAAATACTTGTTCTGCATCTGTTGAAATGACCATATGGTTTCTATCCTTTCTTTTATTGATGTGATGTATCACATAATATTTAACTTTGAAAACTAGAGGGGCTGAATTCTGTGAGTTGTAGAATCAGTGGAACTTGGAGCCTGGAGCTTTAAAAGTCAGCTGACTCAGCACCAGGCAAGTTGGGAGAGCTAATGATAGAAGGTTGCTACGCTTAAAGAGATAGCAGCCTACAAAGGAAAGCAACGTAAAAATGGCAGTGTACATAACACCATGGGTAAATGGAAGACAGATCTGTTCTTACTAGCTTCAGAGCAAGTTGAGGGACTTCTCCAAAAATGAGGGACCTGACAGGAGCCATTTTCTTACCCTTTCCCCCAGCATAAGAACAGAGACACCTATGAGAGATGGGACTACACAGACACTTGCTACCCAACCCACTAGCAGTGTGCCATCCCCACTGATTTTCATGAGGACTTGCATACTCCAAGTCTGATAGCTTCAGCCCTGGACTCCAAGCAAATCTTATTAAAGCCGGGCACGCACCCCGCCCAGCCACTGGGTCACACAGCTGCCACTGTGCACTGCACCCATCTGACACGCCTTGCCCAGCTGTGCATCCTCAGCCACCCTCAGGCACTAGACCCAACCACACCCAGTCATCATTGTGCAATGCAATCAGGCTCCCACCCCCAACTCCCTTGGTATGTAGCCCCTAACCACTGCAGTGTTTGGGGGGATCCAGCAAATACTAGGGGACCAGCACAAATTTTGCTAACACTGCTGCCCCACTCACGAGTTCCCCAGCAAGCACACCCCCTCAAAGCTGTCCTGCCTGGGTCCCAATAACACCACAGAGAGCAAGCACAGCCCACAGGAGGCAGAGTCAGTACAAATGACTGAACCAAAAGGAAAAGTGACTTAGACATAACAGCAGGGTGTAAGCAACACACATAGGATGTTCTCCTGAATTGCTAGGTTTTGGTGAATAGGAGACACTGCACTGCAGGACACTCCAGGATCTCTTCTTCATAAAGTCATTACTTTCAAGAAGACACAGCTGACTTTCTTAATACTAGAAACAGACACAGAGAGACAGACAAAATGAGAAGACAAAGGAATTATTGCAAATGAAAGAATAAGACAAGGCCATAGACAGAGATCTAAATGAAACAGATATAAGCAACATGACTGATAGGGAATTTAAAGCAATGATCATAAGGATACTCACTGGAGTTGATAAAAGAGTGGAAGACATGAATGAGACCCTTAATACAGAGATAAGCAATAACACAGCAGAAAGTTCTCAATAAAGGAAATAAGAAACATATCTGATGGAATGAACAGCAGGCTGGAAGAAGCAGAGGAATGAATTAGTGACCTAGAAGACAGTGTAATGGAAAGTAATCAAGCTTTACAAAAGAAAGAGAAGAGAACTATGTAGAATAAGGATAGACTTAGGGAAATCAGTGACTCCAGCATATATAATAACATTGATATTACAGAAGTTTCAGAAGAAGAAGAAAAGAGAGAAAAGGGGGTAGGCAGTTATTTGAAGAAATAAAGGATGAAAATTTCTTTAATTTGGGGAAGGAGACAGATATCCGGAACCAGGAGGCACAGAGAGCAACTATCAAAAGCAACAAAAGCAGACCCACACCAAGACATACTGTAATTAAATTTGCAAAATATAATGATAAAAAATTTTCAAATCAACAAGACCAAAGTAGTCAGTAACTTACAAGGGAAAACCCATAAGTCTAACAGGAGATTTTCCAACAGAAACTTTGCAAGCCAGAAGGGAGTGGCATGATATAATCAAAGTGCTAAATGGGAAAAATATGCAGCCAACTCTATCCAGCAAGGCTATCACTCAAAATAGAAGGAGAAGTGAAGAGTTTCCCAGAGAAAAAGAAAACAAAAACAAAATATTGAAAGGCATCTATTACCACTAAAACAGCTCTGCAAGAAATATTAAAGGGGACTCTGAGTAGAAAGGAGAGACCAATAGTGACAGTATAGATGTAGGAAACATCAAAGCAGTAAAAATGAATATTTCTGTAAAAAATCCATCAAGAAAACTCACAAAAAAGAATGTAATATATAATAACATATACCTAAAATGTGGGGAGGAAAGAAGTAAAGAATGGGTTCAAACTTAAATGACCATCACCTTAATATAGACTGCTATATGCAGAAGATGTTATGTACAAACCTAACGGTAACCACATACGAAAAACCAGTAACAAGTATGCAAGGAATAAAGAGAAAGAAACCAAAATATATCATTGAGCAACCTAGGCCCTCAAGGGCTTGCTTCTCTGCCCTCTCTACATGCAAAGCTGCCTTCCTCCTACAAGCAGACTCCCTCTGCCTCTCTGATCTTCTCAACCTTCCAGATGCAGCTGCTTCTTTACATTTAGTTGTGAGTTTGTTCTGTCAGTCTTTGGATCACTCTCCAGTTTATTGACTTGCATGTGGATGATACCTAGTTGTAAGTGTGGGATGGGATAAACTCAGGGTCCTCCTCTGCCATCTTCTATCCATTCCTAAAAACTATTTTTAACAACCCTCTTATTGTGTTTTCTCTGCCAGCTCATTAAAAAAAATTCTAACATCCACAAGTTGCAAAGCAGAAAAATTGTTAGTCATTTTTGATTCTTCACCCTTCCTCAATCCTCATCTACAATCTCTTGATAAATTTTCTGTAAACCGGTGCACAATATGTCATCTTCTCTTTGTCACCATTGTGACAACTCTAGCCCAAGCCACCAGCTTCTATCATAAGAATTCCTATAATGTGCCCCTAATCTTATTCCATTCACCCTCTTGCTCTCCTCCACTAGTTTCTGTTCAATGAGTCGTGTCCTTCATTGCTAAAAACCTTGAGTAAAACCCAATTCCTTAGCATAGCCTGCAAATCTCTGCTTAATCCTGTGCCTTGCCTCTTCCTCCATCTTCATCCCATGCCACTCCCACTGCCTCACTGGGTCCTAGCTGCATTGGCCAGTTTTTAAATTCCAATATGCACTGTGCTCTTACAAAGGCTGTTTCCTCTCCTGGGAATGCTCTTTCTCCCACCTTCACACAGCAATGATTTACTAATCACTCAAGCCCCAGTTTGGTAAACTCTACACCCAACATGGGGCTTGAACTCATGACCCTGAGATCAAGAGTCTCATGCTGTACCAACTGAGCCATCCAGGGACCCCACTCAAGCCCCAGTTTAAATGTCCTCTATTTGTAGAGTCCCTCTCCACTGCATCTATATGTATTCCTCTTGTTTTTTTTTTTTTCTGTTCCTCAACCATTCATTCCTTCATTGAATTAAGAAGAATTCATTTATATGTATTTGCTTATTTATTTGCCATGTGTACTTCTCATTATACTGTAAAACACACAAGGGTGGGCTCTTGTCCCTTGTTTTCTTTAATGCATGCTCAGTATCTAATACATTTTCTGCACTCTAATTTGTTGCACTCAACAAGCTGAATGAACAAACTCAAGTATGAAACAGGCATTCAACATACACTTAAATAATTAAGTAGGGTTTATTATAAATTATACAATATTAAAAAAATTTAACTATATTGGTATATAGTAACCTCTCAATATTACACATAATTGTTATGCAGGAGTATTGTGGGTTCATCAAGAAGATTTTACTGAACCTAGTACCTACACTATTCCTAGAAAACTGCTTGGTGTTATGGGGAGAGTTGAATAAAAATATAAATAGTCATTACTCTCTAAAAATGTTTACATTCTCGAGGACCTAAGTTTTAAAAACACAAATCAACAGTTAAAGGATACATGAAACGACTTCATGATGTCACAAATAGCTGTAAAATATTTAATAAAACTTAATGATAACAAATGGGTCTCTTTGATGAGAGCAACCTTAAATGTCCACAGCCCTTCAAAAGGTGAGCACCAATGAAATGAGATGAAATCAAGGACAAAAGTAGATCCCTCTAAGTAGCAGATTCAAATTACATATAAATGTGCACATACAAGCTTCATGTGCCTTGAGGAATTTTAATAACTATATAGATAACTTACAAGAAAAATTCAGAATTGTGGTGTACAATACTTTGAGATAGCAAGAAAAATCCAGAATTGTGGTGTACAATACTTTGAGATAGCAATTTAAATATAATATATAAACATTTATTAGGGACCTATGTTGTGTCTATCCTCTAGCTGAATTCAGGTTGGCTAAAATGAATAAGATATGGTGTGTACTCACAGAGCGTCCATAATCCAGTTGGAGAGAAAGGGAAGGAAGATAATGAGATGAATGTCAAGTCTATATACACAGTGCAACAAGCAGTATAGAAGATATAATACAATGTTACGGAGCCCCACTATTGAGAGGTCAATGAATTCTATCTAGTGGATTCTAAGATGGATTTACGAGGCACTGGAGCCAATTTACAAATTTACAATTTTACAGTTTACAAAGCATTGGAGCCAAGCGTCAAAGGTAAGTAGAGTTTTGATTTTCCATAAAATGACAGTAGCTTATTCCAGATAGAAAGAATGAATGACCTGTTCAAAGTCATAGGCCTGGGGAGTGGGGGCAGGGAACAGGGTGTCTGAGGAATATGGAATGCAAAGCAGTCCAGGTGAAGGGTTGAGAACATCTCAGTGAATTAATACAAGTTCTTGCAGCATAGAAGACTGTTCACTCAGAGTCATAACATCCCACTAAAAGGTAAAAAGGCAAAAATCCAAGGCAAAGTGATACATTTAGTTGCTGTCATGATACAAAATTATTTAATCAGTCATTTAGCCTTCTACCACTATAACCATCTTTGCTAATTGAAACACGCTTTCTCTTTTAGAGAAACTACAGTCTACAGGGACTCTTTTAAGTCTTAGATCAATGCATGTTCTAAAGCTTCTTTGACCAGATTTGGAGCTGTTAGCCACAGGTGGCATCTGAGCACCTAAAACGTGGCTACTGCCACATGCTGATTTAAATAAAATATATTATTAATATTATTTCACCTATTTTTCTGTTTTTAAATGTGACTTCCAGAAAATTTTAAACTACATGTCCAGCTGTTTCTATTGGACTGTGCTGTTCTAAGACGTTTATAAAACAAGTTAATACTATTCTCCAGGAATGGATAAGACCAATTTAGAAGATTAGAGATTACTCAACACTGAGCCCATAAAATCCTCTCTAAATAATATGTGCCTTAAATGAAAACCATAAAAGTTTAGCATTATATAACACGGTAGTAATCTGTAATACATGTGGGGAAGCATTGAGCATTTTGAATGTAGTTTTACCTAGGGAAATTTTATAATTTTAATTAAACCTAAAAACATCTAAGGTGTCCTATACTAATGGGAAATTTCATAACCACCTTTATTTTTTTAATGAGGCTCTTTATTATGTTACTTTTCTTATTTCCAGAACCCTAGAAAATTAACATACAAATATACTTAATTTTTCCAATCCATGTATCCCCTCCTTTGAATCTATTGATTTCTTTTTTTTTTATTTTTTTTAATGTTTATTTATTTTTGAGACACAGAGAGACAGAGCATGAACGGGGGAGGGTCAGAGAGAGGGAGACACAGAATCTAAAACAGGCTCCAGGCTCTGAGCTGTCAGCACAGAGCCCGACGCGGGGCTGGAACTCACGGACCGCGAGATCATGACCTGAGCCGAAGTCGGACGCTTAACCGACTGAGCCACCCAGGCGCCCCTGAATCTATTGATTTCTAATAGCACTTTATACATGTTAAAGCTAAAGATAAAATAAACATCAGGTAGAAATGTGTAACGATTATATATTCATGGTGATTACCTTTATATTTTTAAAGAAACATAAAAGTACAATGATAACATAATTTAAGAATTAAGTTAAAAATGACTTCAAATAGTCAATATCTATTTATGAAACCTAAACTAGATATTTTGAGACCCATTTCATTAATTACTGTAAAATTAAGGAAGGTACCTTTAAAAATTACTTTTAAGTCAATGACCCTCATATAAAAGTTTTCTGGTTATTTTAATAAAATCATTACTTGTACAAAAATTACAACTAATATTTTATTTAGCTGAGTTAATATAAAGCAATAGTGGCATTCAGTAACATTAAACTAATTACATAGTGCCACCAATTTCTGTGAAATGCCTTAAAATAAAATGGATTGTTACTATCTACTGTGTTTAGGGAATCTCTATTAATGTAAGAGACTCAGTTTACAGCTTCCTTCAAATGATTAGGAATAACACAGCTGTTAAAATGCATGAGATTACACTGTAATAGCATTCTTTACCTAATAACAAATCAGGCCACAAATACTAATAAACATAATCACCGGGCCCTTAATGGAAGATTTCTGCTAATTCTGAAAGCTTCACAATTAGCTGTGATTCAGTGAACCTGATTCAGTCTTAAATTAAACTTAGGGAAGGGGAAGGTGAAATACTCTTGTTTTAGGAAGGCAATAACAATTCTATTTGAATTTTTTACTTTTCAAGGCAAGGGAATTTTAAAAATAAAATTATTTCATTAATTTTTTGTATCTGTAAAATTTAGTCCTGCTTAACTCATACATGCACTAAGATTAAAATACACTTTTTTAAAAGACTCCTAACTGGATTCATTGGACTGCTAGGGTCTCAGATTATTTTTTAATATTTAAATTTTTTTTATTTTTTTTATTTTAGAGAGAGTATGTGTGTGCAAGTGGGGGAGGGCCAGAGGGAGAGAGAAGCAGACAGAATCTTTCTTTTTTAATTTATTTATTTAAATTCAAATTGGGTAACATACAGCGTAGTAAAGATTTTTTTCTCACACTCTCTCAAGTGACGAGAACAAGATTTTTTGCTCAAATCTCTGTATCACTTAGGGCTTCTTTCTGCTTGAGCCCTACAAACCTATCGTGGTCAGAGAATCCTTGTCTTTGCTGTTCCCTCTTCTTAGAAGGCTAGATTCCTCAATCCTCTTACAACAAGCTCCTTCTTTTCATTTAGGTCTCAGTTCAAACATTATTACTTAAAAGACATCTTTCCAGAGTTCCTTTTTTAAGTACCATCATTTCCCCTAACGCAGAAATTATTCCTTTCTTTTCCTCAGAACAACCATCAACTCTGAGTGTATCTTGTTAATTTGTATGCTTAGTTGTTTACACTTAAACTTCCCTCTGTAGAACACTCCATGAGAACTAAAACCTTATTTGGTTCTTCCACTGCCATTAACCAACTACCATTAACAAACAAACTGATGGTATGCATACAAACACACATACCACACACATACACATACACTGATTCACATATGTATATAACCAGGTTAATTTCATGTTGCTACTGATATTGGTAGCCAGGTTTTTTTTTAGTAAAAATCTATTATGAGAGCTTTCAAAATCCATAAGCATATCTCTATAGCAAATTTTTTAAAGGTTACAGGCTGGCCCACCATCCAAATATAGTAGATATTGTTATCAAATTCCCTACTGTTGATATTTAGATTAGTGCCTTTTTTTTTTTTTACTGTTATAAACAATATTTTTATTCGCATCCTTGTACATAGATATTTGAACACATGCCTGATTATTTCTGCCAGATAAATTCCCCTAATTAAACTGCTAATTAATAAAAATATACACATCTTAAATTTTGACTCATATTGCTGTACTCTCCTCAAAAATGTTTTCTCTTCCTAATTATATCAACATTGTGCAAAAGTGACTATTTCTCCATATTCTTGGCAATACTGAAATTATCAATACTTGCCAATTCAATATGGGTTGATATATCATCCCCTTTTCAATAAATGATTTATGGCCTGTGATAATTTTTCCATTGAAAAATTTACCATTTTCATTGATTTCTAAGATCATTCATATATTAATAGTATTTAATACATGTACTCAACTTGCAAATATTTTTTCCAGTTTTTAATATGTATTTTGTCTTATTGTATGTGGTTGGCTGTTTTGTAGTCAAATTGGTTTTCCCTCCACCATTTTTATATCGTTTAATTTTTATACCAAGTTTTTTATATCAAGATTTATAGTATCAAGTTTTAAAAGGACGTAATTTATCCCAAGACTGAAAATTACACACACCACACACACAATATACATATATTATAATACATATGACACATGTATGCTATATGTAGTAACACTTTATCTTTAATATTCAGCAAAAGTCAAAAATAATATCAGAGAAACCATTTTTGCAAGTTTGAATGTGTGAGGCTTGTATCAAAGTGCCATTTGAATAGTTTGATACAAAGTACTTAATGTTTCCTATTGATTGCAAAGAAAACATCCCTAATAATATTGCCTCTATGGGACAAAAATGCTTATTTGCAAATGCATCTCTCCCAAATGACAGCAAGGCTGTCTAAACTTCTAACAGACTTGGAAACTTAGAGTAAGAGCTGAGTAATAAGTATCAGTTATAGAGACTACGTGCCTTTTACTTTACATTTCAGTACCACATATTTTTAGTATGACTATATGAACAGCCCACTCTTAAATATATCCTGAAGGTAGATAGAGTTTGAAACATCATGATTTAACAGGTGGCTTACCGGTGTGACTCAGCCCCTCACTCTGGCTCTAACAATACACAAAAGGATGTTTTAGTGGGACATCACTGTTTTTTTTTTTTCTTTTTCTTTCTTTCTTTCTTTCTTTCTTTCTTTCTTTCTGGACATCAACCACAAAAAGAGACTAGGTTATACTTCCAATTGTGGTTGCCTTTCACTTGGCTCATAGAGCTGCCATCCTGTCCATGCCTAAAATTCCTTAAAGGTTCTGATATTTTTAACTACATCTCTAAGAGATGGTGTGGCTAGAGTCCCAATGAGTAGGTAAAGTTTTGTTTTATCATTAGGTCATTATTCTCAAGGCAAGGGCTGGAGCCTATTTCTGGAAATCTAAAATACCACGATTAACTTTTTTCATTTTTTCACTCTTGCTTAATAGTAAGTCAAATGTACACCCATGTGATTCATGTTCATGATTAGTATTTCTGTGATTCCCTTTAATATTTAGTACAAGTTTATTAGAAAATACAATCAAAGTAGAAATGTTTTGAGGGCTGATTGCACGCTAGGAGCTTTAAGTGTACTCATTCAGTTAACCCTTAGCAAACACGAAGTTAGTTCTATTTGTATTACTAATGGAAAGACAAGAATATTGACACAACAACAAATTCGGATCCTTGCCAATACTTATTATCTAGGAGTAGTAGAGGTAAGACAAAAGCAGGGGAGACTGCTTCTACCTCCCACTCTCGAAGAGTATACTGTCTAATGCTTGATGTAGCTTACACTTTTTTTTCCAGCTACTATAGTCCGAAGTTATAACAAGGTCATAATGAAAATTTTAGAGACAGCATTTCCTTGATTCAACAGTGCCAACTTCTACAGTTCTACAGCAACCCAATTTAATTACCTCTAACCAGTCTGTAAATCCTAACGTGTTAGCAGTATATCATGAGCTTGCCAATGTACTTAACCTATAGCATATTTCTCATGTCATTATCATAACATTTTCTGCTGTCTGATTTAACCTGCAGGTCAGTTTGATTCTTTTGTTCATCAGAATTTATTTAATGAGTACTATGTGTCCATTACTTGTTGCAGCCATTGCGAAAATGGCAGAGAATAAAATAAAATTGCTGCTTTAACAAAGCTTATATTCTAGATAAGGGTGGTGAGTGTTAATTAGCCAGTTATGCTACAAATACTTTGTAAGAAAAAGTCAGAGATGGGAAAGTCATTTTATATAGGAGGGTGGGGTAGTGCTCAACAAGAGATTGATACTTGAGTAAAGGTTCTAAATTAAATGAAGAAGTGATCCACATATATCTCTGGGAAAAGACCATTCTAAGAAGAACAGCCAGGGTGCCAGTGTGAGTGGAGGAAAGAAAACAGAGGGGGGAGTAGTATGGATTAAAAAGATGCAGGGGACAGATGAAGTGGGAAATGTGTGTGTAAATATGTGTGTGTACATACATATATACATAAACGCATACATTTATGTACTGAAAGTAGAGCCAAGAAGGTAAGTGCTGGTTTGGATATATATGAAAGAAAAAGAAAATTAAATATAGAATTAGTTCAAATATTGGTCTAAGTAACTGGAAGAATACAATCTATTACAAAGATGTGGACGGCAGTTGGGTGAGCAATATTTTTTGAAGGGTTGGATGTGGAAATCAAGTATTCAAGTATAAATATGTTAAATTTCAGATTCCTATTCAATGTCAGAAAGGAACTGTTGAATAACCCAGTTGCAGATATGAGTCCTCCTTGAGAAAGAGTTACTAGCTGTAGATGAAATCTGGGAGTTGTCACATATGCATCATATTTAATGCCATGAGACTGGGTAAGATCACCTCAGACTCACTGTAGAAAGAGAAGACACAGGACGAAATTTGGTGGATAGTGACATTTAGAGGCTAGGAAGATGAGAAAGAAATTATATCATCTGAGTAAAAAAAATAACTAGACTATAGAACATGAAGGAATAGAGAGAGTCTGAATATCCTTCAGATAATATTCTATAAGAATACTATGTTTTGCAACTACTCCTTTAATAATAAAAGATACACTGTAAAATTCATGGAGATATAGTACTTGGATAAGGGAAGATCCTTTGGCTTTAACAATGAACTAAGAGGAATATAAAGTTGATATTATTTTATGTCACAGACTGTGAGTTTGGAGTTCTCTCTTGTCCAGCAAGAGAACAGATGCAGAAGTGAAAATGAGACACGCTAATGTCTGGGAGGAAATAAGAGCCCTGAGCAGGGGTTTCGTCTCCATATTTATTGAGGTGCTCAAGATCTTACACACGTGGCAAACATGAAGAAAACAATCAGATAGTAACCATTAACTCCTGTGTGTAAGAAGTAGAGTCTGGGCGATAAGTGGAGTTTGTGGTCAAAGTATATTGGCGCCAGATGCAAGTTATTTCCTGAAGTGTGATACAAGTTACTCGAGATATTATAATGGTATAATATCTCACTAGCTAACTTTGGGTGCTTTCACCCTGTGGCGGCAGCTTTCCACCCTAAGCTTTTTTTTAAACCCATTTATGTAAGTATAAGGAATTCTTGAACTTATTTCCCCACAATTTTATGAAATAATGGCATTGAAGAAGAATACATATGTTAATTCTTTATATGAAATTGGGTCAAGAGCAGAAGCCAACATTTATCATTTCCAACAGTTAATGGTGGAGGATTTGTTATAAATAAAATATCTATAGGGACACCTGGGTGGCTCAGTCGGTTAAGTGTCTGACTTTGGCTCAGGTCATGATCTCGTGGTTTGTGGGTTCAAGCCCCGCATCAGGAGCCTGCTACCAATTCTGTGTCTCCCTCTCTCTGTCTCTGCCCCTCCCCTGCTCACGCCTCTGTCTCTCATTCTCTCTCAAAATAAGCACTAAAAAATTTTAAAAAGTGTAAAATATCTGTAAATGATCAATGGATATTAATGAAAAGTCTGTTAACAAATTCTCCTGAGTATTATTAGCATTATTCATATTAATCTGGGTGTTATTCATACTATTATTCTGTCTAGCAGGAGAAGTTCAGATTGTTGAAGATATAAAAGTACTCCCTGACTCTAATCTCATAAAATGGCACAAGAACCCTGGTATGTATATGCAGATAATTTCCTAATGTTAACAGGAGACCACAGAAAATACAATATTTATGTAGGTGTATAGTCCTGGGAACAATTTTCTATACATTTATAAGACTGAGAATTCTTTATTTTCATTAATCTATTCCCTCTTTTTACTAATATTAACAGAATTTAATTATGTCATAGCTGAATATACTACATGTTAGTAGCTAATACTAACTGCTGAGTCTGGTACACATTTTTAAAATCATGCTGGTATCCCAAGTTTAATACAGACAACACTTTTTAAAAAGGGAGGGGTATAATAAATAAGACTTCATTTTTTTCAGATGATTTAATTTTCAAGCCTCATGTTAGCTGCTGGGTATTAGCAGATTAGGAGATGATCAAATATGATGTACTTTCTCTCAGCTTTTTTTCTTTTTTTTCCCCCCAATAACATTAAGGTGAGGACCATAACATCAATGAGAGTAATGTACATTTGCTGGTAGACTTTATGAATGTAATCTTCATTGCTAGGGTAAATAATGAGAAACACATTTGTAATTTAAGTGTAATGCTTTTCAAGTGGAGTACAAAGTTTAGGCAAGGAAATCTAAATTATATAAAACAAATGAATAATACTGATAAAAACATATAATTCACATGACTTTAAGAGAAGCTAATGGCCTATCTACCTCTGATCTCATTTTACCTTTATTTTTACTATTTAAAATAACTTTTAAGGATATAAACTTTCATCTATAAAAAAATAAGTCAAATCATGGGGATGTAATATACAGCATGGGACTATAGTTATAAAAAGATATTGTATATTTGAAAAATGGATAAAAGAATAGATCTTCAAAGTTCTCATTGAAGGAAAAAATGTAATTATATATGGTTATGGATGTAACCAGACTATTGTGGTGATCATTTAATAATATATACATATAATAAATTATATGCTGTATACCTGAAAACTAATATAATGCTATATATCAGTTATAGCTCTATAAAAATAAATTAGAACAAGCTTTAGTGTATTATTAGCAACACAATTACAGCTTATTAACATATGAATGACCTTGGTATATAGACAAATTTAATTTTTTTCAGCCTTATTGGATATAATTGACAAGAAGCATTGTGTAAGTTTAAGGTGTATAATGTGATGTTTTGATATACACTATATTATGAAATAATTACCATAATAAGGTTAGGTTAGCTAACACATCCATCCCCTCACATAGTTACCTTTATCTTCTTTCTTTCTTTCTTTCTTCTTTCTTTCTTTCTTTCTTTCTTCTTTCTTGTTAGAACAC
The DNA here is from genome assembly GCF_007474595.2 of Lynx canadensis. Taxonomy (NCBI): domain Eukaryota; kingdom Metazoa; phylum Chordata; class Mammalia; order Carnivora; family Felidae; genus Lynx; species Lynx canadensis. Next base: position 104,249,308 of record NC_044309.1, read on the forward strand.
TTAAGATCTACTTTCTTAGCAACTTTCAAGTATACCATACAGTATTAGTCCCTATAATGTACATCATGCCCTCATAACTTACTTATTTTATAACTGAAAGTTTGTACCCTTTGATCAGTTCTCCCACCCACACCCTGGAAACTACTCATCTACTCTCTAAGTTTGGCTTTTTTTGGATTCCACATATAAGTGATACCAAAAAGTATTTGTCTTTTTCTGACTTATTTCATTTAGCATAATGCCCTCAGGCTCCATCCATATTGTCACAAATGGCAGGATTTCCTTTTTTCTTGGCTGAATACTATTCCATTATATATAAAACCACATTTCCTTTCTTTTTAAAAAAAAATTAATGTTTATTTACCTTTGATAGAGAGAGCACGGGGGGAGGGGCAGAGAGAGACAGAGACACTGAATCCTAAGCAGGCTCCAGGCACTGAGCTGTCAGCACAGAGCTCTTCATGGGGCTCAAACTAACAAACTGTGAGATCATGACCTGAGCTAAAGTTGGGTGCTTAACTGACTGAGCCACCCAGGCGCCCCCAAACCACATTTCTCTATCCATTCATCAATCAACACTTAGGAAGTTAACATGAAAGTGCAGATATCTCTTTGAGATAGTAATTTCAATTCCTTTGGATGTATACCCAAAAGTGGGATTGCTAGATCATATGTCGTTCTATTTTAATTTTCTGAGGAAACCGTCATACAGTTATCCACAATGGTTGTATCAATTTATATTCCCATCAAAAGTGTGCAAAAGTTCCCCTTTCTCCACATCCTTCTTGTTTTTTGTTTTTTGTTTGTTTTATTTATTATCTCTTGTTTTTTGTTTTGTTTTATTTTGTTTGCTTTGTTGTTTTTTTGATAGCAACAATTCTAACAAATATAAGGTGATACCTCACTCTGGTTTTTACTTGCATTACCCTGATAATTAATGGTACTAAGCACCTTTCTGTGTACCAGTTGACCACTTCTAAGTCTTTTTAAAAAAAATGACTATTCAGTTCCTTTGCCCATTTTTAAATCATTTTTTTGTTTGGTTTGGGATTTTTGCTATTCACTTATATGAATTTCTCAATATTTTGGATATTAACTCCTTACCAGATTTTATGATAACCATCCATTTTTGTCCTTTTCATTTTAGTGATTGGTTCCTTTCCTGTATAGAAGCTTTTTAGTTTGATATAGTCCCCCTTGTTTATTTTTTTATTTTTGTTGCTTGCACGTTGGTGTCATATCCAAAAGCTCATCGCCAGACCAATGTCAAGGGAGCTTTTCCCCTATGTTTTTTTCTAGGAGATTTGCAGTTTCAGGTTTTACACTTAAGTCTTTAATCTATTTGTTTTTATGAGCGGTATAAAATAGGGGTCCAATTTCATTCTTCTGCATATGAATATCCAGTTTTTTCAACAACCCTTATTAAAGACACCATCCTTTCTTCATTGATTATTTGTGATGTCAAATAATACTTGACAATATATGTGTGGATTTATTTCTGGGCTCTCAGTTCTGTTCCACTGGGCTATTATATCTATTTTATTACCAGTACTGTACTATTTTGATTACTATAGCTTTATAATATAGTTCAAAATCAGAAAGGCTGATGCCTCCAACATTGTTTTATTTCTCAGGAATGCTTTGACTATTCAGGATATGGCTCCACAGGTGAATTCTACCAAACATTTAAAGAAAAATTAAAGCCAATTCTTCTCAAATTCTTCAAGAAAATTAAAGAGAAGGGAACACTCCTAAGCTCATTTTATGAGGCAACAATTACCCTGATACCAAAGCTAGATAAGATGCTATAAGAAAAGAAAACTATAGGATAACATCCCTGATACAAACACTTGCAAAGATTATCAACAGAATTCTAGCAAATAAAAGTCAATAGGATATAAATGGATCATACTAGTAACCAAGGGTACTTCAACCTACCCTTGGGATACAAGGGTAGTTCAACATATACAAATCAATCTACCATATTAATAGAAGAAAGGATAAAAATCATATAATCATCTCAATAGATACAGAAAAAGCACTTAACAAAATTCAACATCCTTTCATGATAAATACTCCCAATCAACAGGGTATAGAAGAAACATACCTTGGCATAGTAAAGGCCATATATGACAAGCCCATAGCTAACATCATACTAAATGGTGAAAGGTTGAAGGCTTTTCTCTAAGGTCAGAGATATGACAAGAGTGCCCACTCTCACCACTCCTAGTTCATATAGTGCTGGAAATTCTAGGCAGAGCAATTCATCAGGAAAAACAAATAAAAACAAGTAAGAAAGGAAAAAGTAAAGTTGCCTCTGTCAATGATATGATCGTGTATACAGAAAACCCTAAAGACATAAAATAATATTAGAACTAATAAATTCAGTAAAGTTGCAGGATACAAAATCAACATACAGAAATCAATTGTGTTTCTATATACTAACAATGAACTGCAGAAGCAATCCCATATAACAGCATTAAAAAAACAAACAAAACTATTTAGGAATAAATTTAACCAAGGAGTTGAAAGATCACTACACTAAAAACTGTCAGACACAAATTAAATAAATTGAAGAAGACACAAATAAATAGAAAGATATCCTGTATTCATGGATCAATAAAATTAATACTGTTAGAATGCCCATTATTTCCTAAAGCAATCTATAGATTCAATGTACTTTCTTTCAAAATTCCAGTGGCATTCTTCACAGAAATAGAAAAACAATCCTAAGATTTGTATGGAACCACAAATTTTAAATTTAAACTCAAAGTTCAGAGAAATTTTAGGTAGAGAACGGGAGTAAATTTCTTTAATCAATTTTCTTTAATAAATAATTTAATAGATTTATTGAATAAATCAACTAATAACATTAACCTTGAAATAGTAACAAAAATTGGTTCTAATATTGATTGTCATTATGTCAACTAGTCACAATGGCTAATTGTTCACTTTTACCTCTGAGTTTTGTTTTTTTATATAATTTTGTAATGTTATTTATTTTTGGGAGAGAGAGAGAAATACAGCATGAGCAGGGGAGGGACCGAGGGAAAGGGGGGACACAGAATCCAAAACAGGTTCTAGGCTCTGAGCTGTCAGCACAAAGCCCGACACAGGGCTCAAACTCACAAACTGTGAGATCATGACCTGAGCTAAAGTCAGACGCTAAACCAGCTGAGCCACCTAGATGCCCCTACCTTTGAGTTTATATTATCTATGCATCATCTAGAATAATAAGACTTATAAATATTAAAATATAATCTAAATATCTTACATAAATAAGGTTTCTTCTCAAATGTGTGTATAAGCTGTATAATTAAATTTTACTGGTTTTCATCACACTGTTGCTGTAGTATCTATGCTAATAAAGATCTGGACCAGCAAAACATCTCATCAAATTGACGTTTCAATGGCCCAAAGAAGAGCATAAAGCTAATTAGCCTATAGAAACAAGTTCATCTTTTTCAAATCATTAGCACTATGATCTAACTACCTGAAATAGTTAAATCATAAAGCAGTTCATAAAACTGCCAAGACATTCATTTTTAATATCAAATGTAATCCATGGTTATTGTTGAGATTCTATTTCGCACCTAACAGTTCTTCAGCTGGATAATAAACTACCTCTTAGAAAGCAACAACACACACACACACACACCCCACACACACACACACACACAAGCTTTGGCTCCTCTCTATACTTTTCATAGGAATAAAAAAAAAATAAAAAAAAGACCTGTTATCTAAGAATACAAGTTAGAGCTAGTGACAAATTTGGTTCATAATGGAATAAAAGACTGTGGGACTTGTATCTGATAAACAATAAAACTTAGAAGAAAATTGCCACAAGTGGAGATCTTTGTTCTATTTTCATGTATTCTATTTTTTTTTTCTTGTTTCTACTAGTAAGGACTGTGGCAGGAATGTTTTCCTGGGTAAGACAGCAAATATACTCAGAGGAGTGTAAATGTTTTGGATGACTAAGAAGTTACCAGCTAGACATGTAACAGCTGGTAAGTCGGAAAAAAATGAAGTTCCCAACAGGAAAGAATAAGTTCGTTTCTTGAATGAAAGAAGTCAGAAAATAATGACATGGAAAGTATGGTGTCATGGGTCTGTTGGATTAAAGGACATTTCATGATCTAAAGTGATAATGAAAGGTGCTATAAGAATCCAAGAGGTAATGAGACATGAGAGTCTACATCTGAGGAAAAGGATCAGCAAACATTTTCTTGCAGTGGGCCAGAAAGTAAAATTTTAGGCTTTGTGGGCAGGTATAGTCTCATAATTACTAAAATTTCTGCCTTTGTAGCATGAAAGTAGCTGTAGACACTACATGAATAAATGATCATGGCTCTATTCCAATACAACCTTTATTATGGACACTGAAATTAGAATTTCATACAACGAAATTCCCATGCATCCTGAAATAGTATTATTATTTAAATCTTTTTTCAACCATTTAAAAATGTTAAAAACAAACAAACAAACAAAAAATTCTTATTCTTATGGACAATTACCAAAACCGGGCTGGATTTGACCCACAGGTCAGAGTTTATCCTAAATCTTCACACAGAACTTCAAAAAGCCCACTCTCACTGAGAATGATAGAAAAGATTTAGGTTAGTGAAACTCATTTTAACTGAATTTTAAGATGCTTGCAAGCTGGGAGAATATAATGTTGGTTGATTTTATTTGTTATTTGTGTGTTTGCTTGTCTTTACCCAATATAGAATGAGTACTCAAATCCTCTAAATAATTAGGGCCTTCAAGACTAAAACAGTCATTCTAAAATATTTAAGTATTTACAGATGCCAAGTTGAATGCTGAGAATGTGGCAGTGAATAAGGACACAAATTGTCTAACCTTAGGCAGCTTACATTCCAAAGTAGGGCATTGGGTCAAGTTCCATAGAAGCAGAGGCTAAGGAAGAGGAGAATGGAGGAGGAAGATTAGTAGAAGAGGTAAAAAATCCTAAGCAAGAAATAGTCTTATCTGGGGAAGGTTCACATTGATGCAATGGAGAAAATTTACAGGAAGTTACAATATTAAACATATTCCTCAGAGACTGAGGAAATTAAGAGCTTTGGTCATGCAGTTATCCAAAGAAAGACTTTAACTCAAGACAGAACTAGCCTGGGGGCACCTGCTGTGGCTCAGTCGGTTAGGCATCCAACTCTTGATCTCAGCTCAGGCCATGATCTCCGTGGTCGTGAGATCAATCCCTGTAGTCTGGTTCTGCCACTGGGGGTGGGGGTGGGGGTGGGGAGCAGGGAGCCCTTCTTGGGATTCTCTCTCTCTCTCTCTCTCTCTCTCTCTCTCTCTCTCTTCTCTCTCTCCCATTGATGCCCCTCCCCACTATGCTAGCTCTCTCTCTGTCTCTCTCTCTCTCTTTCTCTCTCTCCCCTTGATGCCCCTCCCCAACTCATGCTAGCTCTCTCTCTCTCTCTCTCTCTCAAAATAAATAAACTTCAAAAACAAAAAGAACTAGCCTTAGAATTTTCTAGGAAGTTTGAGAAGGTGGATGTGGCTGAAGTATGTTGAGGATGGGTAATGAGATATCTAGGACCTAAGCTGAAGAGGAAAGAAGTGGTGACAAATCATAAAGAGCCTTATAGATCATTGTAGGGTTGTTGAGCTCTTATACTAAGAAAACAAAAGTGCTATGTTCCACAAGATATCTTTTTAGAACCAGAAGGTCTTCTCAAAAGCCATCTGGTCTACTTCTAAATTTTAGGGAATTTCTACAATGAAAAAATCTCACTGAAGCTAAAAGACAAGGATAGAGTTCTAAAGTATATGGAAAGCAACTTCCCCAGTTAGTACATTGAAGGAATTCTGCTATAAATATTTGAGCAGTTTCTGTGTATTAGGTTTCATTTAAGTCCTGAATCTTAATGTCACCCCATCAATGGCAAAACTGCAAGAGGATGAGAGCGAGCTGGCTGATGTACAGAGAATGCATGCTCACAGTCTGGCATGAGCATGGCATTTATTCTAGCTGTAACTCCAGCACACTGGGGAGGAGAAATGGTGATCTGGTTTCAAGCAATGTGAGCCATATTTTCCTTACATGCAACAGTCAGCTACTTCCAGGATGACTATAGCTCCATAAATTGTCTGTTCTACTAGGTCCAATGCAAAGTATTTTATGCTCAAGTTGATGAATGGAGAACAGCAGACCATCCTTGAAGGGTAATCAGTAAGTAGTTATAAAGCAATTTGAAAATGACACTGCACATGAATACCCAATAACATTAATGATATCCTGTTGCTTCTATTAGCTTGAAAGAAATATCCCATTTCATATACTATTGGCCTTCATAGAAATATTTATTAGTTGCTTCAGTGCTCTGTTGTTGTTGTTGAATGTAGAGTAACTATATCCAGTAACTCAATTACATCAAAATACTTTATATTCTCCAATGCAAAGCCATACCTTGTTTTCTTCAAACACAATTTCTTGTTTCTGGCTTTACCTTAAAAAGTCCAATATCCATTCTGATGTCAATCTCCTACATAAGCGTTTCTGATCCTAATAGTGCTTCCTGAGTATTTGCCAGTAAAACTTCTTAGCGTGGGGGCACCTGAGTGGCTCAGTTGGTTAAGCCACCAACTTTGGCTCGGGTCATGATCTCATGGCTCATGAGTTTGGGCCCCACACTGGGGCTCTGTGCTGATAGCTCAGAGCCTGGAGCCTGCTTCAGATTCTGTGTCTCCCTCTCTCTCTGCCTCTCCCCTGCTCATGCTGTCCTCTCTCTCTCTCTCAAAAATAAATAAACATTAAAATAAAAGAAAAGAAAAAACTTCTTGGTGTGGTGATTAGCCCTTTCTGAGATATCCTTGAAACAGAAGCCTAATTTCCATTTCTGTGTCACACTTCTCTTTTTTAAATATGTTGAGATATCAATGACATTAGAAAATGATGTCAAACTGATATATGTGGAGGAGTTAAATCTTTCAATTAAACATCTTTATCTATTTTAATTAAAACAATATTCAAGGGGAGCCTGGGTGGCTCAGTCAGTTAGGCATCCGACTTTGGCTCAGGTCATGATCTCGAGGTCCGTGAGTTTGGGCCCCACTTCGGGCTCTGTGCTGACAGCTCGGAGCCTGGAGCCTGCTTCGGAATCTGTGACTCCCTCTCTCTCTGTCCCCTCCCTTGCTCATGCTCTGTCTCTCAAAAAATAAATAAACGTTAAAAAAAATATTCAAAACAGTATTTAACAGAGATCTTAAAAAGATAATGAAAAAACTTCAATTCTTTTCTGCAATTCTTTTCTGCAATATACTTTAATATTTTGCCAGGACAAAGTCATTACAAAATAGTATATATGTCCTCTGACTTTTAAAATGGCATATTTCTGGGGTGCCTGGGTGGCTTAGTTGGTTAAGCGTCCGACTTCAGCCCAGGTCATGATCTCACAGTTAGTGGGTTCAAGCCCCGCATCAGGCCCTGTGCTGACAGCTCTGAGCCTGGAGCCTACTTCGGATTCTGTGTCTCCCTCTCTCTCTGCTCCTCCTCCACTCATGCTCCCTCTCTCTCTCTCTCTCTCTCTCAAAAATAAATAAACATTAAAAAATTTTTTAAATAGTATATTTCTGGTAAGTAACATATAGCACAATTAGTTTAATATATTTAAATATTCTCTTTTTAACTATATAGAATATTTGGGTGTTAAAGCATTTATTTCATTTGCTTGCAGTTTAAGAGTGATGTTTGCTTTACTAACAAAATATCCCTTCTAATATGTTTAGAGTTGGTAAACCTCAAGAATACTTAATGCAGTTTAAACCTAATCTGGCATTCTCTAAGGGGTCAAATATGAGTCCCTTAAGGGGTCAAATATGAGTAACCTATGATATAATTGGTGAAGAAGAATCGCCTATATATGTTCATGTCTTAAATTTCAAATAAAATCAAATCCCTAATTGTTACTTACTTCTGGGCAGACAGTTGCTCTCAACAGGATTCTTTAATTAGGAAGAGAAATGTTTCTGGAAAAAGCTCTAACTGATTATAAAATATGTTTTTTGGGGAAAAATTGGTTGAAGTTACTGGCACTAAATACATTTGCATCTGTATGTCAAATGCATATTCTAACTTCATTCTTGTACAGCCAAGAGCTACACAAGTATGAGTAGAACTAAAATGGATCAAATTTAAGACTCCAGCAGGAATGTCGTCTACCAGTTTCCCTGCACAGTGCCTATCCCACCTTTCTGTTAATGAGACCTCAGTTTCTTAGAAACATACCCCTCTCTATCACCTACGCTAAGACCACTGATGAAAGTATTGCTCCCTTCTAGCCAAAGTGTGAGCTTCTCAATCAACTTCAGCTGCTTCAGTTCTTTTACCTGGGATTGTGAATTTTGAACAGAGTCAGAAACACTGAAAAGAATTGGAGGGGGCTCAACCTGAATGCAAACACCCCAATGACTTTCACTTTCTTCTTGCTCACATCCCTGGATTTTCTTTTGTCCCTATTCTTTCTGAGACCTAACTATTGGGTTTCCTTTCTGAGACTGCACTGCTTTGTATATGTCTAATTAATTCTTTTTTCACTATATTTAGTTAAAATTAACTTCTGCAACTTGCAAGATCTCTGACCAATCAAAGCTCCTAGAAATGATGAAATGTCATATGCTCAGAGAAAAATGAAATGTTTCTATGTGGCAGTAATAACAAATAAATCAGAATTGGCATATAGAATGTCCCATAAATCTCGACTTGGAAAGTGCAACAAGCAGATGATTATGAAATAAATGATAACACCTTAGCAAGACAAAAATATTGACAGTTCATACTGCCTCCTACAAGAATTACAAATTACATTAGTACTACAATAAAGGGGAAAAGCGTAAAACCTCCAATAAAATGGGGAAACCAGTGTAGATGAGGCCAAATTTGGAAATTCTTTCATGTTGATCCCAAAGATTTTCCTAGAAAAATTCCCCTGATCATTTTTGCTTAACCATAGTCTGCTCTTCAGGACTGTATATTTTGCTGTATAGGTGTTCTAAACTCTTTTGTATCCCTCCATGCATTTTTAAGCTCGAACTAGGCAGGGCTTGTGACTACCATGTTTTCTATATCTGGTAGAGCAAATTGTGCAGAATTTTTATTCCATTAATACATGTTTATTTCATTCCACTTAAGAAGCATACACACACACACACACACACACACACACACACACACACACGGGCTTTTGGAGCTCTAAAATTGTCCCCAGTGATTAGGTAGCTGTAATTAAGGGTCTCACAAAGCATATCCCCCCAATTTTTTCATTACAAAAAGTTATTTTACTACAAGTATTTTCTAAAACAACTCCACTCCTTTCTTCATAATCTCATGATATAGCACTGATACTATACCATCCATATATTTTTAGCTACACAAATTTCATATACTTAAGAATAACACAACTCCACTACAGAAGCTCTAATACTCTTCCATAGCAATCTATTTAAATTCTTTTTGACAAAATTTATGTCTATTTAAAGTCCAAGTTCTTTATACAATTACACGAAGAGCACTATTAGCACAATAGTCAAATAAAGCATCCTACAAAAACTTTGGCATGCCTAAAAAGAAATGCACAACAAATTATGTTCATTAGAGAACTATGAACATTAAAAATCAATACCGGAAGGAAGAAACAAATTACTGTTCAATCATAAATGTTCTGAATATCCCGATGATCAAAACAAAGAGAACATAATCACTTTGATCATTCAGGGTCTCAGCTCCCATGAGTACAATCGTGAGAGCCCTGGTGAAATGTGCCTAATGGATCAATTGCTGCTCAGTTTAAGCTCATTGTTTCCATGAATACATACAAATCTAGTCATCAGATTACCCAAGTTTTAAGAGAAAATAGAATTGCAGATATAAAAATCTCCCAAATTTAAAACTAGGATATCAACTCGTAGTTGGTATTTTTTAAAAAATTAGTTCCGAAATCAGACTGCCTAAGCTTATGCCTTGGCTTCATCACTTATTGGTGTTTTACCTTGGACATGACAATAATTCTCCTTACCCCTCATCTGGAATACAAAATAATACAGTTGACCCTTGAACAACCACTTAAATGGTCCAATTAAATGCAGATTCTTTTCAACAAATATGCACACAGCACTGTAAATGTATTTCCTCTTCCTTATGATTTTAGTAATAACATATTTTCCTCTAGCATACTTTATTGTAAGAATACAGTATGTAATATATGTAACATACAAAGTATGTGTTTTTTTTATTATCAGTAAGAATTCCAGTCAACAGTAGGTTATTAGTAAAGTTTTTGGGGACTCAACAGTTACACACAGATTTTTGACAACATAGCGACTGGTGCCCCAACCCCCATGCTATTCAAGAGTCAACTGTAATTATCAACTTCAAAGGAATTTTGTAAAGATTTAAATGAGATAACTGAGTGTCTGATGTATTATAAGTGCTTAATAAACATTGGCTATTTTTACTACTTAAAACAATGTATTGTAAAACCAAAAAATATCTGTGTGATAAGTATAGGTCACTAATTTAGCTGTAATTTATAACTGTTCCTAATGTCCAGAAGGGAAAATGCATCAGTTTTTCAGAGAAAAACATTTCCTACAGCATTTATCTCTAAAATAATATAGTTTTCATATAGATGATGATGTATCTTCATATAGATACAGAATAGGTATAAACCAGATGAGTTTTGTGATGTAACACACTTCTCACCTTCTCCCTGAACTCCGACTTTCCAACTCAATTTAATCTTAACCAAAAATCAAATGGTCTTAAACTTAGCAATAATGTTAGAATACATTATACAAGAATAAGAACTTGATTTCATCTATATCAATCTGCCTTTGAGATAGATGTTTCTCTAAGATTTATTGCCCATCAGGTCATTATTTATGGGGATTCTCTTAATGTGTATGTAACACATATCTTATTCCCAAATCTAAATTGGCTAAATCTGTGTTAACATTTTTAATGTATTTATATGATAAAAGGTAACAAAGCTTCTGTAATTTCCTTCAAAACTGTATAAAAAATAATTCCTCATTTATCAACAAAGTATTATCTAACATCACAGAACCCCTTGAGAGAAAGGGCATCTATCCCACTTCCTATATTAAACTTCAGCTTCCCACGGAAAAATCCCTTGAGGAATAGTTACTATATTTTCTCCTCTTTGCCTTCCCAAATGCAAATCAGGACACCATTTCAGGCAAGCTCCAGTTTCTACACAGGAAGTTGTTTTTTGTTTTTGTTTTTGTTTTTGTTTTGTTTTTTTTTTTTTGTATTATCCAGAATTCAGGCCTTAATATTGATTTTCCATATTCTCTCATTCCAACCCACCTAAGCAAGATTCCTGTTCTGAAAAATCTGTCCACTTGATGCTTATCTAATCTGGTCTTCCTGCTTTGCCAAGATATGATATATTTTCAAATTTCTCTTCTGAGAGTTCACAGGTGCAGTGCAACAAGCATAAGGGAAATTAATTACCTCTTCAACTTGTCAGGTTTCTGACATACATGAATTACACATCAATTGACAATATATAACTGCAAACAATGGAACCTGGCCAGAGGATATAACTTTCTATCATCTGTGCCTCGCCTCAATTAAAAGTTCAGTTGCACATGTGTACAGGTTAAAGCATGTAGGCAAACATGTTCAAGAACATAAAGGCTATGAATACACTGTGCCTTTCCTTTGCTGCCTCGTACTCCACTAACTCCATGCATCCCCTTTGAAAGCTGTAATTAACATCTCAAACCAACTAGCTCACTGCACCCTTTCTGACTGCAGTTGAATACAAAACATAAGGAGGACGTGTTTGGTCAGTCTATAGAAAATGCAACTGGAAGACTGTACAAGCTGCCTCATAGGTTATAGTGACAATTAAAGGAGATGATATGTGACATACCTACATTTAGTTTTAAATACATAGAGCTAAAAAAATTAATAAGTAGAAAACTAATTTTTTAAACTTCATAAAAATAATGACTAAGGGGAAACACTCTGCAGAAAACTGTCCCTATTGATGTACTTGGGGGGGATCAATGAAATACAATTTTAACTATCAATCATCATCACCTATTCGATCCTTGATATACAATTCTAGTACATTCCCCAAGTATCCAAGAAAAGAATTACTTTTCTTCATGAAAAAAATCATGTCATTGCTTAGTAGAATACAATTCCCTCTACACACTGAAAAGCTTCCAGTTGAGTGCATTAAGTTCTTGCAAAAACATCTATTATAATGCAAATTATGAAATATAAAGACACCCTAGAATTTCTGTCTATAAAGCAAGCTCATTGATAAAATTCTGCATATTACAATGGGATAATTTCCCCCCACTTAAGGTGCTTTATATCTGAAAGAACAAATTAGAGGGTAAAATTAAGAGACATTTCTCCTTCAAGACTGAAAATGAGATAAATTATAAATGATATTTGCTGTTAATTTTATCTAAATTGTCAACTAAAATGTCTGAGATTGAAGCACATTTAAGGCAATTTCAAACTATTATTGCTTTGCTTATTTTAAATAATGGAGCTATCTGCAAATACGAGAAAAATAAAGTGGAAAATACCACTATTTCATATGAGAGTATTTCCAGTCATCTTTTGTCTTGGTTACAACTGTTTATCTTAAATTTGAATAATCTTAAAAATGTTAAAAGATTTATAGAATATCCTCTTTTAAAAGGCTGTATTTGACATTGTTAATAGTGATCATTAATTATTCTACTTATTATAAGTTCAGAATGACATTATGTTATGCCTGGCTGATAACTTGAAAGCTCTGTAATTATAAGGAATGACAAAATGTTATTAAATTGCCTATATAATTAATTCAGATTTTTCTCAGTTCATGTGAGATCAAGTGAACAAAAATTAAATAACAATTTATAAGAACTTAATAACAAACAAGCTAGGTCTACATGATATCCACATTGAATTCTACACTTTGAAAAATAATAAAGTTTGATTCCCAAATTCCCTTAGTTCATAAATTTTGCCATATTGGAACACAAAAAAATCAATAATTTGAAATCTGGCACTAGTAGAGACCACATTCTCTGATCACAATGCACTACAGATAGAAATAATAATTAGAAAACAAGCTAAAAATATCCCATCACCTAAAAATCAAAAATTTTCATCAATTATTTACTATTTTAAAAACTACAGGATATCTTAAATACCATATATATCTGAACCTAATGGAGAGAAACCAAACAGTTCTCAGGGGGAAAAAAGCCTTAATACTCATATTAATGAAGAATAAATACTGAAAATATGTGAATTAAACATGCAACTCATAGAAAAAAGAATATAAACTTACAAAAATAAATCATTTTAAATCATAAATAAATGAATAAGGAAAAAAATTATACAGCTGACAATCCAAACAGTAGTTAATTGAAAAGAAACAGATAACCTTTTGAATCTTTTAATCAAGAAAGAAAAGAGGGGCGCTCAGGTGGCTCAGTCAGTTAAGCATCCGACTTCAGCCCAGGTCATGATCTCGTGGTCTGAGTTCGAGCCCCGCATCAGGCTCTGTGCTAACAGCGCAGAGCCTGGGGCCTGCTTCAGATTCTGTGTCTCCTCTCTCTGCCCCTTCCATGCTCATGCTCTGTCTCTCTCTGTCTCTCAATAATAAAATAAAACGTTAATTTTTTTTTTTAAAGAAAGGAAAGAGAAGAAGCATAGATACACAAAGCAAAAAGACAATAGGTAAATAACGGATGCTATAACAAATCTTAAGAGGGTTGTTAATACTTTTCCACAATTATACTCTGTATTGTAATTCATTTTTTTTTTTTTTTTTTTTTTTTTTTTTTTTTTTTTTTTTCTTTCACACTCTTAGAAACTATTCCTATCTTCTATCCTCAAACGTCCAACTTCTTTCCCATAATCACTCTGAACTTATGCCCTGCTCCCTACTGCACTGAGAAATGGAAGCAACCAGCAGAGAACATTCACAGACTTCCTAATCACATCTGTCCACTTACCAATACCTCTACCGAGGTATCTCAGTTACTAGCATACAAAAAAATAGGTATTCTCTTACTGAAACCATTCTCATTATCTTCCCTTTCCACCTCCTTAAAGACCTAATCCAGGAAGTCATCCCCCACCCCACCTTTATACATCACAAATTTATGGAGATTATTCTCATCAGCATCCATCAGCATAAAAACATCCTGTTACTCTGTCTGGAAGGAAAAGAAACAAATTATTTCTTTTGATTCCACTTCCCCTATCACCTGTTTATATCTTCCTATTTACAGCAAAATTCCTTGAAACATCTCCTTATACTTGAAATCTCTAATTCTACTCTATTCATTTTCTCTTAAACTCATTGAAACTGACTTTTGCCCATCCTACTTTACCAAAAATTTGCAGGAACTTTACAATATTTACATGATGCACAGTGTTAGAAATAACAAAGTTGAATTAGATACAGGCTTGGCTTCTGAAAAGTTTCTAACTATCAAGAGAAGAAATACATGCCATTTATTTTTTTAAAGCACAGTGACATTGTTCAGTGCTCAAAGGTACTCTTTTTTTTTTAATTTTTTTTCAACGTTTTATTATTTTTGGGACAGAGAGAGACAGAGCATGAACGGGGGAGGGGCAGAGAGAGAGGGAGACACAGAATCGGAAACAGGCTCCAGGCTCCGAGCCATCAGCCCAGAGCCTGACGCGGGGCTCGAACTCACGGAGCGCGAGATCGTGACCTGGCTGAAGTCGAAAGCTTAACCGACTGCGCCACCCAGGCGCCCCTCAAAGGTACTCTTTAATGATAACAAAAAGAGTCAACAGTCTTGGCTTAAGCCATTACTTCTCTGGGTCTCCTGCCATCCTGATACTGCTACTCTGATTACCACCACTTCCATACCCTAACGTCACTGTCACCACTGCTACAAAGCTCAGGTGAAATACACTCTTGGCCTTCAGAAGTCTGTCTTTGGATGCTGCTCTGTTGGTCTGGTGCTGGCTGCTCAAAAATGTTCTTTCTTCTTTCCTCTCCCTTTTTTCTTTTCGTATCTGATCCCAGCAGTTAAAAGAAGGCTATCTCTGGTCTGTCTGGAAGGATTGAAACTCGAACTGTAACTTTCCAGTGTCCCTTTCCATTGTTCCACATAAGAATGTGAAATACTTTCAGTCCTTTTTTTGCTGACTTTTTATTGGCTACGGATATGAACCTCACTAATTTTTAAAAAACGAAGAACTGAGAGGCACAGAGAGGTTCAAGACGTTGACGTAACTTGAAATCTAAACTTAAAATTTCACAGGCAATACTTTTCTTTGTACATCAAGGCCTAGAGTCTTATAGAGTTCAGGGTCTCAAGTTTCACAAAAGGGCTTTATTTTGCTAGTTTCTTATGTGAAAAACTTCTCAACCTTTCCTTTTAAGACATATCAGTTAGTTTAAAAATATGTAAGTTTGAAATGGTTTTAAGAGTTGTGTATCAGTCCAGTTCGGAAATTAGACCATCATGATGAGAACTCAAAGTCTACCATATACTACCTTGGTAGCCTGGGAACATGCTCCATGTTAATTTCCTTAGCTGTAAAAGGGGTATGATTACAGTACCTCTAGTCCATATTGTGGTGGTTCAAATTAAATTCGTTATTTAACATATATAACATATTTACATAGACATGTAAAGTCCTTAGAACTGTATCTGGTACAAAAACTCTCAGACAGAGGCTGTCATTTCTGTTTCTGGTTGTAGTTACCACTTAAAGAGCTAGTGGTGCAGGGATGCATGAAGATCAGTTGTAAAAACTTTTAAACAAGAAAACACAATGAAAACATGAAAGCCAATTACAAAACCTGTGCAATGGCATGACATAAGGAAATAGGCGGATATAACATGAAGTTTGACCTTATATTAAATCAATAGACACTGCCCTATATGTTCAGTGTTCAGAAAACATGCCAACACTCAAATACCTTTCTGAGAAGGTTGACTAAAGTTACATTCCATTAGGCCAATGGATGAAATCAAAATGAAGTATCTTCCTATTTATAGGAATAAATGGATAAATGGTGAATATATAAATGATACAAACATTCAAATATATTAAACATTGCATTTAAATAGGTGCTGAATATTTACCTGCAACCCCGAATGCAATTATGGACAACATCTTAAGTAAAAAAAAAAAAAAAAAATGCATACCAGTTTTATGTTAACACAGATGGGCAAGTTCAGTATGGGAAAAGAGCAAGAATAGGGTACAATAAATGTAATTAATCAAAAATACAGCTTAAAGCAATTTTATAGTTTGGGCAAAAATCATACAATTATTTTCCTGATTTTGCTAAATAAGGAAATATAGATAATGTTTTTTTTTAAAAACTATCTTTGACTATCTTTGACTCTATAATCTTAAGTGCTATAAGAGAAGTTTCATTTTAAAGGTGCAATACTACAAAGTTTCAGTTATGCAAGATGGATAAGTTCTAGAGATTTGCTATACAACTTTGTGCCTATAGTTAACAATACTGACTGTGCAGTTAAAAAAAATTACCAGGGTATATCTCATGTTAAGTGCCCTTACATACCATAAAAAAGTAAAATAAATATAAAATAAAATGAAATAAAATAAATTAGAGAAACTTGAATTTAAATCCTGCTTTTGACATTTACCAGTAATCTGACAGTAGGAAACATACTTTCCTGAGATTTCATTTTACTATGTCTATGTAGAATTAAAGAGATTGATCTCAGGACTCTTCTGAGGATAAAATAAGATATTCGAAGGTGGCAACTAATGTGATACATGATTATACATGTATAATACATGACCAACAAATGCTTCTTCTCTTCCCCCATTCCATTCCATTGCTCTGGTCTCCTTGCTTTTGTTCATTAGCTACATACTTCTATCATTGTTATACTTCTATCACATATCATCATAAATATTGGTTTAATCATCAGTCACCTCAATCGATTTTTGTGTAATCATCTTTTCTTCTGTGACCTTGCTGAAATAGTGTATTGGTTCTAATAATGTTTTTGTTGTTGTTTTGCTTTGATTTTTGTGGACATGGAAGCATTTTAAGAAAGGAGTGGCAAAGTCAGATTTGCATTTTAAATAGAGACTTTTGCAGCTGTGAGGATGATTTTTGAAGGAGGAAATGCTGGAGGAAAGGTTATTTTTCAACACTGTTGAAACAGTTACTGACATCCAGAAGCCTACCAGGAATATATAACAAGACTAGGAGTATACTAGAAAATGAATTAAGAAAGATAATTGCTTAATTTTTTCACAGAAATTAGCATGTTTATTTTAAGAAAATTGCTTTCAGCTCTCTTTTCAATTAATTACATTTATTGTACTCATTAAAGCTCTTGGACTTCTGTTTCTGGTAATGTCAGACTGTGCAATTTGGACTACTTCTCTTGATAAGGAAAACTAAAAACACTGGAGATATATCTATCTATACGTATTTCTTTATATCTATATTTTATTTTGTATTCATGTATGACCTAATATAGAAAGATAGTAAAAAATTGAGTATTTGGGATCAGGGGAAAAGTTAGGTCCCAGACATTTAGATCTGCTTTTCCCCTAGTTTTAAAGGGACTAGCTCAGCACATGTGACTGTTTCATAGGACTAGAGGGACAGGAGTTGGAGTCAAGTTCTGATAAGATGAAGGGGCCCTAGGAAATCCTCCTCATTTGAAGTTGAGACTCTGAAATATCCCTGGATGATGGGTCCCTAGAGGGAATATCCCTGGATGATGGGTCACCCCAGGAATTATTTGAATAAAGGTGAATGAGGATTGCTATTTTCCTAGGCACCTGGCCAGAATAAATACATGTTCTCCCTGTAGGAAGATAATATAATTCTAGAACTAAAATGACTTCCACAACTTTATAAATGAAATGTCTGCCACACAGTCAAAAATAACCATACACATGAGATTACAAGAAAATAAGAATAAATGATAATACAAATAGTAAACAACAGAAACAGACCACAGGAGTCCCAAACATTGAAGTTATCTAAAAGACTTAAAATAACTATACTTACAGTGTTCAAAGTGATAAAAGACGAGATTGTAAAACTTCACAGAAAGCTAAAAATTTACATACAAACAAATGAAATTGTAAAACCAGAAGGGACAATAAACACAGTAAAGAACCAGATAAATAAGTTAACATCAAATAAGATACAGTAGAGAAAATTAGTGAACCAAAGGATGGGTACAAAAAAAAATTCCTGTAAATCACAGAGAGATAAAGGAATAGAAAATACAGAAAAGAGTATAAAAGAGAGAATAAAATGAGATTAATAAACAAGTAGAATTCTAGAATGAGAGGAAAGATGGAATTTAACTGAATTTTTAAAATGAGTAAAAATGTTCCTACCTAATAAAGGGCATTGAGTTACAATGTCAATAATCCCTCTGAGTACAAAGCAAAAAAGAATTTTAAAAATACATATTAAGCACATGATACTAAAACTTCTTAAAAAAAGAATTATTCAAGGAAGCCAAAAATAAAAACAAAAACCAGGGCTCCTGGGTGACTCATTCAGTTGAGCATCTGACTCTTGATTTCAGCTCAGATCATGATCCCAAGGTCTTGGGATCAAGCCCCCAGCAGGTGGGCTTGCAGGTGGACCCTGCTTAAGATTCTCTCTCTCTTCCCTCCTGCCCCTCTCCCCTGTTCATGCTTTCCCTCAAAACAGAAAACAACAAAAGAAATTTACCCTCAAAGAGGCAATAATTAAATTCACAACTGTCTGCTGAATAGCAAGAATGGTGGTCAGAATAAAATGGCATGTAAAGAATGCCAAAGGAAAGGGGCACCTGGGTGGCTCAGCCAGTTAATCAGCTGACTCTTGATTTCGGCTCAGGTCATGATTCACAGTTCATGAGTTTGGGCCCCGCATCATCGAGCTCTGCACTGGCAGTGCAGAGGCTGCTTGGAATTCTCTCTCTTTGCCCCTCCTCCTCTCTCTCTCTCAAAATAAATAAATAAACTTAAAACAAAACAAAACAAAAAAGAATGCCAAAAGTAATAACTACTAATTTAAAATTCTATATCCAGTGAAAACATCCTTCAGGAATAAAGGTGAAATAAAGACATTTTCAGAAAGTCTTAAGCTGAGAAATTATTCATCTGTAGACTACGCTTACGGAAATATTGAAGGTTGTTCTTCAGAAAGAAGAAAAATGATCTCAAATGGAAGATTCAATATCCAGAAAGAGGAATTAGTAACACAAATGGTAAATGTGTGAATAAATTTAAAGGAATATTGCCTGTATAAATCTACAAAATATCTTTCACATCACACACATGGGAATAGATGGCAGGAATAGTACACATTAACTTACATTTTGGTATAGTGAGAATGCACATCACAGTTTATGTGTTAACTGTTAAAAGAATAGCAAAAGAATATGAAACTGCCAGAACAATAGAGGGGGAAATTGTACAACAAAAATATACATTCAATCAATTCAAAAGTTAAGCATGAAAGGTTAATAAAAGGAACACAAAACAGAAAAGGAAAAGAGAAAGCCCTTAGTAAGACAGTATATTTCGCACAAACATTCAAGTAATTATAGTCACTATAAAGAGACCAAAAAAGAAAGACTGTCAAACTCATAAAAATAAAATTTGCTCTCTGTGAATAATGCACATAGAAACACAGACACTGTGATAGTAAAAAGATAGATAAATGCGTACAGTACAGACTAGCAAAAAAGAAATCTTCTATCGTACAATTAAAATCAGACAAAGCAGAATCTATGAGAAAATGCCTGTATAGGAATAAAGGTGATCATTTCATGATGATTTTCAATTGACCATGAAAACAGAATAATGATAAAGTAGAATGCAACTAATAAGAGTCTCAAAACATGTAAAAATTAATAGAATTGAGGGGAGAAATAGAGAATCTACATCATAGTAAGAGATAAAATTTGTGATCGTACCAACGTAGAATTTTAAACTTAGAGCTGTAAATTGAAGTTAAAGTTTTAGAAGAAAAATTAAATTTACCTAACATAATTACTAAAAACTCTGATTTCAGACATCAAATCTTTTCTACTAAAAAGATATTAATTGATAAATTTCTTCTAACTCAAGCAATATCAACTGCCATGGATTATTTTGTACATATTGAATATAGTTCATAGGACTGTATTTTGATGACAGAATAGACCAGGCAATTAACTAACAGAATTTTCCAAATGACATTTGTATAAATATCGCTAAATAATGTTTTCCATATACAAAATTAACAAAGATAAAATAATCTCGCTATCATTTGGAACTGATTTTTCTCCTTTATCTTAGAAATAGATCATTAGGTAAGATTTTATCATGAAAAACTTTTAAATTAATGACCACTATTTTTTAAAGTTCATCAATTAATGATCTTTTGTAAGTCACCAAAACATAAATGCATGTTCTAAGCCCTAGCATAAATATAATAAATTGAGCCAAAATATTAATACTTTAATTGAAGATTATCCTAAAAGTGGGCATAAAAAGAGAATCATAAGTAATAATAAAACAGGAAAGTTAGTTGAACATAAGACAAATAGTGCCAAATTCTACTTGCTCACATCCATGGTTGAACAATTTCCTTTAATTAACATCGAAATGAACATGGGCTTGCAGGCAAAGTAGTGTTGCAAAGCAAAAATCATTTTAGGCCAAATACCTTAGGAACTAGTGTCAATCCTCACACCTACCTTTGCAGGCAATCTGACACCTCTAGATCTCCTGGGAGGGAGACTCAAGAGGAATATTTACCTTGTTCCTACAGCACCTATTCCAAGTTCTGCTATCAAGGATCTCACTTCTTGGGAAGCAAAAAAGGATTTAAAAGTTCCATTTTGGGGAAAATTTGTCCTAATTCAAGGCCCAAGGAAGAAAGTACCAATCATTCAAAATCTCACTCAATAAATTCTGTCACACTTGGGGGAAATTAGTAGAACTGTATTAAAAAAAAAAATTAGAGTCACAAACTCAATTGCAATGCAAAGAATAATTTAAATTCAAGCACTATTTCCCTTCGATCTACTAATCTTCACTAAGAATTATTCACGTAATCTTTATGATTGTTAAGCAATCAGACAACAAATTTTAGGTGCCCACTAAGATCTGTGACATATAAGCTAATAGAGAGCTAAACCAATTAAATTGCAGAAATGGATGCAAAAATGTGTGATATAATTAACTAGAGTGTGAAAGTCATGTTTGTAAAGCATTCTAAACTACAGTTCTAAACTCTCTCTCTTCCCAAACTAGAACATTGTGATGGTTGCTATCTAGCCTTAAGCTATAAGGTCCTGAAGAAAAAAGACCAAGAAAAAGTAAACTGTAAATTTCAAGGTCTCTGTTACTGAACCTAGAATTTTTCTTCAAAGATTAATAAAAACAAATGAATCATATGCATGCTAGTATTAAGCACACCTAATTATACTATAAAATTGATTGGAAAACTCAAGTTAGAAATTCATCTTGAGAATACTAACAGCTGTTTTTCTGTTGATATAATTCCTTCTGAGAGAATAAGAGAGAGAGGAAGAAAGAAAGAAAGAAAGAAAGAAATAGAAAATCAGTAATTAAAAGATAAACTGTTAAAAAATAAAAATTAACCAAAATATTCTTTTATTTTTCTGTTTCCATGAAATAAAACTTGTATATAGTTTTCAAATCATGGTAGTAGTATTATGACATTGCACAGCTCTCCACATCATTTCTTTCATGAAAGCTGGTTTAATTTAAGAAATAAATTCCCTATAAAAGAACATGAAAATGTGAAAAAAAGTGGAATTTGAAGTAAAAAAGCCTTGGACTAATATCTTTTGTTCATACCTTCAAAGCAAGCCATTTACATTCTGATCTCCTTGCTCTGATTTATAAAATATTTTAAAAATGCCACAATCTTTTGATATAAAACCCACTTCATTCTAGAAGGACCTTTGAGGTGTAATATCAACACCAGCCTCATATATACTATGACTTTAGTGTTATAAACACTTTAGCCATAATACTGTATAAATTGTATTTGTTTTCCTGTTCTGTCAGTATATGTAATTCTTTATGACTGTATGATACTTGCCAAATAAGCACAAACTAGATACCACAGAGAATGTGTTCAATAAGCAAAAGAATGACTTTTGTTTTCATTTCATTATTTAGTATTTTTGAACAATAACTAAGTGCCAGATACTGTTGTGGGCAGAAAATACAGCTGTAAATCATTAGAAAAGAGTTCCCGGGTTTCATGGAACAGAATCTAGTGGAGGAAGAAAGACATAAAAAATAAGGCAAAAATAAATAAATAAATAAAGTATACACTGTGTTGGATGGTGATAAGTGCTAGGAAGAAAAAGCAGAGAAGAGGGATTGGAAATATTAAGGAGGGAGCTATTTTAATTTAAAATACATTGCTCAGGTAGGGCCTCACTGAGAAAGTGGTATCTGAGTAAAGCCCTAAAGAGTTGAAAGAGCCAGTCACATAGCTGTCTGGGGGACAACTTTCCAGGCCTAAGGAACACCAGTGCGAAGACCCTAACACAGTTGAATGCCTGACATGTTGAACAGCAAGGACACCAGGATAGTGGGAGTAGAGTGGATGAGCTAGAAAACTACCGGAGATGCTATCAGACAGAAAAAGGGGAGGGGGCTGTTAGAACTTTAGTCCAATTTAAAGACCTGGGCATTTACAGTGAGAAGGGGAGGCATTTCAGACACTTGAGCAGATATGAAACAAAACTTGACTTACCTTTTATGAGAATCAGGATCTTTCTTGTTGTTATGTTGGCAATAGATTAATGAGGTACAGACATGAGCAAGGAGAAAGGAAAATACTGTCTAATCCAGGTAAGAGATGGTGACTGACTAGGATGGAGTTGTAGAAGTGATTATTGTGGTTCAAGTCTACATATATTTTAAAGATAAAATAGAGACACTTCACTGCTGGATGGAATACAGAATGTGAAAGAAATAAAACACTGAGGTTTTAGCCTAAGCCAAAAGAAGACTGACGTTGCTATTAATTTAGATGCAGAAGAGTAAGTGAAGATCATGAACTCAGTTTGAGACATGTTTAATTTCTACATTTGACAATAGGAGTCTGAAGGTCATGGGAATGTCTGGGTTTGGGAGGTCAACTCTGAAGTCATCAATAGTTAGATAATACATAAAGCTAGGAGATAGGAGAAATCATCATTGGTATTAGCCCAAGATGGAAAGAGAAAAAGTACAGGAACTGAATCCTGGAATAATCAAGCATTAATAGGTCAGGAAGATTAAGAATGACTAACAAAAAAGACTGAGGAGTGACCAAAGAGATAGGAGGAAAAGCAGGCAAATGCACTGCACTAGAGCCAAATGAAGCAAGTGCTTCAAAAAAGAAGAGACCCAAAGTATGTAATACAGCTGATAAACAGGAATGAGACTGAGAATTGACCAATGCATTTAGCACTATGGAGAT
The DNA here is from genome assembly GCF_007474595.2 of Lynx canadensis. Taxonomy (NCBI): domain Eukaryota; kingdom Metazoa; phylum Chordata; class Mammalia; order Carnivora; family Felidae; genus Lynx; species Lynx canadensis. The sequence continues at coordinate 104,272,806 of NC_044309.1, forward strand.
TACAGGTATTGTTCACAAAGCAGGTTAGAAGTTTTTGCGGTAAATGCCCAGCTAGAGTAGATTCAAGAGAAAATGGAGAAAACAGGAAGAGAGAAATGAGAAATAATGATTGTAGACAATTTTTTTAAACTTTTGCTGTAAAGGGAAAGAAATGGCGTGGTAACTTGGTTAGGTGAGTTGGTAATAGAATTTTTTTTTAATGATGTAGGAAAAAGAGGGGAAACGTTTTGTCCTGAAATAGCAAGAGGGGGTGATTGGGGGTGATTTCTAGAACACAAAAGAAGGACTGCCCTTTTCAAGGAACATGGACGGTTCATTACATTAGAGGATAAAAGGCAATGGAGCAACTAGAAATAACTCTCATTTCAAAGAATTTACTAATGAACATGATATCCAGTGGATTGTAGGCATTACCTTCTTGTCACAATACATTCCTAGGACTCATGGTTAGTCAAGTTTTAAAATAAAGCATAGTTATCAGCAACACTGTACTGTAAGCATAGAACCTCACACAGGGTAGGCCCTAAAATATTTGTTGTATAAAAAACAATTGTTTGGGGCGCCTGGGTGCCTCAGTCAGTTGAACGCTCAACTCTTGATATTGGCTCAGGTCATGATCCCAGAGTCATGGGATCGAGCCCCACGTCAGGCTCTGCACTGAGTGCAGAGACTGCTTAAAATTTTTTTTCTCTCTCTCTCCCTTTACCCATCTCCCTAGCTTGTGTGCCCCCACCAAATAAAAATTAAATAAAAATAAATAGCAATTGTTTACTAAATTGTGATTATTAAATCAATAAAGCTGAAGTCTATACCCTTATAATCATTTGAAATGAACAAAAGTATTCAACATATTAGAGGGAACCAGAATTACCCATTTACATGTAAGTAAACAAGAAGCCTCAGAAGTTCACTGGTTTTTCTGTGTCACGGGGTTTCACAAAGTTGAAAATGAAACCCACGTACTATAATTTCTGGTTAAATACTTTTCCATGCAACCCATACACTCTTGCTTATAAAAAGTAGATGATGGGCTATGAAGTATGCTTAATACATTAAAAGGTAAATTTATAAATACAAAGAACTGAGATTCTTAAATAATTGTGTGTATAATTATATGAACTCTAATAATCTTTTCATATTTAAATCATAATGTTTGCCTTATTAAAAACTTAGGAGTAGTCATGAGAAATACTTTCAATGGCCCATGTCTCATAAAGAAGGTTTCAAGAAAGGTTTCTTTATATCTAATGAGCATAATGAGATGAAGGAGATGGCTCAGAGTAAAACAAAAGTAAGCCATGAATAAAATCCTGGTGAGTACCACTTACCAACTGTGTGGTGTTGAACAAGTTACTTAACCTCTCTGTGCCTCGGTTGTATCATCTGTAAAATGGGAATAATAATAATAACGACCTCATTGGAATGTTTTGAGGATTAACTGAGATGATACATCTAACCAGTTTAATGAAGGAGCTGGATTCAGAAATCAACATTTCTGTGTCTCCTGATTTCCTCAGGTGAAGAAATGAACCCCAAATAAAATTTCAGGTGGGTGTCTTAGCTTTTCTGCTCATGCTTAGAAAATAAGCTATCTATCCTTTTGTTTGGAAATTAAGTAGTCTAACAATTTCATAGTCTCATTCCATATAGGACTATATAATATACAAAGCCCCAAGCTTCTGTCCTGCCTAAAGCTCATCCTTTCACTTAGCTCAGGCTTGTTTCAAGCTTTAAAGTCTACAATGGAGGGTGGGACAAGGTAGTCTCCTTCATGCTGATAGCCTACATTCACAGCAACAATTCCTGACCCTTCCAGAGTCAGACCCTAGGAAAGTGAAATTGGAATGAAAGATCACAGTGGAATGTGGCTGACACAATTGTCATGTGTGTTCAGGGCTTTCTGAATGGCAAATACACAATCGTGACCCTTCTTCTGGGGCAGGTTCATGGCTTTCTCAAAGAATCTGTCTTCCCCAGTTTATTTGACTAGCTCTGTTTGTCCTTTGAAACATCAATCCTCCAATTTCTCTCTCGTTATCACCACCTGGGACCTGGGCTTCAAAATATTACCAACCTTATTCTGACATGGAGGACTTGAAGCTTTCCTACCATGTGACTTCTAATCTATATAGAGGCAGGGGCATCTCCAGCCACAGCTGGGGCTTTTAGACTTCAGACTATATCCTTCGGCTTCTGGAGGAAATACATCAAGTTCTCATAAGTGTCTGCCCTGAAGTTCCTCTCACTTGGTTCAACCGAATGGTAATCACCCCATCCCTCCTACATGGAATGGTAGATTGTGTACAACAAACCAACAGCTCTCCAAAACAATCCAGCCTCTCTTCTAGCTTTACCACCTCAACCTTTGTTGAGACTTAAAATGGAGTTTGAACTAACGTTGGACTTATTAGTTGGATTATGTCCTAGTACTTTCTGCAAATAGTTACACCTCACTTATTTAGCCTCCCTTCAAAGAGAAAGACAGAAAGACCCCCATTTTAATATCTGAATACTTAAATAAAACATTGCCTAGCCTAGTGGGAGTGTTTAGAAATATTAGCTATTGTTATTATTCATTATATCTTTTTTTTAGGTTTATTTATTTATTTTGGATGAGAGAGACAGGGACAGACAGCATAAGCAGGGAGGGTAAAGAGAGAGAGGGAGAGAGAGAATCCAAGCAGGGCTTCACACTGTCAGCCCAGAGCCCTATGCGGGGCTGTGAACTCATAAACTGTGAGATCATGACCTGAGCCAAAAGCAAGAGTTGGACACTTAACTGACCAAGCCACCTAGGTGCCCCCATCATATCTTTATTATTTAACATTTAAGGAGTGGATTCACAGAAAAGGAAATGGGGAGGAAAAAGTCAAAATGTTTAAAACAAAGATAGTGTGGTGTCATACAAGTTAACAGTGTAAGGTGTTTGGCTTTTTAGTTTGTTTTGTTTCGCTCTTTGAGAAGGGAGTCATCACAGTGTCAAATTTTGCAGTGAATTTTAATAAAACAGACCTACTGCATCCATCACTTGGCTGCCGATTACATCATTTTGAGCAGGGAATGTGAGGGAAAGCCAGACTTCAGTTGCTCAAAGGTGAATAGAAAATGAAGAAATTGAGACAGTGAGAACAGGCAAGTTGGGAAATAAAGTTACAGGAAAAGAAAAGATAGACTGGTGGCTAAGCGGAGACACAGTGTTAAGCAACTCTTTTGTGGGTATTGTTGTACTTTTACTTTTAAGAAATTGATTTGAATATGTTACAAAAAGCCAACTGATAGAGCAAGAAAGATTGAAGATAGTAGAGAAAAAAAAATAATCAAAAAGACATGAGAAAGGGACATCAAAGATCTAGAGGCAGGTACTAGCCTTAAACAAAAAGGGCAATGCTTAAGATTGGAGAACACAAGTAAATGAAGATGAGTATGGAATAAATAAGTGTACAGGGATATGTGGGAAGAGCATCAGTATTAGAGGACATCAAAACTAGTAATCTAGGAAAGGAATGGTTATAAAGAATTAAGGACATGGGAATTATAAGATGAAATAATTAATAGCATTGCTTGGCACAGAGAAGCCAAGGAGCATGACAATGAAAGAGGATCACTAGATTTGCAAAATCTGTATCCAGTGATGGCATGCAGAAGTGTATTTTTAAGAGAATGGTGATGATAGAAGTCTGAAAATAAAGGTTAAGAAAGACATATAAATAAAGAGATCTAAATCATGAGAAACAAAGGCTGCTTGTGAACACCATTTCATTTGGCCAGGGAAAAATAACTAACTGGAGAAAGAAAAGCACATTAAGAAATAGAATAACTATAATAAGAGGCAGCAAAAGATGTAGCATCTTGACAGAGCAAGGGATAAAATGCTTAGTGCACTAACATTAGGTTTCATTGAAAAGGAAAGAGTTCAATCCAGATATTATCTTCTCAGTTGAATAAGAAGGGATGTTGTTTGACTCAATCAAGGGACATGCGAAACTGGTCATTGAGGAAGTGGAAAATTGGGGGAAGCCATTTAGAAGAGTGTAGTTAAGAATTTTTTTAAAAAAAAGATGAATCAAAGGACTTCCAAAATTTGATAAAGATTTCAGAGACTACGGCGTTTTAGTGCTTTCAATTGGTGCTGGTGTTCATTATTACCCAGCAAAATTATGCAGTTAAGGTTGGCTAAGGATAATGATGATAATATCTATAGTAATAATAACAGCATCAATAGCGGCATTTAACATTTATTGAGCATGTACTATCTGTGAGGCATTGAATTGATCATTTGACATGTTCCAGGTCATTTATTCCTCATAATAATCCTATGAGGTAGGTCTATCATTATTTGAATTAACTACTTTAACCAGAGTCACTGAGCTAGTACGTTGCAAGCCACAAAGATACCTAGGAGGTAGTCTGTCTCCAGAATAAAAGTGACTCTCCATAAGTGTCACTTAAATGTTTTGCATTTTAAAATGTCAAAATATAAACATATTCCTGCTGTCCATCAGTAGCTTCCTTTAACTTAATTCCTCTCAGAGTAAACTACTAGCACAAACCAATTAATGAAAAATGACTCCTGACATTTTTAAATGTTCAAGGTTTCTGAAGAATATATACATGCCTCCTTTTAACCACTCCCAAGAGAGGATATCATCCCTCCTTTGAATTAAGGAAATAGAGTTTCAGAGAAGTCAAGTTACTTACCAATGGTCCCTCAGCTAATAAGTGGAAGAACTCCAATTCAAATTCAGATCTTCTCACTCAACTTCCAAGTCTTTGCCATTCAGTTCATTACCAGTCTTTGTCCATCCTTTCTCCCCAACATTCTTTACATTTCTATTGTCTTTCTTAGATTCAAGTTGCACAATCCTATTTCAAATTCCCACAACCCACCAGAATTATTACATTATCACAATAAGCTCTCCCTAACATAATAATGGCCCAAATGACCCTTTTAGCTTATATTTGTGATAGACCAGTTACCGTGGTGGTCCTTATGCTTCATCCCCTCCTGTAATTTTGCCATGTAATTATGTATTGCCTTCCACTCTGTCTCTGGGCTTGGCCATAACTTTTACCAAAATAAGACTCAACCAGAAGCTTAAAAACCACTTGCTTGTTTCTGCTTTGCTCTTACTCCTCTTCCACGACCATGAGAACTTGCCAGGGCTAGCCTATTGCAGGATTACACACATACATAGAGATGAATGGCCCCAGTTGGTCCAGCCAAGGCCATCCTAATTCAAACAACAGCCACTTAACATACAGCTAACTGAGCCAACCTTCAGCTAACCATAAATTGGGCTAACCATAAACTGGGCATAAATGAGCCCAGGCAAGATCAACCAATCTAAGTCAAGATCAACCAATCTAAGTCAAGATCAGCTGAATTCCATAAATCCAAAATTTTACATGAGGTTTTACACTGAGATTTTGTGTTGTTTGTTACATAGCATAATTTTATTTATTGTTTAAGTGTTCTTATTAACATTCCAGTTAGTTAACATACAGTTCTATTAGTTTTAGGTGTATAATGTAGTGATTCACCACTTCCATACAACACCTGATGTTCATCACAACAAGCTCACACATTAATCCCCATCACCTATTTTAGCCATCCCCCCACCTACCTTCCTTCCAGTAACTATTAGTTTGTTCTCTATAGTTAAGAGTCTGTTTCTTGGTTTGCCTGTCTCTTTTTTCCCCTTTTCTCATTTGTTTTGTTTCTTACACTCCACATATGAGTGAAATCATATGGTATTTGTCTTTCTACACAGCGATAGATAGCTAATGAGTACATTATGTAATCCATCCTAAATCAAAATGGCAGAGTAATATTCCTTCATCATTACCTTATCATGTCACCAGTTCACTCAAAATTCTACTGATCATACTATGTACAAACTCCTATTGTTAACAGGTCATATTCCTCCACTGCCAGTATATAAAATTTCACTCCTACACTACAACCCTTTGACAAACAAATCTTTCAGTTATTCTCCTTATTTGATTCCTATATAGTCTTTCAAAAAATAAAAACAAAACTCAGGCATGCTGCTAGTTAATCTGTCTCCTTTGTGCAAATTAGGAACCTCAGGCCTAGACTAGAAAGAAGAGCATAGGCTGAACTTTAACCCCCCAAAAGTCTTTGAGAGGGCCCTATGCACAACTCTACAACTCCACACAGAATATATTTGAATTATTTCCAACATTTTCTTTTTTTTTTTTTAATTTTTTTTTTCAACGTTTATTTATTTTTGGGACAGAGAGAGACAGAGCATGAACGGGGGAGGGGCAGAGAGAGAGGGAGACACAGAATCGGAAACAGGCTCCAGGCTCTGAGCCATCAGCCCAGAGCCTGACGCGGCTCGAACTCACGGACCGCGAGATCGTGACCTGGCTGAAGTCGGACGCTTAACCGACTGCGCCACCCAGGCGCCCCATCCAACATTTTCTTAAAAAGACCTCCTTAATATCACTTTACACGTGAAAGGTTCTGTATTTAATCATATGCCTAGATTATAGCTCAAAAATTTTTCAATACTTGTACAATCTTCTGGTACTATATTAAGTTGGGTTCGTTTATATATTGTTTTTAAGCAAATTTATTTCCTAAGTTCTCTGGGAGCCAAATAATGTGCCTTTTCTCCTTTATCCCCTTTTCAAAAATATGTAACTAGTTAATAATACACAGAAGATCCTCAATATATGCTAAATGAAGAACTAATATATTTTATGTATAATATATATCTATATATAAATAATACAAATAAATATAAAAATATAATATAAATAATATATTATAGTAATATTTTAATACTGTAAATAGAAATATGTAAATATAAACTAAATATAAATATATTTTTATATAAAAATGTATATATAAAATGGACTTTTTATAATGGAAAGTTCACTCCTCTTACCTCCTCTTACCTTTCCTGTAAATATTCTTAATAAGCATATTAGTAATTGACAAATATCTGTCCTGTACTCAAAAATTTTAAAACTATTTGATTAATATTCCTAGTAAATTATTCTAACGCTCCATACATATACAGAAATTAATTTATCTTTTGGCATTGGAGACAAAACAAATGCAAGCCTTTTTATATTTATACATTGCAAATTAATTAGTTTTTACTTATATTATTTTCTTTAATCATCACAGACTACCCTGTGAAGTATTAGTATGAACCGATTTTTATAGCCTGGAAACCTGAAGTCCTGACTCAAGTTGATGATGCACAGAAGAGCCACAATACAAACTAGATCTTCCTGTATCAAGTTTATTGCTACTTCTCCATCCAAATGAATATGCATTTGGTTCTGATTTTACTTTAAAAGCCCTCACTCCAGACCTGGTACTCCACTGGTTCACAGGGTTAGAGGATTAAGATATGCTCCTGTTCTGAAGAAGCATATAGTCCAGGTTGGGAAACAGGCATATACACAGATAATTTAATGATAATATGGGAAATTATAAGGCTAAGGAACACAGAGGAAATGTACCTGGGGGTTCAGAGAAGCCTTCCTGGAAGAGATAAAGTCTTGGCTAAGTTTAGACGTGAAGCAAAGACATTGAGAAAAAACATTATGGGCATAGAGATGAATATGTACAAAGGAGAGACCGGAAAAGCCTGAAGCTTATGGAGATCCTGCAAGTAGAGCAATATTATTCAAACACATGGCATGACGCATTTGCTAAAGTGGAAATGTTAGGAGATGTAAAAACAAAGAAGTTTGGGACCAGGTGCAAAAACAAAAACAAACAAAAAACAAAAAAAATATAGAGAGATGAGAATTATTTAGAAGATTAAAAACAATATGGCTAAATGATGATTGAATTTAGGACTGTCAGGTGTCTGGGTGAGGAGATAGAGCACCCAGATTTGGGTGGGGAATGGGAGGCAGAGGATGACTGAGTTTGGGGCATGTTGAATCTGAGGTTCTATGGAACATTTAAATTCATCTGTGCATAAGAAAGGTAGAAAATTGAGTGTGAAGGTTAGAAACATCAGGCCTGGTGATGTGCAATTATAAGTACTCTTTAAACACAGTTACGCCCAATCAAGTGATGAAAAACTAAACACTATGGCTACAAAATACTTTATATGGTTAGGATTGTTAAAATCATCGCTACGTTTGTTCATAAAGGAATGTTCTGAGAGAAAGTGACTAAAGCAAAGCATCAAATCACCAACACCTAAAAGTATTATATAAAACATAGTGTGTCATAAAGTTTGATTGACTCTGCTTTGAATTCTATCCCATGTTTGTTAAAATAATTTTCATTTTTATGTTATTGTAGTAGTTTTCAATTTTACATGCTTTATTCTGCCTCAAAACACACATTTATAGTAGTCATTTTCTCCTTCCAGCTAAATATCCAATGCAATGCCACTAAACAGTGCAGGCACATTGCTTACAAAAAAGTCAAAAATATTCAAAGATACCAGTTAAAGAAGAATATTCCTCTGTTGCTTGCAGGATACCCAGAGCGCTTAAGTTACAGATTAGATTATTTAAAATTTACTTTAAAAATATTATAGGACCATCACTGTCTTTAAGGACCTGTGAATTGCAGGCATTATTCAAATACATAGAATAGTAAGATGTAAATCAACAACAAGAAAAGTGTCAAAGTATTCACAAAAGACTTTGGGACTATGTCCATCTGAATATACAGGTTCATAATCCCTAACCTATAATTCCAAAACCCATATACTCTGAAACTGATATTTATTTGTAAGTGTGTTGCAAACTTGATAGGTACAAAACTAAAGCTGTACTAACGTGAGAGATTTATGGTCTTTATTTTTTCCATGCAATAGGAATATTCATATAATTCTTTTCAGATATGAAAACGTAGAATTATAGGGTGCTTCCCAGAATGCATCTAGTTTTCCATAATATACATCATATACTTACAAAAAAGTCAAGAAAATTCTGAACTCTGAAACACACTAGCCCCAGAGTGTTGAGATAAGAGATTGCAGACCAATATAATTCAAATCCAAAACTTAAAATTTTAGGGGTGCCTGGGTGGCTCAGTGGGTTGGGCGTCCAACTTTGACTCAGGTCATAATCTCATGGTTCATGAGTTTGAGCCCCACGTCGAGCTCTGTGCTGACAGCTCAGAGCCTGGAGCCTGTTTCAGATTCTGTGTCTCCCTCTCTCTCTGCCCATCCCCTGCTCACACTCTGTCTCTGTCTCTCTCAAAAATAAATAAACATTAAACAATTTAAAAAAAACTTAAAATTTTAGATGTTATTATAATCAAAATGTTCAATACAGCTGAAAAATATAACTCTAGGTAAAGATATGACAGCTGTCTTTTGAGATGAATGACTCATTCTGTGTAATTAAATAAACCGGTGTACCAACGGGTGAGGGTTACAGAAAACAGTATTGCATCTTAACACAAGACAAACTGAAAACAAAAAGGACTACAACAAGAGTTCTTCATATAGGGTTATGGGGTTACCTAGTGGGGATGTGATAAAGGATTCTAGGTGATCCTTTCCATTCTGAGAGTCTTTAATATCTCAACAACACACTTCAAGTTAATAGTACATCTGGGTTTAGAATTTTATCAACTTTGATTATATAATTTTCAATATTTATGAAAAGATATTTGCTACAAGACATAACTTCATGGAGAGAGGTCAACTCGTCAACATTTCTATACTGTCGTTAAAGTGGAGGGCCAATCAAATTTGTATTTAAGAGAAAAATATAGGGGCGCCTGGGTGGCGCAGTCGGTT